>NC_084767.1:20667894-21267894 GCF_028858725.1 Colius striatus
AACAGTACATTGTCTTTTTGGAAGTGACCCAGAAGCTACTGTTAGAGAGTTTTAACTATTGTATTCTTTGTTTGCAGTATGTGCAGAGTTGATTTGGGGAACATTCTGAAGCTAACGTGTTACGGTGTGGTCTGGAAAACTTCTTTAACTTTCAACAGTAATAAGTTAATTGAGATCTGAAATCATTTCTGCTCTGATCCACAGCAGGTAGCAGTTCTTTCTATACTCTTCATTGCCTGCTTTCCTGCTTCAAAACTGAATTCCGGGAAATCTGCCTATGCCTCAAGTAATACAGTATTATGACATCAGAGGAGGCTTTTGTGTGTTGTCAGTAATGTCTTTTTTTCCTCCTTCTTGCTCAGATCTGAATTGCTTTCTTGGGAGGTTATTGAGATGAAATGATATCAAATGCCTCTGAGGACCCTGAAGTCATGCAGCAGAAGTGTTTATTGTGCCTGAATTTCTTCATTTTATTTCAGAAATCCATTGACTCATGCCATGTATTTTTCTGTTCTGAAGAGCATTTCTTTCTTTGCAGCTTCTGATGAGCTTGCATGTAGCATGAACTATGTGTGCATAATTAGCGCAAGTGCTCAGAGGAAACAGCATGCCCTGTTTGCATATTGCCCACTGAGACCTCTAGGTATCACAGTAGAACTGAGAAGAACCAGGCAGATTCTTGCTTCTGTTATTCCAGCCTTCAGATTGTTGCTGAGCTGCAGTTCCTGATTGAATGGAAAATAGACTTGCTCCCTTTTCAAGAGACCAAGACAGTTGTTTTAAAGTCTCCAAAACTTATGGTTAGGCTGAATTGTAGTAACTAGATTATTTCATTTCATTTGGTGTGTTGCTATGCATCCTAGAAGTCATTAAGGAGAAAAGATGTTGTAGACAATATGCTGAGTGGTGGTCTTTGTCTTCCAGGTGAGCAATAGGAATCTGCGACTGATAAGCAGGCTGATCAGTATTGACATACTGCAGCTTGTGCTTCCTGACACTGCTACCTGACACAGGTCTGTGCTGTATGATGAAAACTACACTTTTTCTGCACTTTTCCTGCCATATTCCTTCCCCTTTTATTAATGCCTTTTCTTTAAATGCCTGTTTTTAATGCCCTTTTTAAATGCCTTTTTTAAATGCCTTTTTTAAAAATACCCTTTTAATGCTTTTTTAAATGCCTTTTTAAAATAATGCTTTTTTCAATAATGCTTTTTTTTAAATAATGCCTTTTTTTAATGGCTTTTTTAGTGCCACTAAAGCTAACTATAGAATTGATATTTTATAATTTGAATATTCTACTGAATCTGCTGTGTGCACATATCTGAAAGGTAAAGAATTTCTGTCTGATAGATTACTCTGCTGAATTTATTGAGTGAACACACCTGAAACTTAATAAATTCCTGTCTGATAGATACCCTGCTGAATTTATTGTGTGGACACACTGTAACTTACAGAATTTCTCTCTGATACTCCGCTGAATCTTCTGTGTGGACGCATCTGATACTTCAAGAATTTCTTTCTGGTAATTGGAGTAGACTTCTGTATTTATTGTGTGCACATCTCAAACATTGAATTTTCTCTGATAGAGTACTGTGCTGAATATGTTGTGTGTACTTCTCTAAACCTTACAGAATTTCAGTCTTGGAGTACACCGTTGAATCTGCTGTGTGCACACATCCGAAACTTACTGAATTTCTGTTTTCTAGAATACTCTGCTGAATTTATTGTGTGCACACATCTGAAACTTTCTGAATTTCTCTCTGATAGAGTACTCTGCGAAGTCTACTGTGTGCACTTATCTGAAACTTACAGAATTTCTCTTGTAATTAGAGTATCCTACTAAATCTACTGTGTGCACACATCTAAAACTTAGAGAATTTCTGTCTCATCAATTACTCTGTTGAAATTGTTGTGCAAACACAGCTGAAACTTTCAGTAATTTCTCTCTATTAGAGTACTCTGCTGAATCTGTTGTTTGCTCTTATCTAAGCCTTAAAGAATTTCAGTCTGCCAATAAGAGTATTCCTCTGAATCTGCGGTGTGTACATGTCTCAAAATTTAAGAACTTCTGTCTGATAGAATACTCTGCTGAATTTATTGTGTAGACACATCTTAAAAATACAGAATTTATGTCTTGTAATTAGAGTTTTCTACTAAATCTGCTGTGCGCACACATATGAAAGATAAAGAATTTCTGTCTGAAAGAGTCCTCTGCTGAATTTATTGTGTGGACACACTGTAACGTACAGAATTTCTCTCTGATAGAGTACTCTACTAAATGTGTTGTGTGCACTTTTCTAAACCTTACAAAATTTCTTTCTTGTAATTAGAGTATTCTGCTGAATCTGCTGTGTGTACACATCTGAAAGATAAAGAATTTCTGTCTGATAAATACTCTGCTGAATTTATTCTGTGGATGCATTGTAACTTACAGAATTTCTCTCTGATAGAATACTCTCCTGACTTTTTTCTGTGCACACATCTGAAAATTAGAGCATTTCTGTCTCATGGAGTACTCTGCTTAATTTACTGTGTGAACACAGGATAAACTTACAGAATATCTCTCTGATAGAGTACTCTGCTGAATCTACTGTGTGCACTTATCTGAAACTTACTTAATTTCTGACTTGTAATTAAAGTATTCTGCTGAATCTGCTGTGTGCACACACCTGAAACTTACAAAATTTCTCTCTGATAGAGTCCTCTGCTGAACGTGTTGTGTGCACTTGTCTAAACCTTACAGATTTTCTGTCTTGTAAGTAGAGTATTCTACTAAATGTGCTGTGTGCACACATCTAAAACTTAGAGAATTTCAGTCTCTTTGATTGCTCTGCTGAAATAATTGTGCACACTCCGCTGAAACTTCGGGTAATTTCTCTCTGATAGAGTACTCTGCTGAATCTGCTGTGTGCACTTACGTGAAACTTACAGAATTTCTTTCTTGTACTTATTTTCCTGAATGTGCTGTGTGCACAGACCTGAAACATGAGAATTTCCGTCTCATAGACTACTCTGCTGAATTTCTTGTGTGCACACATATGAAAATTATAGAATTGGTCTGAATGAGTACTCCTTTCAATATATGGTGTGCATAGAGTTAAACATACAGCATTTCTGTCTGAAAAATGGAGTATTCTGCTGAATATATTGTGTGCAGAAGCTGCAATTTAAAGATTTTCTGCCACAAAATTGAAGCACTCCATTGACTATATTTTGAGCACACATCTGAAAACACATTAGAACTTATGTCCAATAGAATATTCCTCTTAATACATTTTGTGCACAGAGTTAAACATACAGAATATCTGTCGGATATTGGAGTAGGCTCCTGAATTTATGGTGTGCAGATAACTGATAATAAAGGTTTTCTGGCTGAAAATTGGAGCACTCTGTAGAATTTATTGTGAGCACACATTTGAAACATAGAATTTCTGTCTGGTAGAGTACTCCTTGTAATACATTGTGTGCACAGTGTTAAAGATACAACATTTCAGTCGGATAATTTGAGTAGCCTGCTGAATTTATTGTGTGCAGATATCTAAATCTTAAAGGATTTGTCTTGATAATTGGAGGACTGTTGAATTTAGTGTGTGCACACAGTTAAACATACAGAATTTTCGTCTGAGAATTGGAGAACTCTGCTGAATTGTGTGGACACAATATATGAAAAGGATTACTCTATCAGACAGAAGTTCTAAATGTTTCAGGTGTGGGCTCAATAAAAATTTAACAGAGTATGCCGATTATCAGAGAGAGCACCTTTATGTTTTAGATACCTGCACACCATCAGTTCAGCGAACTACTCCAAATATCAGACAGAAATTCTGTATGTTTAACTGTGCACACAATAAATTAAACAGAGATGTCCAACTAGCAAACAAATCCTTTCCATTTCAGATATGTACCTGCAAGAAATTCTGAAGAGTGCTTCCATTCTCAGACAAAAATTCTATACGTTTAACTGTGTGCACACAATAAATTCAGCAGAGTTCTCAGAGATAGAATTTCTCTAAGTTTCAAATGTGTGCTCACAATAAATTCAACAGAATACTCCAAAGGTCAAACAGTTTCAGATATGTGCAAACAAAAAATTCAGAAGAGTGCACCAATTCTCAGACAAATTTTGTATGTTTAAACGTTTGCACACAATACATTAAAAAGAGTACTCTATCAGACAGAAGTTCTGTAAGTTTCAGATGTCTGCTCAAAATCTCTTCAATAGAATGCTCCAATTATCAGACCGAAAAGCTTCAAGTTTCAAATAAGTGCACATAGTAAGTTCAACAGAGTCCTCCAATTATCAGACAAATCCTTTACCTTTCAGAAATCTGCCTGCCATCAATTCAGCAGGCTATTCCAATTTTCAGACAGAAAAGCTGTATGTGTAACTCTATGCACACAATACATTAAAGGGAATACTCCATCAGACAGAAATTTCTTAAGATTTAGATATCTGCACACCATAAATTCAAGAGACGACTCCAAATATCTGACAGAATTGATGGATGTTTAATACTCTGCCCAATATATATTAAAATAAGTACTCTATCGAACAGAAATTATGTAACTTTAAAATGTGTGTTTACAAATTCAAAGGAATGCTCCAATTTTCAGACAGAAAATCTTTAATTTTCAGATCTCTGCACACTGTAAATTTAGCACCCTACTCCAAGTATCGGACAGATATTCTGTATGTTTTATTGTGTGCACACAATATATTAAAAGAAATACTCTATCAGACAGAAGTTCTGTCAGACAGACATTGTGTCATTTTCAAAGGCATGTTCACAGTAAATTCAACAGAGTGCTCCAATCTTCAGACAGAACACCTTTGAGATAGCTGCACACCATAAGTTCAGCAGACTACTCCAATTATCAGAGAGATGTTTTGTACCTTTAACTCTATGCACACGATATATATTAAAAGGAGTACTCTCTCAGACAGAATCATAGAACGGTAGGGGTTGGAAGGGACCTTTAGAGATCATCTAGTCCCACCCCCCTGCAGAAGCAGGGTCACCTAGATCAGGTCACATAGGAACATGCTTTTTTAAACACTGCTTTTTTAAATAATCCTTTTTTTAATAATGCCCTTTTTCAAGTGGCTTTTTTAGTGGCTTTTTAAGCGACTTTTTTTAGTGTGATTCTATGGTTCTGTGATTCTGTGGTTCTACGGTTCTGTGAGTCTATGGTGCTATGATGCTGTGGTTACAGGGCTCGGTGCTGCCGCCCTGTGTCCGAAATAAAGAGCTGCAGCCGGGCTGCTCTGTTCTGCCACCATGTGGTGAAGTGTGAGTACTGCAGGGCTCAATTGACACTGCAGCGTGTGCGCGGCGCTCGACTATGATTGGCTGATGGCGGGGCATTCCCGCAATATTCTGATGGGCTGCTGGCTCCCACCAGACTATTTAGGAAAGGTTGAGCCGCTGGCCAATGAAAATGCGGCGTCGGGTGTTACTCGGCAACGTCCGCGCCAGCAGCCAATCAAAAAATTGCAATCATGCCGTGCTGCCATTGAAGCCGCTGGCCAATGAGACCTTAGAGTCGGGCGTAGCTAGGTAACGACCAAGCCAGCAGCCAATCAGAGAATTGCAGAGTGGCTGTGCCATCATTTTGGGTCACCGGCCAATGAGAATTGAGAGTAAAATCCCTGAATATATTGCTTTCATCTTCCCAGCCCGGCCAGTGACAAAGTAAAACGTTTGTACAGAAAGTCAAGCAGTGAGTACACTGAGAGAAGTTAAAACTTCTGCAAGTTAAACAAACTTCCGTTAAGTACACTGACCGCAAGTTAAAAGTTCAGTGCTCACCCTTCCCCTGGCCAGGTGTGGGGGATAAGTGCCAGGTGTGACGAGGGGTATTTGACCCACGGCTGCTACGGAGGGAGCTCATTTTGCTGCCGGGACTCTTCTGGTTGTGTGCTCTGATGGTCGGTTTGGAGGCTTTGGAGAACGTCTGCAGAATGTGTTGTGTGCACACAGGTTAAACTTTGTGAATTTCTCTCTGATAGAGTCCTCTACTCAATCTGTTGTGTGCACACATCTGAAACTTACAGAATTTCTGTCTTGTAATCCAAGTCCTCTGCTGAACGTGCTGTGTGCACACATCTGAAACTTAGAGCATTTTTCTCTGATAGAGTACTGTGCTGATTTGCTGTGTGCACACATCTAAAATGACAGAATGTCTGTGTTGTAATTAGAGTATTATGCTGTATCTGCTGTGTGCACAGATCTGAAACCTACAGGATTTCTGTCTGATAGAGTACTTTAATGAATTTGTTGTATGCACACATCTTAAAATGACAGAATTTCTATCTGATAGAGTACAATCTGATAGAGTTTATCTGCCATTTCCTGTGTGCATGCATTTGATACGTCTTTTTATGATTAATGTCTATTATGTTTAAGGTAGTCTCTCTACTAATAAGAATTTCTCAGTGTTGCTAGAACACTCCAGGCCTTTGCATGTACGAATTTGTCCTTTTGATCCATTATCACCTTCAGGCAACCGTAAAGTATTCCTGCTCCAAAGGAAGTACTGAATCTTCTTGTGTAGAATGTAGTTTAGCATAATGAAAAAAGTGTCTTAAAACAATGTAACAGAGTACTGATGGTTATTTCTGTCATTGCTGCTACACAAAGGGTGATGCTGGAACAGCAATGTTGGACCAGGTAGTGCCATCTATGAGTTAACAGTACATTGTCTTTTTGGAAGTGACCCAGAAGCTACTGTTAGAGAGTTTTGACTATTGTATTCTTTGTTTGCAGTATGTGCAGAGTTGATTTGGGGAACATTCTGAAGCTGAATAACGTGTTACGGTGCGGTCTGGAAAACTTCTTTAACTTTCAGCAGTAATAAGTTAATTGAAATCTGAAATCATTTCTGCTCTGATCCACAGCAGGTAGCAGTTCTTCCTATACTCTTCATTGCCTGCTTTCCTGCTTCAAAACTGAATTCCGGGAAATCTGCCTATGCCTCAAGTAATACAGTATTATGACATCAGAGGAGGCTTTTGTGTGTTGTCAGTAATGTCTTTTTTTCCTCCTTCTTGCTCAGATCTGAATTGCTTTCTTGGGAGGTTATTGAGATGGAGTGATATCAAATGCCTCTGAGGACCCTGAAGTCATGCAGCAGAAGTGTTTATTGTGCCTGAATTTCTTCATTTTATTTCAGAAATCCATTGACTCATGCCATGTATTTTTCTGTTCTGAAGAGCATTTCTTTGCAGCTTCTGATGAGCTTGCATGTAGCATGAACTATGTGTGCATAATTAGCGCAAGTGCTCAGAGGAAACAGCATGCCCTGTTTGCATATTGCCCACTGAGACCTCTAGGTATCACAGTAGAACTGAGAAGAACCAGGCAGATTCTTGCTTCTGTTATTCCAGCCTTCAGATTGTTGCTGAGCTGCAGTTCCTGATTGAATGGAAAATAGACTTGCTCCCTTTTCAAGAGACCAAGACAGTTGTTTTAAAGTCTCCAAAACTTATGGTTAGGCTGAACTGTAATAACTAGATTATTTCATTTCATTTGGTGTGTTGCTATGCATCCGAGAAGTCATTAAGGAGAAAAGATGTTGTAGACAATATGCTGAGTGGTGGTCTTTTTCTTCCAGGTGAGCAATAGGAATCTGTGACTGATAAGCAGGCTGATCAGTATTGACATACTGCAGCTTGTGCTTCCTGACACTGCTACCTGACACAGGTCTGTGCTGTATGATGAAGAGATTAGTCCTGTATTGTTTTTATGGTTATCAGTATGTTCTAGGGTGATCAGTAATCGACTACTATGTTTTAAGGCAGTGGTTTTTTATAGAATTTGGAGCAGTGATTTTGACCTTACAAAATAAATAGATGACAAGTACCCACAGCTCCTCATGACAGTAAAAGGGACTTGTGATTGCTCAGTGCATCACAAAATCGGAATGCTTGGTAACATTTCCATTTTGCATCTGTGTTACTGAGAAGATATATTTAACAGGAAGGATGTCATCAAGTTGGTCTTTTTAAGTAAAATACATTATTTCTCTAATATTCTTTTGAACCTTAGTGTTGATTAATGTTTTCTGCATACTTCATTTAAAAAAACCCAGTTCTTTAAATAGCTGGTATAAAACCAAGTTCTCTCCAGCAGAAGAATGTTTTGACTGTTTTCTGCGTAACAATTTCTGTGAGGCTAATGAAGTGCAAAGTAGAACTGTATGTATTAGCAAAACTGAAACAGATGGATAATTTTCATAAGGGTGTGATAGTTCCTGAGATGCTGAAGATGCTAGTTATCTGGATACCTTTGTAGAATTTGCCTTGAAAAAATATCTTGTCTTGACAGTTATTGACAGCTTGTGAGAGGTGATGAGTGTCATTACTGTTCAAGAGCAGAAATCAACTGTAGTTTCCGAGCAAGACAATAGAATGAAAAGACTCATCTAGGTTTGGTTTGGGTTTGGTTTTGGTGGTTGACTTATGGATTTTTTGTTAGTTTATTCATTTTGGTTTGTTGTGTTTGGTTTGCTGGGTTTTTTTAATAGAGTAAATAAAAATTCAGGAGGTAAGAAAATGGAGAAGTTTTGAGGAGCTTGTAAAGTGGAACTTTTGGGTTGTGCATTGTCCTTTACTGCTACAGGAGAAAAATAGAGTGTGACAGGAAGAAACTTGTGTAAAACATGGTACCTTAGAAGGCTTTTTGGAATACTAGGAAAACCTTCTTGATTTGTGAAAAGTCAAATAACAGTTAAGCTTGATGAGCAAAGCAGGAGTTATGCAAGATGTCACAATGTGGTATTTTAGTAGTCTGTGACTTTTTCTAGCAGACAATTCTTTGTAGTTGAAAGCAGTAAAGCTGTGTGATCCCTCATGTGGGTCAGACACTGGATTGGAACATAGGCTATGAATTTGGGTCCTAATTCTGTGCATCGTCTTATTTGTATTTGGGCAAGTTGCTTAATTTATGCATATATGTGTTAGATAAGCAAAATTTACCAAATCAGATCAGCTGGGCTAACCTCCCTACTCAAGTAGGTCTACCTAAGCACCACTTTCTCAGGACTGTGTCTTGGTGGCTTCTGAATGTTACGAAGGTGAGAGACTCCACCACTTCTCTGGGTAACCTGTGCCAGTGCTTGGTCACCCTCACGTTAAAAAAATGTTTTCTGATGTTGAGGGAACTTCCTGTATTTCAGTTTGTACTCGTTGCCTCTTGCCTCTTGTCCTGTCACTGGGTACTACTGAGAAGAGTCTTTACCTTGGGAAGATCCCTGCTTAAGCTTTCTCTTCTCCAGGTTAAATGGTCCCTTTCTTCATAGGAGAGATGCTTTTAGTCCCTTCATCATCTCTGAGGCTTTTTCTGAGTCTCTCTCTGCTATGTCCATGTCTCTTCTGTGCTGGGGAGCCCACAGCACACCAGATGTGGCTTCACCAGCACTGAGTTGTCAGCAGGGAGAAGAATCACTTCCCTTAACCTGCTGACAATGCTCTTCTTAATGCCACCTGGGATACCATCAGCCTTTTGTGCACACTGAAGGGCATGCTGTTGGCTCATGTTCAGCTTGGTGTCCACCAGGACGCCTAGGTAATTTTCTGCAAAGCAGCTTTTCAGTCAGGTGGACCTCAGCATATTAAGGCCTGGTGTTCTAATGAAAAAAACAACACCAAAAAGAAAAGTTTTTAGCATGATAGGTTCAACTGTGGTGGTGATAAAATTAATTTTAAATAACTTTTCAGTGTAGTTGTGATGACTCTTCAAATTTCACCAGTTCTCTTGGAACTTAATGATTTATAAGCCTTGCTCAAGTGAAGAATTTCTGAGGACATTGTGAATATCTGAGTAGACAGCAGCACTGGATTACAGGGCTTTTATTACCTGTGATAATTAGATGAAAATTCCTATCTTGTTAACCAAGCTGGAAGGTTAAGTAGTGTGCATGTAGACTTTTACCACTTTGATGAATTGCTGCATAAGTGGTTTCTGCTGTCACTGGATCTGATACAAATGCAAAATTTATTTCCTTGATGTAAGTGTATCATATTAGCCATCCTAAGGAAAATGAAGTTAAACATTACTAAAGTATGTTCTGCACATAATTGACTTTATTTTCTTTAATTGAGAGTGATGCTGTTCTGAAAGAGAATTTAGTGTATCTAAATTGTCTACTGCTAGCTGCATGATGATAGATTAGAAAATACAAGAAACCCAGTAACAGCTTCTGTGACATAGTTTGTTTTCACAAGTCAACAGAAATTGAGGTATCAAGAACCTTCGGTGATATGTTGGGTGTTAACTTGAGCCATTGAAGTACTTAATTTAATAATTTCTGTAATCCATGCTTTTAAACTGTTTCTGAGAGACTTTTGTAAGTTTTATCTAGATGTCCAGGTTGTTAAAATATTTTAAACATGAATACAAAATATGTCTCTTCTGCCTTTTAAGAGCAAGAAATACAAAAGCAGCAATAGGTTAGTATAATGGAGATGCAGCATAAAGGAATTTGTAGGGATGTTTTTAATTATAGTAGATGACTCTGTTTTTCTTATCATCGTGAAAAATTAGGATGACTCCCAGTCATCATGAAGTGCATCTTAAAATATGACATTATAAAAATTCCTGGTCTTGGTTCAAGAAAGAAAAGGGAAATGTCACTTTGTATTGATCTACTGCTAGTGGTATGTGATTTACTGCTTATTCTTATTCTGTTTTATTAGGTGCTGACATGATCTGGAAGAACTTTCGTGGCACTTGATGCCATCTCTTCCCAGATTGCATGATGGCATTTTGTCATATGACTGTTAATCATTAAGTTAATAGAGATTTAAACTATTGCTGCATCTTCACTGAAAGAGGAGATCATCTGCTGAAGCATGACAGTTGAACATATGTTCTCCTCTCGTCTATTCTAACAAAAAGTAAAGCAAGTTACATTGAATGTGTAACCATTTGAAGGATACTCGTGTTTTAAAATTGCTCTAACTTGTCTGAAGTCATTTTCCCGGACTGCTATTACGCTGTCAGATTAGATAAGTTAGAAGATTCTAAATCTGAAGACAAAGTGGAGGCTTTTCATGCTCCCTGAAACAACCCTTTTTGCCTAATTGAAGACTGAAACTAAATCAACTGAATGTATTTCTGCTTAGTAAACTGATTCTTTTTTCTAGTAGTTTAATTCCAAGGAATTTTAGTGCCCTGTCCTCCTTCAACCTCTTGGCCACTCTAAATATGTGAGCTAAAAGAGGTCTGTTGGTACCTAGCTGGTATAATTAATTCAGTTTTGCAGACATATCAAATTAATAACTAGCAGAGAGGGACCCAAAGAGTATTGCTTCTAAGAGTCTGGAGTTTTCTATGACTGACAGGTACAATAAACAAGGATGATTGGACTGAATCCAGTCACTTTATAAATGGAGAGACGGCACTGGGAGCATGTCACAAGAGTGTAGGCACGAGATTTATTCAAGGAACATTTAATTAAACTGGAAAGTAATGGAAGATACAGTGTGTAACCCCTCCATTATAGAAAGCCCTACATTGATTAAATAATTTATTATTGTGGAGAAATAATGGCTTCATGTTTTTCCAGGACAGAGTATGAAGTGCTGTATAACATTTGAAAGCTACACAGATTACATTGATATAACCTTCAGAATTTTTATTATGCTGAGTCTACTTCTGTACTGTACATCCAAAAGCAGTAAATTCTGGTGACCCATGTGAAGAGTTTGGGGTACTGTTATTTAAAAAATACATCTGACAAATACTATGAAAGTCAGTAGTGGAGCCATAGGTTATAATCCTATTTCTTGTGTCAGTGTGGTTTGTGAATTGATAAGCCAATTGATAGGCATGACACTTACTCAATATACTCCCTTGAGTTGTAACATGTTGTCTGTTAAAATACTTTAATGGTTCTCTAGAAAGATTTGTCATTCTTATTTTTCTTTTTTTCCCTCGTGATTTTTAATTTTTTGATGGAGAAAGCTTGGGTGAATGTGCTGCTTGTCAGCTGGAGATTTACAGTGATGCATGTTTAGATTGTTGGGCAGTTACGCACTTTGTAGTCTTTAGAAGTTGCTGATCTTCACAATGCATTTTTTAGGGGCATGTATTTTTTAACACAGTAGTAGCTGGAAGTTAATGAAACAATACCTTCAAGTTTACATAGCAAAAAGGTTCTGTGCCATGAGTGAATGTCAGTTTTCTTCCTAGACTAGGTTGTTTGGGGTTGGTTTTTTTTTTTCAACTGAAATCTCCTCCTGGCTGTCATATTGTGTAGTGAACTCTTCTGATCCTTTACTTGGGGAACAATTTTCTTATTTAAAGAGATGCTGTTCTGTACACTGACTTCAAAAAGTCCAATCCAAATCAATTGTTTCTATTTTATATTGCATGGTTATTTCAGATATTCTGTCCAGACTTTGAATGACCACATTTTCCATTTCCCATTTCCCAGCATGTGGGCTTCCCTCATGAAACCTTTCTGTTATGTTTTGATCATGAAGTTAGTGTTTTTGTTTCCTGTGTTACTACTGCACATAAAATTAAGACTGGTTTAAGATGCTACTTTGTGAAACAGCATGTATTTTGAGCTGACAGTCTTCTAGACATGAAGTTATTAAAAGTTGTATAGGGATGGGGAATAGGACAGATTTGTCCTATTTTTGGATAGGCTGTAGCATCCAAATAATTTGAGTGTAGTGTATTAAACCAACCGAAAGCATGGTAGTAGTTGCAATCTAAAGTTAGAGGTTTTTACCATGTGCAGATACTTGCTTGTGCTGTAGTGTGAATACTTTTGCACAAGCACTTGCCAGTTTCAAGAAGGCTTTTGGTTAAAGATGCTGAAAAACAGAGGCAACCTTTGTGTTCTGTTTTAAGCATGAAAGAATTGAGATGTAGTACGAGAAGAGAAGAATTGAACTTCTTGCAGATAAATCCATCAATGGCAATTATCACCTCTGATTTTATGCTTAGGTGAAACGTGAGAAAATAAGCCATATCATAAGATCTCACTCCTGGGAGTGAGAGTGTTACAGAAAAAATAAATGCCCAGTTTTACTTTAAGAATATACGCCTTGAAACAATCTTTAAATGATAAAGAGTTAACTAAAGCATTAAGGTTTAGGGAGTTGTTAGGAAAAAGGATGTTTTGAGGGGGAAGATCTGAAGACTTTTCATTAATTTAGGCTCTTTTTTTTGGTACTGTGATATGCAATATTTGTAGAAAAGATATCATGTTCAAATAATTTGTCATGTTCACTTACATTTATTCTTAAGTTCGTTGCAGACCTGTCTGCTGTCAAGGATCCATTTCCTCTGTGACACTTGAGTTTCTCAAGGAAAGTTTCAGTTGGGGGACAGATTATTACTCAGCTCTAGAGCATACAAAGGTTTTTTGATTGCTTCTTTTGATAAAATGGTACCCATGAAATGGTATCCCAAGGGAAGCTCTTATAATCAGACATGCAGTATCCAAATTACTAAGCCAAAGCACTGTACTCTAAACTGTCTTCCTGTTGTGCAGTGTCATGAATGGAAGATAGATAGGAACCAGAACTGTGCTCATGTCTTGGATTCCCCCAGAACTTTTAGAACTGGGCTGTAGAAACTGTAATATTAAAACTGTTTTACCCTCTGTAGCCAAAGGGGCACCTATCAGAACTTCGCTCTTTCTGAAGGAATCTCTGACTCTTAGATGAAGTTGAGTAGGACATTGGACACTTCAGCTTTGAATGCACTTACAATTTCTCACATGAAGTTAAAATTCCTGAGTTCCCTTCTGTTTCTGGTTTTTGTCTTCTGTAATATTTCTGATAATATGTTTCTCATATTCCATGCTGTCATGCTTACCCATCTAGACAGGAATAATGAAAACTCCACGTTCCTGCTGTTTTCTGCCTTACAGATACTAGTCTCCCTTAGCATATTGTGGATGTTGTAGCCACACTCGTCAGATCATAGTGCCAGTTAGTACTACCTACAGTACTGCCTGTTCCTAGTCAGTTATGGAATTTAAATTTCTGACAGAAAATATTTAAACTAAATATTCTGTGCAGTTTTAGGATAGTTAATGTTTGTGTCTGTTCTGTGTGAAATGTCAAAGCCCTAGGTTGTACACATCAGTGTAATGTGAACATGATCCTTATTTCTTCTGGTATTGTCCTCTTACAGACCTATTTTTTTTTCTCATCTTGTTAGATAAATATTTCTGAGGAAATATTTGGCTTTGCTTTGTAGCACCCACTCCACTGAGCAGGAATTTTCTCATGTAACTGCAGTGTGCTACCTTCAAAACAAAGGTGAAATTCGATTCAGTAAAAATAACTTCCTGGTTAGGTTTACAAATACATAAAGGATGCGTGTCAGGAGGATGGAGCCAGGCTCTTCTCAATGATGTCCAATGATAGGACAAGGGGCAACAGGTATAAGCTGGAACATAAGAGTTTCCAAAGAAATAAAAGGAAGAGTTTCTTCACTGTGAGGATGATGGAACATGGAAACAGGCTGCCCAGAGTTGTGGAGTCTGCTTTTCTGGAGACATTCAAACCCCACCTGGATGAGTTCCTGTGTGACCTACTGTAGGTGGTCCTGCTCTGGCAGGGGGGTTGGATTAGATGATCTTTTGAGGTCCCTTCCAACCTTTAACATTCTATGATTCTCTGATAAGACAATATTCCAGTTTTACTTAGGGAATATATGGAATGGAAAATGTTTCACATTTCTGCCATGAGAAGTGTATGCCACTAATTACAATATTGGTACATCAAACTTCATACCAGTTATGGGAGTTGTCAACTGACTATTTTTCACTTGCTGATTTCAATATTGGTTTGTATTCTCTGCAGAGGTTATAAATTCAGGGTAAAAACTGTCAGTCTAGTGTGGCTGACAGGTTCTTGATTAATGAAGCCTAGGACTCAATTTGCAAAAAGCAGTGTCTCTGCTGTTGCCAGTATGGAGATGGCTGAGTTTTACAGGATGGAGCATCTGTTTGTAAAGATGTTTTTCAGTCACTCTTTTTTAAGGTAACTGTGAAAATAGTACTATTAATACATGTTGGAAAGTCAGTGAGGTTTTAATAGAAGTAAATGTGGCTTCTCCAGACTGTGGGCTGCCAATTCCATTTGGGAAGGCTTCTGCATTAATCTGACATCTTGTTTAGCACTGATAACACTAGAGAGTCCAATTAAAGTATTTCAAGAAGACATCCTCATACAAGACTATGTTGATTGTCCACTAATGTATATTGAATTTTAGCTAAATACAGCCCCGGGTGCTGTGCTGGAAAGCAAAGGAGCTTGCTGTCCGAGTTCTTAATTCCTTTTATATCGATTTGGCTGCTAATGATATAACCTTCTACTCTAATTAACTGACATCTGCATTAGGCTGAATAACAGCTCCCTGCTTGAAGCTGTCCACTGGTTTGTGTTATGAAATGTGCCCTCCTTCTGTGTTAGATTTTGTACAGATTAACTCAGTCTGTGCAAAATCAATTATCTAAAGGACTGACTTTTCTTTTAAATATCTTCTAAAGCAAGTTTGTCTTTCTGCTCTCTACACTCCTGCCTATGTGTCTAGGGCTTATGTTGCTGGTGAGCCTGGCCAGCTGGTTCACTGACTGGATGCTTTTCTAATCTTTCTCAATGGGTTATTTATTATCCTTTGACTGATTTGAGGCTGCCAAGAAAGATGTAAGTTTAGATATAGATGGGGTATGAAGACCTAAGTATAATGGGTCATTTTGTATGTCTTAGGTCATGAAGCAACCATCAGATGTAAATTACTAAATCAAGCTAAAAACATTGCTAGATTGGGAGGACTAATCTGCTTATGAAATCATATTGCCAAACCTACGAACTGACAGTTCTCAGATTGGGAAATTTTGGTTTCTGCATCTGAAAAATAAACTTAATGTTTTTAGTGCAAGATTGTTTACAGCACTTAATAACTTAAAATCATTAGTTTGTGGAAGTTCATCTTGAGCAGCTATTTTGTTATGAAATTTCCAGTTGTCGTTCAGTGTAGAGGGTAAACTAGGACAGACTTTAAATTATAGGAATAATGAAATATGTTATTGAAAAGAGAGCAGAAGTGAAATTCCTAGGCTTGCTGGTTCTGAGCAAGCAGAGCTCAGAAAACTGTGCTTTACACCTGGCTTACATGTCTTCATTTTTTAAGTACTATTGATTCCTAGTTATGCTCTTAGGCATATAGTGAGTAATTCATCTTCCTGAAGCAATACAACTAGTCCTGATTTAATTCACAGAATTCCATCACTTTTGATTTGCTGGAGTCTTGCTTGAAGTCCTGACACCTTCTGTTAATAGAAAGTCCATACATGTTATAGTAGCAACAATGATATGTTCTGTTAGATCAGGACATTGCTTTTGCACAGTCTGGTTTCTTTCCATGCAGTATCTGTGAGTGGCAGACAGAGAAATGAGGAAATAGCACAATCCAGGAAACTGAAGAACGGTAAACAATTTTTTAGTGTGACAAAAGGTTAACATGAGTGAGTTTATCATAAGATAATTGGCAAGGATATGAACAATGTCCAAAATTAGATAGGGTGCTTGAGATCCATGGCCATCAAAGGGATCTAATGAAGCTGAAGGAGCAGGCAACCAAATTAATTGTTAGCAGATGTTAGAGAATACATACAAGAAGGAATGATTGGAATACTCGTGCTTGTGGGATTCTGTATTGCTTATAACCATTTAAAAAGATCCAGGTGTCATTACGACCAAGACAATAAAGGCTTCTGCTCAGTGAGCAATGGTGCAACAAATGCAGGGGTGCAACCAGGAAGGCTAAAGCCCTTTTAGTATTAAGCCTGGCTAGTAAAGTAAAGAAAAACAAGAAGGGTATTTTTAGGTACATCAGCAGCAAAAGGAAGATTAAGGGGAACGTGGGCCTGCTGCTGAACACAGAGGGTGCCCTGGTGACAGAGGATGCAGAGAAGGCTGAACTGCTGAATGCCTTCTTTGATTCAATCTTTACAACCAAGGCTGGCCCTTGGGAAGCCCAGCAAGGATAGTAGGATGGCCTGGATGGCGGAGCACTTGCCCTAGGTGGATGAGGAAGAGGTTAAAGACTTGGTGGGCAAACTTAATGTCATAAATCAGTGGGTCCTGAAAGGATGCATCCTAGAGTGTTGAGGGAGCTGGATGATGTGATTGCTAATTGATCAACATGGATTCACCAAGGGGAGATCCTGTGTGACCAATCTGATAGCCTTCTGAGTGACATAACCTTCTATGTTGTGGGAGACAGTGTCAAAAGCCTTGCTAAAGTCAAGGTAGATGACATCCGCTGCTCTCCCCTCATCTAGCCAGCCGGTTATGTCCTCATAGAAGGCCATCAGGTTGGTCACACAGGATCTCCCCTTGGTGAATCCATGTTGATTCCCCCTGATAACCACCTTTTCCTTCATATGTTTAGTGGTAACATTCAGGATGAGTTGTTCCATCACCTTTCCAGGGATAGAGGTGAGGCTGACTGGCCTGTAGTTTCCTGGGTCATCCTTCCTGCCCTTTTTGAAGACTGGAGTGACATTGGCCTTTCTCCACTCCTCAGGCACCTCACCTGTCCTCCATGATTGTTCAAAAATGGAGAGATGCTTAGCAATCACATCAGCCAGCTCCCTCAGCACTCTAGGATGCATCCCATCAGGACCCATTGACTTATGAGCCTTAAGCTTGGCCAACAAGTCTTTAACCTCTTCCTCATCCACCTGCTCTGCCATCCTGGCCATCCTACTATTCTTGCTGGACTAGGCTTCCCGAGGGCCAGCCATGGCCATAAAGACTGAAGCAAAGAAAGCATTCAGTGCTTCGGCCTTCTCTGCATCCTTGGTCACCAGGGCACCCTCTGTGTTTAGCAGCGGGCCCACATTACCCCTCGTCATCCTTTTGCCGGTGATTCACTTCAAAAACGCCTTATTGCTGTCCTTAACATCCTTGGCTAAATTTAATTCTAGAAGGGCTCTAGCCTTCCTAGTTGCACCCCTGCATGCCCTGGCAATGTTCTTATACTCTTTGCAAGAAGCCAGCCCCTGTTTCCACCTCTCATAGATGGCTGCTTTCTGAGTTGTCCCAGGAGATGTTTGTTCATCCATGGAGGCCTCCTACCTCCTTTTCCTCCTTTCTTGCGCATTGGGACACACTGATCCTGGGTTTGGAGGAAGTGGTGCTTGAAGATTGACCAGCTCTGATGGGCATCCCATGAGATCCGTCCAAGTAGATCTTTGAAGAGGCCAAAATCAGCTCGCCTGAAATCCAGGGTCATGGTCCTTCTTTGTGGCCTGCCTCTTCCACACAGGATCTTGAATTCTACCATCTCATCGTCACTGCAGCCAAGGTTGCCTCCAACCTTCACATCCCCAACCAGACCCTCCTTATTTGTCAGCACCAGGTCCAGCAGCACACCCCTCCTCATTGGTTCCTCAGTCACCAGTGACAGGAAGTTGTTGTCACCAATCTGTAGGAACCTCCTGGACTGTGTGTGCTTGGCTGTGTGGCTATCCCAGCAAATATCAAGGAGGTTGAAGTCCCCCATGAAGACCAGGGACTGTGATCGTGAGGCAGCTCTCAGCTGTTTGTAGAAGGCCTCGTCCACATCCTCTTGATCAGGTGGCCTGTAGCAATCTCCTACAACAATATCACCTGCCTTGCCCTGCCCATTAATTTTTACCCACAAGCACTCAACCTGCCTCCCATCCCCACCCAGGCAGAGCTCAATACACAATAGTTGCTCCCTCACATAGAGAGCAACTCCACCTCCACACCTTGTCAGCCTGTCCTTCCTAAACAACACACAGCCCTCCATGGCTGTGCTCCAGTCATGGCAGCTGTCCCACCACATGTCTGTGACCGCAATGAGGTCGTAGCCCCACATCCACACCCACATCTCCAGTTCCTCCTGCTTATTCCCCAGGCTGCGTGCATTGGTGTAGAGGCAGCACAGGGGCTTACTCAAACACACGGGTTTCCCTGAACGGGTGCAGGAGCATCCTCCCTGGTTTGGCTCTTCCTCAGGGTGGTCAGCCTTCTGGATCTCAGCCCAGTGTGCAGATGAAGGGCACTTATCATTGCATTTCCTGTCCTGCCCCGTTTCCCAGCTAGAGGGGACAGCTTGTTCTGTTTTGCTTCTCCCCCCACCCCCCAAGTCCCTTAGTTTAAAGACCTCTTTATTAAGTTTGCTAGCCTACTCCCAAATATTGCAGTGCCCTTATGGGAGAGATGAATCCCATCCTATCCTATCAAGCTGTAGTCCCCAAGGAAGGATCCGTTGTCAAAGAACCCAAAACCTTCCTGCCGGCACCAGCCTCTCAGCCAGGAGTTCACTTGGCTGATTTTTCCATTGCAGACTCCCACTTTATCTCTAGTGAACAGGATGGAGGAGAAAATAATCTGAGCTTCTCTACCTTTTACTTGCTCCCCCAAGGTTTTAAAATCCTTCTGGATTCTAGAGATATCATGCCTTGTGACATCACTCATACCTACATGGAACACAAGTAAGGGGTAGCAGCCCACATCCCTGACGAGCCATGGCACTCGTGCAGCTGCATCGCTGTCCTTGGCTCCTGGCAGGCAGCACCTCTTGTGAACCCTACCTGCTCCACAGATGGGTCTCTCAGTGCCCCTCAGCAGTGAGTCACCCACACCAAGCACCCATTGCTTCTTCCTACAGTGTCCATTACCTGTTGCAGGTGGAGCAGCTGATAGGTTGTTCGGTGGGTTGTTTGCTGGGTTTTGCCCTTTTGGAGCTTGCTCAAAGTCCCTTGTTGCCAGTGCCTCGTACTTATTTGTAGTGGGCACTCTGGAAGGAGGGCTTTGAAGATGAGCCTTCGTCATTTTTCTTTGTTACCAGGGTCCAAGGCTTGTTAGATTCACTGGAGGCTTGCACCTGATTGTAGAAGCCTCTGTCTTTCTCCACCTCTGCCCTTCTAATACTACAGAGTCTACTCACAGTTTCCTGCAGCTCTTTCACCAGGCGCTGTAGTTGCTGAACTTGAGGGCACCTGTGACACATGGTTGCCTCAGAAGCATAGGTCCCGAAGCATCCTAAACACTCCCTGCACTCCACCTGGACTGAAGCATCTCTACTATCCGGCTCTGTCTGAGTGGATGCATCGACCTTCACCTGGGTTTTGTCCACCTGAGCTTTGGCTTTGGCCCTTGGACTAGTGCTCACCATCTTGCTAGGTTGAAGTTGGGGCACTTCTCTGACTTCTGTTTCTCTAAGTGGGCTGTGGGGTTGTTCCCTGCCTGTCCTCCCTGCTTGAACTGCTGCAAAAGCTGCCGCCCCACATCTAGGTGCTGCGTCACTCCCTGGTCGCTCGCGCTCCCTGGGGAACGTTTAAATCCCCCGTGGTTGCTGCGGCTCTGCCTCCCAGCAAGACTGTCCCCCTCGAGAGAGCTGCCTGGTCCTGGAGGCTCTCCCTGCTTCTCCTCCACCCCCCATGCTCCAGGAACCCCTGGATTACCTCAATCAGCCACAGCGAATAAATGAGCATTGCCTCCACTGTGTGTCCTGCAGAACTGGACATATGGCTCCCCAATGAGGGAACCCTGGCACAGGCTGCCCAGAGGGGTTGTGGAGTCTCCTTCCTTGGAGGTCTTCAAAACCTGCCTGGACTGGTTCCTGTGTGACCTGATCTAGATGGGAACTGCTTCTGCAGGGTGGTTGGGCTGGATGATCTGTAAAGGTCCCTTCCAACCCCTACCATTCTATGATTCTGTGATTCTATTATTAGATTAGTAAATGTGCAGTCTGTTTATATTTGTGTCTATGTGGCATTGCTGATTGAGCACATAATCAGACGTCTGAAGAAGAGAAATTATTTGCTTCTTAGAGCAGGGTGTTGGGTGAAGTCTTGGAAATGTTGTGCCTTAACATAGGCAACTGGATTCTGAATTGAAAAGTTCATGCTTGAAAATTAAAACATAGACTTGGCTTGATACCTGAGTAATACTGTGCTATCAGGAGTAATAATAGGATTTCTGTTGAGATCTAACTAAGCTGATATGATTAAAAAAGAAATTAATAATGATGTACTAAACTGATTAAGTCATCATCTTTTTCCTTTCATTTTATTGTGCCTAACTTACCAGATGGAAGATATACCTTGGTGATACTTGAGAATGAAGGCCAACCTTAAGCTTCTAATGTTAGCTTTTCAGCCCTCTAGAGGGAATGTATGTCCTATAAATGAATAAAGCAGCGGAGATTTTACTCCAAACTTTTCAGTAATTATCTTCATGACAAGTCACAATCTCTAAGAGCCATTCTGTGTTGAAAATACATATAAAATTTGCACTTGCACTATGATTTGCAGTTCCATGTTAGTTCCGTTTGTAGTATGGTTTATATTTGTGTATTAAGAATTAAGTGTTCACAGTGCACTAAAAATGTACATCTAGGACACCACTGCAGTTCAGAGTTGGAAGTAAAATAACAATCAGTTGTGCATTGTATTTGAGGACTTAGACTACTTATGCATTAAAAATTTCGCACAAGGCTGGATTGAAATTGAGAAACTAAAAGATGAGAAATCTCTTAACTAATTTGTGCTGGAACCGTCATAATAGACACACATACTCTGATTTGGAATGATGAGAGTCAAATCCAAATAGCTTGAGGCTGGAAGAATGAGCTGGCCATTCCTACAAAAAGACTGAGCAATTCCTATTTTATAGCCTTGAAAACATAATGGAGCCCTGGGGATCACTGGCACAAGCTTCTGATTGCTACTAGCACTTAGCAAAATTGACTTCAGTTAATCAAAAGATTCTTTAGGGAGAGTGAAAAAACAAAAAAGCTGCTGGTTTGGAAAGCTGCAGAACAAATAACCATGTGTAGATGTTTAAAGAAATTTCAGTTCCTTGCAGTGGGGCTCAGTGACCTATGATGGCAGGATGAAGGGACAGAGTGTACCCTCATCAAATTTGCTGATGACACCAAACGAGGAGAATTGACTGATACAGCAGAAGACTGTGCTGCCTTTCAGTATGATCTAGTCAGGCTTCAGAGCTGGGCAGAGAGGAATCTCATGAGGACAGGTACAGAGTCCTGCCCCTGGAGGATGAACAACCCCATGCACCAACACAAACTGGGCATGACCTGCTGGAGAGCAGCTCTGTAGAGAGCAACATAGGAGTCCTGACTGATAATAAACTAACCATGAGCCAGCAATGTGCCCTCGTAGCCAAGAAGGCTGGTGGCATTCTGAGGGGCATTAAGAGGAATGTGTCCAGCAGGCCAAGGGAGATTCTCCTCCCCCTCTACTCTGACTGGATGAGGACATATCTGGGGTCCAGTGTCCAGTTCTGGGCTCTCCAGCTCAAAATGGACAGGGAACTGCTGGAGAGAGTCCAGTGAGAGGATGGGGTGACTCTTTTTTCTGCAGTAGCCAGTGACAGGACAAGAGGTGATGGACACAAGCTGGAACACAGGAAGTTACGCTGGAACACGACGAAAAGCTTCTTTGCTGTGAGGATGAGGGAGCCCTGGCACAAGCTGTCCAGAGAGGGTGTGGCATCTCTTCTTCTGCAGGTTTCCAAACCCACCTGGACATGTTCCCATGTGACTTGATTGAGAGGAACCTGCTTTAACAGGGGGTTGGGCTCAATAATCTCTAAAGATCCTGTCCAACCCAAGCCATTTGTGATTTTGTGATCTAATAGGCAAGCTTAAATAGAAGGCAAAAAAATTAAGTGCTAAACTGGTGGAGAAAATAGTGGAAGGGAGGAGAGCACAGTGGCACTTTGCTCACTCTTCATTAAAACATTTCTTGAGCCAGTTGTGTATGAATTTGCAAGTACATAAGAGACTACAGCATGTAGTTCATGTAGAACAGAACTATCCAGTGTGCATGATCTAGAGTATTAATATGCCTTATGAAGAAATGCTTGCCATTCTTCTGACTGATGTACCATTTTCCTCTATTTCTAGGTAACAGGGAGCATAGAATTATAACTGATACCTCACAGTTCTTGAAAGTCCTTGGTATTTTTTCAAAGAACGTATGGTAAAATCTCTGATGTGGGATTCTATATTGGTATGTAGGTTTGAAGTCAGCTTGGTTTTAATAGTGTTGTTTCCTTAGAAGAAAATACTTTATTATGTTCTGTTTATAACTGTTGAGTGCTTAGATGTTTTAAGAGAAATCTGGGGAGAATCACTCTTTCTATAGTTTATTGGAATGTCTGATATTATAAGAACAAAGCCAGAATAACTACAGTGGGATAAATGTTGTGAAAAATAGGTTTGAAAAACTTCCATTTGCTTTAATTAGGGACTTAGGAGTGCAAGGAACTTCCTATGTCATCAGGTCCAATTTCCTATTACTGCAGTCGCAAGTTAATACATGTAACCTGTCACACAATACTTGGTTTTCTTCAGAGTAAATGTGTTGTGATTTATAGGTCTCACAATAGTGGAATAAATGTTTTTATTTCAATGGAGTTTAAATTAGTCACTTGTGAATGCCAGGGGAAATGATCTACAACAGCAATTCCAACATTATAAAAAAGCTTACAGCCTTTTCTGGCTGAATATGCCACTGTAAAACACAATTTTAACTCTCTGTATGTGTTGCAATGCAGGTGTTTCCATGTGATGTTCCTCCCTGAACAAACACCAAAAAGTTAAAGAGTAGGAACAGAGTTTAGAAGAAGCAGCATCATGATGGGGAAACACTTCTGTTTCCCTTACCTGAATAGTATACTGGAAGGACAGATACAGGAATATAAAGATCAAAATGTTTAATCTAGTTTTGGATGTGAATGTGGAACTATAGATGGTTGTGGAAGGAGAAAGAAAACCAAAGTCTTATGCACCTGTTTCATTATTGCACTGTCTTCAAGGGGATGATACATGCAACAGAGTATATGCGTATGTGTGCTGTGCAATGAAAGTGAAGTAAAATTGTTAGAGACATAGTTCCAGTTGCTCTAGTTCTATTTAGTGCTTTTCTAAAATTTGTCTCTGCTCTGATCAGAGGTTGCCTAGATATAATTCAGTTAAAGACTACTTCACTAATTAATTATAATTCAGTTATATAATCAGTAGAATGTTTCTCAGTCTTTTCATTTGCACACAGCAATAACTGTAATCTTCTGCATTCTCAAGCTCACCAGTAACTCTTCTTGCGCAACACTTCTAGGGCCTCCAGTCTACATCCCTTAGCTCTTCAGCATCTACTGATAGGAACTCTGTGATTCTGCCTGTGTAATAAAACAAAGGCAAAGATGATTTTCCTTCCATCAGGATAAGTTATTTGAATATTGCTTAATAAACTTTGTCATCTGATGGTGCGAGGGTAAGAACAGCTGACTCTCATGCCTTACAGGAAATCAGGTGGGACCAATAAGAGGAAAGATGAGCCAAGTCACACAATTATTTTGTGCTAGCTTAATGGCTGCCTTGTTCTGCCCAAAGGTAAAAACATAGTTATCAGCACCATTTATCAGGTACACCATTTTAGTATAAACTTGTTTAAAACCAGGTAGAGCCCCTTTTTCATCTTAATTAGACAGTAACCCATTGATTCTAAGCGGGCCTTCATTTTCTAATTATTTAGTACATAATATAATGTCATTAAACATCTTTGAGTGGACAGGATTGCTCTAAAAGCTTTAGCTCCAGAGCTTTAATATTAGGCTTTTGGCATTCATCCCTGTGTGTGAAAAGCAGTCAGGTTGTTTACCAGGAATTTAGATTCACATTACTGGGGGAATTAGCAGTGGGCTATTAGTCTGATTCAAGCACTTAACAATTGCTGATCATCTTCTCCTAGCCTGGGGATAATGGAGGTGATCAGCTGTAAATGGAAAGCATGTAGGGCTATTTTCATGTAGGCACTTAGAGAAAGTGCTGCCTCCCCTGACCTTTGCTAACCCTGGGGTTTGCAAGAAACCCAAACACTGAGACACTTCCTGGAGGAGAGCTAATCGTCTATAAGAAGAGCTTCCATTACAGACTAAACCAAGCTCAGCTACAACCCACCCTCCCTCATCTGAAAAAAGGTTCAGCCACAAAATCCCTGAGGCAGAAGTGATTAGCCTCTGAACATATTTACCAGTATCTGTTTCGATGTGGGAAGCAACTGTAGAACAGCAGCTGGTTTTGATTCCTTAGCAGTGCTGAATGATCCTGTTGAGCTGAACGGTGCTGGTTGGTGTCCTGCTTCTCCACTGTTTTCCCCAAAAGCTTTGTCTGATTCATGGACAGTCTTAAAGATTACCTTGAAAGTTCTCCTTGTTCTTGTGTAAAGTTGCCCACCATTTTAGCAAATAGAATGACTGGTGTATTGGAAAAGGTACTTTAATCCTTTATAGGCGCTGAATCTGCAGTGTTGTCTTGTCAAGTCGAACTTGTCTTTTGTCAGCAGACTTTAGGAGGCACACCAGGGATCTGTAGCCAGGAATTACTGTTTGAAATAAAGCATAGCTTTTCCTTATCTGCCTTACATGTTGTGCCCCTCCTTTAAAAGGAAAAATGCAGTCACTTGATTCTTACTGAAATGTACACATTTGTTGGAGGCAGTGGGGATGGTTTTAATGAGGCATGGACACAATAATTTTGGACTTCCAAATTCAAGGCTTATCTCTGATGTCACTGTTCTTATGACCTCAGGCAAGAGATTTGTGTTGCTGCTCCCAGTTTTCACACAAGAGCCAACTATCACTGTATGTGAGGACTGTATGAATGCCCTTTGTAAATGCTACATTAGACCATGATAAGAGATCTAAAGATGTGTCACAGTTCTAGAAACCACTTTTGAAGTACCTGACAGTAAAAGTCACTGGTAAGACTGCTTTGTAAAATATTCTCTGTTTCTTTCCCATAACGCCTCTAGCAGTAGGAGAGAGGGTATAGCTTCTATTAAATGTGAAGGAAGGCAGGGGACTTCAAGAGTTGCAAGATAAATTTTATTAGTGATATTTGGCATTATTTTACACTTTTAAAAATAATCTACATTACAACAATTAGAAGGTTCCATCCTTGTGTACACTTGCTGGCAGCTCAATGTTAAGACTGTTGGGACAGAGAAAGTTTATTAGATTATTTTCTTATTTAGACCAAAGTTACTCACAGATGTTGTAGTTCCAGTTCTGGAGAATAGAAACTGAGGGGTTTTTGTAAATTGTCCTGTCGTATGGTTAAGTAAGAGCTGTTCTGAGTGGGTAGAGGTAACTGTATCCATCTTTGAACATTGGTAGTACAAACAAAACTGAACCGATACTGATATTGGCATGTTTCTAGTAGTAGTTATACTTGTCCATGCATGTATGCTGTGTAGTTGACTGATATTTGGAGACAGGTGCTACAAAAGTCTAAATGAAAAGGAGTTTATACTCATACCAATGTAAATACCTGTGAATGCAGGTGTATTTAGAGGTGAATTTTGCTTGCAGTTGTTGATCAACAAGCCTAAGAGGACATCATGTATCTAGAACTGCATACATCCATGCAAAAGAGACATTGGACACTTGGAGAAAAACCCAAACTGACATGTTTTGCTTTAACTTCAGTCTAGAGCAGGAGCTGTCCACATTTTCCTATGTAATCCAGGACACAATAGAAAGCTGCAATTGCAATAACCTTCTTGGTAGCAGTAAGGGGGTAAAGGTCTGCAGTGCCCTGAATATGATCAACAAAATGATAATATCTTTTCCATATCAGCCTGTCTTAGAGCACTGAAGCAAGGAAAGAGGAAAGATTACAGAGTAGGCAAGTAGAAGATAAATGCAGTATACTCTGTGTGTGGTACAGACAGCTCAGGGAAATTTACTCAATTATTCTCACACATATCCTCACCAATTTGTGGAATACTGGAAAGAAAAACAATTTCTTCTTCACACACTCCATTAAATTCTGGAAATGACAAACACTATTACATTACAGTCAAGAGTCTTCAAATGTTTCTTGTTGCACCATGTGGAGGACAGTCTCATAGATATTAGAATATGGTACCATGGGCTCTGTTTCCATTAAAGAATGGTAGCAAACATGTGGAAACAGTGCTGTGTCTTGATCCAAATACCTATATTTCAGTGCATAATCATAAATACCAGCATTCATGCTCCTGTTTATTAAGAAGACATATTTGTTCCTACTGCATAGAAACAAGATGTTGCTTTCATTGTGCCAGAGGAGATGGTTCTGCTCCATGCAGTGATTTCCTTGTCCTATCTGCCCAGGAAGCAGGCTGGAATTTAAAATATAAATATTACCACTGCAGAAGGACAGTTACTCTGATACACATGACAATATAAGATTCTGTAATAAGAAAGTGTCTGATAGTAACCGGGAACCACAGCATACAACCTAGCAGCTGCTTCCCTCACAACAGATAAAGCATGGGGTAAAAGGAAATACCCACCTGTTTGGCATCTGTTAAGGATTGTAATACTGTTTGTCTGTGTATAATACTGTTCAGAGCTGTTGTACCTCATAGGATGAGCAATGGGCACTCGATGCATGCACAGAGGAGCTGAGTTTCTAGCTATCATGAAAGCGTAGGCTGGCTGATGAGGCAACTCATGCACACAATTGATTGTGGACGATTAACCTATGCTCGGAAATCAATATTCACTTAACACCACATTTTAACAGGCAAATGCAGTACAAAATAACAGCAGTTACACAGTGCACACATTTACATTCAGAATAAACAGGTCATGAAATTGAGTTTGGCAGAGGACAAAGAGACTGGGCAGCCAGTGTGGAGAGTGATATTGACAACTTGAATATGTGGAGAGGGAGAAGGTAGTTGCAGCTTCCAGTTGCAACTGAATGTCCCAGGGGTTTTGTGGTCAATACAGCTTCAGTGAGCTATATACATTCTCTACACATTACTAAAAAGGTTCTTCCTCATGCCAGGGAAGGTCATCCTTTGCTAGATATGACTGAATTTACTGGGGTTGAGCACAGAAAGCCACAAAACCCAAGTCTGTTGCTAGCCATGATAATGGATGACACATATCTGTGTTGCAAGGTACAAAACAGAAAGGAAAAAGAATATAAAACATAGTGTCCTTGATCTTGGATGGTATTTTTCTTATAAGAATGGATTTGAAAAGGGAATTGAAAGTAATACAAAATTGGTGTTTACCAGGGATTTTATGTGTACATTTATTGAGCTTTACCTGAAACCCACTCTGGAGCATGGATTTCTTGTCTTTAGGATGGTATAGTACTCTATGCCTTGACAGACTTGAGGAGTGGACCCACATGAACCTCATGAAATTCAACAGGGCCAAGTGCAAGATCCTGCACCTGGACTGTGACAATCCCTAATATCAGTACAGACTGGGTGATGAATGGATTGAGAATAGCCCTGTAGAAAAGGACCTGTGGATACCAGTGGATGTAAAAATAGGTATGAGCCAGTAACGTCCATTGCAGCCCAGAAAACCATTTCATATACTGGAGTGCATAAAAGAAAGCATGGCCAGCAGATCAAGAGATGTATTCCTCCTCTCCTCTACTCCATGCTGCCCTGTGTGGAGTCCCATGTCTGGGGGTGCCCAGAACAAGACAGACATGTACCTGTTTGAGGAGGTCCAGAGGAGGGACACAAAAATGTGATGAGAGGGCTCCTATGAAGGAAGGCTAAGATATTTGGGTGTGTTCAGCCTGGAAAAGAGGAGGCTCTGAGAAGACCTTTTTGTGGCCTTTCAACGTATAAAGGTGATCATGAGAAACTTTTAACCAGTGCCTGTTGTAACAGGACAGGGGGCAATGGTTTTAAACTGAAAGAGAGTAGATTTAGATGGAGTGTAAGGAAGAAATTTTGTATGCGTGGTGAGACACTGAACAGGTTTCCCAGAAAAGCTGCAGATGCCCCCTCCCTGAAAGTATTCAAGGCCAGATGGGATGGAGCTTTGTGCAACCTGATCTAGCAAAAAATGTCTCTCATGGTAGGGGGAGTGGACTAGATGACCTTTAAAGGTCCCTTCCAACCCAAACCATTCTACAGTTGTATGCCTGAGGAAGAGCTCCCAAAGGTGGAGTGGTAGGGCATGCTGTGTCAGGTCCCTCCCTGCAGTGAGAAACCATACCCTGCACAAGATCTGACAAAACTCAGACCTTTGTTTTAAAATACTGCAGTGGAATATTAGCCTAATTGCTGCTCATAATGCTAACATGGCAGAAGCAATGGCAGGCACCATATCTGCAGAGTTCAGTGCAAATTGCTTGAGGGAATGCGGGGTACAGGTTGAGCAGAGGTTTTCAGTGACTGCCATTCTGGGTTAAGGCTGTTCCATTCCTCTTTTCTGGAAGCCTTCCTTTTCCCAAAGATAAATCAGTAGGGGTAAGTGCCTGCATGTGGAATAATATTTAATAATATGGGAAGGAAAGATGCCATTTATGCCAAGTTAACGTGGGCTTAGCAACAGGGGCAGGAACGGAGAAAGAGAAGGCCAACAAATAGAGGCTCCAGAATACACAGAGGAGGCCATAGGCATACTGCTGTGTTCAGAGATGTCTCGCTGTGTCTTCCCTTCAGCCACCTAGGAAAAGGAGGAATGAATCCTAGTTAGACACATTTATGCTCAAACATTTGGCTGCAAAGCCTCCATCAGAACAGCTAACATGAGACTATAGGAAACTCCTGTGGCCAGGCAGTACAGACTCCTATTTCTGCTTGTCTGTGGAAGGAATAACTTGAGGTAAAGTGGTGCAGGGTTCTCCATGTATGTGGCATCCCTTGCTTTGATGTCCAAAAATCACACATTTCCAGATCCAAGGTTTCTCTACTACTGTCTCTTGGCCTCTCAACCTTTGTGAAGGCAACAGAGCATTGCATACCTGGGACATCTCTGAAGCAAGAGATGTGCTGGCACTGTCTCCTTGGAAGCTTAGGGAAGATGAATAAAACGAGTCTTCCTGTCTTTCTAGAGCTGTCTGCTTCAGGTTCATTTGAGACCAAATGGTATTTTCTGCAAACAGAAGTAAATCAAGAGTCTTATTGTGCTTTTCTTGTGCACACCTTGGAGTCTAGTGAACAGAAGCCTAGGAAAGCTAATTTAGGAAATGCACTCAGGCTGTGTGACATTGACTTAGAAAATACATATTCTCTGTTCAGTGAGTGGCCTGTTAGTTTGTGGGTTTACTTGTGAGACTGAGAAGACTGAAAAGCCAATTTTCACTGTACCTGAGGACCTTTGGGTCACTTTCCCAGCTGTCTATTTTGTAAAAGGCAGGTATGTAGGTATCTCAGATGGGATAGTGAGGTTGTAGGTGTATCTATAGTGCTGGGTGTAAGGCTTTTCTATACAGAAGAAGGTAGGTTTAAATATTAATTATTTATCTAATGATGCTCATTTATTTTCTGTCCTTTGGAAGCTTTTACAAACATAAAATATTTAGATCTTATTAAGGTCTGTTGCTGAAATGCTGGGGAGACAAAAGAAATACAAATTTAGGAAGACACAGTTCCATGTAATAGGATTTTTGTAATTGCTATACTGGTGCTGAACCTAATAACAGGGGCCATATCAGGAGCTACTTTTCCTGTGACCCAGTAAGTGAGGCCCAAAGGTGAGCATAGGAAAGAAGGGAGAGGAGGGAAAACTCAAACCCCATAATCCTGGTGCACCAATGTGGTTACTTAGCAACCTATGGACACAGCATGTCTGACCTCCCCTGGTGATTTTTTTGCTACCGCTTCATTTGAATATGGGTTGGAAATAGCTTCATGGTGTTTGAGATGAACAGAAGAGTTGCCAAAAGATACAGAAATGCTTCTGAGAGCAGATCCAGGCTGGTCCCATAGGTTGGATAGGGGATCATGGAGATACTGCAGAAGAAGACAGAACTATACACAACAGCAATGCATCATAGGATCTTGAGATCAACAGGATTTGAGTTTCCCTGTGCCAAGTTGTTTCTCTGACTCCGTGATTCAACTGATGCTTACCAAGGCATTTGTTGCTCTCAAACATGCCAAGTATCTGGTCACACTTCTCCTTCTGGTTGCCGCTGCTCTCACACGTACACCACAGGGATACCTCCACGCTGGAGTTACTGACATAGTTGGGTGTCATGGGTGTGCCTGTCCCAAAACCCCAGAAAATGGAATCAAGATTTACTTAACCAAATGAAAGGAGCACACTGAGTCCTGTTACGCTAAAGGGGATACCTCCCTGGAGACAGAAACCTTCTATTGTGATGTTCATGTTACCCAGGAGAGATCAGGAGCCCCTGCGAGATGACCCAAGCCTGGTGAATCTACATGAAGTCTGATGAGCTGTGAGAAAGTGTGGGCATTGCTACCCCTGACTCAGGCAATCTGATGGTGGGATATACTGATGACTGAAGCTGGTGCAGCATTAGATTGAAGTATGTGAAGCATCTGCAGGGACTCAACTGCAGTACTGGCATATGACAGCAAAAGGTGCCATTACTTCTTGTGTACCTGGCAACGTGGAGTGGCCAAATGCCTTTTGCCAGACAAAGGCTGCAGACCTGTAGTGTGCCATTCAGCCAGAGTTCATTTAGCACAAAACCACCAGCAATGTCTGGAAAATCAGAAGGTATAGCCTAGATTTACAGCTCCCAAGCTATTGCTGCTGTTTACAGCTCCTCCTTTGAGCCACTGGGACAAAGTAGAGAGATAAATGCCATGGAAGAGCTCTCTATGTGTTGCATTTACCTCAGAAGCAAGAGGGAGCACTAGGATCAGTTAGTTATATTATATATATATATATATATATAGTTATATTATATAGTTATATCAGTTATATTCATTGGTGTACTAAGCACTTGCTTCTGTGAGAGAGCAAGATAGTCCTTCATAGCATCAGAATGTGTCTGCAAGTTTGTGGCCTGAAAGCATCCACCTTATATCTTCCTGGTGATGTCACTTACCTATCATCCCCATGTAAGCCTCCAGGCATGCAGCATGGTTGTGTTGAGAGCAACCATCTGGAGTCATGTCTGCAGGTTGACAATTTTGTTGGAAGTCAGCCAGTCGGGATCTGTAGGAAGGAAAATGAGACTATGAGTGTCTACGCTGTTGTCGTCTCTTGACTAATGTCCACTGCTGCCAGACCTACTTGCAGATATGGTCTTCTAAGCAGGAGTCCAGAAGCCAGAGGCAATTTGGTTTGGTGTTATATTGGAAGGAACAATCAGGAACGATAGTTTTCCGGCGTCGTTCTCCACAAAGTTCATCTTGACAGGGACAGAATAGGATCCTTTTGGTGAAATCCTCAGGGACTTTCTCAAAGAAATTCCTTAGTCCTCTGTGGCATTTGCGGCGGTCGCATGTGTCCTCACTTCCTGCTCCCCTGGTGCAGATAGAGGCGTAGTCGGTGCGCAGGCGAACACACTTTTTGCTCAGATTACAGACGTGAGTTGCTTTCAGGCACGGATTTGTTTTATCTCCTGCTATCTGTGAGCCTATAAAGCCAAAAGAACCCCAGAAACAATGAAGCAAATCTCCAGAAGAGATTCTATGTGGAATAGGGGTAGCACTTACTTGATGGTCAGACTTGAAACATGAAAAAGAACAATGCAAATTAGTCCTGCTATGTGCCTGCTATGTGACATTGCAGTTACAGTAGTGTGGTGGTTTGACCCTGGCTAGATGCCAGGTGCCCACCACAACACTCTATCATCCACCTCCTCAGCAAGCCAAGGAGGCGAGAAAATAAGATGAGAGTTTTATGGGTTGAGATAAAAGCAGTTTAATAAAGAAGCAGCAAAGCTTAACAAGTAGTTATGCAACCGTATTTTTTATTTGTTCATGTCAGAGTGTTTGTTTCAGAGAATGCATCATTGTGGGTTATTCCCTTTTTCATGGGCCTGGATCTGTGGCTGTATTTACACTTGGTGGGGGAGACAAATTTAGGTAAGTATACAGAACAGATGTTTCTCTGCCTAAAAGGACTATTATTCCAAAGAGTTCTTAATCTTAATTTTCAGCCCCTTTAAAGGTAAGAAAGGGCAACATTATATCTTGTAACCATTACAATCCTTACCTGACAACAGAGCTGCCAGTTTATTATAATCTGTTTTCCAGTGTTCTTCATTTGCTGGATTCTCATAGGGAGAGGTTTCCAAATTGAAATAACCTATGCAAGATACAAGACAGTTTATGCAGTGGGAGAAATGCTTTGTGACTGGCTTTCTTTTCTTTTTCTTTTTACTTATTTGTGCCTGGCTGTTTCCTCAGGCTGGAAAAAAAATGTGCTCTGTCTTGCTCAAAGACAAATGCCAAGAATGGTTTTGCAAAAGTATTACTGAGTGAAAACAGCAATACATTTTGTCATCTGATTTCCTCTGGCTGATTATTTGGTCTATGTTGTCATTTGGGTTTTCTCAGCCTCAGTGCTAGTGCAGAGATGTGCAGCACAGGCTGTCTTTAGTGGAAGGCCAAGCAGCAGCATCTCACTAAAGCTGGAAAGCAGCAGCATGCTCAAGGATGCTGTTACAGTATGTGTCGTAATCACACATCTGTTCTCAGTGATGGACAAGAAATGATCATTTTGAGGTGATTCTCACAGCAGTGTCTCCTCATAGCACCAAATCTAACTGCTTCAGAGTCGCTATCTTTGTCTCTTTTGGTCCCTGGTGTATTTGAAGGGCTGGTCTCAGACCGGATCAGCTTTCTCTGCTTATCAAACAGAGCAGTAACGCTTTCTTTTCACTAGGAGATGTGGTTCAAAAGTGACACCCTGCAGTGTTAGGACATAGCCTTTCAAGTTGTTTTCAGATGGGGGGCAGGGGTGAGCCTTACTAGTACCTTGTAAATTCATATTATTTCATCTCACCATCTGTCACACTAGAGTGAACGGTCCAGAAAACACGTAAACAGTGCTCCTGTCTCTTCATGCGCCGGTGGCACTTGCAGTGCAGCAAGGAGCTGTTTCCGAGGTCTAGTTCTGCGTTCAGACACCTGACCCTGCTACTATGATCCAGTGGAAGGGAGCGAGCCTTGGCCAGGGCACAGTTTTCCAGGATTCTGTAGGTTGCATTGCAGCTGGAGTCTGACAGGCACAGCTGTTCTGCCACAAGGCAGTCGCTCCGTGGCAGAGCCAGGGGGTCTCCTGGTCAAGTAGGGAAAAGACTGTTAGGATGGCAATCACGATGAAAGCCACACAAGCACCTTGTCATATTTCTGTAGGCATCTCTATTTCATAGTAACTCCTCTCAAGAGGCAGAACTGGTTGGGGTCTTTCGTCAGGAGTAATAAGAAGCAAGAGCTATCTCCATTTAGAAACAAAAGTATAAGTACTAATGCAGGAAAGAGGGAACAAAAGGTTAAAGAAAAGTCTCAAAAATAATTTTGTTTAATAAAACCCCCTTTTTTGGTCACCTTAAACTCTGTCAATCCGGCCATGATCAGAGATGGCTCTGTAACTTATGGAGTAGTAAATCCCTGTGAAAACCCTGAGGTTGCTGAGGCCTGCTCTGAAAATGCTTTTCTCTGGGTGATGAAAACCACAGTGCAATAAGAACATAGTAACACCACACTGTGTGGTGTGAGTCAGTGCTGCAGCCATTGCTAAAGAATACTCTGGTCATTACAAGATGTACTGAGAAAGCCATTTGTAGGATGTAAAAACAACTACTTTACCGAGCTTGGAATCTGAAGAGTAAGAATGTGGGGGTTTTGCATAATAGAATAAGTGCTTAATGTAAGATGCAAGTAGCTTCATACAGAAGTGCAGAAATGCTGAAATTTAACTATATAGAACCCAGTCTCTGAAATCCCTGCCAAAAATGCTGGGATGCAGGCTTGGCCTGACAGCTTTCATCTATTGTTTGATTGTGAACTCTAACTGTATTTGTGTGTCTGCATATTTATGTAACACATGCATTGATCATTGTGTGTGTGTGCGTGTGTGTGTATATATATATATATACACACACACAGTGCCACCATACTATTTTTAAGCTTTTAAGATTTTGTATATGGACTGTTGTCTCCTAAGGTGGTGATATCTAGGTTAATACAGTGGTGATATCTAGGATTATGTTGTCCCAGGTAGGTGAATTCAATCCATAATCTCTTTTCATTTCTGTACAACACGAATCGTTATTTACAGTGTGAGTACAATGAAGACTTGGAACAAACCTGTTTGCTAATAAAATTTATATATAGGCTAGAATGTTTCTTCCCTTCAGGACAATATTGAGTGGAGAGTTACAAGAAATCACTGTGCTGACCCTAATACCTACCCTTAATGTTCTTTGGGTACATGATCTTACCTATCATTTTGTTATTCTGCAGATGCAGATGTATCTTCAGTCTGCCTTCATTACAGGTTAGAAAAAAACCTTGTTACAGCTCAAATTACCTGATATACCATCTTCATCTAATTTGTTCTCTCACCTCCTTCACTTGCTGGCTCCAGTTTATTTGCTGTAAGTAAATAGTAGGCTGCATAATCCTATGCTAGTCTGCTTCTTAAAGTTTCTACTTTTCCTGTATCCCAGTAATACTGACTTGGTGTCTGTGTCTCACTTGAACAAATTTCTTTGCTTTTCTGGCAACTTAGTGTACTTTGTATGGCACTGAGTCAAGTTGGGGCCTGTGGCCAGTGAGGTTCCACTGGGGTCAGTCTTATTCCAGCCCTTGAGATTCTGTGGTCTTCATCAACAACCTGTATGAGGGGACAGAGTGTACACCTGTTGTGGCCAGCAGGTCGAGGGAGGTTCTTTTCCCCCTTTACTTTGCCCTAGTGAGGCCTCACCTGGAGTCCTGTGTCCAGCTCTGGGCTCCCCAGCCCAAGAGAGACAGGGAATTGATTAAAAGAGTCCAGTGCAGAGCCACCAGAATGATCAGGGGTCTGAAACTGTTCCTGTGCAACCTGATTTAGGTGCACTTGCTTCTGCAGGGGGGCTGGACTACATGGTCTCTAGAGGTCCCTTCCAGCCCCTACCATTCTATGAAAGGCTGCAAGACTTGGGTCTGTTAAGCCTGAGGAAGAGAAGACTGAGGGGTGACCTCATCAACACTTACAAGTACCTAAAGGGTGTATGTCAGGAGGATGGGAGCAACACTTTTTTCTGCACTGTCCAGCAACAAGACAAGGGGTAATGAACACAAAAGTTCCACTTAAAACACATGGGGAAGCTTCTTGACGCTGAAGGTGAAGGAGCCCTGGCACAGGCTGCCCAGGGAGGCTGTGGAATCTCCTTCTCTGGAGGTTTCCAAACCTGCCTGGATGCATTTCTGTGCACCCTGATTGATATGACCCTACTTTAGCAGGTGTTTGGACTCTAGCGGTCCCTTCCAACCCCCACCATTCTGGGATTCTGTCGTTCATCTGGCTGTTAGGTAGAGACTGTCTTAGTAAGCTCCCTGAAAAACAAATCAGAAATATCCTGTACCCAACACAGTGGGTTTTGGTTAGGCATTACAACTAGGTACAACCTTAATGAACATTCCAAGTATGAATACATGCTGTAAAGTTGCAATCAGTGCAATTTCCCTACAGCAAATTGGTCCATTCTCTCCAGTGGCTTTTGGAGCCCCAAACTGAGCAAACTGATCTGCCTCCCCAGGTCAGAAACAAAGAACGATCTGCCCCCGGATCTCATCTCCAACTGTGGCTTGCAGAGGCTGCTGTAGCAAATTCATAAAAGGACAGGATGTCCTTTCCTAGCCTTAAGAATTCTGCTCAGCAAGCACCTGAGCTCGACGGGACATTTAAAAAATTTAAAGTGATACGGTAATTGCCCAGGTAGAGCAGAGCTGGGTCTAAGTGAATAGACTGAGTTTCTACCACAGACCTCTACTAGACGCTTCAAGATGAAGCTGCTGTAAACCTCAAATGTAAAAGTCTTCCTCGATAGACATCATTTAATAGCTATGCATTGTCTTAAGCCCTAATACTTGGCATGTCAAGTTTTAAAAAACTTGACTTAGTATTCCAGATAACTCAGAAGAATGAGAAAGAGTCTCAAGCTACGGTCTAGGTTGCAGAACACGCTAAAGACTCATGTGCACGTGAGTCCCTTCTGCAGTTTAAATTAAAAAGGTCAAAAGTAATAATTCCTAGATCTTGATTATTAACACCTTAGAAAAAAGGGATAGGTAATACTATATCCCTCTATTCTCCCTTTTCACTCCATGTCCTGTCATATATATCTATTATTTTTATGATCACGGTGCAGCATGCTACTGAAAGAGAGGACAATTGCAGAAGTGAATCCTTTCCTGAATTAAGCACAGTTATCAAAGAGCATTAATATTCAGACATAGAAAATTATGTACTGAGGTCTTGGTGCAATAGTCCATTTTTATAGCAACTGCAGCTTTTTCTATGTAAAGCACTGACATGTCATGGCCAGGTCTAGCAATGCCTCAGAGCATTTCTGGTATTTCTAGTGACATCAGCCATGAAGACTGCCCAAGAGACGAACTGGAAAAAGAACTTGTTTTTTATCCTTAACGCCCGTGACATGGCAGTAGTAGAAAGCACAGTCAAACAAACAGCTGTATCCCCGCTGCAGCTCCTTGGGTTGGTTTTTGCAAACTGAGCCTCATCCGAGAAAATTGTCAGCCTGAAGCATTTCAAAGGAGGAACGCTGAGCGGGTATTTATCAAAACAAAGCTCTCTGCAAAGTCGGTGTGAAAGAGGTCCAGCAAGATCCGTTAAGGCAGCTCCAGCTAGAGCAGGTGCTCGCTTTGTGCCTTTTCAGACGCGCTGAGGGATGAGTCCCGCCGCTCACCCCGCTGCGAGCGAGGGCAGCCGGGGAGTCCGCCGCCTCCTCCAGCCTCGCCTTCAGAACGAGCGTTTCCCCACCCCGCAGCGTCCCTCCGGCTTGGTCACAGACACGTTCGCGATTCACGTTTCGGGCCAAAGCAGCAGCGCGCCCGTCCCAGTCTAAAGAGAGGGTTCCCGCCCGCCGCGAGCGCCTGGGAAAGCGAGAGGCGGGCAGCGGCCGTGAGCCCCGAGCTCGGGACGCGCCGCGGGCTCGCCTGGCACTGGGGAGCGCCGGCCGCCCGAACGCCAGCGCCGAGGGGCTCCGGCCCGCGACACCCGCGCCGCCTCTGCCGCCCGCAGCCTCCTGACGGCGGGCGCGGAGCGCGGGTGGCCCCCGCGAGAAGGTGGCACGGGTCTCGCTCACTGCCCGCCGGAGAGGGACCGGGGACGCGCCGCCCTGCCCCGCCGCCCCGCGCCGCCGCTCTCCCCAGCCCACCCTGAGCCCGGCGCCCGCCCCGTGCACCGCTCCGCGCGCTGTTACCGGCTCGGGAAAGGAGCAGTCCCAGGAGCAGAGCGAGCCCCATGCTGGCACCCGGCGCCGGCGTTCCGTCGCTCCCAGCTCTGGGGCCGCAGCTCACATGCTGCGCGCAGCCCGCGGGCGTGCGAACGGCCGCCCCGCCCCTCCGCGGCCCGGCCCGGCGCGGCACGGCCCGGCATCGCACGGCAAGTGCTCGCGGCGAGCGCCGCCCCGCGGCCCGGCACGGCCTTCGGGGGGGCGCACCACCTGCGGCGCCGCGGCGGGGCTCGGGGGCGCGGAGCGCTCGGTCGTCGGGGCGGTGTCGGGATGGGGGTATGGCGGCGGCAGGGGGGTATGGCGGCGGGATGGGGGTATGGCGGGATGGGGGTATGGCGGGATGGGGGCATGGCGGCGGGATGGGGGTATGGCGGCGGGATGGGGGCATGGCGGGATGGGGGCATGGCGGCGGGATGGGGGCATGGCGGCGGGATGGGGGCATGGCGGGATGGGGGCATGGCGGCGGGATGGGGGCATGGCGGGATGGGGGCATGGCGGGATGGGGGCATGGCGGCGGGATGGGGGTATGGCGGCGGGATGGGGGTATGGCGGCGGGGCGGCCCCGGGGTGCCCGGACGGGTTCCGCCGTGCAGGCAGTGCAGGGACACGCTGCTCGGCAAAGAAGGACGTTTCTAAAAGGGGTAAATATAGCGTTTTGCACGGGCGTTTTGAGAGGGGCTGGGAGAGCCTTTTGTGTGCTCATCCTAGCACCGGGAGCCAAGCTTCGATTGCTCAGAGAGGAGCACCCACAGGGGCGTGCTTTGGCAAAAGGAATTAAGTCTTAGAGAGTGTGTACTTGGAGAGGACAGATACTGACTGGCTTTTGAATAAATTCCCTTGGTGCTTGTTTAGTCTTCTGAGCTTCTGGCTTCTTCCTATTGGCCCTGTTGCAAAGAGTTTTGTTTCCATATCTTACCTGTTGCTTGCTCTGCCTTGATTGAGCTGTTTGTCTGTATCAGTTACTGAAAATCGTAACCAAGACAACTCTCCACACCAAATGATTGCTCAGAAGGCTGACGTTTGTTTATTGCAGCACTAGGTGCACGGGGGATCTCTCCTCCTAACATGCACACCGAGGAACAAAAGCACACCCATTATACACATGAAAAAAAGGAATATTCACAGAAACGTGTTGATACATCACAAAGTTACCTCCATGCAAGGGTATTGCCTTTGGGCAGTGGTCTCTGGTGGTCGTCTGAGGTAGACTTTAACTCAGTTTGTCCATAATATTGTCACAACTCACTTCTGCAGTTTCTGCTTTTATAACTTAGCCATCAGAACCAGGATGCTCAGTAGTGACTGGCACACAACTTGCCCGTTAGCACACAGACTGGCTTATCTTGTTTGTGCAAAGTTTACACCAAGGGGCATCTCCTTCCTTTCTCGGTTTAGTAACCAAGCAAAGGGGGTCTGTTTCTCATGAAGATTTATCTTACCTGTCAAAGCTGGTCTGCTCTTCCATTCTTTGTATCTTTGGCAGCATATCTACACTAAGGATGGCATTCCTGAGAATTTTAGGCAGCCGTCCTTCTTTTGGAAGAGAGACTTCTTTTTAGTTTGCATCTTAAGGTCAAATTAACCAATGCAAAAAAAGTAACAGTCCAACAAGCACTTGAAACATTAGTATATGAAAATGAGGCAAACCTTTTGTAGGTTGATTGTTTCCACAAGTAGAGAGACCTACCCCATCTGCTCCAATAGAGGAAAAGGTAGTAATTATGCAAACACTTTAAGTATTCTACAATTCAATTCAGCAGTGCCCTCCTTTTCTTGGCCTTTGTAGAAAATTAATCTTTCTGCTTGCTGCAGGGAGCTATAGTGAGAGCATTCTTCTGAATGTGATCAAGTTGTCCATAAGCACTTTTAGGCTCTTACTTCATGCTTGAGGAGACAAAAAACATTCTCAACATGGCTTGAAATTTAATCCAAGTCTAATAGCTGGAGGAGCTCAATGAAAATGGTGGATGGGACTGGCCCTTTTTAACTTTGTAGTGAATTGTTTGCAGTACCATTCAGGAAACAGAGTAGTCACAGTGATGAAAAACTAAAAGGTTTACTTACAATGACAACATGAAAAAACAAGAGCTGGCTTGGTCCTGTGAACTTCTCTATGTTTTCATGAGAAATTATGAGTAAATGAGTGGATATGAATGTTTTTAATCATGATCCAAATTATAACAGTGGAATAGGAGAGCCCTGTTTGCAGGATTACTACTTCCATGGGAAGGATTCACATTGGAGAAGTTTTTTAAGGACTGTATGCTGTGGGAGAGAACCTGTGTTGGAGGAGGGGACGGATGTGAGGAGTCTTCCTCTGAGGAGAAAAAAGCAGTGAAGACTGTTTGTAATGACTGACCTCATTCCCTGTCCCCTTGAGCTGCTGAAGGGGAGGAGGTAGAGATACCAAGAGCAGGGAGCTGAGCCTGCAAAGAAAGGAGAGATGAAGGAAGGAGATCTTGAAGGAGTACTGGTTGTGTTTTTTTCATCATCCTGCCCTGTTTTTGCTTTCTGTTTGTTCTGTTTCTAGCAGGTAGTGGAATAAACTGATCTTTTCTTCCCTAAGTGTAGTAGTCAAGTCTATTTTGACTAGAATCATAATTGGCAGTGAGCCCTCCCTGTCCTTGTCTTGACTACAATTTCTTCTACAGCAAGGTAACTTTTGTGGGAATAAATCATATGTACTGGGAATATTTAAGAACAGCTCTAGGCAGACCAGTCCAGCTTGATATAAGTTTAGAGGATCCTTCCTTTCCAGACTATTTTTATGATTCTTTGATTAGAAATCTTCACCCAAAGCCCACTGAAAATATTTAACTCGGTTTTGAATTGTGTTGTGCAGCAGTTAAAAGAGGAAGGGAAAATTCTTCCTTCCATGTCAAAGCTGAATGCTGTCAGGTTGCCTTGGCAAGTGGCTAAGTAGAGGAATCCTAAGAATATCTAGTGAAGAGTTGGCCAGTTCATTACACTTCACTGCTCAGCACAGCTTATGGTCCCACTCTAGATTTTTGCATACTTATATCTTTGCCTGGGACCCATGACATCCGAGGTTATTTGGTTATTCCTCTCTCCCTACAAACATGCAGAGCAGCACTGTGACATCGTTACAGGTCTCAGAGAGCTGGATAATTACCAGTCTCTCACTACCAGAGCTTTTTTTGCTCTTTCCATTTGAAATTGTATAGGCCAGATTTGACCTATAGAGGTCATCCACCAGTGTTATGTGTAATATCTCAGGAATCAGTTTCTCTAATTCCATGCAAGGTCCAGGCCTTTGACCTTCGCAACCAGCGACAGAAAGAGTCATCAACTCTGATATGATTTCCACAGCTTTTAGCACCAGTTCCATGGTTTATGTTACCTTGTTGCTCTTCACAGGTTCATACAGGTCCTGGCTGATTTGGCATTAGTGAGGTCAGCAGGTCCAGTGATGAGTGGATGCTGATCTATTTGAGGGTGGAAAGGCTCTTCAGAGGGATCTGGACATGCTGGATTGATGGGATGAGGACAATTGCATAGATTCAACAAGATACAGGTCCAGGTCCTGCACCTGGGTCACACCAATCCCAGGCAATGCTACAGGCCTCGGGAAAAGTGGCTGGAAAGCCAACCAGAGGAAAAGACCCTGCAGGTGTTGGTCAACAGCCATCTGAATATGAGCTAGCACCGTGCCTAGGTGGCCAAGGCTAATAGTATTCTGGTTTCTATCAGAAACAGTGTGGCCAGCAGGATAAGTGAAGCAACCATTTCCCTATACTCAGGGCTGGTGAGGCTGCACCTTGAGTGCTGTGTTCGGTGTTGGGCTCTTCACTACAAGAGAGATATTGAGGTGCTGGTGTGTGTCCAGAGATGGGCAACAAAGCTGGTGAAAGGCCTAGAGACCACAGTTCTTGAGGTGCGACTGAGGGACCTGGCAGTGTTTAGTCTGGAGAGAAAGAGACTGAGGGGAGACCTTCTCATTCTCTGCAACTCCCTGCCAGGAGGTTGTAGTAAGGTGGAGATCAGTTTCTTCTCCCAAGTAGCTACTGATAAGACAAGAGGAAGCAGCCTTAAGTTGTGGCACAGGAGGTCTAGTTATTAGGGAAAAAAATGGATGGAAAATGTTGTCAGGCACCAGAACCAGCAGCCCAGGGCAATGGTTGAGTTACTATCCCTGGAGATATTTAAAAGGTGTGCAGCTGTAGTGCTCAGGGACACGTTTTAGTGGTGGCCTTTGCAGTGTTAGGTTAGTGGTTGGACCCGATGTTCTTAAAGGTCTTTTCCAACCAAAATGATGCTATGATTCTGTGAAATAGACATGTGACTAAGGCTCACGGTAAGTTAATTCTTCTTAGGTCTTTGCCAGTATTTTGTTTTACACAAAATTCAAGTGTTAACCTTTTGCATGGTTAACATGGTTGCATGGGGATGAAATATATGCCAAAATTGGACACTTTGTTCCCTTCCTTCTTGCTCTAGCAGATTTGTCCACAGCAACTTGTCAACACCTACTGCAATAAGCACCATACTATTCATAAGGCTAAGAAGTACCTGGGCAGTAAGTATTTAAATGCATTCACTTACAACACAGGCTTGTGAGAATTGTTACCATTCAAACATGGATCTTTGAGACACAGCGTTGTCAAAACTCATCAGGGAAGTGCATTTGCATGCAAATTCTTTTGAGTCCAGAGATATGTAGTCACACTTGTGATCACACTTTTTTCCTAGTGTCTCAAGAGAGCTTGCTTCTCCGCAACTGGTCGTAGGGTGTCATCGCTGAATATATATGATGGGCTGTTACTTTGAAAGAGGTAAGGGAAACATTCAGTAAAGTAGTCTGTCATGGTCAAGTAGGCAATGATTTACCTTACAGAACCAGAGACAACATTGTTACAGAACTGGAGTTCCTTTCTACTGAATCCTGTGAAGACAGAACTTGCACTCTGTCTCCACTGTGAACTAAATTCCTTTTATACCTGGAGGTAAATGCTGCTCTGCCTGATGTGCACTGAAATTGAAGAGGACAGCTGTAGGCAAGGGGGTCAGGCATCGGGTTTGTGTTGCCCGTTTCATCATTATTTCATCCTCATGGAGGTTGTGTGGTTTTGGCTGTTACACTGAAAGTCATCAGCTGAAAGGAGTAACTGCCTTTACAACAGTCCTAGAAACTGTCTCTCCCTCTCAGTACATTACAGGTAGCCTGACCAGTATAGGTTTGTACATTTTTTCCCCTCACCGCCCCACCTCCACCCTCCAGAATGCAGCCTTACTTTGCTTTTCATTTGTGTTTTATGGCCCTGGATACACTGGTCCTTGCAGTGCAAATTGCAATCCAACTGTTTCTGATGGAAAATATTATCACCAAACCTCATGTTCTTAAAATTCATTAGAGCCATTGCAGTTCCTGTTCATAGTGCTTTCAGGCTATGAAAGACTTGATTCAGTGCATGAAAGTTTTTCCTCCTAATGCATTAAGAACTCCTTCAGAATCTTTGGGCACATAGCAAGCCATATCTATGCTGTCTTATCATTGACTCTTTGTGAAGTGCACACCGGGTCCTACTTGAAACAAGAAATCCATTCACCATGCTGGTGTTGTTTCCTCATTAGTCATTCCTCTCTGATGAAAATGAGATCCCTACAGCTTCTGCAGGAGGAGAGTTTCAGTTTCCCCTTCTGTTCAAATCAACAGCAATGGACTATCCTTCCATTACTAGGAAGCCCTCTTGAACAAACTGAGAGAAGGAAATTCAATCGTTTCCTTCTGAAATGACTATCTCTGTATCGGAGCAAGTAGCAGTTCCAGAGATGTGCTAAGCATTTCTTCTCTACATCTGTGACTGCCACAAGCAGTGAAGAGTGGATTTGACCAAGCAAGTGTTTTGGTTTTATTATGTGTTATGTTATTTAGTTCTTTGGTGAGGTGGATGGAGAGCTGGCTGAATGACAGAGCCCAGAGGGTGGTGATCAGTGGCACAGAATCGAGTTGGAGGCCTGTGGCCAGTGGAGTTCCACAGGGATGGGTTCTGGGGCCAGTCTTGTTCAACATCTTCTTCAACAGTCTGGATGAGAGGACAGAGTGTGCCCTCAGCAAGTTGTCTGATGACACCAAACTGTGAGGACTGGCTGATTCCCCAGAAGGCTGTGCTGCCATTCAGCAGGATCTTGACTGGCTTGAGAGTTGGGCAGAGAGGAACCTCATGAGGTTCAACAAGGACAAGTGCAGAGTCCTGCACCTGAGAAGGAACAACCCCCTGCTGGGGGTCGAACTGCTGAAGAGCAGCTCTGCAGAGAGAGACCTGGGAGTCCTGGCTGATAATAAACTAACCATGAGCCAGCAATGTGCCCTCGTGGCCGAGAAGACCAATGGCATCCTGGGATGCATCAAGAAGAGTGTGGCCAGCAGGTCGAGGGAGGTTCTTCTCCCCCTCTACTCTGCCCTGCTGAGGCCTCATCTGGAGTCCTGTGTCCAGTTCTGGGCTCCTCAGCTCAAGAGGGACAGGGAAGTGCTGGAGAGAGTCCAGCACAGGGCCACCAAGATTATCAGGGGCCTGGATCATCTTCCTTATGAGGAAAGGCTGCGGGAACTGGGGCTGTTTAGTCTGGAGAAGACTGAGCGGGGATCTCATTAATATTTACAAGTATCGAAATGGTGGATGTCAGGAGATTGAGGCATCCTTTTTTTCTGTTGTATCTAACAACAGATCAAGGGGTAATGGGTTGAAGCTGGAACACAAAAAGTTCCATTTAAACATAAGAAAAACCTATTTCACTGTGAGGGTGAGGGAGCCCTGGCACAGGCTGCCCAGGGAGGGTGTGGAGTCTCTTTCCTTGGGATCTCCAAGACTCACCTCGACATGTTCCTTTGTGACCTGATTCAGGTGGACCTGCTTTGGCAGGGGGGTTGGACTAGATGATCTCTAAAGGTCCCTTCCAACCTATGTCTTTCAATGATTCTGTGATTCTATGATTCTTTATTTTGTCTACTACTAATCTTATGAAGATTATCACACACTGGTGCTTCTGCTGGAGTTTATTTTCAGGATTTAATCACTGCAACCTTCTTGAGTCAAAGCCAGAGTATGTTACTGTGCAACCCAGAAGGTGCTAGGCTTTGACAGCTGAGCCTGGGTCATATGTGAGGAGTACTATCAGAGTACTACTGCAGGAGGCAGCACAGAGGAGGGCTGTGCAAACACTTCTCTGCCTGGGCTAATATTTACAGCGCCTCTCTCTGCTCTTTAAAGGGCTAGAAACAGACAGCAGACACTCACAGTTCATATTAACACCTGTACACTACAGAAATATTAACCTAATGCAAACAGCTGAACAGAAGTTAATGTCTGTATTCACAGAAAACTAAACAAAAACCTCTTTTATTTCCTAGCATGACTGCTAGTGCCCTAAACAGCTTTGGCTGCACATTGCTCTTGTATTTTAGCCTCAGTGTGGCTCATAGCAGGAAGATCATATACATATAGGTGTCTGTCTGGATAGGTGCAAAGTCATATAACTTAAAGGATATACTGTATCTTTGGTGAGAGTAACTGTCTGTAAGTCATCCTACAGTAAAAAAAGAAATTCAAAGTGTTAGTAATTTAGGGTGAGCAATTGACATGCTGAACAGCAGAGCTTCAATCTATAGTGAGTTGGGAAATGAGAGGACTGGGACAATGGGCACCCTGTGAAGTTTAGGAATGAAAGTGAATTTCTGTAACAGGATGAAGTGACCCCATGCATCTGTTCTGGTTGAGGAGCAGTCCTACTGAAAGGATATAGAAGTTGCCATGGATACCAGTAAGCTCTGATCCAGAATAAGACAACCCACACACCACACTGTATTCAGGAGAACATGGCCAGAGGCTGAAGGAAATTATTCATGCCTAATTAGCAGTGGTGTAGCCACACCTGGACTTCTGTGTGCACTTCCTTACCCTTGAAGTTCAAGAGGGATGTGGAGGAACTAGAGCTGGTAGCATGTGACCTACAAAGTGGTTAACAGAGCTGGGCTTGTTTGCTTGGAAAAGAGAAGTTTCAGAGGTGACACACTGTCAGTCTACAGCTACTTGAAGGCGAGTTGCAAAGGAGACAAACTCAAAGGCATGTTGACAATGGCAGGAGAAGTGATGTTGGTCATAATTTCTAGCTTGGGTTGTTCAGGCTGGATACTATAAAAAACTATTCACTAAGAAGTTGATGCAGTGCTAGAATAGGTTATCCAGAGACAAGCTGGAGTCCATATCCAAGGTAGAAAAAGCCACAGCTGACTTGCTTTTGTGATGGTGGTCATACTGCCCATTTTGGATTGGAGACACTGTAAGTTTCTTCCCAACAGCTAGTAAATGCGATGGTTGGTGTGCACATTTAAGTGATACACTGTGAGCCCCTTACTCTGATCCTGGTATAACCACAATGCATATTGTCAGACCAGCTACTTGCTCTTTCCATGTCTCAAGTGAAGCTACATTATCATGCAGGCAGTGGATCTGGCAATGGCAAGACAGACCCAGGCTGCAGGGGTAGCAGCTGGTCAGCGGCAGGTACTGCATTGAACATTTCTCAATCTGTATCGAACAGATTGAGAAATAATGGAACCAAACCCAAGAATTTACTGTTTCTGTAGGTTGGGAAGGTACTTAAACAAGTAAGAGAGCAATGAAGTTACTATTAGATTATTTATCCTTGATTCAGTAGCAGCCCTACAGCTGCTTTCTGCAGTAAAATGAAGTGGAATCCCATTCATTCAAATCAAGAGACAGGGAACTCCAAGGCACATTAAGCAGCAAAGATCAGTGGTCCCACCCTGCTGCTATCTTCACTACCTTTCCGTGCCATGGAAAACAGAATTGGAGGTAGCAGGCTCCTACTGCTTGCAGTAGGTTTTTATTTTAATCACACATGTACATTTTCTCCTCTTTGCTTGTAAAAGAGATGGGCACATGGCCTGTCAGCAGTGCAGGGGCTGTTTACTTTACATCTTATCAGCAGCATTAGGTGCTTTACAGACTACCAGGAAAGACCCAGGTACGAGCCGCTCCCACATGGCAGGACTTTGGACCACAACATAGATCTGCTGTGTCCAGATGGGCTAGGCTTTCTCTACTCGTTCTTCCCCTGGCAACAAGGTTTCTAGGATTTCGAATTTCCTTGTCCTCAGAAAAACTCTCTCACCACTCCTATCCCTCCTGTTCTTTTTAAGCATCCAACAAAGTATTTACCTTAAGAGCACTCCATGAGGATACCTCACTGTGCTCAGAGAGGCTCTAACTGAGTTTCTATACAAAGGTGAAGGTCAGCCAGCATAAAAGTAAAGGGACACTCCATGTGCCATGTGCAATTGTGCTCTAGACCACTAAAGCTGTTTGGCTCACAGGTGAGAAGGCAAGGCTTATCTCTGAGATTTTGCATGTAAGCCTAATAGGTAAAAGCTGTCAAGTTTTGGGTTTGGGTTTGTTTTGTTTTGGTTTTTTTTGTAGTGGCAGTATATAGACACTGTTGTGGTGGTGTTTTTTATTCTAACTAACTCATGCTCAAGGAAGTTGTGCCAATAGCTGCAACACCATTGCCTGTATACTCATGCACCTCTTCTACCCCAATGATGGTACAACACCGTCTCTTCTTGATGAACACACACACACACAGGGGCTGCGGTACTGGAGTCTGTAGCCCACCTAATGCTCTGGGGCGAAAAAGAGAATGCCCTGAGGCAGGTGTAAGGCGGCTCAGGCACAGGATGTGCTTTGCAGGGCTCCGCAGTTCCCGTCTGCGCCGTCCCTCGGAGGGGCCGGTGGCGCTCCCCGCGCCGAGCGGCGGCGTGTGCGGGCGGTGCCGCCGCAGCGCCCCCTGCTGGGCCCGGCCACCGCCCCGGAGCGAGCCTCGCGGGGCGCGGGCAGCGTGCGGGGCCGGCGGCGACGGCAGGGGCTGGCCAGCAAACCCTGCCAGCGGGAGTGCTGTGTTTATATCTGCCGTCTCCAGAGGACGGGCAGAAAAGGTGACGTCCTTTTCCTAGCAAGCGTGATCTTCAGGCTCTCGGGTGCGTTTTGTTAGGTAAAAGCTGATAAATGAATATGGGCACATCTTGTGAGAATCATGGCCGTCAAAAGCATTCCTTCATAGGGCGGGAGAAAGTTAAAACATACGCGGCTGGTAGACTGCAATTCATTTCACTCTGGCACATCGTCGCTCCGTTTTTAAAAGCGAAGGAGAGGAAACCCATCTGCCAGCCGGCTCAACCCAGCAGGCTCAGACGCAATTAACCAGAAGAGGGCGATGCTGTCATTCAGTGTCAGGCTCCTAAAGCTAACCGATCCAGTCAGCACGACGGGCTGGAGGCAGCGCGCAGAGCTACAGCCCAGCTGCCCCGGTGCCAGAGAAGCCTTAAGGCAAGAGCTGGGACAGCAGCACGGGGCACGCTGCATCCCTCTCCGTCCCCTCGACTTATGAGCCGGCCCAGCCCGCTGGACAGGCGGCTCAGTCTGCCGGGAGAGAGCGGAGCCGCCAGGCAGGACCGCGCCGCCGGGCTCCGCGCTGCGGCCGATGGGCATCCCGGCGACACCGGCGGCGGGCGCTCCTCAGAGCCGGGGCCTGAGCGCTGCAGGCGGTGCGTGCGGGAGGCCCTGCGAGGCGCGGCAGCGGCAGCACGGCCCGGAACCTGCCGGCCTCGGCCCCGAGCTCTCACTCGCGCCCGGTGCGCCCGGCGGGCGAAGGGCGCGCGGAGCTCCTGGGGGCTGCTGGGCAGCTAACGGCTTATCTCCCGCTCAGCCGCGCAGCGAACGGCCGGCCCCGGAGGGCGTGGCGTGGCCCCCCAGCCCTGGCCCGCTGTGCCCGGCTGTGTCCCGCCGCCGCTTCCCCTGCCCCAGCTGCATCTCTGGCCGCCGCCGCCGCGCTTGAACGTGACGCGCTGCGGACTCCACCGCGCCACCAGCGCCGCCCAACGCGGCCGTCGGCGCCCGCGGGGCACGAGCGGAGCGGAGCGCTCCCATTGGGGCGCGGCCACGTGACTCGAGCACGGCGAGCCCCTCGCGAGGCCGTTGGTCCCACGGGCAGGGCGTGCGGCTACCGGGACGCTTGACGTGCTCGGCCAACCAATCGCCGCGGTTAGCGGGACGCTTGACGTGCTCGGCCAGCCAATCGCCGCGGTCAGCGGCACGCTTGACGTGCTCGGCGAGCCAATCGCCGCGGTCAGCGGGACGCTTGACGTGCTCGGCGAGCCAATCGCCGCCCTAGCTGCAGGGGGCGGGGCCTGAGGGGCGAACGTCGGCGGGCGGTGCCGGCTGCGGGAGCGTGCGGGGCACGGTCTGTGCCGAGCTGGGCCTGGCTCTCTGCCCGCCCGTTCCATGGCTTCTAGAGCGGTTGTAAGAGTCAGAGAGCTCCCGATTGGCGGTGTGTGGGACAGTCGTGGTTCTGTTCGTGGGATGTGTGCGGTTCCTACAGCACTTCCGGTAGGGAGCCACTCACTTTGCAGAGCCTCTGAACAGCTTTCCTCTTACTTCGGACAGGCCTTGTTGTTGGGGCCCTTTTCCTGTGGTGCGAACGCAATGAGTTTTGGTACAAGGACAGGCATCCCAAGGGGGTCCTGCTTAATGTTCAGGCTGGTGGTTGGAGGCTGTACCTGCAGCATCTGTCCCGGTGTGTCTTAGTGCTGGCAGCTCCACTCCCAGGTCAGATGTTGAGAGGGATAAGGTCGTCCAGCAGAGGAGGCAGAAGCGGATTGACTGTGGAAAGAACACTGTGGGCTACTAGCTCTTCCTTCAACAAGTCCCCAGGTGAGTCAGTTCTGGGTCTATTAATTTTCCTACAACTCTTCTGTTTCTAGCTGGTTGCAGATATTACTGGGGAGAAGTACTGAAAATGTCACTTGAGGCATCCCCTTTTCCTTTGAATGAGCTAAAAGCAGCTTTGCTGCCCTTTCATATCTTCCTGGAAGGGGGAAGACAAGAGGGGTTTAAGGTTTCTAGTCACTTAATGAATGCTGTGCTTTTAGGGCCACTTGTCAGACAGGGATTCATTCTCATACTCAAAAAATATATCTGCCAGTCTTTGGGACATGCAAATCAAGTTGTGTCAATGAGCTCTGTGTGCCTGAGACCCTTCGAACATGTTTTCTACTCAAGATAAACACGGACTTCTGGAAGACACCTCTGTCCATCATCCTAGACACCTATTAATGATAAAAAAGGAAGATGCCCTTTGAGGGAGGGAGAACATGGGGAGTGTGATCATCCTAATCTTAGACCCCTCCAAACCTGAGAATCCTCTTCTGAGCTCTCAGTTGACTCTTCTCAGACACCTCTTAAGCAGCTCTTAAGAAGAATAAAGTGCAGAGTCTTCTGTGCTCACACAGCTAGCTAGTATCTGTCTCATCAGTGCTGTAGGGACTGGAGTCTGACATACTCGGGGACACACAGATCTAGGCTGTAGACATCTATTAACCTGATGTCCACCTAACAAGTGTACAGCTGTGGCATACAGGGAGGGGACCTGATCACTTAACCTCCTTTCAAAGAAAAAGCCCTGCTTGTCACGGGAGCTTGACGAATAAGATGGCTGGCTGTTGGGAAGGCAGGGGCTGGCCGCTGCCTTGGGATCTGCAGCAGCGTGCTCCAGTGACCTACCACCTCAAGAAACTCACCAGGCAGGACAAGTCCCTGGAAGGACCAGCATGTCCTCGCCCTGGTAGCCAACGGTGCTGAGGCAGGTGGACGATGCAGCTCAAGCAGATGCCTCCGGGCCCCACGTCGCCGTGGCTCCCCGGGAGCGCCCTCGGCACGTCCCGGTGTGAAGCGCCGCACCGCGCGGAGGACACGGCCGCTCTCCCTCCCGGCCTGGTCTCCGCACTCCCCGTCTGCAGCGACCGCGCTCTCGCAGCGTTCTGCCACTGCCGTTTCTCCGCCCAGTGTGCCGCGGCTGTTCCACTCTGCTCCCTTCCACTGGTTAGAAACTCTTTTTAACCAGTATGCTGTTTCTGAAGCCACTTGTAAAATAGTTTTCATTCTCAGCATTTTATTGGTTTTGTTTAACATGTAATATTTGAATTCTCTGAAGTTTATGTGCGCTCCAAATATCTCTGGATAGCTCACGTTTTAAGCATTGACTGTAGTTCATCCCTATATTTAGCAGTGGTTGCCTTGGGAAGTGTAAAAGGTAGAGTATGTAATGAAACTACCCTAAAACACTATCCAGCAGCTTGCCACTGAGTAGTATTAATTACAAAGACCTTTATAGTACTTTGATCTAGGTCATGATTCCCCAGCTTGACTACTATATCACACGAAGCAGCTTCAGAAAGCTCACTAGAGTTAGACAGGCAATCTTTTCTGCTTCTCCCGTATAGATAAGGGCTGTTACTTAGAAAATAGATTAATTCTTGACAAACTGTGTTGGAGATAATAGTCTTATTGATTTCCACAAATTATTTACATCCACCAGATTATTATGTTTTTAATTACAAGCAAATTCATTGGTTCATGATCCTCAACCTGTCTTCTTGTCTCTTTCCACTCAGGCAGGTTTTGACCTCTTTCACAGTCCTCGTATCTGACTCACCCTTTGTGAATCTCTCATTATTTCAGCCAGTTTATTAAATATCCTGAGATATTTCAGTGAGAAATATCCTGAGATATCCAGTGAGCTTGAAAATAAAGCATTTTGCTAAGCACTTTCTACACTTTGGTCACATATACCTCTTCCAAACATTCTTACTACCCTCATCACCAGCTCACAGGTCTCGTTATCACCACGGTCCATTTGGTCACCAAACCTCAATGCACAGCAGGAGAAAGGCACATGGATTTGTTAAAGCACACAGTGCTGTATTTGAACAGAGCTGAGGAGCTATTGAACAAAAGACAATCGTTAAAGTAGATCAGTTTTTTGGGCATCAGATCAGGCACCAGGAATGTTTGTGTAACAAATGACTTGAATTTGTTCTTCAGTGAACTGTACAGCACTTCCCCTGTGCTGGTCCTAATTGTGTAGTGGATTCTTGATACCTTAGGATATAAACTTTATTTTTTTAATGCCAAAGTTAATTATTAGCTGATATACAATGAAGTAATTGTGAAATGCCTGAAACAATAAAGCTACGCCTGAAACAATCATGCTGTTAAGGTAGGAACACTGAGAAACTTGAAGCGTGAGTGATGCAGATTTCTGGACCTACAAGAAGTTGCTCAGAAAGGAATGAAAACTAAGAGTTCAACCACGAAAATACTGGCAGGGGTCTCTACGACCACCAACCACCATGGAAAGAGCCCCTTACCAATGCAATGTGCACATGTAATGACTATGTAAATATGATAATAAGTTCCAGGAAATAGAATGAATATGTATAACCATCCTGGGAAATTTAATATCTATGTATGTAATGCTAATGTAAACTTCACTGATACAAAACACTGCATGCACGTTAGGTGGAGTGATCCTCTGTGCACCCAGCACTGCAATAAAGAATGCTGCCTTGTAAAACTTAACAGCAAAGTGTTAGAGGGTTCTTTAAATCGCTGACTTTTATGGTAACAGTCTCAGCATGTGCAATTTTTTTTCTGCCTTGCCTGGACTGATCCTAAAGTAAACAGATTCTAGGATGTGGTACAGGATCTGTTTAGTTGATTAAGGTTTTTCCTCTATGTTGGCTGGGAAGGAGGGAAAAGTAACTCATGGTTTTGAGGCTTTTAGAAAGGCAAGGCTGGATCTTGTGTTGAACCTGGCTGTAGTCAGCAAATGTGTACATTGTCTTACATTGTGGTCAGGCACAGCAAGGGATGTGCCTCTTTTGAGCAGGCTCTCTCAGAGACTCCAGGGAGTTTCCAGGGATCATGGCAAATAGTAAGCGCTATAAGGGAGGCAGGGGCAGACACTTTACTCAGTGCTGACCATGCTGTTTCTCTGGATTCAAATTTTCTCACTGTCTGAATTTACTCTTGCTTGTGCTTGCTGTGCTTTTCTGAGGAAAGGTACGTGGTCGGGGATTTGTGGAAAGTACAGTCATGACATGCAAAGATGGGTCCCTGGGCATTAGGGGATGATGTGTGTAGAGGATACAAAAAGGACTAGATTTTGCTAAACTGTTCCTATCAGCAGTAGCTGAAGCAGCAGTGCTCAGAATAGTGCTCCTTTGTGGTGTTTTTTGTGGTTGATGGTGGTTTGTTGTTTTTGTGGTGGTCTTTGTTTTATTTCTTTGGGTTTTTTTACTGGTTTAAATAGTTATCAGAGATGAGGTCAATACAAACAGAATGGGTTTGGTAAGAGGTCAGTTTGCAAAGTGGATGTTTAAATTCATGGAATAAGGAGAAATGTTTAGACCCTTTTTTGGCTCTAGAAAGCACAAGACTGAGAATTTCCTCTTGTTTGTTTTGTCTCAAGACTGTGTTTCACCCTGTGTCTAGTCTTAAGTCTCCTTAACCTACCATGCACGATTTTGGCTTCTCTGTGGCACCAAACTTAGCAGCTGGACTATTTGCTATGTGACAATTCTAAGGTTGCTCCTGTTGTTCCACAGCACAGGCATTCATGTCCAATGTTCTCATTTGTCACCCAAGCTGCTGCTTGCCTGTATTTGCTCAGCTGAGGGTTTGGTGATGTCAGCAGGCAAGTTTCTGAGAATTGGAGACATCTTGGATCTTTATAAAGACTGCAGTGCTGCTTCTCCGTGTTGCTTTTTGTTCTTGCCCTTCCAAGAAAATTAACGTCCCCATTCCAGAAGTGCTGCAATGCCAGTAACCTCAAGGGGCATACTAGAATGCTTCACAGGCCCCCCACTCGATTTATATAAGATGATCGACATGAGGTGGTGGTGTAGGGATAAAAAGGCAGAAGCAACAGAGTATTCAGCTGCATATTGTTTTCTCAGGTGAAGGACTTGAGCTCCTGCATCTTAAGTACAGCAAAGGCATAAAAAAATATGCCTCAGACAAAGAGCAGGCTAGGTGCCATGTATCTGATGCTTGCTAGCCTGGTCACTGCTGAAGCCACGTTCTGGAGGAAGACAGAAGAAGCCATGTACCTTCTCCCACTTTCGTGAGTGTTCTGGTTGTTCCTAAAGCTCTTTGGTGTTGAAGACCATCGTGATCCATTTCTCTAGCGGCCAGGTCTCAGAGCGATCTGTTTACAGCGACGACTCCCTCCTCGCCCAGCACTGGCGCAGCCCGAAGGCTCCTGAAGGGGTCTCCGAGCCCCGACCCGGTGCGTGGGCCGCAGCAGGCCCGGACGCGGGGCCAGCTGGGGCCGCGCGGCTCCTCCTCGCGGGCGGTGTCCCGAAGGCCGAGCAGGTCCCGCCCCGGCGGGGAAGGCGGGCGGCCGGTGCGCTCGGCCCCGTGCCGTTTCCCCGCAGCCCGGCCTCAGGAGGCGCGCGGCTCGGCCGGTTCTTGGCCCGCAGGCACACGCAGGATTCGGACGGCCCAAGACCAGCCATGGCCAAGGAGAACTAGTGGACCGGAGGCTCCCGAGCGGCGGTAGCGCCCGGCTGGGCCTGGGCTGGGCCGTGCCGGCGAGGGCCGCCGCGCCTCTCTTGCCGCCTCGTCGTGAAGGTTTGTGAGGAGGGTCGCGGCGTCGGCGGGCGCGGCCCGGAAGCGGAAGCGGGTGTCCCTCCCCTGTTGGCTGGGCCGCTCGGCGGGGGGCTGCGGCCCGTCCCTTCCGCTTCCTCCCGGGAACCGGCGGCGGCGAGTGACGGGCGTCCCTGCGCAGCGCTGAGGGGCGGCGCGGCCCATGGACCGGCACAAAGTGAAGCGGCAGAGGCTGGACCGGATCTGCGAAGGTGAGGAGGCGCGGGCGCCCCTCGGCAGCGGCGGCGACGCGCGGGGCCACGCCCGACAGCGGCCCAGCGCCCGGGCGGCGGGTCCCGGCGCTGGCCGCGGCGGCGTGCCCTTTGTGCGGCGGGGACCCGGGCACGGTCCCGCGCGGAGCTCGCCCTGCCGAGCCGCGGTGCTCACCCGGCCGGCGGCTTGATCGTGCCCTACTGCCAGCGGGTGGGCTTCCGCCCCCTTGATGTGCAGTGCGCTGCCCGCGGGCCTGGCGCCGGTGCCTCGTCCTTCCAGAGAAGGGCGGCTGCCATTGACTGTCGGAGGCTCCAGGAGTGGCCAAGTTCTTTTGCTCACTTGTGAAGGAAGTAGGCATAATGTCGTTGCGGGCAGAAGGGGTGATGGGGTCAGGATAACGGGGAGTAGGCCTGAAGGGGCTTTATAACTGGTTTCAGGAGCCTAGAGTAAGACGGCTTGCTTTTGAGTAGGCCACTTCTATAATTACTGATAGAATAGATAGTGTTTTCTTTATATAGTGGTGACAGATGTGAGGTGACTTATTTGTTTTCTAGCTTGATTTCTCTGTGTTAGGTTGTTGTTTATTTCTTGTGCTTTGACTAATCCCTTTCTAAATGCTACAGAACTCAAACAGGACTAGTGACTTGCAAATGACAGTTCCAGAATTCTTGTCGTATATGTGATCACTGACTTTCTCAACAGGCATACGGCCTCCTATTGTGAATGGCCCAATGCCAGCGCGGCCACTGGTTGCACTGCTGGATGGACGAGATTGCACGGTGGAGATGCCCATCTTGAAGGATGTTGCTACAGTGGCATTTTGTGATGCTCAATCTACTCAGGAAATCCACGAAAAGGTAGGCAAGAAAACATCCAAGTGATTTGACACAGAGCTCTGCCTCTTGGAGTAACCAAAGCAGAGACTGATTTGAACTGTTTTTTGTTACAGGTGCTGAATGAGGCAGTGGGAGCTCTGATGTATCACACCATTACCCTTTCTCGTCAGGATCTGGAGAAATTCAAAGCCCTCAGGGTCATTGTGCGTATTGGCAGCGGCTATGACAATGTTGACATCAAATCCGCTGCAGAATTAGGTATGATGATACCATGAGGGTTCTGTTTGCCATCAGAACTGAATGTGAAGTGGAACACTGCCCATGTTTTTCTGTTATATAGCTGAGTATATTCAAAACTTTCTAACTACAAAGACTTCAAGCTGCTTAGTTATCAAGTGTCTTTAGGAAGCTGAACCAATACTGGAGCTGGTAGGTGGCTTGAAAGTGAGATTCTCGGTTCTCAGATTGCTCCGCTATAGATGTCAGAATATATTGTTTGGGATTCAGAAACCTGAATGTGATGTCTAGGTCACTTTTGGTGAGGTGGCTTTGAGTTGTTCTTCTGAAAGCAGCCTGCAAATACTGATACAGGATAAACTCACTGTAAATGCTTGACAGGTGAGGTTTCTTCTTGTTTTTTTATATGCAGGTATGTTCTAAATCAATATATTTTTGATCCTGTTAGAGACTGTGTCATGGGGAAACTTTTTGGATCAAGTGACAAAAAGCTGCTATTTATTAAATGTATGGCAGTGTGGCTTTTGGACCTTGTAGTCTCCTAGGTGAGGTAGATTATCTAAGTACCCTGCTCCTTCTCTTTTAGGGTTGTGTCAGTGGTTTGAAAAGTTTCTTAATGTAACATGGATCAGATTATGCTTAAATCGAATGCAAGTGATTACATATAAAATTGAAATAGACATTACAATTTCCAGATCTGTAAGGAAAGGTGAGTTGCAAATAAATGAAGAGTGCATATTTGTCTACTGTTTGAATTAGGTCTAAAGAGTCTTCTCAGCTGAGTGATTCTACAGAATAGTCTCAAGAGCTCTTGTCAAGGTCTTTGGCACTTATCCAGCCAGTACATTTTTAGACTGAGTTTGGAACCTAATCTACTCTTAGGATTCTTTATTTCAAGTCACCACCCATATCTTTGATTTGTTCAGGTTCAAAGCTTTCCCTTTCACCCCACTCCACACTCACTAACCCAAGGAGAAATGGATCAAAGTTCTTTCACCATCAGACTGCTACTTGCAACTTTTGCTTTGGAGTGATAGTATAATGACCCTTACACATGTCCACATTTGCTTTTTCTGGGGCAGTTAATGATTATTTTCATGCTTAGCCAGGTCCTTTAATTCATTCTGAGGTAAGATACTGTTCCTTCTGTGTTCTGAATCTTCAAATCAGACCAAAGGGCTGTTGTGTATGTTTGCATTTTCTTATATTTAGGCATAATGTTGCATGTAAACACAAATTAGTGTCTACCTGTGTGAGATGAATACCTGTGGCTTGTCTGAGGTTGAATGAGAGGGTAACTAGTGAGATTAAAAGACGTTAGGTTTCCCTGTCTCCCCTCCTCATGTCCTCCCAGGCATCTATGTGGCAGTCTGATAACTGGGATTGTGTGCGGTCATTGCTCTGATAGCTCTACTGAGAGACTGTGGTCTGAGTTTTGTCGAATGTCTCCTCTGTAATAGGCTTATGGAAGACTGATGCGTTGCAGAAGTTTTTGTGCCGTCAGCCATTGCCTAGATCTCATTCCTAGTTTTCAGATAGGCAGTGGAGTTTAGGGAGGGAAGAGTTTCCTTGGTTTGCAACTGTCTAGAATTACTTTAGGTAAGATACCACTTTTTCATGTAGTTATTTTTAATTCTTGGCCTGTTTGTTGAATGTGGGATAAGGACAGTGAAGTTGAACATTGACAGCACTTCTTGCCTTTTAAAAAAATAAATTACTAGGATGCACAGGAATGGTGAAAACAGTAATTTGTGCTTCCAGGAGTTTAATGTTTTTTGTTAGTAATTTCCCTGATGGCCTTAGCCATGGGTTTTATGGTCTCTTGTGGCTCTATGTTATTCTAGAGTGCGAGTGTTATGTGTTGTTATTTTTAAGTGTGAGTTCAGATGGATTTTAGAGAGGCGCTTGTGGCTTCTCTCAGCATTTAATGACTTAGTTACTTATTGTTGCTCCTGGGGAAGCTAATGCTTGCAGCGAACATCTGGACTGTGAGGCATGAAAGAGCTCAACCATCTGTCTTAATTCTTTGTACAGTCTGGTAGTTAATCTGTCAGGAATATCTCTGGAATGAGTGCATCTTTTTGGATGCAGATTTTCTAAACCAGTCAGTTTCTTGCATCACTTGTATGACCCAGTTTTCTCATTTCAGCCTGTTGTGGGTTTTTTTCTCCTGGTATGTCAATCAAATGGATATTTATAACAAAGGAATAGTATTTCCTTGGTGTTAAAAAGCTGGCTGGTCCCATTTATGGTGCTGTAGAATAAGCTTCTGAAATTAATCCTATGTTTCTTGACAGTATTCTGGAATACTGAATTCTCTTTCAGCACTAATGCCTGAAAAGCTCTATATTGGTTTAGTGTTGCGATGCTTAAAATCTTATATGACCTCTGTGGCTTTGTAGGCATTGCAGTTTGCAACATCCCTTCCTCCTCGGTAGAGGAGACTGCTGACTCTACCCTCTGCCACATCTTGAACCTCTATCGCCGTGTTACTTGGTTACATCAGGCTATGCGGGAAGGGAATCGAGCCTCGAGTGTAGAACAGATTCGAGAGGTGGCTGGAGGCGCTGTGCGTATCCGTGGGGAGACTTTGGGCATCATTGGACTAGGTAAGTGATGGGAATTGTTAGCTTGAAAAGTGAGCTTGAAAGTTTTTGGGAACCTAAGAGTCACAGACTGAAAAAAATGATAATTTTACAGCTGTTCATTGTGAAACACACCGACTCCTAAGGAATGCTAGTGCTCTATTCTGTGATGCTGGATATCTTCAAGAGTTGGGTGTATGTTACGGGACTGGGGATTTTTTTCACATTCAAATGGCTAGAAGAATTGGAACATTCAGACAGCTCTTCTTGGTGACTGTTTCCCTGTGTGCTAGGCTCTGTATCCATAACAAAGCTACCTGAAAGCTACCAATTCCTTCTCCAAGTTCTTGTAATCATATCATTACTGCCTCTGACTCGGGGTGTAAGCTCTGGCTATTGCATGGGGAAGGAGTAGAATTAGCTACATGGGATCAGCTCTGAATTACCTCCTTGGATCCCTAAGGCAATTCTAGGGGTTTTCAGGGCTGCAGTACGTTGGGCCCTGGAAGTAACCTCCAGTGTAGGCTCCCAGTCTACCCCAGTATCTTGTCTTTAAAGTTTGTTTTACCTTTCCTTGATGATTGTGGGTTTTCTTTTGTGAAGGCCGAGTTGGACAGGCAGTGGCTCTGCGAGCCAAGTCCTTTGGCTTCAACGTGATTTTCTATGATCCCTATCTGCCGGATGGAGTGGAGCGATCCTTGGGTTTACAACGAGTAGGAACCCTGCAGGATCTACTAATGCACAGCGATTGCATCACATTGCACTGCAGCCTGAATGAACATAACCATCACCTCATCAATGACTTCACTATTAAACAGGTGCAGCAGGAGCTTGATTTCCCCCACAGAGCACTGTGGAAATGAATGCAAACAGAAACTGCTGCTTTCACAGAGGCTGAGAGCGTGTGAATCCTGCTGCCTCTGTCGTGTGCCTCCTGCTCTGCCTTTGGAGGCTGGGAGCGTGTGGATCCGGGTGCCTGTGCTTTGTGCTGTATAGAATTTCATGTTAAGAGCAGAATAGGATTTTGCCAAGTAGCTTTAATTATAAAGAGTGTTTGAAATGATTTAATAATTTCAAATTACCTTTAAAGTGCATAATTGACTCTGCTGGTTAGAGCTGGATGTGGTGTGGCTGGGACTGTAAGTTTCTTTACATAGCTCTACCAAAGCCTCTCTGCCCAAGCCCACTGCGCAGTCAGTCTCGGGCTCTACTCACTCCACTAGTCTATTAATGCTTTTCAGTGCTTTCATGAGAGACATCTGGACATTGCAGTCCAGTTGTGTGTAGCTGGATACTTGATTCATGTCCTCTTTCTTTTTTTAATATAGTAGGATGAATATGGAGTGCATAACTTGAGAGTTCCACTTTTGCCCTTGTTGTCTTGTGGTTTTTGTTTGTTCATTTTTAAAGCAAATTTCTCAAGCATTGCTTGCAGGCATTTCCCCTCTGGTTAGCTTTGCAGTGAGAGCACTCCTAGTTCGTCCAGGCCTCATCTAATCACTGCAGGCTCCTGCTTATTTCCAGTAGACTTCCCAAGATCCACTTAGCTTCCATGAATAGTCTCATTCTCAATCCACTTAATATTTTTATTCTTACAGATGCGCCAAGGCTGCTTCTTAGTGAACACAGCCCGGGGAGGGCTGGTAGATGAGAAAGCCTTAGCACAAGCCTTGAAAGAGGGGAGAATCAGAGGAACAGCATTGGATGTGCATGAGTCTGAGCCTTTCAGGTAATGTTGCACCTGCATGCCTGCTGCTACCCTGTGGCTCAGCTGTGCTGATTCTTTCAGTTGTATGTTATGTGACTTACAGTGATCCCAAGAGGGCAGATGGGCTTTATCACTTCTGGAGAGAAAACACTTTTTTTTTTTTTCCCCCCTACCCCACACAGCTTTGCACAAGGGCCCTTAAAAGATGCACCCAATGTGATCTGCACCCCTCACACTGCCTGGTACAGTGAGCAGGCTTCCATTGAATCCAGAGAAGATGCAGCTAAAGAGATCCGCAGAGCGATTACAGGTAATAAGGAAGACCATGCACTTCACAACCGCTCCTGAATTAGTGTCAGTTAATGGGTTCACTGCAGGGATTATGGTGATTGTTCTGAAAACTTGGAGTCAGTAACTGTAATGTAAGTTGATAATTGTGCCTTCTGAGAATCTTGTAACTAGTGCTGAAGTGTCACTTTCCCTCTGTGGGAAAGTCTTTTACCCAGTACATCTTCCAAATCCTTTGCAATAATTCTGTTGACAGCTATACCTTATACCGTTTTTCTGGCATAGCATATATTGTCTGTTGTGGAAGGTGAGACATGCCAGTTGCAGTTTGTGGCTAGTAATTTTCACAAGATCACAGAAGTGGGGACGAAGGATAAGTTTTTTGTCTTCTCCAGAGACCAGTTGTTCAGAACAGAGTCTCCCTTGCCCAGTGTTATCCTATGGAGGTAGATGGAAAAGCTGTTGCATGTTTCCTTTCTACTTTCATTTGTAAATCCTTCGGGGAACAAGCCCCTTCTACTTGTGTCCTGGTTATTTTGGTCGTTCTTGTCACTCTTGCAGGTCACATACCTGATGCATTGAGGAACTGTGTTAATAAGGAGTACTTGCTGTTAGCAGCTCAGTGGTCTAGTATTGATCCTGCAACTGTGCACCCAGAACTTAATGGAGCTGCAGCTTACAGGTAGGTTGTCCAAGGTAACTGCTTCCAAGCATATATTCCTACTGAAGTATGCCAACGTGCCTCTTTTGGTTTAAAAACTGCAAGCGGGTAAGTTTCTCGTCCTGTATACTCTATACATCTTTCAAGAAACTTAACAGCAGTGCTTCTTCTGTAAATGTGTAACATTTACTTGTTCATATTTAGCTCCAGCTGCATACTGGTTCATTTTTCTAAGTCCTTGCAAGACCTGCCCAAGAGATATCTTAATAAAAGAAAGCCCGCAGGATGCCCAAAAAGAGATCTGGATCTTAGCATTCAGAAGCTGTGCATATCATTAGGTCTGTATTGACAAAGCACAGTTCTTATCTCTAGCTTAAATATGAACAATTAAAGAGACATTGTCCAGTGGTTTTGGGCAGTGTCCTAAACAGGGCCTGCCAAGTGATTACAGGTAGGTTGTTTCCCTTCTGGTTTTCTCCCATCAGCAAAGTAGGAAATACATTCTGTTCCCTTCTCTGAGAGATCTACAGAAGTTTAGGTATATTTATGGAGAAGGTACAGGGCTGCAGGTTGGCAGTAATGGAAGAATGGTTCATTAGCAGTTTGTGAGTATTGCTCTCCTATTTTTCATCTCACATCTAGCTGTTCTATTAGTTCAGCTCATTTTTTTTTCAATCTTAGAGCCCAGTGAAGGATAACTGGCAGCCTGCACTACTCCTGCTGATGGAAAGGGAATTTCCAGGCCTTAAGGGCACCTTCATACAGTGCCTCACACTGTTTTCCACTGGAGATATACCTTGTATCTGCTCTGCAAGTGCATAGTATGTGACCTGAGGCTATCTATACCTGTCTGAGAACAGGTGTCATTTGATATTAGGATACAACTGCTGCTCTTCAGCTCTGGATTCCTGTGTTGTGTCTCGCAGCATTGCTGTTGTATTCAGCAGGGCACAGCTCCTTTCCCTTTGCATGACTGTTGGACAAGCTCGTAATTTCTATGTTTCTGTTGGGTTTAGGTTTCCTCCAGGAGTAGTGGGAGTACCCACCCCTGGGCTACCAGAACCACCAGTAGTGGAAGGGATTGCAGCTCATGGGATCCCTCCTGTTCCTCACTCTGCACCGCGAACCCCTTCCCCGGGAGAGACAAGCAAACTGGATGCAGACAGAGAGATTCCTGCTGACCAATAGCAGCATCTTTTTCCTCTTCTCTGGCAGCAGAAAAAAGTAGGAGTGCATCTTCTCCTAGGACCTTCTTTAACACCCTACAGAGACTGTTTCCTGTTCCTACAGGACAGGAGAATGCATTTCATTACTGGCAAACTTTAGCTCTTGCCTTTATTTTGTAACCCTTTAGTTTTAATCTCTCAATGAATCTTTCTCCTCTGGGGCAGGGCAGCAGTGACCTTGCCTCTCCTCAGTAATACTTCATTTAATGAGTGAGTTTTCCCATATATCTGCCTCGATTGTCTGTGAGTGAACTGTCCTTGTGCACTTGAAAATAGAAGTGGAGCTGCCTGATCAGGGATGACCCTCAGTCTTCTTTAACATCAGACTTCAGTGCACACTTTTCAGTTGTGACTTACAGTTTAATTTGGCTGATCCTCTTGTAAGTGTAGCCATGGGGAATATTAGAAAAATATTAGTGAATTGGAGAAGTTGTGATTACTGTCTTTATTATGCCCTTGGTAGAATGCAGCCTAGGCTCAGCTCTGTGTATTATTTTGCTTGTTTTAATTAAGGTTTCCTGTGAAAATGGACATAGTGCAGGCATTGCTAGTTCCTGATTATACAAAGTTTTGTCTATGCAGTACTAGGCCTGAAGTTAAAAATAACAATCTCAAAGCCAGCCTTGTAAATAATTTGGAAAGGATTAAAATGTCATCAAATGTGTTTTGGGGGCCACTGTGTTTGTGAGGCTTCAGAATAGTTCACCTTGGAGTCTGTGTTACTCGGAGAAGACAAGAGAACACAGAAGTGGGAAAACCTTGCACTGAGAGACAGCAAGGAGCAGTAACTTGCAGCTTTAGTTGCTGGTTCCTCAGACACTTGTACCTCACAGTCTAAGGGCAGTGTTTATCCATGAGGTAACTGTCATGTTAGAATTCTAAGCTTTGCACTACTGATTTCTTTCTCTATTTTTTTTTTGGCATACCTGCATCAAGTAGAAGTAACATACCACTGGTCTCTGTGCTGATGGAGAAAGCAGCTTTGAACAGTTTGCCAAATTACTTTAGCTCTGCTAGCACACACTGCATTGCTAATAGTAAACGGGGCAAGACAGTGTTTTTTTACATGAATAAGCTTTGTGAAACTAAAGGAGAAAGAAAACTCTTGCTTGTCACCTGAAGCCAAGGAAGGATTGTTGCTCTCAAGTCTTTCCCCATTTCTCAAATGATTTAATATGAATCATTTCTTTGAGGGGTATGGAGTTTTCAGCAAAACAGTTTCCACTGGAGATTTTTCTTAATTCTAAATTTTCCTTTAACTTCACCTCATTATGCTTCAGTTACAGCTTTTCCATGCACAAGATATAACAATTCCCAATTGATTTGTTTGTGTTGGTGGGTATATTAAAGTCGGCTCTATATTGGAGGCATAACCCTATGTGTGGGTTTGTCTGCCTCTCTTGATTCTTCCTTCTGTTCTGTATCTGTGACTGGAAGCTGAACAGCTGCGAACAGACTGGAAATACACCTTGAGGTATGGACAGTATCCTCTGTTGGGCTGTTTACAGTTTGGGAAGCTGAGGGGGAAGTTTCCAGTCACTTAAATGTTCAGAATTTTTTTTTTCCAGGTTTTAATTTTTCTCCAATACTGCCTTTGTATAATGGCTTACTGCTGATACAGTAAAATGATTCATTCCTTTTTCCTCCACCTCCACTCCTGCAATCAAGAACGGAGAATAGACAAGAAAACACCTAATGTGTTTGCTCACAGATTTTTACACTTTAACTGTTTAGCATTAGTGAGATGATACTGGTTCTCTAGTGCTGAGTGTTTGTCTCGGTGAAGGTTCTCAGCTGCTGTGTTTTCATGGATGATGCTGATTCTACTTAAAATTCATATACCTCCTTTTCTGCTCAGGTTTAGCACATGAGACTGGGACTGGTGGTAGGATAGGTGGCAGAAAAAGTTTTAGGAGAAGTTTTTCTGAGTAGAAGCCTAGAGCTCAGAAACATGTTGCTTGCAGCTGTACCTAAAATAGCCAGCAGCACTCTCCTGAGTTCTCTCCTCTTTAGGAAATCTACATTTTACAAGCTACTAGCTAAGAAAACTGTTTTTCTGACAGACTTTTCTGTCTAGTTATTACCACATTAGGGACGCAATCTGTCAGTAACTACTCTTTGCTGCTGAAAATTCCTGCCCTGCTTAGAGGTTCAGGCCTCAGAATATTTTGTGGTAAGGGGCTTCTAGCTATGGGCCTTGTGAATACAGAGGGTCAGAGTACATTGACCTTGTCTCCTTCCAGAGCACAATGCAAGAAGGATTTTTTTTTAATTTTTTTTTTTAGAGGCAGATTTTTTTTTTTGTCTTCTTAACTGCAAGTATCTCTATAGACCAGTCAACTGAGCAGAGGAAGAGTGGAAAGACCTCACTTGGGGGGCACTTGAGTTTCTCAGTTCTTACTTTTGTGCCTAGATATACTGGTGACTAGTAAGTTTAGGAATTAAATAACTGATGTCATAAGAAATAGTTCCAGTTATGGATACTAAGGAGTTGAAGCTGACAGCATTGATGGTGGCTCTGTTTCTATCCAGCACTATGTAAGGCTTCTTGGATGTGAAGGCAGTTTTCCCCTTGATTAAAGCCACAGCAGAAAACGTTGAGGTAAAAATGGACTGAACCCTTATTGTGGCCTCAAAAAAGGACTCTCTGCATATCTGATCACTCTCCTTGTATAGACTGAATCTATTATCACCAGACAAAGACTGTTCTGAGCAGATAGCTCAAAGAAAAATTGACCAGTACTAAAGTACCCTGTGGTCTTCTCCATCCGCTGAGTGCCAAGTCCTTTGTTAGCACTGTCTCCTGTGTGATACACTGACTTGTAGCTTCCCCTCCCAAGCTTACTGCAGTGTACAGAAGTAGAAGGATTTGGGGTTTTTTTTAATGCCTTCTTTCAGAACTAGCGCAAAGCTTTAATCCCAAAGAACAGAAGTCTCCCAGGGTGAGGCAGGAGTGCCCTAGCTGCACTAATCTGCTTACAGGAGGTGCTCACACTGTCCCAAGGTACATTCTGTTCATCAGGGTCACTGCTGCTGACCAGCTTTTTTATAGAGGACTCAGAGTTTCAGAAATATATTTTTGTAGACAATGACTAAACTGTGAAACATTGAAATAAAGCATGTAAATGAAAACTTACAGCACTGTCCTCTGTACAGATGTTTTTCACACTTCAGTTCTCTCCTGACTCATTAGAAAATGTTTGATTACTTCTTGGATATATTTTAATAAAGTTCTCCAAAGGACATGGCTGCTGTCTGTGGAAGGGGTGGCCTCAAATACGATATTGAAAGGGAGGGTTGAAAACCTGTAGAGGCGAGTGTCTGCATCAGTCCTGCATTTCTCAAATTAGGTAAGTTGGATGTGCCACTCGGGCAAATGACCTTGGATTCTGGAGCACTGACCATTGATGGAGGCTGTGAAGGTGGCAGACTGGAGAAGAGGCCATCTTCAGTGGCTAAGGGACAGCTTGGGATGTAGCCTGGTGGTTTCTTGTGTAACTTCTCACAAACTGAAATTGTGGGAACTGGTTTTGCAGACTTTTAAATGTGTAGTTTAAATACACACGTCTAAACAGCAGGTAGCTGTGTCTTCACCCTTTTGCTGTAAAATGCTACTTGAAATGTAGACACAAAATTAGACCATTAAACTAGTTTTTCTAACATGATAAAAGTTGGTGCAACAGAATTACCATAGGAAAGTGGTTAGGTATTTCATAAATGGATGGTAATTCATGTTTTATAGCCTATACTCCATGTGTTGATCATTAGTGGAAGTTAGGAAACTCCTTCCTATTCTTGGTGGAATATATCTAGGTGGTGCTGTGCACCTTTGGAGTATGCAGCACCATGCTCAGGAGGTGGAATATGGGAAATATTGGCATGCGTATCATGGTAATTTCAGTCTTTGAGTTGGTGGAATGGAAAGGGGACAGCAGAGGAGGGTAAAGCAGCGTTCTGATGCCACTGTTTGCTCTTAAGTTCTATGTAGTTCAAGACACTAAATGCAGACCCCCTTTCACAAATAGTCTTTTTAACTGTCTGTTGATGTAATCATCTGTCTTAGAATCTGTTCAGTATTTTATCCACATGCCACATCAGGACTAAACTTACACCGTAAAGAGTACAGATATGATTATCTGTATGAAATCATGAAATACGCCTCTGAGGACAGGCACATTGTCCAAACTAGTATCAGGCATTGCCTTACTCTTATCTCGGAACAGTAAATTATACCCCTCTAACCACAAAGTAACAAAGACTAAATGCTTCATCTACTTAAAGCAACATGGCACAATCATTTTGAATAAATTGAAGTAAGAGCAAGCAGCTTGCCTTTTTTGCTGCTAATTTGGTAGCAAATGTGACTAGTAGAGTAAGTAAACACTACATGAAGAAAACAAGTATGTATTCTTGTATTAAGTATCTAACCTGCTCCTCATTCCAATTTCTATCATTGCTACTGTGTCTGTATTGCACAAGCAGAAGAAAATAGAAAGTTGTGTTTCACTGAACTGTAGGATTCTCAAGTATGCTGTGTTTGTTTCAAGTATGTTGAAAAGGTGCAGGTGTAGAGCATTGCAGTATTCTACATGAGAACTGTTTAAATGGCTTCAAACTGAAAGAGGGTAAATATAGATAGTAGGAAGCTCTCCTTTGTGAGAGTGGTGTGGTGCTATAAGAGGTTGCTCAGAAAGGCCATCTCTGCCTCATCACTGAAGTGTTCCAAGGGCAGGTTCGATGTGCCTTGGAGCACCCTGGTCTGATAGAAGGTGACCCTGTCCATGGCATGGGAGTGGAATTGGATTATCTTTTAAGGTCCTTTCTAACCCAAACTATTTTGCAATTCTATGAAATGTATTGGCTAACCATGGCACATGCATCCAATTAAGGTAATGACTTTGTGTCTTATGTACCACCAAAATAAATGCCTTTTCCAAAAGCGCCTCACTGAATAGTGCCCAACCTGTGACATGCTGCTGCTGTTCTGTGGCCAACAGTATTTACTCGAGCCAACCTGAAATACTCAAAACCGCAAGTCAGACCCCACGTCTACAGCTCTGTTACACTGAGGTTTGTGTTTACCTCGAAATTTAGGTAAAAACTCCGTAATTTCTGTGCTAGCTTCAGATTTTGAACGTAGCGTTAAAGACGGGCCTCCTGCCACGGCTCCTCCCCGCCGACCGGCTACCCTGCCTCGCCGCGGGCCCGACCTTCCCTGCGCCCCCTCAGCCGCGAGACGGCTCCGCCGCCCTTCCGCGGCCGCCGCAGGCAGAGCCTCTTGCCGGGGCCGCGTCCGTGCCGGGCCCGCGCCGCAGCGCTGGGCCGCGCCGCCGCTCTGCCTCACGGCCGCCGGACGCGCGGGGCCGCGCGGAGCATGGTGGGGCAGAGGAAGGGGGGGGAGACTGTGCGAGCGAGGTGCATGCCGGGATCGGGGCGGGCGGCGCTCGGAGGCCCAGCGCGGGGCTGTCGCCTGCTCGGTGTCTCGGGGCGGCGGCTGGTGGGCTCGGGCCGACGGCGGAGGAGGCTTCTGCCCGGCGGGGATGGCGGACGCGACGGCCTCCCCCGTGGGGAAGCGGCTCCTGCTGCTGCTGGCGGCGGGGCCGGGCGAGGGCGAGGCGGTGGGGCCGGAGCCGGGGCCTGCGCTGCCCTCCCGGGCCTGGCGGAGCGGCACGGTGCGGGCCATGAGTGGAGCCGTGCCTCAGGACCTGGCGGTGAGGCCCCAGCGGCGAACGGGGCGGAGGGAGCCGGGGCGACGGGAAGCTTGCGCACAGGGACACCGCGGGTCGGGCCTTCCGCGTGGGCCGCGGCCTCCCGCTGCCGCGCAGGGCTCCGGGACGGGCGAGGCGGTGGCGCCGGGGCCCTGAGTCGCCGCCGGACGGTGTCGGTGACCTGCGGCTCCGCCCTGGGCCGCCGGGACGCGCTCCGGCCCGAGGAGTGGCGAGCCCGGCCTGCAGCGAATGCGGCGGCGGAGCGGCCCTGCGAGCTCCCGGGGCATGGGACACTTCAGGGTGGAGAGGGTCCGGTAGCTTCAGGTGTGATGGCTGGAAGTAACTTACCTGTAATAGAAATGCATCTGGGACGTTTCTGATTCTGATACGTCTGTATGCAACTTCTAAGTGTTGTAGATTCTTGGAGTTTTTGGTTTTTTGTTTTTTTCTGGGAAAGATGTTAAGTATTTTTGATTCACCTACGTGATGTTTCTTGTTTGAAGACATAATCATGAGTGAGGATTTTCTTTTTCTTTCTCTCATAGGTTTTGGTTATGACTGTAGGAATTTGAGCTTTGCGTTTAAACACACTTTAGCAACTTTAGTACTTGTTTGGTTTATTTCTAGTATAGTTCAGTGAGACGTTTGGGTGGAGATCTGAAAAAGAGTCCTTAAGAGATACTTGTTTGCAAGTATTTGCTATAAGTGATTGCATGATTTGGAGAACTCATAGCATGCTTCTGAGAACTGTGCTGTTAAAATGACCCATAGTAGAGGGAATGAGGTTCTCTGTGAAAAATTTTGTTAATTCTCTGTATGATTGGTTTCTCAAAAATTTTTTTAATGTTGGTATTATAAGTTCTTTGGGCTTCTTTGCAGAATTCCAACTTAGAAAGTGAGGGAAACTGCTCAACAGTGGTGCTGCTTTCTTTGACCTTGTTTTGGAACTGCAAGCAGGTTACCAGTAGCAAGTAGTAAGCTGGTTTTAGCTTTGCAAAGCCAGGTGGCCTGTCATCATGTGTCTGTGTTTGAAAGCTGTGGCGATGCACTCTAGCTGCTCCTTTATTTGTTTAAGGAGGAGGGGCAAGAAATAAACCAAAACAACAGTGAACCCATGCAGGAAGGGATCTTCAAAAGGAAAGTGCAACAAGTGTTCAAGGCTCTGTCTGAAATGTGGAAATGTGTTGGGGCCAAATAAGACCTGGTCTGGAGGGCTACTCTTGTAGCAGATTGCATTTGATGTGTATATCATCAGTACTCTTGCATTATGGAGTCATCCATCCCAATTATTAGTGTGATGTAATGAATTTTTGGTGTATGTGATCTTATTATGGTCTTGGTGGAAGTGGTATGGCTTTGGTGGAGTGGTATGGCTTTGTTTTTTTTTTTCAAATCTTGGTCCAGCAAAAGGCTGTCACTTATTTCCTAGTTAGTCATTGATGTCGAACCCTGTGACAGCTGTTAGATTACCCTGACAAAGTAAAAATCAGCTTCTGTGCTCGATAGTATGGGAAGAATAGGAATTTTTGGTATGTGAGTTCATCACTTTCATTCAGTATTGCAGTTCTCACACATTACCTTCCATCAGTAACCTTCCAGCTACCAGTTTCAGTGATGCAACTGTCATTAAACAGTATGTTATCCACATCTGTACAAGAATGGAATAATGCAAACTGTGTAAAATACTCAAAGCTGATTCTTCAGAGTTCTGTAGTGTGGAATATTTAGTGTTGTCATGGAACCTTCCATGCATAATGAACACTGCTTTGTTAACGACAGTGATGTACTATCACAAAAATAAGTCCTTTTAAACTCATTCTGCCAGAAAAAATGATGAGTTGGCACCAAGCAGTCAAGCACAGTTTAGGAAATGCTTCTCTAAGGTAATAATGTTGACTGGATCTGAAAAAGACCAGGAAAAAATCTATTCTGCTCTTTAGGTTACTTAAGTCTATACTTTTCCCTGGTGTCCTATAAGGGTGATTTCATTTACTAGCCCACAGTCTGATGTGGAACTTTTAGAAATACAACACTGCAGTCTACACCTTTCTAAGGCAGGAAACTCGGAAATAGACAAGAAGTATAGAATATAAAAGGTTTTCAGAACGCAGATGAAATAGTACACTTTTTGTTTTGATAGTGGAATTTTAGGAAACATACTTTTTCTGGTGGGATAAAGCCTCTGGAAAGGCTGGTTGTTTGACTGTTTTTTTTTTTCCTGTATAAATTTGATTATAGAGAGTAGCTCTTAAATACTCTTATTTTAATAAAATGTAGAATAATCTAATTATAGTTAGTCCACAAAAATCATGTGTCATTGTTGATCCTAGTTGTGCCATTTTCAGAGCACCTAGAAGAAATCCTGAGGAAAAAACTGTGCTGCATTGAGAAAACAGTTTTGCCTTTTCTAACTAGAAACAGATCTTAGCCTTTTTATCAAAATATCTATTAGGACAGACTCACGAAATACCTGCCAAGCTCAGTGTTGTCCTAATATTGTCAAAGGACATGTTAGGTGTTAACGGCAAAGTAATTCAATGTGCTGTATGCAGGACAGTACTGCTGCTGCTGTGGATGGAAGTGTGTGGGATGGCTATTTTAAAGCATAGGCAAGCGATACGAGCACTGTACAAGTTAGGGGGCCCTAGGATTGCTTTGGAATAATCCCCATGTGATACTTATGGTAGATGGTAGAGAAAGAATTGAATGGGTTTTTTCCCCCCCTTTATGGATAGTTAAGTTTTGTTACCCACAAGTTTTTTTATGTGTGTTTCCTACAGTAATATGCACATATAATTGAATGTATTCCGATGAGATTTTCACTTGTAGATAATATGTAGATGATACAGCTCAATGAAAATATAGAGTAATCTAAAGTATGTTATTCATAAGGGATTTCACTGAATAAAGGTGATATTTAAAAATCAGCAGAATGAACTTAATTTGCCTGGCAAGTATTAAAACTGTTTGAGTTAACCATAAATATCAGGACATTTCAACTAGTTTTTCTGACTAAGTCACATTTGAAAAGAATATCTTCCTATCTGAAGGCTATGCTGTTGTTGAGGGATACTGGAAGCTTTCAAGACTGGATTTAGATGTATATACTCTCAAGCCATTTTCGGATGCTACTTGAAAGTTGTCTTGACAGTAGAGAAGAGTGTGGGAAAATGTGCATTTGCTATCGGTTGTGGATGGAGTGTGCAGAGATTCTTGCCAGCTGTGCATATGTGTATGCTGCAGAATTTCAGTTCTCTCCATTTATGAACGAGTAGGGAGTTTGCAGAGGCTTTCAAACAGCAATTGTTGTGGAAAGAGGAGTTTGCAGTTAGGGACTCCATGGAATTGATGGGAAGGTTCACAACAAGCTGTGGTTGTAGAAGTATGGGATATCTAGATTTCTTTCTGTGACACTAATCATCATCATTTCTCTCTCTGCTGCAAAGATGATTGTATTCTTTGAATATTCTGTATGCATTTGCTTCTTGAAAGAGTATAGGGGGAGAATGGACCACAGGAAGTGGTTTAGGTGTTGTTTCATTCCCTGAATAATTTCTCCTATTGCTGCTGTTGGAGGCAAAATACTGTGTTGGTAAGACAAGTGGGCATGTCTTTAATGCATCTTGATGTAAAAGAGATGTTTAAGAACAAAGAGTGTGTTGAACATTTTAATAGTTTTTTACTTGCTTTGTGAATAAAAAACCAATTCCTGAAAGGAGAGTTGAGTGCAAAACTAGTGATGTATGTTTTGTCTACTTACTCTCTGATACTTAATTGGTGTCCTAAGTACAGCACTATGAGGGCCTGTTATGCCACAGTTTTGTTGGGGTTTTTTGTTTGGTTGGTTTTTTTTTCTGGTAGCCTTTTGTGGTAGTTTGACCCTGGCTAGATGCCAGGTGTCCACCACACTGCTCATCCCCCACCTCCTCAGCAAGCCAGGGAAGGGGAGAAAATAAGATGAGAATCTCGTGGGTTGAGATAAAAGCAGTTTAATAAAGAAACAGCAAAGCCGCGTGCAGGAAGCGAAGCAAAAGCAAGTAAAGCTGTTACTCTCTACTTCCCATCAGCAGCGATGTCCGGCCACCTTCTGAGAGGCAGGATTTCGGTACGTGTAGCTGTTGCTTTTGGAAGGCCAAAAATGAATCTCGCCTCCCCTTCCTGCTCCTCTCTGCCAGTTTATATTACTGAGCTGACGTCATATGGTATGGAATATCTCCTTGGTCAGCCTGGGTCAGCTGTTCTGGCCATGATTTCTCCCAGGATTGTGCCTGTTATAGACGAAAAAGTTGTCACATCCGTTTCCTTCTGTTAAGAGATTTATTAATCAAAGCTTGACACAAAAAAACATTTAGCAAGCGGTAAATGAGCAAAACAGCGCTGGGTGACCGGGGAAACATGGTAGTTCCGCCACGGCACACTTTGGCCTTCTATTACCCGCCTTATATAGGATCTCAATGCTGTCCACACGCCTGAACATAGTTCATGATTGGGTTCCGAAATGTCCAGCTTTTACATCGGAAATCTTCATTGGTCATCCTTAGGATTTAAAGTTCTTATTCCTGTGCATTTGCTGTAGATCGGATGTCCCGATATTCCCAATTTGGTCCTTATTCCTCTGCATTTGCTGTAGATCGGATGTCCCGATATTCCTAATTTGGACATTTTTGGGGTCCAGCAGTACTTCTGTTCCCTCTCGATTACTTATTTTTAAGCACTATCACAGTGTCGCCATAGCCCATTTTCACGGCCCACCCTTAGATATCTATAAAGAAACAGAACTGAGAGCTGACCATTCAGACACATATCTCTCTAAAACACTCCATGTTAAGTTTGTCACACCTAACACATATTTTTCTTAAACTCTTATTATTTTAATTTCTTCCTACTTTATACTATATTTATTATGATCAATAAACACTCTATATTATGATCAATACACACTTTATATTATGATCAATACACACTCTATATTATTTATTACAGTGCCCACCCACAGCTATTGGTGAAGGTGGGGGAAGGAATGCTGGAGGGACAGCCCTGATGCTGTGTGCGCAGTAGTCATAATATTGATATCAACAGTAAGCACAGCACTGCAAGAGCTGCTGTGGAAAATCACTAACATCCCAGACCCACTACACTTTTCTATCTGCCCACATGTGAAAGACATCTGTGCTGAAAAATTTGTATTCATATAGTGAACGTTGTCTTTTGCAAGTCCAGTGATTACTTTTCTCAGGGCTAATAGGTTAATGGCGGATTCTATAACCTTTTATAGTATTGAAATGAAAGGAGCAGGGATGATATGAGGGATATGGGATACCTCTGCATTTGTAGCTTATGTAAGTATGCGTGTTTTTGGTTTTTTGTTTTTTTTTTTTTAAGCTGATTTAGACTTTAGGAGGGCTAGCTTTGGTCTCTTCAAAGACCTGCTTGGAAGAATCTCATGGGCTAGGACTCTAGAAGATAGGGGTGTCCAAGAAAGCTGGTCAATCTTCCAGTATCAATTCTTTCAAGCACAAGATTGATATATCACCATGAGTGAAAAAATCCGTTAAAGAAGGTAAGAGGCCTTCATCGATGAACAAAGAGCTTCTGGAAAAAACTCAAATGGAAGAAGGACAAGGTGGTTATCAAGGAGAGTCAAGATGAATTCACCAAGGGGAAATCCTGTGTGACCAACCTGATAGCCTTCTGTGATGGTATAACTGGCTGACCAGATGAGGGGAAAGCAGTGGATGTCATCTGCCTTGACTTAAGCAAGACTTTTGTCACTGTCTCCCATAACATCCTCATTGGAAAGCTCATCAAGTGTGGCTTGGATGAGTGGATGGTGAGGTGGATTGAGAGCTGGCTGAATGACAGAGCCCAGAGGGTGGTGATCAATGGTGCTGAGTCCAATTGGAGGCCTGTGGCCAGTGGAGTTCCACTGAGGTCAGTTCTAGGGCCAGTCTTGTTCAACATCTTCTTCAACAGTCTGGATGAGGGGACAGAGTGTACCCTCAGCAAGTTGGCTGATGACACCAAACTGGGAGGACTGGCTGATTCCCCACAAGGCTGTGCTGCCATTCAGTGGGATCTCATCCAGCTTGAGATTTGGGCAGAGAGGAACCTCATGACATTCAACAAGGACAAGTGCAGAGTCCTGCATCTGGGGAGGAACAACCCCATGCACCAGTACAGGCTAGGTGTTGACCTGCTGGAGAGCAGCTCTGCAGAAGAAGACCTGGGAGTTTGGCTTGATAGCAAACTAACCATGAGCCAGCAATGTGCCTTCATGGCCAGGAAGGCCAATGGCATTCTGGGGGATATTAAGAGTGAGGCTAGCAGGTCAAAGGAAATTCTCCTTCCCTTCTACTCTGCCCTGCTGAGGCCACATCTGGAGTCCTGTGTCCATTTCTGGGCACCACAGCTCAAGGATGACAGGGAACTCTTGGGGAGAGTCCCATGGAGGGTGACCAAGATTATCAGGGGACTGGAGCATCTTCCTTAAGAGGAAAGGCTGTGAGATTTGGGACTCTGTGTAGCCTGGAGAAGACTGAGGGAGGACCTCATTAACAATGATAAGTACCTAAAGGGTGGATGTTGAGAGGATGAGGCCAATCTTTTTCCTGTGACAGGACACTAGAAGTTCTGCTTTAACATAAGGAAAAACTGGGCACAGACTGCCCAGAGAGGTTTTGTAGTCTTCTCTGGAGGTTTCCAAACCTGCCTGGATATGTTACTGTGCACCTTTATAGTGGTGAACCTGCTTTAGCAGGGCATTGGATTGGATGATATCTGGATGTCTCATCCAATCCCCACCAGTCTGTGATTCTGTGGGGGGGAAAAAAAAGAAAGAAAAATAGTCTTTGCTTCTTTCTTTGGCAGTGTAACTGCAGTAGAGGAAGCTCAGCGTGACTTGCAAAATTCTCAAAAGGGTCTTGACAGACATGAATTTGTTGTTACATTATAGATGAGGATAGGGTTAAGACTTGTGTCATATCTGTTGTCTCTGTGTCATACTCACCAAATGGTATGGGGCAGGGCAGGTGGTCGCTGTGGAAGGAATTAGTAGGACCGTTCTTGATGGTGGTGTTAGCAGGGCTGGCAGTGAGATTTGTAGGTGAAGGACTGTTCTTCCAAAATACAGGTCTTGGAGAAGCAACAGTAACAAAAGTTGTGTGACTGTGTGCCAGAGAGTCTTAGTAGCCTGCATGTATTTGACTAAACTCTTTGCAGAGTTGTCCTTACACAACACTGATTCCATGTCCACTGGATATCTTCTCACTCTGCCATCTTCCATCCGATAACCAAGACATTCCCAAGTTTCTATCTTTTTTTCCCTCCCCTTTTCCTTATTTGAGGATATAATTTGACACCTGGTAGCAATTACTGTATATTTGCAGGAGTTCTGGTTGAATTGCTTTATTCCTGAGGATTATGGAAATGCACACTTTGAGTGTTCACTGTGCCTGCCCTGGTTTTTATGTGGAGTTTACGATATTTTAAGGAGTGTCACACTACTGAACAGGTGCTATGCTGATCAACGTGGGTGCAGTAATTTCAGTACATCTTAAAACCTATTGTACTTAAACAAAATAATGTTTAGGGGTGTTAATGTCTAAGTAGAAGAACGGAAGCTTTTGATTGAAAAGGTAAGCTTCTCAGACTCAGCATTTCTCTGTCTTAGTATTTTACATTTGTGTCAATGAAAGAACAGCTGTACTGTACAAGGTCAGAGGTCTCCCCTCCCTCTGCCCCGTCCAGTCTTGTGCTACTCAGTGCATAAGCTGTGGAAGGAATCAAAATTGTTAAACCTTCCACCAGTGGTCTGCTAGATGGGAGTTTTCTGAAATGATTCTTAGCTGTAAAACAACACCCTGCATTACTGCTCTGTATTTGCATCAGTGAAGAGCTATAATACTTTTGCCCATCTGATAGTGAATGCTCTGTAGAGTTCACTGACTTATAAATGTGTATTAAAGAAATCTTTTACTAGAGTTAACCCATCTGCTTTATATTTAGTGGTAGTTGCATTTACAAGTTTAATTTGTTTGAAAAATTGTGGTGTTCTTGCATGTTAATAAGACTGTTCAGGTCCAGTTTTTGTATGTGAAACCTCAAAAGTTACTGTTATTGACAAAAGCTATATGCAGGAAGCTCCTGCTCCTGTGTTTGCATTTGTAGATCATTCTGCTTTTGAAGAAGTGAGAGTTCCAATTAGAGGCAGAAGCGAATTATTTGGTTTGACCTTTTTTAATATTGTTTTGCATTGTTGAAGTATAACATCAGAAACAAGAAGAAAAGGCTAAGGAAAAAAACACCTTTGGCAAGACCTCATATTTTTTTCCCATCATTGTCAAAACATAGCATATTTTGCTTTTGGTGCTTTATTTTATTGGATGGACAATGTTGACACGGTATGGACAGGAGTTGCTTTTTGCTGAATGAAGTGCCATAAGCTAGGAAAGCAGAAACCTTATGTTTTATGATATGTTTGGCAAATATGTAGTCACTTAATTTAGCTGAATTTTTAGTTGTGGCTACAGAAAACAGTAAACTTAGTAAGAGCTGTGCGAATAGAGTAAAATTTAGCAGGTTGAATACTAGTTTATGTCATAATTTAGATCTTTGTCGTGACACACTGATTGACATGTTTTTCTCTAGGGTGGTTGTATATGTCATGCTTAAAACCAGGAGATTGAGTCAGGTGTTGGTAAGGACAGCAGTTCATCACTGTTACTGACAGCATCTTTGAGTTACAAGTGGGGAGCTGGGAGTACATTTTGTCATTCAAATGCTTACAGAAAGTCAGGTTTTTGTAATATTCACACTAAGATGTTATTTCAGTTTTCAATGGAGAAGTTATTGATGGAGATATTAGAAGTTTAAAAGCTTTCTTTTGTTTGTTTATGCTTCTAGGTGTGACTGCAGGGCCCTGCCTGTTGCAGGAATTTCTGTGGAATACTAGTAGTTGTGAACTTTTATTTGTGTCAAGTGGAAAACATTATTTCATAGGAGATGAAAACACATACTATTGAATATGGAGCAACTTCTGCTTGAAATTCAAGTGATTATGAGAAAGTTGTTTGGATTTTTTGTCTTGAGTTATTACTGAGTTACCTATTTTCAAAACATTCTGGATGAAAAAGCTAGGCAAGTGTTTTAGTCAAATAATTGCTTCAAGAAATGTGTTTCATGCATTTAACTTCTTAAGGTACAAGTCAGATTTTTTTTTTTCCAGTAGGAAAGCAATCTTCTGCATGTAGTATTTTTATTCTCTGTTTTTTTGGTCAAGTTCTGTCTCCTGAGTAGCTCTTTTGTTTTGACTGATCTTGTTCTGTACTTCGGTGGATCCCTTAATTACTAATTAGACTGACTATTCTTTTTTTTTTTTTTCCTTCAAGATCTGTCTTGGGATTGTTCACATTTCCAAGGTTTTTCTGTAGATGTGTTGTGGCTTTTCTGTGTTTCCACTATGTGCTTGACATTTTTACAGAGTTCTCACTTGTTTTAACCAACTTCCCAGATTACAGTGGCTTAAAAATATTTCTGTATAGCCACAGAATGTTTTTATAGAAGTGTTTGGAGAAATGTCTTTCCAAGAAGACTTAGCTAGTGTAATCAAACTTTATGTATCATCTTTGCATTTCGTTGTGAATAGCTTTTCAATGTGGTCTTAAAATACAGTTGCTCACATAGTAACTTCTCTCGGTATTGTTAGTGCTCTCTAAATAGTCTTAGTGCTTCCAGTTTAATGGGTGGTTACAGCACCAAAACAAAACTCAGTTTTACCTCCGCGTACTTATTGTCCTGAGGTCATGTCGTGGTTCGGCCCAGCTAGCACAGCAGCACCACGACAGTCTCTCCCTTGGTGCCCCTATTCAACCCCACCCTTGTTAGGATGGCAGAGGCCCCAGCGAAATGGGAGTAAAAAGATAAGCAAGGTTGTTGTGTATTAAGACAAGGGCAGGGAGGGCTCACTGCCAATTACAGTTCCGGGCAAAACAGACTCCAGTACTTGACTTAGAGAGGAAAGTAGGAAAGTTTATTCTACAAGAAACAGAACAGAATAAAAGCAAAAAGGGAGTAGGATGATGAGAAAATTACAACCGGCACTTTAAGATCTCCCTCCCCTATCCCTGCCTTCTTCCTGGGCCAAGCTCACTGTTCCTGATAATCTCTACCTCCTCCCCCCTCAATGGCTCAGAGGGGCAGGGGATGTGGTCAGTCTCTCACAGATGGGCTCTGCCGCTTCTGTCTTCTCAGATGAGGACAACTCCTGGCATTCTTCCCCTGCTCCAACACGGGGTTCCTCCCCCAGGACACAGTCCTTAAACTTCCCTAGTATGGGTTGTTCCCAGCAGCTGCAACTTCTGCCGATACAGGGTCCCTCACACAGGACGCAGTTCATGGTGAATATCTCTGGTGTGGATTCTTTGCCACGGTTGCAGTTTCTGCAGTTACAGGGTCCCTCTCTCGGGACAAGGCCTCTTCTGGGCATAAGTTTAATGATCTGCTTTGTCATGAGTTCCTCCCCACAGTTACAGCTGTGGATATTGGGTCCCTTCCTCAGGACACGGCCTGCTCCGGCCATAGTGATAAAGGGTCCCTCCTTCAGGACACGACCTGCTCTGGCCATAGTTTTAAAGAAGAAAATCACTGCCCCTGTCTCGGGGTCTGCAGTGAAGTGATTGGGTCCCTCCCACAGGACACAGCCTCTTCCAGCCATAGTCACTGTCCCTGGCTCAGGGCCTTTAATGAAGTGAATCACTGCCCCTAGTACGGGGTCAGCTTTAGCAAAATGAGTCTCTACCGCTGATGCGGGGTCTTTAAAGAAATGAAAATAAATCTCAGCTACATCAGTCCTCTCTGTAGAATGCAGGGGAGTCTCTGCCCCAGCACACCTCGTCCTCTCTTTCATCACTGACCTTGGAGTCCGCATGGTTGTTTCTCTCGCTGTTCCTACTCCTTGCACCACCACCAGCCAGAAGAAAAAGAAGGGACAGAAGAAGGAAGAATCGGGAAGAAGATGGAGGAAGAAGCCTCCTCTTCCAGCCTGTTCTTAAAAAGTGATCGTGGAGGCGTCTAATTGACTCTACCCCAGAAGTGGGTCTGGCTCAGAGCTGGGGAGAGTTGTGAGCAGCTACTTACAGGAGTCATCTTTACAGCTCTTTCCCCCTTACCAGAAAAGGCTGTCATATCAAACCATGACAGGTCACTGTGCTTGTGACTCCAGTTACTTGCACAGTGCCTTACGCTTTCTCTGTGAAGCTGCTGGTGTTTTCATCTAGTAATTTGTCTTACCTCCTTTTGATTAAATGCTCAGTGTAATCAAGGCATCCAAATTTTCAGTCAGTGGCGGGTTTATTTTCTTCTGTAGTTTTCTAAGTACGTTTTATTTTGAAACTGTTCTTGTTTCAGGCTTCTCTGCAGTTGAAAAAAATTATTACTTCTATCTTGTTATCATTGATTAATGGATCATCTGAGATGGTAGTGCTGCTTGCTAGTGACAGTCTTGTTGCCAGTACCGCTGTTGGGAGTCTCTTCTTATTATCTCACCTACTCTAAATTGTGATGGTTTGTTTGCAAAACACAAAGAAAGACAAGGATGTTTTCTTGTATAGTCAACATTTCTTCTCATTTTTTGCACTCTTGGCAGACTTTTGCTGTCTTTCTGTATTTCCTCTGAAAAGCCATGGTTTGTTATGTCCATGTTGTTCATTTTAACATTAATAACTCTATTCAGAGATGAGTTTCATTTGTTAGAGCTGCTAAATAACATTGAGGTGAGTGATTCTGGAGAGGGCCTGACAAGTTCTTAGACATTCTTCTAAAGAATTGCATAATCTTCTTAAAAAGAATAGCTTGGGTTCATATTTCAGGTTGTTGAGAAGCTTTTATTAAAAGCATTAAGCTTTTATTTGAGATTGGGTTTCTTTTAACTATTGTCGTGTGATCTATCATCTAATAACCTAAAATTAATCTTTCACTTTATCCAATTTAATCTATAAAATTCATTAAAAAATAGATGTACTAATACACTATCAGTAGTGTTTTTTCAAGGAAGATGCCAAACTTGAAAAGTAAAGGAAAAAGACTGGGGTAAACCAGAATTGGCAATTGGAATAGCAAATTTTCAGAGGCTGTGATTTTAAGAACATCCAAAACCTCTTCATAGTCTTCTCTGGCCTGCATAAGGTACTGTTAGACTTAAGACCAGGAATGTATCTAAACAACACGGATACTTTTTATGCCAGCTTTATAGACTTTATTTTATATGTTGCAGTAATAATTCTGTTGTTTCAATACTTGCATTTGAAAACTAGTAATTTTCATCTTGCTTTTACCATTCCTTTTAGACTTTTGTAAGTCACAACCTTCTTCGTTTTCAGTGCAGCACTTTGGATATCCAAGTTCAGATTAGGTGCAGTAAAAGTCTTTCAAACCTCTTTTGGTTTGGTTTTGGTTTTTTTTTTTTTTGGCAACCACCTCCCTCACCTGGAACTTGTTCTGCTATCTGGCAAACCACTGACATTGTCCTAACAGACTAATTGTTATCAGATTCTTTTTTTCTTATTTCTAAATGCAGGTCTTATATTTGCCACTGGCCAATTACACAGGTACCAATTTTAAATTGTTTAAAAAGTCAGGGTATCAAACCTGCAATTTAAGGTATTGCTTTTCCTTCCGAGTTCAAGACTGGAGGTCCCCGTCCTTTTTTTTGCTGAAAACTGGGTTGTAGAATACTTGGGATTAGACACAGCCTACTTGGATTTCTAAGTTGTTGTTTTGCAAAACAGAAGATACTGGAATGGGCTGCACAGGGAAGTAGTTGAGTAAATGCCATCCCTGGAGATACGTAAAAGACATGTAGATATGGCACCTGGGGACATGGTTTAGTGATGGATGGGTCAGCAATGCTGGGTTAACGGTTAACAACTGAAGTGATTCTGTGATTCTCTATCATTGTCTCTACAATCCAAATATCTACAGAAATAAGCGTAGTAAAAAAAGATTGTCTTGCTATTATTTCACTGGAGTCAGTTTTATGATACTGTGATTGTAATACAGACAGACATGGGGTAATGATGCATTCGAGAAGAAATAGCAACAAAAAGCACAGTATTTGACAAAAATATGTCTGCGTTTCCAAAAGAAATTCCTTATATACTTTCTAGTAGCTTATGTTTTTCAAGTTACTAACAGCAGGGAAAATTTGGAACTGTTAATTTTAGTATAAATTAGGGGGGGAAAAAGTGTCACATTTAAAGGATTAGCCTGGGGGGTGGTGAATGCGTTCTTAGTGTACAAAATGAGCTGGTGCAGCTTCAAAAGGCACTCTGTCTCTGACTGTGCAGCAAGCAGGTCTCCCATGGCAGGAGATTTCTGTAGGAATGCAAACATTTTCCAAAATAAAGTTCCTCTTAAAAAGCAAAGCATAATGATTAACATATTTGGCTTTTCCTGGTATAAAATACACAATAGTTCCTGGACTCATTTCAGAGCATGAAGGATATTAAGAACTGACTTGAGATATGGCTTGCATAAAGTGGTGTACTGTGTCTAATGTGCATGGTATTGCAGTTTTTTGTTCACTTGATTTGATAGATTTATGTTGACCATGACGCCACAGGGCTACGAGGTTACTGTTAGATCCCAAATTTTATTTGGATAGCATTTGTTATCCAAAAGACATACCTGGCACAGCAATTTTCTTGTTTTATGTAAACGAAAACTGTCAAATCTGCTCATATCTGGACAGCTGCTTGACAATTGTTGTGAGTCTGTCATGGTTCAGGCCCAGCTGGCAAAAAAAACCACTGTGCAGCCTTTTACTCACTGCACCCCCTGCCCCACCTGCTGTAGGATTGTGGAGGCCCCAGTGATATGGGAGGAGAAAAGATAACCAAGGGCCTTGTAGATTGAGACAAGGGCAGGCTCACTGCCAATTATGGCTCTGGCAAAACAGACTTGACTGTTCAACTTAGGAAAGAAAATAAGAACAGTTTATTCTACTAACAACTGGAAACGGAGCAGACAGAAGCAAAACCAGAACAGGATGATGATAAGAAAAACAGCAACAACCAGCACTTTTAAGAACTCCTTCCCTCACCCTTCTCTTCTTCCTGGGCTCAGCTCTCTGCTCCCAATATCTCTACCTCCTCCTCCTAAGTGGTGCAGGGAGGCAGGGAATGGGGAATGCTGTCAGTCCCTCACAGATGGTCTCTGATGTTTCGTTCTTCTTAGAGGAGGACTTCTCACATTCTTCTCCTGCTCCAACATGGGGTCTGTCCCGCGGGATACAGTCCCTAACACGAACCCCTTTGCCATGAGTCCTTCCCAAGGGCTTCAGCTCTTCACAAACTCCCCAAACATGAGACTCTTCCATGGCAGCAGAATGCCACACCAATTCTGCTGCAATGTCATTTTCCCACAAATTCATGGCCTTCTTCAGGCACAGTCACCCATGGCGTGGGGTCCTCCACAAGCTGCCAACAAATCTCAACTTTACCACTCCTCTCCACGGCATGCAGGGGAACAGCTGCCATCTCACCATGAGATGCAGAGGGGCCTCTGCTCCTGCACACCTCCTACTCTTTTTCCCTTACTGATCTCAGGGTCTACACAGTCACTTCTCTCTCATCCAGCTCCTTCCACCACCTCCCAGAGAGGGAAAAACTCTCTTCTTCTGACTTCTTCCTAAAAAGTGATTGTGGAGACACTCAATTGGCTCAGTCCCAGAGGTGAGTCTGACTCAGAACCAGGGAAAGTTTTGAGCAACTTGTTACAGGAGCCACTGTTACAACCCTTTCCCTGTTATTGGAAATTGCTCCACACAAACCCATGACAGACTTACTGGATAAAGTGGAAAAAAAAAAAAAAAAAACTGCAGTATGTATGGGAGACAATAGTCCACTACTTTATGTTCCTGCTCTTAATGTGGCTGAAAAAACTTGTCATGAAGACTTGAGTGAAAGAGTTCGGGCTGTTGTTATTAAGTCAATATAGTAGCTAGCTACTATATATATAAAAAGAGTAATTGCCCTTCCTATCTGTTGTGCATAATACTTCATTTGACCCTTAAGCAAACAACATGGATGAAGATTGCAGGAAATTAATTCCTTGTATTCCTTTAGTTTCTAGGCCATATGTTCACTAAACATATACCCATCCTGAGGTGAACTGGGTTCCTTGTTCAAAGGGAAAGAGTGGGACTATGTAGTGACAACAGTGAGGCAATGTCCTGTCACTTTCAGTAACAGCAAGCTGTTAGAGTGTGGTTTGATCTTCATCTAAGCTGATCTAAGGAGATCTACCCATATGAATTTCTAAAACACTGTAACTACATAGACTGTCTACAAAGGACCTCCAGCATTTTCTCAAAACGCACTTTTGAAAGTAACATCCTAAAGGTACTTTGTATACAGAATTATAAATGCATATATTTCTTACTTGCTGTGTATCAGTAGCAGTGTGCTACCCGAAGACTTAAAATTTAGAATTTTGTACAACTAGTTTTCTTCTACTAATGATCTGGTTTTCATGGTGGCTAAATCTCACAGAGGGGAGGCAGAAGTATTAAGGCCACTCTCAATCTGCCTTTTGCATTTGGATTGTATTAAGTGGAGTCTTTGGAGTTCCAGACTCAATGTAAATCTCCTTGTACTTCACCTTGTGTTGTAAATGAAATGGTAGATCTATTTTGAGTAGCGTCTTGTCAGAAGGATGAGGTAGCATGAGGCCAAACTGGATTACTCTGACATTCATATGTGTGATAATTCAGGCTGTGGACTGTGTCACAGAGGCACAGACAAGTCCAATTGTACCAAGTTCTAAGTGGTGCTCATTTTTGTTACAATGGGAGAGTTCAGTTGCATTGTTCTCTAAAATGACTGTGAACTAAAGTTGGTACAGAGTGAGGTAGAGCCGTTCTGAAGATGAGACTTTTGGATTTTGTGGTTTGTGTGTAGTTTCCAGCATTGATTTTTGAGCTCTGATATTCACATTACTTGACACTTTTATGCATAAGTGTGACCAGTATGCGACTCAATAGTGATGCTCAAGCTGGAAATACTGAAAGCACTGTGGTAGAGTCTGGTTTTTGGCACTTGGTAATTCTTTATTTCCTACCTACTTAACCCAGCTCATCTAAATATATAGCTTTCTAAGCCACATAAAGAGATACTGGAAGGCCAGTATTTTCAGGAATACTTTTCTCCACTATTTTTCTGAAATATGATTTATAGATTGTTTGTTTTGTTTTGGTGGTGGTTTGTTGGTTTGTTTTGTTTTTTTCCTTCTTTTAAAAGAGTTTACTAAACCACATTCTGCCTGGAACTGTCTGGGATATTAGGATAAATACGGAATTTGAGTACAATGTTCTTGTTTTGCAGTTGCTTCTGATTCCCGCCATAATTCTGTTACTTATTAATCCTGAAGCATTTCTTTTTCCTCCTTTGTTAATCTAAAGTTAAAAAAAAACACAAACAACCCAGAAAGGGAAACTTAATAATCACTTTAGTATCAAATGAACGGAATAAGCAAACTAAACTCATTTTTCAAATACTCTCTATTTGGGTACTTTAAATTTTACTGTAGAGTTTGCCACATATTACTGTGGTACCAGACCATTATTCACATTTCAGATGTAATAATCATAATGCTAGCCATGAGAGATTTAAATTCTAGGAAGCTATTTTGACTCAGTAGCTGTTTGAAATGGCTACACAACTAGACATTTCTGTATTGGCCCGAGTAGCATGTGGAGTGTCCCAGAACAGCATTGATTTGATTCTCCATATCGTATTGTATTCTGTTACTTTTTGATCTTATTGATATAAATGACACCTTCTGAGTGATAACAATATGTGCACCCTCCATCTCTCTTTGTCATTCCCTCCTATGCATTAAACCATAATTAATTCTACCAGTGCTGTTCCCAATACGTTTCTCTTTTTTTTTCATCTCTGCTATATAGAGGTCTTTACACTGTCCCTGTTTAGTCTCTTCATTGATTCTGTTCCTGTAATCTGTAAGAAAACTTTCTTACCCAAGTATTTCTAGTTGAATCTTAATCTCAGTATTGCCTCATCTCTATAGTGGACATATCAAATAGGATTATTTACTCTCTTTTTGTCTGGCTTTCATTAAGAGTGTGTTATTAATTCCTCTTTTGGTCTCCTTCTTTCTTGATAGAGCAGCCTAATTTGAACACTCCAAAGCTGACATTTTCTAGACCTTTGATCATTCTTGTTTGCTTTCTTCTGCTGTCTCCTGTTGTTCTAACCCAAACTGGACATAAGTATTTTAGAAGAGGGCTTAGTGAGATTGAATAGAGTTGGTCACTTTAGGTGTATTGTGCACTATACACCGGTTTGTTTATGTGTGTCCTTTTTTGAAACAGCATGAGATATCTCTACATATACCACCTTGTGATCCAGCACAACCTGCTCGCTTTTCTTCCTATACAACTGATAGATGTCTTGTCACTAGTAGTTTCTGCTTTCCTTTAGAATTTTGTGGTTATTTTTGTTGATTTTGTTATGTTCTGATCTGAGACAGTTTCTCAAGTTTGTCAAGATAATTTTGAATTCTGTCTTCAGGTATGCTTGAAGAGTTTTCCAACATGATCTTTCTATTGAACTTTGCAATTCTAGTGTCAGTTACAACTTTCAATGAATGTTCTCAAACACTTTCATTTTTGGAATGAGAACAGATCCCTGTGAAGACTTTCAGCCCTGGAGGCACAGCGAACTTCTGGAGAGAGTCCAGCGTAGGGCCAAGGTGATCAGGGGACTGAAACATCTTTCTTATGAGGAAAGGCTGTGGGAACTGGGGCTGTTGAGAGGAGACTGCAGGGGGCTGTCATTAATACTTACAAATATCTAAATGGTGGATGTCAGGAGGTTGAGACATCGCTTCTTTCTGTTCTATCTAGTGACAGGACAAGGGGTTATGGAAAGAAGCTGGAACACAGAAAGTTCCATTTAAACGTAAGAAAAACCTATTTCACTGTTCAGGTGAGGGAGCCCTGGCACAGGCTGCCCAGAGAGGGTGTGGAGTCTCCTTTTCTGGAGATCTTCAAGACCCACTTTGACACATTCCTGTGTGACCGGATTCAGGTGGACCTGCTTCAGCAGTGGGATTGGACTAGATGATCTCTAAAGGTCCCTTCCAACCCCTACCATTCTGTGATTTGTATTGTATGCAACTGAAGATGTGTTGAGTACTCGAGGTGTGTTGCTTCTCAGGATGTAACACTTTGTTCTGACTGTATGTCCAACATCATATAACAAAGAAATAGCCTTCTGATTTCTGACTGGCAGTTCTAAAAATGTATTTGTGGTGCTGTGAGCCTACCAGGAAAAAAAAAAAAGAGGTAGGGCTGTACTGTCATCCTTGTTTCCTTTGGAAATTTTTAAAGAGACTGCCCACTGATGACTGTGTTTCTCAGTCATCAGTGCATCAAAACTAGGTAACATTGGGCCAAATACCAGTGTCTGAAATTCACTTGAAGTACTCTTTTTCATTGTTCACAGTTTATGTATTTCGCTAATACACTGTACTAAATACATATAAGAATATCAGTAATATTTTACAGGAGTAAAAAAATTAGAAAAGTTTGATTGTTCAACAAAATAATCTTATCAAATCAGTTTTGAGATAGACACATTTTTTATAGTTTTGTTTTCATTTTCATGCTGTCCTCTCTGTTATGACTAGAGCTGCATGAGGCTAGTAACCAAATTAATTCCTCATCGTTTTTATAACTGACTTCTTAACTGTTCAAATTGTTGAAAGAATGGGATTTTTAAAAACTCCCTAGCACCTGAAGGCCAGGTACTTTAAGCTCTTGCAAAAAAAATACTGCTACATGGAACCCATTGATTCACAAATGTATTCATCCTTACTAGAAGTTAAGTACTGTTGTAGATTACTGTGCATGTTAATTGTTGACTCACATGGTACCAATATTCATCTTCTATCACAAAACAGAAAGACTTATGATAAATATTTGTGGCTATTTATTACCAGCTCACTACTCCATAAGATAGTGGGTTTAGTAGAGTTATGCTTTCTCTAGCTCCTGCTGTTGTAATACTAGTTCTGCCCTACATTCTGTTAAAGGCATTTTTGTTTGTTTTGCTTAATTATCATTATGAGTTATAAGCTTAGGAAAGTGCCAAGGAAATAGGAAACCATGTATATTTTTTAATTGTAGTAATATATTTAGTGTCTTCACTAGATAGACATATAGTGCTTTAATCGGTGTTAGCCTTTATGCATAATTGTTCTAATAACTGGTTTCTTGGTTATGTGATGAAATCTAGTTTTTACCTGGCTCAATACAAATAATTTCGGAGGCGAATTTTTTTGTCTTTTTTTTTTTTTTCCTGAATTTTTCTGGCTCTGGGTATCAGCTGCTAGTTGTGTGTGTAGAAATGTATTTCAGATCAGATTTTTTTCCTTTTGTTTTGAAGCGTGATTACTGGGTTGGAAGCTCAGTTTTCTAAGTATTGGTGTGTGCATAACCTTTGTCTCGCATAATGGATTCCAAAATACTTGCATTAGAAAACTATTGTAGTTTAAATTTGAAATCTCATTTAATGGTGGTACTAGCTGCATGAGATCTGAAGTGTTTCTCCTGAGTTGAAATCTCACTATCTACCTTCCTTTTGTTTCCTACATGTTGACAACATAGTTCTTTCTATATCATGAGTAAGAGGTTGTGGACCAGCTTGTTGCTCAGTTTTACTTGGTAGTCTGCAACAGATTCCTACCAGTGCCACCTTTCTGGGCATAAGTACTATTATTCCAATTTACAGATGGGGAAACTCAGCCAGTGAGACTAAATGGCTTGATCAAGGTCATGCAGGAAGCCTCTGATGAAGCAGGGAATTGAACCTGGGTCTCTGGCTGCTCTCTAACAACTGATGGACCATCCTCCCTTTCAAAACTAGGTAAAATTTAAGACCATTTTAAGGGATGTTTTTGAACTTGGATTCTTTTTTTGCCATCTTCTGCTTTTTATAATATATAAAACCTTAAAACTTAAAGATTTTCTGTTTTTTGTAGATGGCACCTACATTAGACCTTTGTGCGAGTTCCAATGCAATAAACTAGAGTATTTTTTCCATTATAAGTCCTGTTTAAAGCCTGTGTGTCACAGGATGAAAAAGACCAATATATCTAATTAATACTCTGGTCTTCCTATTGTTGCTGCTTGTATAGTGAAACTGCTGTTGGAAAACTTTGGGGAAAAATCAATATGAACCAGAATATAGTTGTCAGTAGCGTACTAAGGCCTGCATGTTACAGTAGTGGCTAGACAAGAATGTGTCTTCTGGAAAAAGTGCTTTAGATTGTCTTTGTAGACCAAATAAAGCAGAGCAACAGCTCTACTGATTAGGAAAGACATCTTTTTGTTTGTGTGGGGTTTTTTTCTCTAGGAGAACTTGGGAAGTCCTGCATGTGCATTTCTGTCTAAGGATCAGGTTTTTTTGTGATACCTCTTCACTAGTTGCATGTCTAGTTGTCATCTGTCATCATGCTGTTTAACAACATTGGTGTTAACAAAGTACCATTGCTGTTTTTATCATTGTTCTTGTCTAAAGTGATTGTGAGCAGATTTAGAAAGTTTGGTAGAGCATACTGTTGGTAGATGTGATTCTGTGAATTGTAGGGCCATTGGTACATTTGAGAAGTAATTTATTCTGATGAAGCTAGGGCTTTAGCATACAGATATTTCCCTCTTGACTCAGAAGTACACCATATTCAAATCAAGATGAGGAAAAAAACAGGAAATTCTCAATTATTATGCAGACACTTTGCTTAAGGTTTCTGGGTTTTTCAACAAAGGTAGACTATTTCTGTTTTACCGCTTTAAATATCAAAAGGAAATACATTTCTTCTCTCTAATCTCTTATCTGTTCTTACTTCCCTTGCTTAAGTCATCTCTTTCAGCATTCCCTTAAGTGTTTTTCTCATAGAATCTAAGCATATTTGGTATCTGTTCATGAATATGCTCTAGTTATTTTCTTTAGTAATATGAAGTGGTATATGCACCAAGTGCACAAAGTGATTTCTATTTTAGATTTTGCAAACAGAAACTGAGAACATAGCTGTTTATATTGAGGCTTTCATTCTTTTTGTTGCTGTTAGATCTATTGGAAACTATTGACAATATTGTGTGTGGTGTTGCATGAATCTGGAACAGGAAAATGTAGGAAAATACTCTGACGGGTATTGACTTTGACTTAGAACCATTAAAAAAGGTGTTATTAATTCCTAAGCGTTCTGGACCCCCATTGCTTATGTTGCTTATACAAAGATGGAAGAGAACTGAATATTGAATGTGAAGTGTGTGAAATAAATCCACCATGACTTCTCTTAGTTTTGCAGTGGAGAGATGCTCTTAATATGATAATGTTGGAAATCTTTTCACTCCTTTTGAGCCAGTTTGTGGATCTGGGATTTTAGAAAGGAAAACTACATAATCTGTTTTCTGAGTTAAATAATGGAATAAAATAGTTCAGTTGGAAGGGACCTACACCAGTCATCTAGTCCAACTGCCTGACCACTTCAAGGATGACCAAAAATTAAAGCAAATGTCTCAAACGTAGGGCATTGACCACTTCTCTAGGAAGCCTATTCCAGTGTTTGACCACGCTCTTGGTAAAGAAATGCTTCCTGATACCAGGTCTGAACCTCCTCTGGTGCAACTTTGAGCCATGCCCTTGTGGTCTATCACTCAGTCCCAGGGAGAAGAATATAGGACCACCTTTTCCATGTCCATTCCTCAGAAAGCTGCAAATAGCGATGAGGTTGCCTCTCAGTCTCCTCCTCTCAAAACTAGACAAACCCGAAGTTCTCAGCTGGTTCTAAGAGGACATACCTTCCAGCCTTGTCACCAGCTTTGTTGTCCTCCTCTGAATGCATTTGAAGACCATGACATCATTCTCAAATGGTAGGGCCCAGTACTGCACACAGTACTTGAGGTGAGGCCGCACCAACATTGAGCACAGTGGAATAATCCCCTCTCTTGACAGTCTGATTTTGCTGTGTTTGATGCACCCCAGGGTGCAGTTTTCCCTCTTGGCTGGCTGGGTACAGTGTTGGCTCCTGTTGAGCCTGCTGCTGACCAGCACAGCCCCACCCCCTCCCCCCAGGTCCTATTCTGCAGGGCTGCTCTCCAGCCACTCCTCTCCCAGTTTATATTTGCGTCCAGAATTACACCTCTGGTGCAGGATCCTGCATTTGTTCCTGTTAATTTCATGCTGTTGATGATTACCCAGTGCTCCAATCTATGTAGATCCTTCTGCAAGCCCTCTTGTGGCTTGAGAGACTCAACAGCACCTGCCAGTTTGGCACCATCAGCAAACTTACTAAAGATGCATTCAGGTCCTGCATCCAGACCACTAATAGAAATATGGAACACCACTGTCCCTAGCATTGAGTGCTTGCACTTGCCCTTGTTGAACTTCATGAGGTTCCTCTCTGCCAGTTGAGATCCCACTGAATGGCAGCACAGCCTTCTGGGGTATCAGCCAGTCCTCCCAGTTTGGTGTCATCAGGGAGCTTGCTGAGGGTACACTCTGTCCCCCCATCCAGGTTGTTGATGAAGATGTTGAACAATATTGGCCCCAGAAACAATGTCTGTGGAACCCAAATGGCCACAGGCCTCCAACTGGACTCAGCACCATTGATCACCACTCTCTGGGTTCTGTCATTCAGCGAGTTCTAGAACCACCTCACCGTCCACTCATCCAACCCACACTTGCTGAACTTTCCAATAAGAATGTTGTGGGAGACAGTGACAAAAGTCTTGCTGAAGTCAAGACAGGTGACATCTACTACTCTCCCGTCATCTAGCCAGCCAGTTATGCCCTCGTAGAAGACTATCAGGTTAGTCAAGCAGGATTTCCCCTTGGTGAATCCATCTTGACTCTCCTTGGTAACCATCTTTTCCTTCATGTGTTTAGAGATGACATCAAGCATGAGCTGTTCCGTCACCTTTGCAGGGATGGAGGTGAAGCTGACTGGCCTGTAGTTTCCTGGCTCATCCTTCCCGCCCTTTTTGAAGACTGGAGTGGCATTGGCCTTCCTGGAGTCCTCAGGCACTTCCCCTGTGCAACCACATCAGCCATCTTCCTCAGCACTTGTGAGCGCATCCCATCAGGTGAATACCCATGGATTTGTGGTTATCCAGCTTGCCTAGTAGATCCCTAACCCTATCCTCCTCAACCAAGGAAATGTCTTTCTGTATTCCAAGAACTGGGAATCCTGAGGGCTGGCCTTGTCAGTAAAAACTGAAGCAAATAGTTGCTCTGCCTTCTCTGTAATCTCCATCACCAGGGCACCCTCCTATTCAGCAGTGAGCTCATGTTCTCCCTAGTTTTCCTTTTGCTGCAGAGGTACCTGAAGAAGCCCTTCTTGTTTTCCTTTACATCCCTTGTCAGCTTTAATTCCACTAACCTTCCTTGTTTCACTTCTGCCTTTACTCCTCAAAAGTGGCCAGGTCCTTTTTCCACATTCCATACACTTCCTTCTTCTGTGTGAGTTCTTCCAGAAGCTCTTTTTTCATCAATGCAGGCCTCTTACCTTCTTTAACAGATTTTTTTACTCATGGTGATACACCAATCTTGAGCGTGGAAGAAATCATGCTTGGAGACTGACCAGCTTTCTTGGGCACCCCTGCCTTCTAGGGTCCTAGCCTATGAGATTCTTCCAAGCAGGTCTTTGAAGACACCAGAGTTGGCCCTCCTGAAGTCCTGTGGGTCGCAGTCCTGCTTACTACACTGCTTCTTCCATATAGGATCTTGAACTCCACAGTTTCATGGTCACTGCAACTAAGACTGTCCCCAACCTTCACATCACTGACCAGACCTTCTATACTTGTTAGTACAGGGTCCATCAGCACACTTCTCTTTGTTGGCTCATCAACCACTTGTGTCAGGAAGGTATGATCAACACACTGCAGAAACCACCTGGACTGTGCATGCTTGGCCACCCATAAACTTTTGACTCACCATCCCTGTCTAAGCAGAGCTCAATATGTTCCAGCTGTTCTTATATAAAGAGCAGTTCCATTTGTCTCATTTGTCTGTCTTTGCTAAATAGTACATAGCCATTCATAACTGTCCTTCAGCCATGCAAACCGATCTACCGTGTCTCTGTAACTGCAGTGAGGTCATGGCCCTGGAACCACACCCACATCTCCAATTCCTCGTGCTTATTCCCTAAGCTGCATGCTTTGGTGTACGGGCTACACAGGGACTTGCTTGAACATGCAGATTTCTCTGGATGGGTATGTGTGATGGATTTGTGTGGAGCCACTTATGCTTGGTAACAGGAGGAGTGGGCTCCAGTGCTACCCCATAAACGGTTCCTGAAACTTCCCCCAACTCACCTCCAGCCCAGCCAGGCCCATCTGGCACCTCTGCCATCACTATTTGAGAACAGGAATTTGTAGTGCATAAGAGGAGGTGGAAGAGTAGGAAAAGTTGGAGGCAACCATGTGGAATCAGCAGTCAGAGAAGGAAGGGAGGAGGAGCACTGGACCAGAGACCCCCCCCTGCAGTCTGCAGCAAGAGAGCAGGTGTGCCCCTGTGTCCCATGGGAGGCAATAGTAGGAATGAGAGCCATCAACAGCTCAGGGAAGACCCTGTGCCAGGGGGAGGACTGCTTTAGACCTTGTGCCAGAGTGGATGAATGTTTTGGACCCTAACCTAGAGGAAATGGAGAGAAGCGGCAGCCCTTGGGATGAATACACATCGGAGCAGCCCATGCAGGGAGGAACCTCGTGCTGGAGCAGGGAGGGCTGACGAGGAGCCTAGCTGCCCTGAGGAGAGACAAACAGCAGGAGCCATTGGGAAAGGACTGACTGAAACCCTCATTCCCTGCTCTCCTGTGCCACTTGAGGTGGAAGGAGATAGAAACACCAGGAAGAGGTGTGAGGGAGTGTTATGTGAAGAGAATCTTAAAGGGACTGGTTGCACTTCTCATCATCTCCCTACTCTGTATTGTCTTTTATTGGGTTTTTCTGTTTGCTATGGTTTTGGTTGATGGCGGATTAAATTAAGTTTCATTTTCTTCCCCAAGCTGAGTAGTTTTGCCTGGGACCATAAGTGATGAGTGAGCCCTCTCTATCTTTAGGAGTTCCAAAGGCCCTTGGTGCTTACAGCTAATTGTGATCCTTTGTTCCTGGATGAGCCTAAACCACTACATTACTAGATGGACCTCCATGGTTATGCCCTATCTTTGGCATGCAGTTGAGGAGTGTTGATCATTGCTTTTAATGCCCAGACATATTTCCCTGTTGGATGGGATGGCTCCAGTTTGCACTTTGACTGCTAAAATGGATGAGAAAATAACTTGGACCCCACTATTTTCCACTTGTCACTCGGGGCTTCATAGTCCTCTTTGATTTTGTGTCAATTGTGGCAGCAGTGGATAGCAGCCTGCATTCTGGAAAAGTCTCGGTACTGTCACAAGCAACATCCCAGATGTTGGCTTATGGCCCATCTCTCATAACTCCTTGTTTGGTTGACAAATTGATCTCTCAGTGCCTTTTAACACGGAGTCACCCGCTATGAGCACGTATCGCTTCTTTTTATGGTGTTTACTATCTGTTGGTGATGAAGTTGTTAATGAAGTTTCCTCTTAGTTCTGTCTTGTGTGTGTCAGGAGGTTTTAATGCTTCATATTTGGTTTTGGTAGTGACACTGGAGAGTGGGTTATGAAGCAGAGTCCAGCTTTTTCAGGTCACCGGGGTCCAGGTGTGTGATTTTGAAACCACTTATCAGCCTCCATCTCAGCTCCTCTAATACTGTGGAGCCTTTTAACTGTTTCTTACAACTCATCAACTTGATGTTGTAGTTCCTGGACCTGTGTAGACCTTTCACAGATATTTAATTTTACAGGTGGACGTATGCTTGGACACCCACTGTAGCCTACCTGTACTGAGGCATCCTTGCTATCTAGCTTCATCTGGTTGGATGCATCAAACTTCTTAGGGATTTCTTCTAATAGACTTTGGCTTTAGCTCCCAGGCGAGTTTTAGCAGAGCAAGACCTAGAGCACTCCTTCAGGTGGTGGTTCTCCGAAAAAGTTGCAGGGCCTTCGCTGCAGGAGCTGCCGCACCAGATCCTGTGTGCCCACCCCATTCACAGCACTCCCTGGGACCTTCAGTCTTCTCCCTTGCAAGAGCTGTCAGCTCCTGGCATGTCCCTCTGCTGCTTCTGGGCTTCCCCTGGCTCCGGGAACAGGAAACAAAGATCAAATTCATTAAATAGGACTGTCCTGTAAACAAAGGACTGACCGATAACAAAGGTGTTGACTGTGCATGATAATTGCGTCATCCTTTAAATGTCTTTCAATGGCAGCCTAGGTGACTCATAATTTTTCCAGATACTGGAGTTAGACTAATAGGTCTACAGTTCCCCAGGTCTTCATACCTTTCTTTTAAACTGCAGTAACATCCAGCTTCCAGTCAGTGGGGACCTCTCCAGACTCTCAGGACATTTGTTAGCAGGATCTTACTGTAACATATGCTAGGATGTTACAGGTGCCTTTGCTACTGCTTTGTGTATGATGAGTACACAGTGTTTGTCAGAATATTTAGTGATCCTCTTAAAGAAATGTGGAATACCTATTTTAAAGATAATCACAGACTATTTCTTGTATTTTTTCTTTAAAAAACAAACAAAACAAAACAGGGACTAACATGTTAAATTTGCAGATTAAAGTATAGTTGTTCCACTTTATTGATTTATGATGGTTCATAGGAGTATGAGGTGTCTTATAGGTTAAGACTGGAAGAAACCTTCTTATAGTCTTCATGTGTGTCATGAGGTAAATTGAGTTGCTTAAATCTTGTGTGAACTAATAAATTAAATATAAAACTAAAAAGTATCTTTATTTATTTGCATCAGGGAGGCAATCTGCACTTTATTACTTGTTTGATTTTGTCTGATGTTAATGATCCTCACCAACTAGTTTGAGGAGATGTACTGGTGAGAAGTCTTGTCTGTGTAGTTACTTGTAAAATCTTCCCTTGTCGTCAAATTATTTAACATATTGCAAAAAGGTGTCTATTCCAAAGTCACCTTTATTTTAACATTATTTATTAACGTTGTTTATTTTATAAAACCATTTTTTCATATAACCTTTATGATAAGAGAATCAGAACAAGCTGATTACCTCACTAGTACTGTACGTAGAAACAAATAATTCTATTTTATTGTTCTTGTGTGGTGGTCCACTCTGTCACATGCTACTGCCAAAGTAGCACAAATGTAAAGGAAGGTACAAGCCCACTGAAACTGAAAATGCATTCACTCCAATTTCCACTATTTCCACTATTGCTGAAATTTGTTGAATTGAAGGATGCCCTGAAAGGTCCAGTCTTCCTTCCCAACAGAGCAACTTAAGCTGAAGCAGTAATGGAGTTCAGGAGTTTTATCAGGAGAGTTGCTTAATATTTTTTCAAACTCCACCCTTGGAGTCTGAGCTTTTGAGTGTGAGGAAGAGAGGTGTACGAGAGGTCTCCAATATCTGTTCTAATAAGGATTTGTGGTAAAGCAGAGTTTTTGATCTCCCGTTGGTGCCTTGTTACCCCGAGTGATTTTTGTAATTATTATGAAACTCTGTTTTGACTGTCCAGCTTAAGGTGTTCCTTAACTGATTAGGAGTTTCTTGCTGTTCATCTGTCATACTTGACTACGTTTGAGTAGTATGTAAGTTCTGTTGATGCAGCTGTGTTTTAACATTTGGTAACTCCAGTTGTTAGGACATGAAATGAGACTTGTAACCTGTGTTCTTGTTCCTAGCATTTTTGCTATGTAATTTCATATGGCTTTAACATTTGTCTTCTGTGATAGAAAAAAAAAAAAGGGGGATATCTCAAAGTAGAGATTTAGAATTGTAATGTGGCTTATGTTGTCATACCTGTAAATAAGGTAATGAAAAATCTGGTGGAGTAGGTATTCCTAGGTAGTCTTGTACTATCTAAAATATTTGCATTTGGTTCCTGGAGTTTAGTAATGTACAAGCCAGCACAAAACTTCTGATGTAGAGTGGATTTCAGAAACACAAAATTTCCTGACTGAAGAATTTAGTTCTGTGAGTGCTAGTCAACCATGCTGATACAGACTGTCTGCTCAAGTGCCATGTAAAAACATCTGAATTCTACTTAAAATCCTGATATGAGACTTGCATTGGGCCACCAGCTGTGTTTTGGAATGAACCGTGTTTACGTCTTTATTTTTGTATGGGGAAATGCAGCATTTGGAGCCAGGGATGTGTGTGTGAGGATAAATAATTTTTGTAGGTTAGTAATTGCTGTGAATTTGATTCCTGTTTGTTTTGTAATGATTGATAGCTATGTAGATGTGATGTTCTCAGTATCGTCGCTACAATACTTACCCTTATTTTTTTTTTTATTGAAGCTGTAATCTCGTTATCCACTGGGATTGTAGGGTTTTTTTTTTTTCTATTCAGTGTCTGAAAAGAGCTGAAATACCTGATCTTTTTTATTTTTTTTTTAATTAGATCTTTGTGGAATTTGATGGCTGTAACTGGAAGCAACATGCCTGGGTCAAAGTCCATGCCGAAGAAGTTATAGTGCTGTTGCTAGAAGGATCATTGGTTTGGGCACCTCGAAGTGATCCAGTTATGCTTCAAGGGACTCGAGTCTCACTGGCACAGTGGCCTGCACTGGTGAGTATTTGGTCAAAAGCTCTCATATCCTTAGAGGTTTGGGAAACACAAGGCTTGGATATAATACAGGGCACCATTTTGCAGATACCAAAAATTCCTTGGGGTTGTGTTTGTTTTTTTTTTTTAAGATGTTAAATAGGAAAGCAGCAAACTGGGGCTTACAGGGTCTCTAGAAAGGCGTTTGAGAGGCAGTATACTTCCAGTCCTTGTCCCAGAAATGAAAAGCTGTTACCTCACAGAAATGAGATATTGTGAGAATCAGTGGATTTGCATTAAATGTTAGTCTTTGGGCAGATCAAGCCGAAAAATGAAACTTTTATTCTTTGTGATACTTAAATAGCATGTGAAAACAGCTCTTGTTGGCCTGTATGTATGCTTATTCATTTTTATAACCTTTGTTTTTTGTTCATCACAGACCTTTACTCCTCTAGTAGATAAGCTGGGTTTAGGTTCTGTGGTTCCAGTGGAATTTCTTCTGGACAGGCATTTACGTTTCCTGTCTGATGCCAGTGGACTGCGTTTGTTTCAGGTATTTCAGCTGTTTTAAGTTGAGGTGCAAGTGTAACTTTGTGCTGTGCTTCTTTTTTTAATGTTCCACTTACCTGTTCCTTTCTTCCTCATTTCACTGCCTTATCATGTACTTGCGTTTGTTTCCTTGGTTTTCCAGGTGCTTACACTAACCTCCATCTGCATTCAGAAAGTACTAGTTCCTCTCTATATAATGGAGAGCCAGCTCTCAAGCATTGGGTAGCTGATAATTACAATTGAGGTTTCACAACAGCTTTTGTGTAGCTAGTCCTTTTTTTTTTTTTTTCCCTTCTTGGCATGTTCAGCAATGTTTTTGTTAATTTTACTTTTTGGATGGTTTGTTGTTCTCTGAAAACAGTCCAAGAAAAACTGCCTCTTAAAAACCAATGATTCTATTGCTTTGAAAGACCATACTTTAATGTTAAAACTGTTTGTTGTTGGCAGATGGGAACAGAGAGTCAAAATCAGATTCTGCAGGAACAGCCTTCTCTAAGAGAATCTGTCAATACATTGATCAGTGACCAGAAGCTTCAGGAGATATTTAGTAGAGGTGAGACTGGTTTTTTATCTCAGAGCTACTTTGTTGTGGAACAGTTAGATTATGCTGGGATTTCTGAAGGTGAATAGTAATAGTATCTGTTACTGTTTGAATTGGAAGCTCAATTTTATGTATTGTTTTGCAAGTTCTTTACAAAGAAGCATTATTTTCTCATAGATACAGGTAAGCAGTTGCTGAAATAAAACCAGAAATACCTACTGGAAATGATCACTGAAGATGTAGTTAAAATAGGGCAGCTTAAGATTGATAATGTCCAGTTTTTAAAACTTCCCTTATTTTAAGTTTTAGTTGTGAATTTTTAAAGTTTTGGTTCTGTTCTATAATTCTGTAAATTTAGAAATGAAGGTACTCTGTACTTGTGAATCTTTTAAAAAAAAAATGCCAAATTCAAATTTTGGCATTTTGATAAGTTGAAAATACAGTGTAGCTGTGGCTGCTCAGCAGAGTTAATAGCTGTGGTCCAGATCGTATATCAAAGTTGAGCTTAATTGCAGCTTTTGTTGTCAGATTAAGGTCTTCTAGTTTGAATGCTATTTTCGATCAAGAGTTTGAGTTCATCTTAGAGGTAGGCCACTGTACTACATTTGAAGTATGATGTATTTCTTAACAGGCGTTGGGTGCATGTTATCAATAAACAATTTAACCAGAAGTGCTATGAGGGCAATACTGCTTACATCAGCAAATAGCTTCAAATTTATCCACTTTGGATCTGCCTTCTGAAGTGCCTAGTTCTGATTGTATCAGATACAGGCTTCGGATCATGTGGATTTTGATGATCTAACAAAGTTGGGGGTTTTCTTTGTCTTTCCTTAGGGTAGGAGGAAAACTCTATATGGTGATGTGGAGAGTGAGGATTGGAGTGAAACCATTCTGTAGACGATCTGTTACCTGTGTCAAAGAACTTAGACTGATTGGTTTAGAGACGTTGGATATTTATGCAATTACATTTTCCACAAATTTATTTAATAAAATTGTAAACATATGTTTTTATTCTGAACTGCATGCAGTTTATACTGGGATTTGGTGCATCTGGACTGGGTCAAGTGCTGTGACCGTCCATTGGAAGGATGCTTTCACAATTACTGACCTGCAGGGTAGAAAGCAAAAGAGTTTAGTTAGCAAGGAGCCATCTACCTTGATTTTGTCAAAGGATTGAGTTTATTTTATATTTTGCTCTTTTAAAAAAACTTGTAAACTTTTATTTTGTCTTTACAATAGCTTTGAGTTACAGCAGTGATGGCTTGTTGACTTTTTACAATGGAATACTTGGCTTATACAGAATTAGTAGCAGAAGACTTAGCATTTTACTTTCTTTTCACCTGAAAGATGACACTTCCAGTCCCACTTACGTGCACAGAACTCTTTTTTTTTTTGTTGTGTTACTCTTAACTAGTATGACACAAGACTTGTCTGGAAAATATTCTTCTTTTCCAGGTCCTTACAGTGTCCAAGGCCAAAGAGTTAAGGTTTACCAACCAGAGGATGAAAATAGCTGGCTCTGTGGTGTTGTGAGTCATCAAGACCCAATAACTCGTCTTATGGAGGTGTCTGTGACTGAGGTAAAAATACCATTCCTAAATATCTTATGGAGAATGATAACTTCACCAGAACTTGTACTTTTGGGTTTTTTTCTTATTTGTTTTCAAAGTTGAGTAATTATTAATGTTGCATCACAGTTTGCTGTGATGATGACTTTCCACTATAGATGATGATACACAGACAACTTCTATAAAATAATAAAAGTGATAAGAATTTCTTTGGAAATGAACACTATCCGAAAAAATACTGCAAGGCGCTTTCTGGATGGGGAGATGGGGAGAGTGTACAGAAAGCTATCTTTTGTGTCTCTTCTGCAGTAGTCTTCCTATGCTGTTTTTCCACATCTCTCTGACAGACTGTACAAGTGTTTTGAAACAAGTAGCACAGAAAATGAAGTCTTAGTCTAAACAGAATTGATTGATGTATTTTAGTTTAGGCTGTTTACTTTTATCCTGTTCCTATCAGTAAACCTGGTAAATGTTGTAAACAGCACAGAAAATCTGTATACTACTAGAGTCATCTGACTTTTACACACATATGTGTGGTGTGGCAGTTCAGTTTTACCAGCAGCCTGCTCCTAATGGCTTTGTTTTTCAGGAGCAACTAGGAACAGGCCTGTTGTGCTGTGTGTAGCAGCAGTACTCTTCTCGTTTGTTTAGGTCATATCTTATGTCCCACGCCACCTGGCCCACCATAGTCTTTTCCATGTGTAGTAAAATATGGGTGCAGAATGAGTGCAGTGGATGTGCCTAGTAAGTCTTGTGTACCCATGCAGTAATACTACAGTCTTACTACTAGATCTGTTGCTGGTGCATAGGAAAAAAGTGCACTATGTATGAAAGTATAGTAATTTGGAGAGACGTTGAAATTGTGGAGTGTATGCTTTCAGCAGATACAGGCCAGGAATGGCCGACTTTACTGCCTATCTACTGTGAAACAAAAAGATAACCTCCAAGAGCAGTTGTAGAGACTGGATAGTCATTGCTCCTTTTGGGGAGATGCTAATGAGTATAGTTAGCGTAAATTAATGTGCTTACTTTTGGTAGTCTTTTCTACGACTGGTATAGTGACTGTCAGAAGACTAGAACAATGCTAAATCAGATTTCAGAAGAGCTGTGTTTAATGCAATGAATGCCTCTAGAGATGCTCAGTAGAACAAATATATACGAAAACAGTGTCAGGAATCAAATCTGAAAGCTCTTTGAAATAGAGAAGGAACAAAAGAATAGAAGGTAAACTGGAAGTCTGTACTATTACTAAAGGAAACAAGGCAAATGGGGGAGGGGCTGCAGAATAACTGTGTGTTTACGGTCTTATGTTGATGCTATATAATCTGAATTATAAGCTAACCTTCTCTTTTCTTCCTCCTGCTTCGTCAATATCTACCTGCATAAAAATTAGAGTGGTGAAATAAAGTCGGTGGATCCTCGACTGATTCATGTGGTGATGGATAACACTTCTGCAAGTGAGGTACTATGACAGTCAGGTCTTCTGTATATATAGTGTGAACCTTCTTAAAGATTTAGATATAAACCATCTAAAACATAGAAACAACTCAAAACCAATGCTGTGCTCATGTGGGCTTTTGATAATGTAATTGAAAGGGAAAGAAATTGAAAAGGAAAGGTTTTCCTTACCACTTAGGTCATAACTTTCTTTGAACAATCTTCTCTTTTGTCCAGACCTGTTTTACTTAGTTCAGCATGCATCTTAGTCAAGTGTGGTTGGGCTCCATGTTAAGGGGTGATGCTGTGATAAAGAATGTGCTTACTGCCATTTTCTGATAGTATCACTCTGTGCTTCTTTACAGACCTTTTTAGGCCCTTACAAAAATTTTATCTGGCTTTTTTTTTAAGCAAGCTTGTATGCTTTAGTTGCAAAAGCTAGACTGAAGAGCAAACTAATTCCTGTAGTTAAATACTGTAGGGTTTGGGTAGTAGATAGAAAGTGTTAGATTCAAAAGAACTGTGAGGGTTACACTTGTAGCAAAAATTAGTTTGTAAAGAATATTTTTACCTTAGCAAGAACTATATTGGAGTACAGCTGTGTTGTGTATTTTCCCTAATCTGCTATGGTGTGGTATGTGCTACAGCAAAGTAGCTGAGCTAAAAATCATAGAATCTTGTTGTGAAGATCCTATTCTAATACAAACAAAACAAGACTATATTTATGCTAGTGTAGCTTGTTTCCTTAGATATCTCTGTTCGTGATTAAATGTTCCTCAGCTTAAAAGCAGTGTCATGCTTTCTGTTCTTTGAAGCAGGTGTTCTTTGAACAGGTATCCTGATTGTTGTATTTAGTGATTGCATGATTTTATCTGTTACAGGGAGGGGGCCTAAAAGCAGCTAAATCATCTAAAGGGAAAAAGAAGAAAGAAAGTTTTGAGGGAAAGGATGGACGGAGGAGGAAAAATGCTTCAGATTCTGGTTGTGATCCTGCAACAAAAAAGCTAAAGGAGAAGGGTGAGGTGGATAGCAATGGTAGTGATGGAGGTGAGGCAAGCAGAGGTCCTTGGAAAGGAGGCTCCAGTAGTGAAGCAGGACTGGATCCAAGGCCCAAACAGTTGCCTTCATTCATTCCTCAGATTAATCGCAATATTCGCTTTGCCACTTACACCAAAGAGAATGGCCGAACACTAGTAGTCCAAGATGAGCCAGTTGGTGGTGACACGCAATTACCCTTCACTCCGTTTTCCCCTGTGGCTGGACAAGCATTACTGGTTGGATCTGGATGTAAAGAGGCAGGAAAATCACTGGAACAGGTTGGCCAAGGCACAGTGGCTTCTGCAGCTGCAGTGACTACAACTGCTTTGACACCAACAACTGTGAGAATCTCTGATACCAGTTTACCAGCTGTTACTGGACAAGAGAAACTGAAAACAACCCGATCACAAGCCCCAGGAGAGGTAAGTGGCTCATGAAGATGTATGTGTTTGAAACAGATGTTCTGCAACATATTCCTGTTACAAAGCGTGTCTGTGGAACTGGGAAAAATACTTTTTCTCTGATAAATCTCTCCTCAAAGGAAACTTTTCAGTTATCTGATTTAAGAGAACTCAAAAGAAAATGAAGATGCTTGGTGGAGGAGTTCTAAGAGACAACCTTTTAGCACTGTGTCTTTATTCAACCTTAATATGAGAAAGGCCAACTTAAAAGCACTTTAAGCAGTGTACTCAATATAATTAATTTTTGTTGTGTCATAGGGAAAATAACCTACTTCTTGCCTGCATATAAAAAAAAAGCGCCTTGAACACAGAAAAACAATGAGGCTACATTTAAAGGCTCATTTTGTCCATGACAGCTAGGATAGCTCTGTAGTATAAAAATGAGACAGACACATTAGCTACTGTCTAAGGCTGAAAACAAGTAATTGAAACATTGACTTACCTTTAGGGTATATTTTAATGAAGAGCCTTGAAACAGCTTGAAGATCTTTTAGTTATGTCTCTATTTTCAAGAGGAGAGGTCTAGTCTCTTTTAACAGGGAAACCCTGTTAAAAACAGAATAGATGACTTTTTAAATAACCAAGTGTCCTGGTTTAGGCCCATCAGGGAACAAAAGACCACGATTAGCCTCAAGTACCAAAGACCTGAGAATTGCTGAAGGGCAGGGAGAGCTTAATTGCTGCTTATGGTCCAGGACAAAACAGAGCAGGCTACTGGGCTTGGGGAAGAAAACAGAAAATAATGTAATCCAACACCAACTAAAGCATAACCATAAAACCCCAAAACATAACAAACAGCAACACAGAGTGGTACAATGATGAAGAGTCTGACCAGCCCTTTAAGACCACCTTTTCCCCATCCCTCCCCTCTTCCTGGCCTCAGAGCTCTGATCCCAGTGTTTTACCTCCTCCCCCACTAAACGGCTCAGAGAGGCAGGGAGTGGGGGTTTCAGTCAAGTCTATTCCTGATGGCTTCTGCCGTTTGTCTCTCCTCAGGGCAGGTGGGCTCCCGCACCAGTCCTCCCTGCTCCTCCATGGGGTACCTCACACACACGGCAGCTCTGCACGGGCTGCTCCCACATGCGTTCATCCCAAAGGCTGCAGCTCCTCTCTGCCTCTCGTGTGGGGCTGCTCTGCAGCCCGCAGGCTCCAGCACGGCCTGCGCCATGGCCACCTCCTCACACAGTCTCTCACCCGTCCAGGTGCACTCACCCGGAGCTGCTGGTGGCTCTCAGTCCTGCCATGGCCCTCCATGGATTGCGTTTGGTCGCCTCCATCTTGTACCACTCTTACACCTTCTGCCAGCACTTCAAATTCCTGTCCCTAAACAGTGATGGCAGAGGTGCCAGATTGGCCCAGCCGGGCCAGTGGTGGGTCTGAACCCAGAAAGGGGGTGGGAGGAGAGTCCAAAAACTCTTTACCAGATCTTCACTGCAACCCCTTCCTCCTGTTACCAAGCAAAAGCAGCTCCTTGCTAAGCCATGACACCAAGGCTGTTATTTAACCCCAGCTGGTAACTAAACACCACCAGCCACCTACTCACTCCTTCCTCTACTCCCTGGAATAAAAATGTGTTAGTCACAAGTATTCCTCATGAGAAGATTTCTAAGTGGAAACTCAGAACTAATATAACTGAGTATAATATTACAGTAGGACTGTGACTAGGATTGTGAGTATTGTCCAGTCTGAATAGGTACAAATTGAGAGCAAATGAACATTCCATATCACAGTTATAGGTCTCATAGAAATCTGCAAGTGAGAAAACTTTCTGATATTTGAAGATCATAAAAATTAAGCCCTTTGTGCTTGAGCTCTGCTGAGTAATCCCCTGGAAGGTACCATGTCATAGGCGTCTTATATACCTGTCAGCAGGCTTGCTGTGACCAATAATAGTTTGTCCACTAGCTGCTAGAGGGCTTTCTTTGTTTAATTAACTTTGCAATCTAAGTTAATTATTTCAAGGGTGGTGGTGTAGGAGAAGATTATCAGGATGATCTTGTGGGAGGGTGAAATATGGGAGATTATTGAAAAGAAATTTCAATTAAGATTCCTTTCACTGTTTTCAATTAAACAATTAACACTTTAAATAACTTGCTTTTCTTTGAATTAGTTTGCCTTATGTTGTGTCTCACTTCTGTTCTGGAACATGACAAACATTAAGTATTCATTTTTTCTATGTCTTTAGTATGTAATAGATACTGTTGCTGATTAGTTTCAAAAGCTTGTAGGTAGGAAAAATGAGTCTATCAGAATGTTTTAAGAAGGTTTTTATTGTAAATAATTCTACTGGAAGATTCTATTATAGATGTGCAAGTAGAGTGCTAATTGTACAATTAGCTGAGTCAAAGTATTGCTGGATCAAACAAGAATCCTTTAAAAGGCTAATGCTTTTAAACTTTGTTTCAGAATTCCAGAAATTCACTTTTGGCTTCTTCTGGATTTGGAGTCTCTCTACCAAGTGCTTCCCAGTCCTTGGTATTTGGGGGTGGAAGGAGCCAATCAAATGGAGTGGTGACTCCAGAAAGCAAGCCTTCTGGATTTCCTTTTGGCTGTAGTACTGGACAAGAGGCTCAGAAAGACACTGATCTGTCCAAGAACTTGTTTTTTCAATGCATGTCCCAAAATCTACCTTCCAGTAACTACTTCACGGTCATTTCAGAGAGCTTGACTGAAGATGCCTCTAGTCGGGACTCATTCAAGCAGTGTACAGAGAGTGTGGGTGCTGGGATCTGTAAAGGTAAAATTCTTTCAGCGGACACTAAGCCAGGAGCCCAGTCTGGCAGTTCTGTGGAGCGGAAGCTGCCTGTGGAATCTATGCCTACCCTTACTCCAGCCTTTTCACGAAGTCTCTTGAATACTCGTCCCCCAGATAGTCATGAAAACCTATTTTTACAGCCCCCAAAGCTATCCAGGGAAGAACCCTCAAACCCTTTCCTGGCATTTGCAGAGAAAGCAGAACTTAGTCCTTTCAGTGGCTTTGCATCTTCATCTCAGACAGGAGTTTCTACTCCCTCTACACCTGTGGGTCATAAGGCCACTTCTGGCTGGCCGGAATCACTCACCTCTACAGACTCTTCTCTAGCTAAGAAGAAAACCTTGTTTATAACAACTGACTCCTCAAAGATGATGTCCAGTACTCCTGGTTCAACAGTTGCTGCTGGTGTTCAGAGCCCTTCCACTGTAGGGAATGGTCGTTCCAGCTCACCGAGCAGTAACCTGACACAGCCTATTGAGATGCCCACACTTTCCTCCAGCCCAACAGAAGAAAAACCAGCAGTTGGGCCTGGGCAGCAGGACAATCCTCTTCTGAAAACTTTTTCTAATGTGTTTGGCAGACATCCACCTGGCTTTTTTTCTTTACAGGCAGAGTTTCCACAGGAGAACAAAGCCCCTTTTGAAGCTGTGAAAAGATTCTCTCTAGATGAGCGGAGCTTGACATCCAAACAGGACTCTGACTCCAGTACCAATAGTGACCTGTCAGATTTGAGTGATTCTGAAGACCAGTTGCAGGCCAAGGCTTGTATGAAGGGAATTCCAGACCACTTGATGGCAAAGCTAGGCCCCAATGCAGAGCACAATGCTGAATTGCTGTTGGGGAAAGGGAAAGGGAAGCAAGCCCCAAAGGGACGGCCTCGGACAGCTCCCCTAAAAGGTGATGACTTGAATGCAGGGTGTCTTGGAAGCACAAGGATGGTAGGATACTGGGTTGTCTCCTGTGTGATGAGCTATGTGAACTAACTAGAGGTGTAAATGTCACTTATGCTCAGTAGGCAGCGCACAGGATATTTACAAGGCTAGAGCTTAACACTTCTTGTATGTCAGTTCACATGTTCACTTTGAGAAATGTTTAAGCATATATTTGTCAGGACAGAAGTGCGATATGCTGCGGACTTGAGCAGTCTTATTGGTTTTGGATGGGTATGAGCATACAGATCTCTGAAAATGTTTATTTGGGCCTGGATCCTCTTCCTATTGGAGTTAACTAGTGGATTTTCACTTCTACTTTCCCTCACCCAGTTGGCCAGTCTGTGCTGAAAGACATGAGTAAAGTGAGGAAGCTGAAGCAGTCAGGTGAGCCTTTTCTCCAGGATGGCTCTTGCATCAATGTAGCTCCACATCTGCACAAGTGCCGGGAGTGCCGACTGGAGCGGTACCGCAAGTTTAAGGAGCAAGAGCAGGATGATTCAACTGTGGCATGTCGCTTCTTCCATTTCCGGAGGTGCTCAAATCCTTCCTTCCTTCATATGTAGTCTATGTGCAGAGCTTGGACCATGTCCAAGCATAAAGTAATTATGTTTTATGTATTAAATGTGTTTGGGTACAATAATGAAGATTTTGAATGTCTTGCATTTCCCTTCACCACCTGGCTGGAATTCCCTCACTGAGGTGGGAAGAGCTGCTGTTGGGAGATACAGCTATATGGTATTAAGTAAGCCTCCAGATCCCACCTCAGGAGATTAAATTTGCTTTACTGGGAAGGATTTTACTGCTGGGTAGCAGTTTGTATGCAATAACTATTCTCTTCCTTTTTTGTAAGGAGTTTGGAACAGAGATAATACTTTAACAAGTAACTAAGCATTGCCAGCATGAGGTTAATGTTTGACTAAGCTTTGTTGAGTACAGAAGCAAACCGATTTTAAGCAGTAGAACACTCTCTGTGTTTTCTCTCTGTGCTGTTTACACATCTTACATTTCTTTGAACTGTCACGCTTTTCTTCATCTTCCTTTACTGCCTATTCTGGTAAGTGCTATGCATCTTTTTCCAAAGAGATGTTTCTTCACATTCTGGCATATAAAGGATTAAGTGAATTTTCAGTATGCGCCACCCATCCAGTAAGGCTTATAGCTAGTTCTCTTCCTGAAGTTGTTAAAAATTAATCCAACTTTGAGGATAAAGAGAAGATTGTTTTTGCTCAAAAATAGTTACCTTCAATATCAGCAGGAGATGTTCGGGGTTCTATAACATATGTTATAACACCTTTTAGTACACAAAGACTAGGAAGGTCAACAGCTACCTATGAAACAATTGTGACTCATCTTTGTGGAGAGCAGTGGCAAGAATAGTAGGTACAATAAGGATTTTTGCATGTCTTGTAATGTGAGTTGTCAGAACAGTTGCCAAGTGCTAGTCATCCTAGCCAGGACTGGAGCATTGGCTTCCCAAAAGTTGGGAAATAGAAAATGAGAACCATGCAAGTTGGATTTTGTCATCCTTTTCTGTTAATAATATAGAGAAATGTTGCTTGCCAACCTGCAATCATTTCCTATATGTGGAATTTCCCACTAACACTTACTGGGAGCTAGGGATTCATTCTAATGGGTTTTGCAGCCATTGCCTTTGTGTAACTTATTCTCTGTGTTATTTGGATTTGCATAATAATTGTACTAGCTGTAGAGTATGGCACTCTAAACCAAGTCTTTTTTAACTTTTCTGAGTTTATATTCTGACATAGGTGGTATTATAAGTCAAATTTGGTTGAGAAGCTTCTCAATTCCTCCATCCTGTTTTTCACAGGCTGATATTTACCCGGAAAGGTATTCTACGAGTAGAGGGTTTCTTGAACCCACAACAGAGTGACCCTGATGCCATGAGCCTATGGATTCCTTCTTCCTCCCCTGCAGAGGGGATTGATCTGGAAACTTCCAAATATATCCTGGCAAATGTTGGGGACCAGTTCTGCCAGCTTGTTATGTCAGAGAAGGAGGCAATGATGATGGTGGAGCCACATCGTAAGCTGTGCTTTTGACGTGATTTTTTGTCTGTCTTCTCTGTGAAATGTGTGTGGAACAGAGTTTAAAGTCCAATGTTATTTACTGCTGAAACGCATTCCTTTTCTTCCAAAGAAAAGACTCCATTCACTACTTTGGGGTGTGTCTCCAGGGACATTGTGCAAAAGCTCAGGGTTTTCTAGGGACAGAGCGGCACCTGCATTCAGCCTGCAAGGACTCAGCTGAGCAACTATGTGCCATTATCGCCACTACAAGGGAAGCGGGTTTAGGAAAAAACTCTAAAGCTATCCAGTACAGACTTATCATGTGGATAGCTCTATCTGATTTTTCCCTTCAGCTTAAGGGCAGCCATTTGGAGCTGACTTCCCCTTCCTCAGTGAGTGTGTTGGTTTAGAATCTGAAGAGTTGTCAGGCATTGATTAGTAAACTTAAATATACATTCTTAAGACTTTTATTAGTTGATGACTTCATAAAGCTATAAGAAGTTTTATAATTTTGCTGTAAGTTCCATAAGCGCTGCTTTAAATTCAGTTTCTACAGAACTCTGTAAGGTGCTCCATTTCCTTGCAGCTGCACATTTTGGGACTTGATGTTACCCACTCTTAAGAGATGGGAATTTTAATAATGTCACAAAACTTGCAATTCAACAAACATATCTCTGGATGTAAAAAGTATATGTTTCTATACTCTGCTTTCAAGTCATATTTCCAGCAGTTGTTTCTTTATCAATGTTACTGTGATATTCTCAAATCAGGTGGGAGAAATGCAACATGTCAAAGCAATAATTCCTGATGTTCTTTCTCTATATAGAGAAAGTGGCATGGAAGCGAGCAGTACGTGGCGTGAGGGAAATGTGTGATGTATGTGAGACAACACTGTTCAATATTCATTGGGTTTGTCGCAAGTGTGGTTTTGGGGTCTGTCTGGACTGTTACCGACTGAGGAAGAATCGTCCACGTAGTGGTAAGTACTGGATTTTTTTCTTCCACTGTAACATCTGAACTGAATGGCTTTCAGTGGATACAGCTCCTGGGAATCATAGAATCATAGAATGGTAGGGGTTGGAAGAAGTTGCTGAATGTTTTGTGGGACAGTGAGTATCAGCTTGGGGAGCCGGAGTTTCGGAACTTTGGTGCTACTGTCTTATATGCTGCTCTTCTATTCTTTTGTCTCCTTTAGATACTTTTGTTTTATCTATTTGGTTAGAATTTGGCTATTAAAATTACAACATCAGCACACATAGGCTGTGTACTGAGAAACCACTGTGTAATTCTCTTTTTCTCAGAGATCATAAAAGAAAAATTAATATCTTAACAGTTCAGAACCATCACAAGATGAACTAGTAAGCAGATGTTGCAGAGAGCTACTTTCTATAAGAAGGAGTTAGATTTGAAAGTTTTCTTCTTTTTTGATTCCTTGATGCATAAGGATTTCAGGAAAAAGTTCAATTTCTAACAAATAGAAGTACGCTGTGTGTTCAAAATTGAAACCTGGTTGCTTTTTTCCTTTTACTGTACTGAGATTCCTTTGATAGCATGGATGCTGCCAGTGGATGATTTAATAAGTATAAGGCTATTATTGACAGTCACATCATTATATGGAGCAGATGATGTACAAAATACTGGATGATAATAAGTGTGAATACTGCTGTGTGTTGATTATGGTAAAGGTGTCATTGAGCATTGAATGAATTCACAGAATCATAGAATGGTAGGGTTGGAAGGGACCTTTAGAGATCATCTAGTCCAAGCCCCCTGCAGAAGCAGGTTCAGCTAGATCAGGTCACACAGGAACACGTCCAGACGGGTCTTGAAGACATAAAAGGAAGGAGACTCCACAATCCCTCTGGGCAGCCTGTGCCAGGACTCCTCACCCTCACAGTAAAATACTAGTTTCTTGTATTTAAATGGAACTTTTTGGGTTCCAGCTGCATCCCATTACCCCTTGTCCTGTTGCTAGCTACAACAGAAAAAGGGTATGCCCCAACCTCCTGACACCCACCCTTTAGATATTTGTAAATATTAATAAGATCTCCCCTCGGTCTTCTCTTTTCTAGACTAAGCAGCCTCAGTTCCCGCAGCCTTTCCTTCTATGAAAGATGTTCCAGTCCCTTCCAGTCCCCAGAGAATTGCAAAAGCAATGGGATTTTAAGCAGCTGTATGCTGCTTAGTTGCTGGGTGAGGTTAAACCATAATACTTATCAATGATGCCTTCCTGAAAACAGTATTGTAATTATGGTTTATTGATCAAGTCTGAAATTTGGAAATGGGACAAAATGTAGAACCAAGGCATCACTTGAATATAATTACATGCCTCAAGAGGCTTCTGAGCTTTGTCCTGTAGAAACAACCTGTGTAGATACCAGATTTAAAGGACCCTGAAATGAAGTTTCATATGAGAAGGATCATATTCTACCCCACTCACCCTTCCCCCCACCTTCCTTGTAAAGGAAGAGAATGGGATACACTTCATGCAGCTATGTATTTATAGGTCTAGCTTGGTTTCAAATCTGAAGAATTAGAAATTTGTCAGACTACTTTTCAAACTATTAATTTACCACTTGTTAGTTTTATAAGTAGATAAACTGGCAGAAGAGCTTAGTTTCCTCTTCCTGGCACTGATCTGCAGATACTTTTTGTTGAAAGAGCTTGGGAGATGATGGCAAGAAAAGACAGAATTAATTTAACAACGTAAGAAAGCATAATGAGAACAGTTGAGACTAGAAGCCAAGTTTTTTAGGTGATTGAAAATAATAAGCTAGGAGAGATAAAGGGAAAATGCCTGGTAGTTTTAAAATCTGAAGAGGTAAATAAGTTCCTGTAGATCCTGTTCTAATGGTCTGCATTTATATTTTGTTTCTGAAACCACTAGGTTAATCTCCTAGTGATCTCCTAAAGATTCTAAAGAAACAATACTGATGCAAAAATAGTCTGTGTTGTGAAGTTTTAGTGACCTTTGTACAAAATTTTACTTTTCTGTGTCTTTATTCCAGAGACAGAGGAGATTGGTGACGAGGAAGTCTTCTCATGGCTGAAGTGTGCGAAGGGTCAGTCTCATGAACCAGAGAATCTTATGCCAACACAGATCATTCCTGGGACAGGTAATTAAACCCAAAAGGAGACAATACAAATTTTATCTCAATTCTGAGCAAGTGGGAGAAATGCTAAGCTAGTTGTTATTCTAGCTGATACCTTTTCCTAACATGGATTTAAGAGATTTCCACTTGCTACAGCAGAATGGTCAAAGGGAAGGTAATTCAAGAAAGATTAAGTTGTGGATTTGAAGTGAACACTGTTCTGATACTAGCTGTGACCTCTTGTGCTCAGCTGGTTTTAGTTGTATCAGTAAATTTGGTTAATTTACAAGAAAGATCTTTTTATGCTGGGAGGAGGGAAAGTAAATGATCAGTGCTGACCACTTACTTGACTGTTTATATAACTCATCCTAAAAGTAATAATCATGGAATGATTTGGGCTGGAAGGGACCTTTAAATATTAACTGATCCAATCCCACTACCATGGATAGGGATGGACATCTTTTGCTAGATCAGGTTGCTCAAAGCCTCAACCAACCTGGCCTTGAACATTTCCAGCAAGGGGGCATTCACAACTTGCTTGGGCAACTTGTTCCAGTATCTCACCACCCTCATTTTAAAGAATTTCTTCCTTATGTCCAATCTAAACTTACCCTCCTTCAGTTTAAGGTGGATGCCCCTTGTCCTGTCACTACAAGCCCTGGTAAAAAGTGTCTTTCTGTCTTATGATCCCTCTATATATATTGAAAGGCCACAATAAAGTCTCCTCAGACCCTTCTCTTCTCCAGGCCGAACCACACCAACTGTCTCAGACCTTCTTCACAGGAGACACGGTTCAGCCCTCTCATTAGTTTTGTGTCCCTCAAGGCCTTTTCTGCAGGGCTACTCTCAATTCATTCGTCCCCTAGTCTGCATTGATACTGGGGATTGTGCCAACCCAGATGTGGGACTTGGCCTTGTTGAACTCAATGAGGTTCACATAGGCCCGCTCTTCAAACCTCACAAAGTCCCTCTGGGTGGCATCCCTTCCCTCTAGTGAATCACCTGCACCACTCAGCTTGGTTTCATTTGCAAGCTGCTGAAGGTGCACTCAATCCCACTGTCTTATGTCATTGATGAAAATATTCAGTAGTATTGGTCTCAGTAAGAGAGACACCACCTATTACTGATTTCTGTTTAGACATGAGATGTTGATGTGGCTCTTCAAATGTGGACATCAGGAAAGGATTCTTCGCTGATAGTGAGGGTGGTCAGTCAGTGGAACAGGCTTCCCGGGGAAGCTGTTACAGCACCAAGCTTGTCAGAGTTAAAGGAGCATCTGGACAATGCTTAGTCATACAGTTCAGATTTAGCTGCTCCTGTGAGGAGCAGGGAGTTGGACTTCATGATCTTTATGAGTCCCTTCCAACTTGAAATATTCTGTGCTTCTGTGATTCTCCTATGATGGCAGAAACTTTGGTCTCCCAGTCCCTGCTTTAAGTTCAGAGGCTTGAGTGAGGTAGGAAGAAAGAATACCACTGAAAACTAGGCAGGAGTGGGAATTGTTGAGTAGCTTATCCTTTTCCATCTTAGCTGTCACCAGCTGTCATAGAATCATAGAGTGGTAGGGGTTGGAAGGGACATTTAGAGGTCACCTAGTCCAACCCCCCTGCCAAAGCAGGTCTACCTAGGTCACACAGGAATGCATTAATTAAATTGCCCCTCAGTCTCCTCTTCTCCAGACTAAACAGCCCCAGTTCCTGCAGCCTTTCCTCATCGGGAAGATTTTCCAGTCTCCCAATCATCTTAGTGGCTCTGCACTGGACTGTCTCCAGAAATTCCCTGTCCCTCTTGAGCTGGGGAGCCCAGGACTCCAGACGAGGCCTCACCAGGATAGAGGGGAAGGAGAACCTCCCTTGAACTGCTGCCCACATTCTTCTTGATGCAACCCAGGATGCCATTGCCCTTCTTGGCCACAAGGGCACATTGCTGCTCATGTTTTGGTTTATTATCAACCAGGACTCCCAGGTCTCTCTCTGTCCTGTCTAATTTAATGAGAGAGGGTATCATGTACATATTCATCAATCTTCTTTTTCTGGACAACATACCTGTCAAAGCCCTTATTAGTTGCATCCCTTGCCAAATTCAGCTCCAGCTTTATCTTAGCTTTCCAAATCCCATGCCTACATATACGAACAGTTGTCCCTATATTCTTCTGAGGATACGTGTCTTTGATTCTACTGGTTATGCATTTCCTTCTTATATTTTAGTTTGAGCTGCAGGTATATACTGGTAGGTAGAGGGACATTAAACCTTGTTATCTCTTGAGAGAAACTCGCAAAATTTCTTTGATGCATTTCCCAAGTTTTTCCCTGTTGGTTCCAAATCTCCTTCCCTCACTAAATCTAGTTTAAAGCTCTCCATGTAAGTCTGGTCAGCTTGTTGACAAAGATTCTTTTGCCCCACTTGGAAGCTGATAGGATTCACCTTTCCAAGAGACCTGGCTTCTCAAAAGTAGATTTGTGATCATGGAAACCAAAGTCTTGACTATGTTATCAGCCATGCAGCCAGGCATTCACCTTTTCAGTTTGTCAACACCTTGTTCTTACTGGGAGGATGGAGAACACCACATGCGTTCCAGATCCTTTTAACATTGCTCCAAGAGTTATATAGTATCTTTTTTGGCTGTTCAAAATTGCCTCTTATTGCAGTATGATTTGATCAAATGTGGAATAGTAGAAGTAGTTGTAGGATCTGTAGAATTTGCCAGCCTTGCCAGTCTCTCAACGATGTTGTGAAGCTAGTGTCAGCGTAGTTCTCCATGCTGTTCAGGGACAAGTGTCTTGTTATAACATATGATTTTTAAGACAATTGACAGCAATGCTACAAAAAAATAACAAAACCCACCCCTCTGGTTATATATTGTAGTTAAAACTTTTTAGATTTGTTTACCTGTAATATTAAGGATTTAAACTTCTATTTCCAGCGCTTTACAATATTGGCGACATGGTTCATGCAGCACGAGGCAAGTGGGGTATTAAAGCCAACTGTCCCTGTATTAACCGGCAGAACAAATCTGTCTTGAGACCAGCTGTCACTAATGGAATAGCACAGGTATGTGATTTGAGGCTGAAATTACCTTGGCATTACTTTTTTAAGATCTATTAAAATGTTACATTCTTTAGACTAATCTGTTGTGTAACACAAACTTTATTTTCTCCATACGTAATCCAGGTGTTTTAGCCTAGCAAAAATCTTCTGAGACTCTTTTCAGGGCTGTGTACCCCGACTGTTACTTACCAAGTAGATATTTGGGCTAATTCTCTTACGTAGAAGTTAGGTAGGAAGCCAATCATATTAATGTTATGTGGTAAAACAAACCACGATGAGTAGCTTGTTACAAGTGTTTGCATTTTACTATGGTTCCTGAATGTTGGCACAAAAAAATCCTTCTTTAAAAAAAAAAAGAAATAAAAAAGCCTGGGGTTGTGTTGAATGATGACATGGTACAAATTCACACCACAATGCAAGGTACCAATGTACATGGAGAAGAGCTCCTGTATTCTGCTTGCTACATCAACATAAAGTAACTCTGCTGTGCACTTAAATGAACAAGCAAAACCAACAACCAAAACCCAATGCATTGGATAACTAAAATGTCTCCCACATTGAACTCTCCCCTTTTTTCAACATTTAGAAGTTATTTGTATTTTTGTTTTAGCTTCCAACTGTAAATCCTAGTGCATCGGTCTCTGGAAATGAGAGCACCTTTTCCACTGGAGGAGGGACAACAGGAGTGGGGCAACTAGAAATGGACACTGTTCCTAAATCTGAAGCAACTGATAGTAGGACAGAAGAATCTACAAAATCAGAGACATTACCAAACAATAACACTGCTGAAATAAAAACTAATAGACCACTTTGTCCAGAAACAGCTCCGTCGTCAGCCTTACACTGGCTTGCAGATTTAGCAACGCAAAAAGCAAAGGAAGAAACAAAAGGTGAGCAGAAGATATTCCCTCTGGAGTTGGAATTAAAAGATAAATGATAATGTACTGCTTGGTTGCTATTCTTTGTGAGAGTACCTAGGCCTAAATAAAGAACGTGATAATTTTTCTTCTTTTGCCTCTTAGAACCAGTCTCTTTTATTGGCTTAGGAATGTGCAGAGCTGGAAAGACGATTATACAGCTGAAGATAAAAGTGCTGTCCTTTCACTCCTATTTTATTTCATTGATGGTTCTTATATTTTTTCTAAATAATAAATGGCTGATGTCCTGATGTGAAAACGATAGTAATTAATTTCAGATACAGCTTTGTCACTTTATAACTATTGAGGTAAATAAAGCTGGTTTGTGTGTTATGTGAAGAGTCCATTTTGAAAGAGGACGATCAGATAAAAGCTTAGAACTTAATACTCAGTAATTTGAGTGTGATTCTCAATATGAAATAACTGGTTACAGAATACACCTCCCAGTTGTCAGAGGTAGCGTGACTAACACAAGATTTATTGCTGTCCATATGTCTAGCGGGAACTACTTTGTGTCACTGTTAAATGATCACGACTCTCACTAGTTTTGCAGGGCTGAGTCACAGTAATATTTTAACTACAGTTAAAATTTGAAATATTTAATATTGAAACATTAATTCATAAAGTGAAGAAAATGTGTTTAATCGAGTCTATTACAAAGCTGTTGTTTCTTGTTTATCAAACACTTTCAGATCAGATATACTGTGCTATTCAAAACCTTAACAGCACACAAAGTGTATGTCTTTGATTCTCGTTGAGGTGCCCCATTCACTGTGAGTTATCACACATGCAGTGATAATATACCTTTACCACAAGATTCTGTCAATATCCGATTTAATGCAAGTGCAAATAATTTAAGAGAACTTTGTGATCATCTGAACTTTGCCTTTTTTTTTCTTCTTTCTTTTTCTTTCCCAATGTTGATATTTATCTTGCAGAATCAGGATCACTGAGGTCAGTGCTTAATAAAGAATCTCATTCACCCTTTGGATTGGATTCCTTCAACTCCAGTACAAAGGTTTCCCCACTAACCCCAAAGCTGTTTAATAGCCTCTTGTTGGGCCCAGTGACATCTAGCAACAAAGCTGAAGGCTCCAGCCTCAGAGATCTGTTACACGCAGGGCCAGGAAAGCTTCCTCAGGTCCCATTAGACACAGGAATCCCTTTTCCTCCGGTGTTCTCTGCAGCTTCTACGGTAAATAATTTTGTATTCCTTCAATGATATCTTTTCTAGAGAAGAATTTAATGATGATCTAACAGTTTTATCTAAATGGTTTTATAATTTTTATAGTACCTTATTCTTAAATGTTGAAATAAAGGCAATATCTCATGAAAATTCACCACCATTCTCATTATAGAGAATTTTGATGCTAATTGTTAGTTTGTAGCTTGGTTTACTACTGCTGTGGAGGAGCTATTCTTTGCAAGAGACCAAGATTGTGAGTTAATTAGAGCCTTTAAATTTTTCAATTGATAATCAGGATCCCTATAAAAACTTGCTTTAACTTCCACATCTTTAAAAATATTGCAAAAGCATAACCATGTCCTTTAAAAAAATTATATATACTTGAAAGGCATTAAAGATACAATACAAATTAAAGAATTTAAAGTGTAGTTGCTATTTCTGTATGTTTTTTCTGGAATAAGGATACTTTACTTCTCTTTAATCTGTTGGAGGAAATAACCTTAAAAAACCCTGAACAAATCAGTGATATTTGAAATAGTTTAAAAGGACTTCATTCAAGAGAAGGCTAGATTCTGTCAAATTTATCAAATCTTAGTTCTTCTTGGAGAAAACTTTTCTCAAAAAGCTTAGGCAGGTAGGGTGAGGAAGACAATGAAGTAGCTTGTCTTATAGCAGAACTTTTTTTCTTCTGTGTGAGTGTGGAAGGATGGAACATTAATAATCATGTTGGTTTGGTTTTGGTAGAGGGAGTAATATGGCTGTACAGGCAATTATGTTGCTTCTGCAGGAAAGTGAATGCAATGACACAACCCACCCCACTCCCCATTACTGAGTACAGGTGAAGAAATTGTGATCACTGGTTCCTTCAAGGCTTGAGAGGACCTGTCTCAACTTGTATCCCTGTCCCTGCAACTCTACGCATTCTCTCACCACATTGAGTCAGATCTATTGTATAATGTCTTTTATTTGTATTTCTTGATTTCTGGTGTTCACAAAGTAACTTAGATTTTAAAGAACTTGAAACTTTGGTCCAACTCCCCACTTGAATGCCTGGATGCTTCATATGGAATGTGTGTGAACAAAATATATCTCTCATCTAGTTTTACTTGCATAAGACAAGCTGTAGAAAACTAATAGAATCCCAACCAGCAGTACAGCTGGGGTCTGATTTAGCAGGAGTGTAGTCCTTCTGAAAAGAGCCCAGGGTCCTGGAGGACACGAGTCAGCATTGTGCACTTACAGCTGCAAAGGCAAACTGTCCTGGGCTGCATCAGGAAGCATACAGCTGGAGCACATGCCCCACCTTGAACACTGTTTTCAATTTTGGTTTCCCCATGTGAAGAATGATATTGAAAAATTGGAGAGGATCTGGTGGAGAGCCATTAAAACATTGGAGAGCTTGACACGTGAATAAAAGTTGAAGAAACTCATTTTCTTCATCCTAGAGAAGGGAATACAAGGATGCATGGTAACAGGGCAAGAGGCAATTCAGGGGAATTTCTATCCAGACAGAAGACAGTATTCTCACTTTACATTCAAGCAATTAAATAGGCTACCCAGAGAAGTGATGTAACCTCCTTCTCTGAGAAATTAAGGTTTGGTTCAACTTAGCCCAGGGTAACTCTATTTGTTTTCAACAGAAACTTATACAAAATGATCTCTGTTTCTTCCATCTGACCTAGACTCTTCTATCATACCATGAATATTTTTTGTTTAATTTATATCTTCAGTTATGAGTAGTGTTATGTTTTAGATGGAGAGTTCTGCATATGGTAAATAATTGTCAGTCTTACTGAATTTTAATTTTAAAGAAGATGGCAAAATTATACCAGTAATATTTTTTTCGTGTGATTACTGTTCACTCAGCTTGTATTGCCCTTTTTTGTTGTGGGTTTGTAGGTTTAGGGTGTTTTGTTTCAGTTTGAATTGTTTCGTTTTGTTTCTTTTTTTTGGAGGATGGTGATGATGAGGGTGATGATTGGTTGTTTTGGCTGGAATGAGAAGCTCTTTGCTACCAGAAATTTGTCACACTCCTGCTCCCTCACATAGCTGTCATTGCAGTTCATGCTGATACAGTTAGTGTTTATCTTCTGTTGAGCACATGTAATATATTTAGTGTCTTGCCATAGGCAAGGCCTATAGGCAGGCTTTTTTAAAAAAAGAAAAAGTTAAAAACACAGTTTAAGGTTATGCTGTTAACCTCTTCTGAATTCTAAATATCCCTCGAGGAGTTTTAAACATTGCCTGAGGAGCATGGATGCCAAAGCCAGAGAGGCTGTCTGCTAATGGTTCTGTTATCACTGTCCAGACAGGAAGTGCTTTCTCCTCTCTGTCTGTCAGTGTTTACTTAGTATTCCTGTGTTTGTTACCTGTGCCAGAGTTGAAGTCATTTTCTTATTAACAGAATGAGGAAAATGGGGACATAGAATTCAGATATTAAGACAAATAGGAACCAATCTTGCCATTAAAGTAGCAGAGTTTACATCACTTAAGTTTTCTGTTCCATGGTTATTTGTTGTAATATTTTTCTAGATAGCCTGTAGCAGGTTATTTGAAGTTTTACTGTTACAAAACAGTCCCATAGCTGTTTCTGTTCTAACCAGATACATGCCTGTCTCTGAGCTGATTTGTTTACTGTTGCGTGTTTTCCTGAAAGCAAGATGCCAGTGACTAAAATTTGAATGAGAGCACATATGCATTAATATGTATGCTGTTGCAGGACTAAACTTACCTCTGGATTTTTATCTTCTAGGGGGCCAAAGGTAAAGCCAGCCTGCCTAACTTCTTAGACCATATCATTGCTTCTGTGGTGGAAAATAAGAAAACGTCTGATACTACAAAACGAGCTACTAATTTAGCTGATACACAGAGAGAGGTGAAGGAAATGGTAATGGGCTTAAATGTGCTGGATCCACACACCTCCCACTCTTGGCTGTGTGATGGTAGACTCCTTTGCCTTCATGATCCTAGCAACAAAAACAACTGGAAGATCTTCAGGGAGTGCTGGAAACAAGGCCAGGTGGGTGATGACAAATAGCCAACCCTTGCTGCTTATGACGATCCTGAAATTTTAACCTGTATCTTGATTGTTGACGAGTCTGTTCAAACTTTGGCCACTTGTTCATGAGTGAGTATGAATAATGAAGATTTCAACTGTAGCATTGTAAAAAGGCGACACGGTGGCCCTGTTGACTCCATGCTGTACTGACTTGAGTCTGTGTGCTCTTGCACACTGAGCTCTTCTCATCTTACCAGTATGAAGGTGATTGCTGTGACAGCCTTTTTAGTTGCGTGGCTTGTGCTGAATCTGCTTTACTACAGCCTAGTAGTGAATCCACTATGATTTCCTGCATGCATTTTTACTAGCATCTGCCCCATTCTTGATGCTTTATAGCTTTGGTAAAAGGTCCATTCCTTCTAGCTGCAGCATGTACAAGATTGAAGTGCTGCATGCAGTAACTTCTGATTTTCTGCTGAAGATTTGGGTGTACTTGGTGCAGTGTCTCATTCTGAGTCTGCAGCCTGTGTGAACACAAGTATCATTTTGAACTTAGCATCTCATGTATTGAGCACTGTCCTGGATTGTCTGAGCGATCATACACCAGTTGGGTCTCCAGTCAGGAGACTGGACTTTAGATCTGCTGCCAGCATAGCCACTTCTTCAGATCTTGATTCATAGTCCTACACTGTAGGCTTCTCCAGTGAGTTATTAAGGTTGGCCTGATCAAACAAGGTGAATCTTAAAAAACTAGTGAGTAGCTACTGCTGCAGAGTAAGTGCACCCATAGCTCTAACAGAATAGGATGTCCATCAGTGTTCAAACTATGTTCTTGGCACTTGGTTCTGCAAATACTCCTGACTTAATTACTTTCACTGAGTACTCAGAATTGAGACCATTGTTGCTAGACAGTTCTGTCCCTCATAGTTTCTGGAGAAGTCCTTGTTGACAGCTGTTCTGTAATTGTTCTAATGCCCTTGGCACTCACATTCCATACTTTGTGGTTACTCAAAAGGTATGTGGACTGCTGAGCTGTGGTGAAGGAACAGATCAGGCTGCATGTTCCTCTTTTGATACTCAGAATCTGTTTCTACCAAAAGCAGAGCACTTTTCAGTTAAGTTTAGTGTGTCCCCTGGGACTGCACGTTCTGTGGGCTACCTGAGCACAAGCATAACTAGCACGTAGCCATGAGAACTGTGGAGAGGATTGTGGCAGCAGCAACCACAGAGTTTAGCAGTTCCTGTTTCTGACTCTCCTCACCACCTCTTAATAGGTGGAAGAGGCTATTGTGCAGTGCACCCACACTTATCTGACTAGAAACTTAGCTTGCTGTTTGTGTTGATAACTTTTCCCCTAATTACACTTATCTTCTTGTCCTGATTTTTTTTGGAGTAGAGGGGTTTTGTTTTGTTTTGTTTTTGAGGTTGGTTTGGGTTTTTTTTGAACCCTTCTGATTGGAGGATTTCAGATGATTCTTTTGCAGTCCTGTGGTGTCAATCATATACCTGACTCAGCAAAGAAATCCTTAGTTTCTTGTTAGGATACTCTGATAGTTTTCTCAACCCTCTCAGTCAGCAAATAATACTGTGTCTCTGAGGAGGTTCGTAAATATTTTGAGAACCCTTAAAAAAGATGTACTTGTCAGTTTCTCTGCAAATGAGACTAGTTAATCACCAGATGCAAGATGCTGCATGTGGCTACATGGTTCTTGATTGGTCTTGAATCCTGAGAGACTCCTTACAGAGTCTAGAGATATCATTACTGATCTTCTGTCAGATGTGTAGCTTGCAGTGTGCATTGCCTCCCAGGTTGGTGCACATGTTGAGGCTCTGACTACAGCTATCATGCTCATACAGTGTTTGTGACCCTCTTATTTTAGGCTTTGCTCCAAGATGTGCTATTGACACTTTTGGCTGACTTTGTCATTCAGAGGACCCCTTGTATAGCAGCAGGCTTAGGCAAGTCCTTTTCTCATTCAAGAATTTTCCAATGGCATTGCACGACTTTCCTGCTGAAATATGGGAAGCAATCTAACTGAACCTCTCTCACTTCTGCTCAAGAAAGAGCAGATGACCCAGGCGGGTGTCGCCAGCAGGTGACAAAGCTGTTCTAAACAGAATTCTTCAGAGATTCTATCAATGAATTGTACTCTGTCACAGTTATCCCTTGGCTGACTTACTCCTGTACATCCCAGCAATACTTTTAAAAGTGAAGTCAAAGAACATTGAACCAAAATCACCCAAACCACCTTCCCATTTTGTGAACTGGAAAAGGTTAGATGTAGTAAACCTTTTGGCTCTGCTCCTCAGCACAATAAATGCACACTGGACACCAGATCTGAGCCCTATGAAGATCTTGGCCATGGTAGATTTCCAAATAGTAAAAAGAGAAAATTCTTTTTTCCTAATGTTTGGATAACTAATGGCACTCTTTCAGCATCATGCAGAAAAAACTATTTTTCAACTCTTTTGTCTTAGAAATTGTCAGAAATAAGTTAAACTCTGTCTTATCCCAGAATTCACTGAAGACCATAGGATTCTTTCTTTCTGAAGCTGTTCGTCAAGAGCATTTTATTCTCCTGAACATGATTGTTTCTCATCTGGGGAAACTGTCAGGATTTTCATTCTACAGCAAATTGTTCTATTTCTGAATGTTCATGCTAGGCTTTCTCTTTTTTTTTTTGAGATACTGAAGATATGGAGTGGTGTCAGAGGTTTCTGTTTGTTTTTTTGCCTGTAATCTGAGAGCAGTCATGTCAGGAAATGTCTGCCAACCAAGTCTGCTATCCTTTTACCTTGCAACCCTAGCTGCGCTCTTCACTAAAGAGAACATTTTCTTTCTCCCATGACAAATACTTAATACCTGGAAGAGTTCTGCTAGGCTAAGTAGATTTTTTTCTTTCTTTCTTTGGTTGGTTGTTTTTGGGGGATTTTTTTGCTTGGTTATTAAAATTATTATGTTCAATTAGTCGAGTGAATACAACAGGAATCAAAGTTTACCATTTTCCTGGACTGAAGATGACTGGTTTACCTAAGGTTAAGGTCTACCTGGCAGCAGTTTCTGTTCATCCTGTGAAAGGTACTGTTATTTTACTTCTCATACATGATCCCTAGATTTTTCTAGAGTATATTTAAAGTCTTTCCATAGCCTTAATGTTACAATTCCTGCTGGGATCAGGGAATAAATTTAAACCTGAGATCAGTGCATCTGCTCTATCATCTTGTAGAGGTTTGATGATTATCATAGCCTCACATTTCAGGCATACTAGGAGGACTGCCAAGACTTTTCAGTCCCTTAAATGCTTCCCCTCTCCTCCTCTTCTGTATTGGCACAAATGATACTACTGGGGAGACCTGGGCAGTATCAAGAATGACTATATATCTCTTGGAGAAGTGGTCAAGGCCGTGGGGCCCAGGTGGTTTTCTTAAACCTGCTGATGAGAGGTGGAAGATTGGACTGAACCTGCACATCAACTACTGTTTGTGCAGCTGGTTTTGACAATAGGTGTTCATAGTCATGGAAATGTTTTTGAGGATTGAAGACTGCTTGGAAGAGATATGATCCAAGGCGGGGGGGAAGCATCTTTGCCAACAGGATGGCCAACCTGATTATAAGAGCTGTAAGCCAGGAATGATGAGGAAGGGAGACTTATGACCAGAGATCAAGAAAGGAATTAGTAGATTTGACTGGCAAGCAAGCAATGTGTGGTGATATGAGGGGGGCAAATCTCATTCTTAAGAAGACAGGGATGAAAAATGTCCACCTCAGGCATATAAGTGTAAGTAAGGAACTGTGTACATCACAGTATTGTGAGGAAAGCTCACCTACATTTCTGGGAAATAAGCATGACTAGATGTCTTTCTGAAGTGTCTGTATCAATGCATACAACTCAAGGAACAAACAGAAATAGTTAGTGTGCAGTTGCATGGCCACAATCTCACTGGTGTAATGGAGAAGTGATGGGGTAGTTCATGCAACTGTAGCATGACAAGGGATAGGTACAGACTGTTCAAGAAGGACAGGTGAAAATTAACAGGCCAGGAAGATGAGGGAGTATTGCTGTTCATGTGACAGAGCATCTTGGATGCATAAAATAGCACAGGAATGGATGATGAGTCATTTGAGAGTTTATGGTAGAGGATTAGCAAGTAGACTAATGTGGACAACATTGTGGCACATAACCTGCTACAAACCTCCTGGTAATAAAAAGTGGTGAGTCCTTCAGGCAACTATAGGATGCCCTATATTCACATTTGCTGAGTCTTATGGGGCCACCTCAGTAGCTGCTGGAACAACAACACAACAGGTTACAAGCACTCATGAAGCTTTCTGGAGTGCATTGATAACAGTGTGCTGACACAGCTGATCAAGGAGCCAGCTAGGCAAGGGCACTCTGATGAACCTCAGGCTTACAGGCAGGGAGAGCTGGTCGTTGATGATAAGGTAAGGGGCAGCTTTGCTGTGGCTATCAGATGATGGGGTTCATCTCAAGATCCTGAGGAGGGAGCAAAGTGAAAAAGCAAGATCACAAGCGTGGGTTTCGAGAGTGCAGACTTTCACCTTTTCAGATGTCTGCTTGGAAGAATCCTATGGAATATGGTACTGAAGAAGGTCTCAGGAATGCTGGTTGAATCATGCTTAACCTGCCTCATAGCCTTCTGTGATGAGGTAACTGGCTTCAATAATGGCAGGTCACTGGATGTTTTTTGTTTTACCTTTTGACACTGTCCTAATGTCATCAGACAAATGAAGTATAAACTAGATAAGTGGATTTAACACTGACTGAAATGCCATATTGAGAGGGTTGTGATTACAGTCAGTAGTGGTGTACCCTAGAGGATCGGTATTGTATTGAGTACCATTTAACATCCCCAATAATGACTTAGATGCAGCAGGGTTCATACACCCTCAGCAAGTTTACAGATGGTACAAAACCAGGAGGAATGGCTGATACATCAGATGATGGTGCTGCTATTCTGAGGGACCTGGACAGGCTGGAGAATTGGACCAAGAGGAATCTTGTGATGTTCAGGCAAGGGAAAACATAAAGTCCTGCACCTCAGGAGGAATAACCCTGCAGCAGTATATGCAGGGGGCAACTGGCTGGAAAGTAGTTTTGCCTGGAAGGACCTTGGGGTCCCAGTGGACAAGGAGGTGAGCATGAACCAAGAATGTGTCTTCACAGAAAAGGAGGGCAAGAGCAGCATGCTGGGCTGCATTAGGACAAGCATTGTCAGCAGGCCAAGGGAGGTGATCCTTCCTCTCTACTCATCACTGGTAGAGGCCTCACCTGGAACACTGTATCCAATTCTGAGCTTCCCAGTACAGGAAAGATGCGGACTTACTGGAGCAAGTCCAGCAGAGGGCCACAAAGATGTTTAAGGGACTGGTGGAACATCTTTCATATGAAGAGAGGCTAAAAGGGCTGAGACTGTTGATCCTAGAGAAGGCTCAGGAGAGTGTGGGAAGGAAGTCTTATCAATGTGTATAAACACCTGATGAGAAGGAATGAGGAAAAGAGAGAGATAGACTCTTCTCAACTATGCCTGCTGACAGGACAAGAGGCAATGGGCACAAACTGAAATCCAGGAAGTTCAGCCTGAAAGCAAGAAAAGTTTTTTTTGTGTATGTGTGTGATGATGGTCCCCTTTAATCTAAATGTTTCTGTCTGTTTGGAGGGGGGTTTTGCCCTGTTTTTTTTTTTCCCTGTGAGTTGACAGGAGTAAAGAAACAACTCCTTTTTGGTTTTTTAAACCTCATTCTTCTGGAGTTGAAGTTTCATTGCTGCCTTATAGAACTTAAAGGTTATGTTCCTTTATATTTGAAAACCAAGGCTGTTTTGGTTATCCCCAAAATTGTCATTTTTTTCTTCCATTCTTTTCTGAATGGTTTTCCTCAGGAACTAAAATGGACACTAGACCTGATAGAGGTTATTGGGCAATCCAGGTGAAGCAGTGATTAGTTACTGAAGTGTTTTTAAGCAATGTAGCTTTAGAGTTCCTTGTCTATAGCTCTGTAGGTATCTTTGCCTAACGTGCTGGTACTGATAGAACATCTAGGGGCATCTGTGCTTCTCAGGGTAGTACTGAGCTCTTAATGTAAATAAACCCAAGATCCACCTTCAGATCATTAATGTATAGGGCACAGCTTGGAAATGATTCAAACTTGCAGATATGTGAACTGTCATGAGAACATAGGTAGAAGTTACTAAACTGAGTTCTTTGGTTGGAATGGTCCATGTGCAAGTTCATTTCATACCCTGTTTTACTTTTCTTTCAAGTCTTGTAACTCTCTCTAGAGATTGCAGGGTGAGCTGAACTGACAGGGTCCTGACCAGTGTTGGAAAGATGGTCAGGTATACCTTTTCTTAGTATTGTTAGCTGAGCAAATGTCTTGAGCATTTATGAGGAGAGGCTGCTCAGATCTCAGTGTGGAATGTAGACACGGTGAGCCTGAACATCTTAAAAAACAGTGACCTTTCTGCTGCTTAGTTTGTAATAGGGAATTTATGATTATCCACAATTATGCATAAAGAATGTGTGAAATAGTTAAAAAAATCATATTAGAATATGAAAATTTCATATGAGAAGGTTTTACTGCAAATGCTGTTTCTAGTGGTTAGTTGTATTTGGACTTAAAAAAAGAGACGTAGTGAGACTCGATACCCTCTCTGCTTCCACAAGCAGATTGACCAGATCTCTACACAACCACTCTCTCATTCCCCCTTCTTACCAGGACAGGGGAGAAAATAAGGTGGAAGAGGGTCAAGGTAAAAACAGAAAGATCGCTAGAAATTGCTGTCATGGGTAAAACAGATTCAGCTTATGAAAAAGCAATTTATTTTTAACTGACAATAAATTAAAGCAGGATGGTGGAGAGCAAAGCTAAAAAGGCCTCATTCCCACCCACTTCTCCTTCCTAAAGGTTCAACTTCACTCCTTCGTTCCTGACTCTTCCAACTCCTTGCCCCCTGGAGCAGCACTGAGGAGATGGAAAATAATGAGAGTAGTGGTCAGTTGATAACAGTTCATCTCTGCTGCTCCTTTCTCCTCATGCTTTTCTACTGCCTCAGTGTGGAATCCTCTCACAGGATACCATCTGTCACAAACTGCTCCAGTGTGGGCCCTCTCCATGGACTGTAGTACCTCAGGAACATGCTGCTCCAGCATGAGTCCCCAGTGGGCCGCAGTTTCTTCCATAAAACTCTCCTGCATGGGCTTCTCTCCAAGGGCTGCAGTTCCTGCTCGGAGCCTGCGGCAGCACAGGCTCCATGGGCTGCTGCCTCCTTCAGGGCATCTCCCTTTGCTGCAGTGTGGGGCTCTCCACAGACTGCAGGGGGCAACTGGCTTTCACCTTGGTCTCTTCCACAAGCTGCAAGGGAATCTCTGGAGCTCCTCCTCCTTCCCCTTCACTGACCTTGGTATCTGCAGTTGCTTCTGCAGTGTTGCTTCTCTCACTTCCTTCCCTGCTTCCTTTCCATCCCAACCCTCATCCATACACCCATCCTCATACACCCATGTCCCCCAATACCCCAGCAGTTGTTGGAGCTCTTTTTTACCCTATCTTATTATCCCAGAGGTGCCACCAGCATCAGTTATGGGCTCTGCTTTCAGTGATGGGTCTCTTGGAGCCAAGAGGAACCAACTATGTCCAGCATGGGGCAGCTCCCAGCCTCATCCCAGCCAACCTCTGCTGCCAACACCTTGCCACATAGCCCTAACACACTTGCCTTAGTAAGTCTAATACAATACCACTTCTAAGGTAACTGCACGTGGCCTGGAACTGAAGCTTGCTTTGGCTCTGGTTATTTGTTTGGTGCACAAAAACCAGACATGGATGCAAATAGATTTGTGGTATCTTTTTGTGTGATGATAGCCAGGAGTCTCAGCTCTTAAGGTTTGGCTGCATGTGTAAGAAATTTGGTTATGGTGGAGTAAGCATTCATCTTTGTATTCTCAGCCCGTGCTGGTATCTGGTGTCCATAAGAAGTTGAAGTCAGAGCTTTGGAAACCAGAAGCTTTCAGCCTGGAATTTGGAGATCAAGATGTAGATTTGGTGAACTGCAGGAACTGTGCCATAATTTCAGACGTGAAAGTGCGTGACTTCTGGGATGGCTTTGAGATAATATCTAGTAAGTAATATGTATGGCTGACTAGTTTAACTGAGCAGTCTGTCTTGCTACCTTCAACTCCTCTTTTTCCAACTATTTCCTCAAAAAAAAAAAAATCCAATTAGCTCTCAGTCCCATCCAAGGAAACTGTTACTCCTTAGATGTAGCACACCTTAGAAAATACTTCATGGGTGAAGATTAGGGCAGGACTGCCCAATAACACTTCATCTGTACTACAGCATGTTGGTGTGTGTTACTTTCATGTGTCAAAAGAAACTACTTTTCTTTGAAATTTCCTCAGTTAAATTAATAACCAGTTACCCTTATTAAGACAGTAAGTAATCTGACTACCCTTACTCTCCTTCCAACCTCAACTTTTGTTGTAAAACTGAAGGGAACCTACAGAGCTGAAAGAAACTGAGACTTTTGGTGGTAAAACTCAGACTTGGTGGAATACATCAGCAAAGTAAACTTGACATTGCAAATTATTATTATGGCAGGTCATCTGTGAGTACAAATTCAAGTTTATGTATTATGAATAGCAGTGCTGTATGCACAGCCCATGTGATAACACGTTAATGCTTGAGTTCTTTGAGAACCTTCTATCAAGAGGGGATATAGAAGCTAACCAGTTAAAAATCCTGGGGATGTACCTGGTCAGATTAAAGACCTTCTGAAAAGCAAAGTTCTCTGTTTCAGCTTGTATATACCTAGATCAGAGTGGTCTTATACTTAGAGTTGTTAGAGTTGTAATGGTTCATTGCAATGTTGCTGATTTTAGTATTGCGTGAAAAATGTTTTCTGTTATTTTATTGCTGTATGCACAGAGCAGAAATGGTGCACTACTGGTTGACTGAATGGAATGTTTGCTCAACAGCTGACAAAATTATAGATTCCCTAGTCATTTTCCAGTCAAAAAGCTCACAACTTTTGCCTTAATTTTATATGGTTCCAAGTACAGAGTCTTGTATTTTATACTGTTAAATTTCATACTAGTTCTGTTATTACTTAGAAATAAATGGCCTGGAGGATAAAATGGTGTGGTCTTTCTGTATATTAATGATAATTCGGAAACGCCACAAAAACTGTTCACTTTTATGCTAGGGTCATTCATGACAATAATAAATTTCTATGGAACAAGTTTTATCTTTGAGAAATATTATTTGCAGTTTCTCTCCAGACAGATGTGCTTCTTTGAGCAAAATCAACTGCTGCCTTTTTTTTTAGGCAATGCCTTTACCACACTTCATATGAGAAATGTTAATGATCTGGGTTGTAAGAGCTGGTCACTTTTGGTAGCTTGTTTTAAATACGTTTTATTTAATGTTTTGTGGCCATGTGCAGTCCCCAGTGTAGGTGATTTCACACATTAACTCATATAAAAATTATTTGCAAATTATATAATGACTCTGACCTTGCATTACATGAGTTTTAGATTTATCAAATATGTGACTGGCTCCCCCTCTCCCCTTGCATTAAGTTATTGAATAGATGAGTATCAGCCACGGAATTTGGAGGTAGTATTGAGATAATCTGTGTGATACTGTAGTTAATTTTAGTCTTTTGCTGCTTACTCAATAGCTTGAGTTCTAAGTGGACTTTAGACAGGTTTCAGTTTTTTCATTTTGTTCACTCTTAGACTGACTTTGCTGATAGATGTTTTCTGGATTTTGTTAGTTTTGTGTTGTCAGATCTGTATGTTTTCCTCCAGGTAGCTCTTCACTCTGTCCTTTCTGAATAGCCTTCCTGCAAGTTTCTTCTCCTTGTTTGGAACAAAGATCCATGATGAGTTCAAAGTCTTGAATATGGGAAGTTCTGAAACATCTTTTTAAATTCAAGTTCTTGAGCTTTTCAGTCCACTTGACTCTCTAAAGTCTGTAGCTCATCAAAATTTGTTTTCTTTAAATCACTCTTAATTTCAGTAACATTTTTTTGTGTTGTAAACTAAGGCTGTCTTCTGTAGCCTGTTGATACATAACACATATGTGATCCACAGATCTCCAAGCCCTAGTTTCTTAGATATGTTTTCTCTCTTGGTGCTGTCAGCAACTCTGCTAGGTTTGTGTAAGACCAGTTGCTTTTTGTTTGGCTGACAGTCCTTGGTAAGGTAGAAAGTCATGAAGGGTGTTACTTTCTGGGGAAAAGGGGATGTGAAGGTGGCAGATTTGCAGTACACCCTGGTTTCCAACTGATGGCTTCATGTATAGTTGTGAGGAATCTGCTAGAAGGGTGAACTTTGTTTCTCTCTAAATTATGCTAGGTTATGCTGAATATTGTAAGCTGTCCCACATAACCACTTCTAGATATACACTCTCAGCCATTGAAACGAGGTAAAACGGCAGTTGATGTGGTTAGTGCTGTCATATCGTACATCCACTGTTGTGTATGTAATGTCATCTTTCTAGCCCTCTCCAGTTACAACTCACATACTACTCTTGAAGAACAAATGTTTGAATTTGGTACCCTGCTAATTTGAGTGCTTTTAGCAAAGAAGAATTAAAAGAACTAAAGGCTGTTGTCTTCAGTAGCATCCTGCCATTTAGCTTTTTTTGAGTGTGGTGTACCATGGTACCTTGCTTTATATGCAGGTTAGTGTTTAATTTTATAGAATCACCACTCCTCTTGAAAGATAAAAGTGGTAAGGTAAAATGCTTTGGAAGGGCTTGTTTTCAGAGTTGAATAAAAGCTATTCTAAAACTTAGCAAGTGTGCAACATCTGTCAAACTTCTGCTGTAGGTAATGAGGTCTCTCTGTCTCTAATTGTTCAACTGTTGTTTGATCATATCATGATAGTATTTGGAAGCCCAAAGGAAAATCAGGATTAATTTTGCTGTGCCAGGTGAAGAGGTCTTGTTACAAAATATTAAGAGGTCTTGTTACAGAAGACTTGCAGTTTAAACAAGGTGATAGGATGTGGTAAAGAGATATTACATGGAGAAATCTTAATTTGTTTCTTGCAGAACGGCTCAGGTCAGAAGATGGTCAGCCAATGGTATTGAAGTTAAAAGACTGGCCTCCAGGGGAGGACTTCAGAGATATGATGCCTACAAGGTGAGGAAGCCTTACTATCAATGCCTACAGGACTGATGTAGGCACTACAGGAGGAAGACAAGCCTTTGTTCTGTTTTTGCTCTCTAGGTTTGAGGACTTGATGGAAAATCTTCCTCTTCCTGAATATACCAAGAGGGATGGCAGACTGAATTTGGCTTCTAGGCTGCCAAGCTACTTTGTCCGTCCTGACTTGGGTCCAAAAATGTACAATGCCTATGGTATGTGAGAAGAGTTGTACAGATGTTGATTTTTGTGACTGTTGATTATACTTAGGACATATGCAAGGTTGTGACATTAATCAAAACTCGGTGCTTATCTGAGAGCACTGTCTTTTTCCATTTTTCTGACCAGAGTTGTCATTTTCTTCATCCATGTCTAACACCACAGGCAAACAGGCATTTCGGGCACATGTACCTGAAATGCGTAGTTTTGTCCTCTTAATACTGTAGTTATATAACATGTAAGTAGCACACAAATGGAGGAAACTTTTGTCTGAACTCAGACCCTGAATGGGGCTGTACAGCATTAAACTTTCAAAGGACTGTCATTATAGCAGCGTGTGGAAGATATATAAACAATTAATGTGTGTCATATCAGCTTGAATTATTTAATTTCCTGAATATACTCACTAACTTAACTTTTGTAGTTCTCTTTGAATGCTGACACAATGGGATGCAGGGTTTTTTATGGTTTTGCATTCCAATCATCATACACTTGCAGCAACAACTGACCAGTTAACATGAAAGTTTTTTTGTTTTGTCTTTTTTAAAAAAATGTTTCAGCTCAGTAACCAAATGTGGAGTAAACCAATGTACTGTGGTTCTGAGAAAGTGTTTGTGGAGTTATTCTGAGGGTTTTTTAGCAGTATGACATCACAAATGCAAGTTAAAAAAAATAACAGTTTGTGAACTTCAGTAAATTGAGTTTATTCAGTGTTCATCAGTGTTCAGTGTTTGGTTTACATATTATTTGACACGTTGAGTGAAGAAGGCTGTACACCAAAGATCTTATAATCAAGCTGTAGATACATATATTTTTTCAGGAGTGCAGCAGGAAGCAAGGTAATTAGTGACAGCTAACTTGTCCTTTTGTATTGCTATGCTGACAATGGAAAGAATGGATTCACATTGTTGAATTTATCTTTCTTTTTCTTTGTCTCAGAGTTTGTGGGGGAAGGGTTGATGGTATTTTTTTGAGCATGGAATGTAACCCTCAACTATTTAGTCCTCCTTAGATCACAGAATCATGCAGAATAGTAGAGACTGGAAGAGACCTCTCCAGATCTAGTCCATCCCTGCTGCTAAAGCAGGTTAACCTGGATAGGTCTTGGTCCCAATAAAGAAAGTATTACACTTCCTGGAAAATGTCAGAGTTAATTTCAATTTAAAAGAAAAAAAAAATAGCTAGATCTGTTTTCAGAAACAGTTCTGTATCTTTATGCTGGTTGCTGCTTTACAGGTAAATTAAAAGGTGGAGCATTATGGTGAATAAGAGTAACTCTTCTATTGCAGTAAATGTATTCTGGTTGTAAATATATGGTTTTGTTTTCTGAATATGTGGCAGAAAAAAGTTGTCAGTAGTGTGATAAAGTCTTTCATGTGCTAAGCGCTTTAAAGCATTAAGACAGAAAAATTGTGAGTGAAGCTTGGTTCCTCAGGTTTGTATTTCAGGGTTTTTTTTAAAAATTCATGTTGCAAACTGTCTAAATTAGCTCCTGTTTCTGGTCTGTAACGATAGCTACTATACAGTGAGGTGAGTTCCTGTCCCCAGAAGCTTATATTTTAGTTAGAAAAGCTAAAGATAATGATGACCCTAAAATATAACAAGTAGTTTTGTGGTCATACTTAGGTTAGTGTTTGCTGGTACAAATATTTTTTTAAAAAACATTCTATTTTCCCCCATATTGCTTGCTAGAGGAGATGAGAGAGTGCTATTGAAGGGTCAGGGGAAGAGAGAAGAATGTGTTACATGAGAAGATGAAAGAATAAAGCCGCAAACATTTGAAATCTCTTTCTCAGTTCTCATAGTCACATGAGAGGTGTAAGATCATCTAATATCCAATGTATAAATGAGAGTCTGCAAGTGGTTTTCCTTACTCGGTTGTTATCAGAATTGTTATTGATGAGTTGGACACTAACTGCTGTGAATTCAACTGGTCATATGTATTTCACAGTTGAGCGTAAGAAAATATCGAACCTTTGGAGGCTTGTAGTTGTACAGTCCAATGACTTGCTGCAAAAAAGATGATGCTAATGCCACATGCAGCAGTTGGGGTTTCTCTTTTACCTCCAAGCAAAGGAAAACGGTGCCAAAGAAGGCGTACCAACTTTGTATTATGAAAGCTAAGTTCCCTACGACAGACTGTATAAATGATCCTGGGAGACAAAATTGTTTTGTACAAGTTCAGGCTTTATTTTTAAAATGCTTGTTTTCTCATTACTGGAATGAACTTTATTTGCTACTTATTTTTCCTGTAAAATAAAAATTCTAGTTCTCAGTAAACTTTTTACTTAGGCCACACATGATATTGGTTTCTGCTCTCATCGCTGTGTAAAGTTAGCATTCTAGAAAGATCTTTCAGGCAGGTTATTTCTGTAAGAGCTTAAATAGAATTTGTTTTTATTTTATGCTGTTACAGGCTTAATTACTGCAGAAGACAGACGAGTTGGTACCACAAACCTGCACTTGGATGTGTCTGATGCTGTTAATGTCATGGTGTATGTTGGGATTCCCGTTGGGGAAGGGACCCATGATGATGGTAATGTTTGAAGAAAGCTGTTTTCTGTCCATTAAAAACCTTTTGTGTGTGGTTAAGCTAATCATATCTGTGATACGTATCAGAGATATACAAGGCAGTTTGTTATGTCTGTAGCACATACTTAAAAGTGCAGTAGTGCCTCGTTACTTCCCACCTGTGGAAGCAGTAGAGTTTTGCTAGAACTTAGGTATCTCCCTGGAGAAAGAATGATGTTACTCTTTTGCCTTTGTATCTGAATAATCATAATTAGTTTAGTTTAAATTCATGATTGAGCTTTGTGATTAGCTGTCAATTGACACCTTTCCTGAATTTTGTTAAGATGAAGCTTGATATGCTTAGAAAGGGTGCTGTATGATGCAGCAGTTGCAGCAGCAGTGTCACTGGATTTCGGAGCTCAAAATGCTCCTGCCTCATCTCTATGTCAAAAATCAGAAGCTTTGTAATCATATTGTTTCTATCTGAATTACCCTTTCAGAGGTTCTGAAAACAATTGATGAGGGAGATGCTGATGATGTAACAAAGCAGCGAATCCATGAAGGAAGAGAAAAACCTGGAGCATTATGGCACATCTATGCTGCCAAAGATGCTGAGAAGATACGGGAACTTCTCCGGAAGGTACGTTGGTTACAAAGGAGACTTGAGCCTACAAGATTCCTTGACTGTATACTTAGAGCAACTGAAGGATACAAATTGCCATCAACATCAAGTGTATAAGTCTTCTAATGCAGTCTTTGACAATATCAATAGTTACTGTCTTAACAGGTTTTCAGCCTGGTCTAGAGTCTTCATACTAATGCATATGTCACAAGACCTAAATGAGTTTAGTGAAAGTCCTAAATTGAAATAGTTTGGTTTTTGGTACAGAGGGGTTTTTTGAGCCAGCAGTATCAAGGTGATGTGTCCGATGTGTCATGGTTTCCCCCCTCCACTCCATCCCTTTTCTTGGCCCTAGGTTGGAGAAGAACAAGGCCAAGAAAATCCCCCAGATCATGACCCTATTCATGACCAAAGCTGGTACTTGGACCAGACCTTACGTAAGCGGCTCTATGATGAGTATGGTGTACAAGGCTGGGCAATAGTGCAGTTCCTTGGAGATGCTGTGTTCATTCCTGCAGGTGCTCCCCATCAGGTAAGTATGCCAACTCTAGGCCTTACAGACAAATAGGATTGAATTTGAGACACAACAGACCTGAGATTTCAAAATAACTGTTAATTAATATTGCCAACATAGGTTCCTTTTTTTCTGAGTATGCAGGTCTTACAGGAACTGTTTGAACTGGCTCTTAGTCATTACGTTAGTAAAAGTAATGTGTAGAGTACTGTGAATTAATTAAAGGAAAAATATTAGGGTGGATGGTGGGAAAACATCTGTGTAGTGAAACTTCAGTCATGGGAACAGAATTCTAAGAAAGTGTAGAGAACTTGCTTTAGAGAACACTAGTTACATGTGAGAATAGGGAACATTTGTTCTGGTTTTACTATTAAGCATAATTCTGTGTGAGATCAAGTAGGTTCCAGTTCCGGTTTCTGACAAATAAAGGTGAAAGAACATAACATACGTCATGGTGGGGTTTTTTCAGTTTTGTATGGTTCATTCCATCTTGATATGGAATTCCATTTGATATGGGTGTTTTTTTAGGTCCATAATTTGTACAGCTGCATTAAGGTGGCAGAAGATTTTGTATCTCCAGAACATGTGAAGCACTGCTTCCGTCTGACGCAGGAGTTCAGGCATCTGTCTAATACTCATACAAATCATGAGGATAAACTGCAGGTAACCATTTTATGACAGTAGTAACTAACTATATTGTATATTTTGCCAGCTTTGTTCAGTACTAGAAATGTGTGGCTAGTAATTTAAGAAAAAGTAACAATTTGTTTGAGGTTGTCATGTGGTAAGTATCTATTCCTTGAGGCAATAAAGTGAAGGCTTGCTCATCTAAATTGAGGACATAGTTTAGTAGTGGACATGGCAGCATTAGGTTTATGGTTGGGCTTAATGATCTTAAAGGTCTTTTCCAACCTCAACAATTTTGTTATTCTAAATTAGTCCCGAATAGGGAAATTAAAGGTGTTTTGGTTTGAAGAAGTGTGACTATTTAATAATTATGCACGAAAGTCGTACATTGTATATAAGACAGTAAGTTCCACAGAGAGAAGAATGTAGGGGACTTCTTTTAATTTCATCTATGTATGCTTCTGAAGAGTTAGTATCTGTTTAGTTTCCAACTTTTGTTGTCAGCGTTTTTTGTGTAGTAGTAATCTCATGCATGTAAAATGAAGGAGGGTGGAAATCTGCAGAATGAGTATTCTTACAAAAGTTACTCAATATATATTGCAATTCTTCAGTGTGTCACTCAAGAATGTCTGAACTTACCACGTTAATTCTCTCAAAGAACTCAGTGAAAAAATGAGTGTAAAATTCAATCTGGATTTGCACGGGATCTTCAAAGAAAGCTGAAGTAGGGTCAACTGTCGCTGTGGGGATCCAGCTTCTAACACTGTACCTCTTCAGCTTTAGTGGTACATACACAGAAATGTTTCTGTAAATGAACAGATTGCAAATGAATAATGCTTATTGTTTTAAAAAAGGAAAAAAGTAACTGCTGGCAAAGTGGAACTTAATACTCCTGTGAAAAGAAATACTGGTCATATTTGTGCCTTACAGACATTTTTAATATGTTTTTGTAGTATTTTTATATAAACATCCATCTCTGCATTTTTATATACATTAAAAAATACACAGAGACAGTAACTGTTGCATGAATGACACAAAAGACTGACATCGTATGTACATCAAGAAAGCATGATGATGCTTGACAGTTGAGCAAGTGCAGTTAAGCTGCTCACTTAGAAGTAGAACTGTTCCATTCAATACCTAGATACCAAATTCACATAAACAGGTCAGAAACACGATGGAGCTTTAATTGTTAAATAGTTAAGTGTGGAACAGATTGCTGTAAACACTAGTGGATTTTTCCTCTCCAGTCTTGCTTGCCTTTCTGGAAAATGCACAAATTAGAAGAATTTCTGGCCTTCATACAAAGACAACAGGATGATTTGTTGCATTGTTTTCATTTAAATAGGGTTAAACCATATGATTTTCTTATTCCTTCTGGATTTGATTCATGTGAATCCGTGGGTGGCTTCGGGTCACGAGGACTTTTTCAAAATAAAGTATAAACATGACTTAATGGTGTACCTCTTCCATCTTAAAATGAGTAAACATATGTTGCTGGGTGACCAGAAAATTAGTTAATAAATCAGTGCAGGTCTGTAAAACATCTGTCATCTAATTGTGACAGTTAAAGTTTGTGCTGTCGATATCCTGAAGCAGTGATAGTATATACTTCGTATATGCTTGCCAATAATAATTGATTCATTTGTCAGAGTTGATTGCATGAGTATGTAAAGTTCTCCTTCTTAGTCTGTAGAAGTTGATTTATTTTTTTTCCTGTTACAGGTGAAGAACATTATATACCATGCAGTGAAAGACGCTGTTGGCACACTGAAAGCTCATGAATCCAAACTAGCTAGGTCGTAGGAATTGCTAATTCCAAATGCCCTGTGAAGTAAGCCTTTTGCTCACAGTATACACAGGGACTGCACATGACTGCCTCTGCAGGAGCAGAGGCTTCTCACTAAGAGCTGGTGTGGTCAGTATTACACACACTCTTCAGCCACTGTTTTCTACGCTGCCTCAACACCGAAGGTCTAATGGAAGGTCGCACTGTTACATGCAGAATTCCAGATCCTAACGAAAGGTGCCGTGTCCCTTTCCTGTGGCCTTTTGCAAATTGGAAGAACGTGGAAACCACTTGGCGTTCCTGCATATTATGATTAGAAATGGTATCAAGAGTGTGGATGGTTTTTTTTCCTCATGCCTAGTTAGTCTCCACGAAGTTAGAAGGAATGTGGTGGAGGTGGGTTGTCCTACTGCAGACTTAGTTAAAGGTGCTGAAGGAGAGTGACCAACAGTAGCCCAACTGCAGAAATTTGAGCAAACTTCCCATGTGAGATACAGGCCAAGGAAAAGAATAAAACTATTCTCTGCACTCCCCTTCTCGTAGCCGTTTCTCTATACACTGTAGAGTTGCAGAAATAAAGGGAGAACCCACTTTTTTTCCTCCAGGAGAGTCAAGAAATAGGAGATTTGTGTATTTAGTGAAAAACTAGGTTTGTAGTGAAACAGTTTAATATTTCATGAAAGTAGATATTTTTAGTATTTTTGAAGTACCACAACTGTTCCTGGATTTTCAAGGAAGGGCACATTACGTTTAGTCTTCCTTTCTATTAAATCAAGAAGAGATTTTTAGAAAGCAGTCCAAAATAGCACAAAAACAGCCAAAGGAGAGTGAATAGAAATTGACACCCCACCTCCCTTGCCCATATTCCTCACCCATCTTCCTCCTTCTCCCTACACCACCCAGCTTCCTCAGAATGAGAAGTGAAAAGAGAACTCTGTTCTCATGTGGAGATGTTGTACATCTCTCCCTGCACTGGTGACTGCAGGCAATAGTTCACCCAATACCAGTGCTAGCTGAAAACATCTATCCTTTCCAAAGTGAAGGAAAAGTTAACTTTCAGTGTCAACTTTGTCCAGAACTATTTTAAGTAAAATATTCCTGCTTGATAGAACTGTATTCAGAATTTACTAATGTCAGCATTGATGCAATGGATTTCATTGTCTGGGTACATGGGGAAATGTATCTACCTTATATCCAGCTGTACTGTAGTGCCACCTGCAGGCCTGTTAATATGTTCACGGTTATTTCATTTTTTTAAAAATAAAAGTCATTTACTGTAACAGCCTGGGCATTTTTTTTCAGACTTGTGCACTGGCTTTCCCACTTTGAAATGTCTCAGCTTCTGCCTGTGGTAGCATAGGCTACCTGTTGATTTCTTACCCTGTATCTGACCAGTTGGCTTGGACGTTTGTTATACAGCCTGGCTTCCCAAGTACATGCTGGGAGTATACCAAGCTACCTGCAGGCTCTTGATGCTCAGAGGTGGTTTAGGTAGAAGATATATCTTGTGAAAAACAACATCTCTTGTACTGTGCTCCTCACCTCTTGCCATCTTCTTGTCAAGGTTTAGAGCTGCCTTCTCCACTGGAGATATGGATGGAGTGGTAATGGTTCCCTGGTTTCTGAACTTGCAGGCTGTGATGGCAGCAGCAGTTCTGCTCACTGACCTGTGGCGTACTGGAAGCTTCTCAGGGTGGTTACTAGGATGCAAGTAATTTACTGCTGGGCTTTTGCTGCCTTCATACCTTTGCAGATATCCCATTAATATGAGCTAGTGCAGTCTGCTACAAATCACAAGCATTATCCTAGACCCATGAAACATTCAACTTCACCGTATTTCTGTTGTGCTGAATGTCTTGTGTGCTTCTGCTGTACTCTGAGTATACAACCCATGCTGAATGGTTAATTACAGCTGAGATGTCTCCCTCGTGTGTGTGTATATATCAGCAATTAGAAGTAGATGGAGATCTAAAGGAAGAGATTTGGTTGTGTATAATGCAGTATCTTTGATCATTTCCAATGCAGTGATCTGCATTAAGACTCATGATGATGCATCATGATGAACCTTTGCTTGGTTTGAGTCTATCAAACATCATTTCTATCTCTTGAATTTTCACTTTCATGAATCGTACAGTTGAAACCTAAAGCATATTCACCCAAAATCAGAGTATTTGCACCAAAAAAAAATACAGATAAAAATTAAGAAATATGTAACAATCCAGATTTTAGACCAGAGGAGGACAGGAAGAATTTGTAAATGGATTAAGAAAATCAGTTCCAGTAACTTCCATTTGAGAACTTTTATCCTGTATGTGGATCGTATCCATCAGGAGATGGACACTCTCACTGCTTTGGGCAAGTTCTTCCAGGTAGGTAATTTATTTTTTTTTGTATTGGTTATGAATTTGCGTTTATGTAGATTAATAATCCACTTCTTAATTCTTGCCTGTTTGCCACCAAGGTAAGGTCTTCAGTTGATCAAAAGCTGCAATTGTCAGCTCTTAAAATTCTGTTCAAGTAATTAAAATGTAGCTGTTATGGAACAGCAATTTCAGAATTTCTGAAATAGAGTTTTCACATATTGTGTATCTGTGTGAATGTAGGTTTTTATAATAATAATAAATACCAATATTAATACCAATAGATAAATATATGACTGGTATATTTATGAATGTGTATGTTATACATGACATAGATATTACTTTGTATATGTATATATGTAAACCCCAGCAAACTGCAGAGGTTTGTTTTGTTTGAAGCATGCTTACCTTTTGCTCTCTGCTGTGGCCTTACATGGTACTTGTAGTTAGACTGTGAAGCTCACTGCGAGTTTGACATGTTAGTACAGTCCAAGTGACTGTATTTTAGAGCTTCTACTACATCTTTTTGACAGAGTTGCAAAATTTGATTATGTTTTATTTGAAAGCCTCTACCTTTGTTAGCTTAGTAATTTAAGTGGGCTCAACAGCCTTTTTTCCAAAGAAATGTTTGTCCTCTGTTTACCCCTTTGACCATTTTCATAGCCTCTTAGTTCTTTTATGTGCCATTTCACTCCCTCAATATATGTCTTCCAAGATGTACAGTTTGGACTCTAGAATCTTTGCACAGAACCTGTTCAGTGCCTCTGATTGTTCTTGTTGACTTTCTTATGCCTCCTTTTTGTTCAAGTTACCCAATTTTTGAGGGAAGATGATTCCAGCTATGAGCAGGGTTTTAATGTTTGTTCACTGTGCATTTCTGTGGTGAGGTGACAATATTCATTATTCATTTCTGAAGCATTCCTGTTGCTAGCTTTTCTCACTAATGCTAAGCATTGAGACTTCCAGTAGCAGTGCCTGTACTACCTTTCCTGAGTAGTGACAACTAATCTGGAGCCCATCACATACACTTTTATATGTGTATGGCTAGGGTACTTTCAAGGGCCTATGTCAGGATTCTCCCTTAACAGGGTTTGTGTGAAGGGTTACTATAAGCACTCATCCTCAATCATTTGCCCAGATTAACTTGGGCAGGTCAACAGCCACATAATCCTGAATTCCTGCTTCTGTTTGTCCATAGTTCCACGGGACATTGGCTAATAGACACAGACAGGGCTTAAAGCCAATATTCAAAAGTGGTGCCTGCCCACTAGTTCTGTCATACTTCATATAGAACTTATAGAAAAGTGAGCTGAAGTGATTATAAAATTGTTTAAAAGATGTACAATCAGTAGTTTTTATCACAGTCTTTTCTGGTTATAAAATGTAAGAGGCAGCTGATAAGTTACCTGGAATATATCAGAAATTTTTGAGCAGACAGAAAGTAAAAGCTTCAGCTATATGTCTTAACATTTAGTTTGCTGCAGTCATGACATTTGTTCTACTGAATGCTGTCTTCCTATTGCTAAATGGAGCTGCACAAGGTGGTGGGCAGGCACCATTTTTGAATATTGGCTTTAAGCCTTGTCTGTGTCTATTAGCCAATGTCCTGTGGAACTACGGGCAAACAGAAGCAGGAATTCAGGATTATGTAGCTGTTGACCTGCCCAAGTTAATTTGGATTGCATTCACAATACTGAAGCTTGGTGTGTGTTCAGTCATGCAAGGATGTACTCAGCACTGTCAGGCAAGAATTTCACAGAGCCTTCAAAATGTTACACAGGACACGTTCATCTTTTTTCTTCCAGTCTTACGTGAAGAGGATGAAATAATGTCCCAGTCCGAAAATTTCACTTCTTTTCAATCCAACAACTCCTTCCTTTTCTTGATTAAAAATGTCTGCAAGAGTTAATTTTACAACACTTAAATCGTTTCTTCGTTTATAAACTGTACTGTGAGGCCACTGAACCAGGCAACATGAATATCGGGGAAATTAGAACCTGAGCATGTGAAATAAGAATTGGAGCAGAAGAGTTAGATGTCAAGCAGTAACTTGACTTCACTGGCAATACAAATAAAATGAAAAAAGTTACCAGGCATGGATATTCTTTAAAATGACTGCTCCTATGATTTCTATCAAAGGACTATTAGAAGTGAGGAAGGAGAGAGCATTCTGAGCTTCTACAGGTAAGAGATATTGCTTGAGCTGTATGACACTCCCAAGTGAATGATTTATGCATCAAGCATATCTTGGAAGTATTACTTTGGTAGAAAAGGAGTTAGAAACTACACAGCATGTGAGTAAAGCATAGTGTGGAAGCACTTGGAGACAATGCATCTTACAAGCTCTGGTTACTGTTAAGTAATCTTCTGATTGTCAACTTGATTGTTTTCCCAAACTTGTCTAAATGGGATGCATAGTACTGCTTGCGGTCACTCTCTACCAACGCATCTCAATCTGAAACCATCCCATAGCTTCCTTTCCTTGTCACTGGCAGTGTCTTTTAGATCCCTAAAGCGAGTTCCAAGGGCTAGATATAACGAAAGTACAGCTTCCTCTAGGAAGGTCTCTTCTAACTAAACAGCTTTCAGTCACAAAGTGAAACTGGTAGAAAAAGGAAATCTCACAATACTTTCCATTTCTAGGGCCTTGCATCCCACAATATCAGTTATACTGTCAGCTCACACTTTTTCTCTATTTTCCTTATCCCTTTCAGTGTTTGATAACTCTTTCATTAGAATCTGCCTGTTCAAGCTTCAGAGAGAGGGTTCCCATTGTGTTCTTCCTCACCTGTCTTCTAAGACCTTTATTTATTCTGCTAAACTTTTCCAGAGGCACTCCTGTGTTCCTGAGCCCTGGTAATTGCTCCTTCATTACAGAAGCTTCTGCCCAAACCTCTGTGTCAGCAGGATGTCTGGATCTGACTTGGCATTGTTCTAAATGTAGCTTAGCTTAGGCTGCTCTACTCAAGGAACAATTTGATTCCCATGCCCTATTGTTCAGGTCATAATGGATTGATAGGTGTTTGGTTGTCTGTTTTGGCGTTTGTAGAACACAAATTTATCATGAGTTACTTCAGCAGTAGCGTATCTACTACAAAAACTATACAGCCTTAATTTGAAAAGAATTGATTAATTGCTTTCCAGGGTAGGTCTTAAGATCTTAATTACACAGCACTATACAATATTAGTAATAATTTTTAACAAGAATACTACTAATAAATCATTCTATTTTAATTTGACCTGCAGCTCACTTTTGTTCCCAAAATAGCCCTTCAGTACCAGTAGTTTCTCCTTCTGGAAAAGTAAGTTAATAAATTAATTTCTCATTCTTCTTTATGATATGGAAAGGAATTGAGCTACTTCTTGCTAACTGTAAATTGCTAGCTTAAAATACCTTTCCTGAAGTTGCTCTAAAGCTCAGCGTACTACTTAACAATGAGCTGCCACTTTAGGCATTCATAAGACCACTTGCTCCACTAACGCTGATGTTCATGTTCTGCTGTTCTTCCCACCATTGATTTCTAATGCGCTGTAACTCTTGGTAATGCTCCTCAGTACATTAAGCAGTTTAAAACATTGAGGCATATTTTATATAGTCGCGACTTAACCATGCTGCAGTTACTTAGTAGTCCCCTGGTCTTCATACATTGTGTTCACCAAGCCTCTGAATTTTCTCTCTTTTGTTTGCATCTTTCACTCATCTGAGTGCAAACACAGAACTCAAGTACCAGAACTGTTGCCATGCTGGTCTCTGATAGGAAGCTGAGGTAGTTAGAAATTGAATTATTTAGTTGAAGGTTGTGCGTGGTGGTGTTACTTGGATGTGTGAGAGCAGATTCCTTTTATCCTATTTGTAGGTCAGTTATGCCATCAATGGTGTAAATTGTGCAGTGCCTTATGCAATCATTCTGTGGCCATTCATATGCAAAAGCAGATTATGACAAGATGTTCTTTGTCACTGTCTGTAGAGACACTGTGTTTTCAACTCCTCTGTGTAAAGGAAAGTTACTAATGTTTTGTATTTTTCATCATTGCTCATAATGCTAAAGTTCATGTGTTCATGAGGAAATTTTTCCCTAGCAGCTCTTCATTTTTGCTTTGACTCTGGTCTTTTTCCTTTTTATTAAGGCTATTTGGCAAGTAATGAGGCTTTGCCATAATCTCTTACCATAGGGTTTGGTTTGGGCTTTTTGGTTAGCTGAAGAATCACAATAGTTTCCTGCAAATGACTTTTTTTTTTTTAAAGGCTTATGTAATGGACATCTTGATGTTATTCAGAGATCTGTGTATTGGGCCTGATCAGCCCTGGACTGTAACATACATTCAGGCTACTCACCAGTGGGGCAAAAGGGGCCCACTAATTAAGAGTGAATCAGAGAGGATAAAGATTCTCTTAACATTATTCCATGATGAACTGTTAAAATGTAAGCACTTCTGGTACTTGTGTATGTTTAGGCATCCACATTGCCACCAGACAACAAGGTTATTTTGTTTTTTGGCCCTCACTGTTCAGCCTTGTCAGTATAGTCAAGCAACCCTTGGCCTCTCAACTGAAGTGTGTAAGAACAAGAGCACTAAGCCACACTGAATTGTCTTGGAAACTGTACATGACAGCCTTCATCCCTTTGGTTTGATAATCTAGACCTCAGTATCAGTGTTTTACATCTGCTTTTGGGTGAAACTGAGAGCTAGGGGACTTTGAAACACTTATCTGTTTTCACCATGTATTCGCTGTTATCTAGACCCCTCTACATGAGGCAACTTGACGGAAGATGGCTTCTGTGGTCGCTGTTTGCCGAAGTACCTGCGACCTTAATTCTCACTCCTCTTCCCTAATTTTCTTACATTGCTCCTGTTACTCTCGCGGCAGCTCTCCGGGAGGTCCCCGTTGCTGCTGCGCTGCCGTCACCCTCCTCTGCCCGGGGGCTCCGCCTCGCTGCTGACGGGCGCGGGGGCCGCCTGGGCTCCGCCGCCAGGCGCTTCCGCCGGTGCGAGGTGGGCGGCCCGAGGGATGCTCGGGGCGCGCTGCGGCCCTTTGCCTCCGATGCGTCGGCTCCTCCCCTTCAAGAACTCGGGGCGGGGCCGCGCTTGCTGCAGGAACCTGCCCTTTAAGTGCCGCCTTCCGCCGCCGCTCAGCCGCCGCCCGAGCCCGCCCGGTGCCGCCATGGTCTCCTGGATCATCTCCCGCCTCGTGGTGTGAGTGCGGGCGGCCAGGGCGGAGGGATGTGCAGGCCGCCTTGCAGGGCCCTTCCCCGGCAGGGGCCGCGACCGCCGGCCGGAGCGGAGCTGCCGCGGTTGCGCTGGCTCTGCCCCGCGGGACCCCCGTGCCCCACGGTGGAGGGGCGGCCGTGGGAGCGGGGGCCGTTTCGCCGGCGGCTGCGGCCGCGCCCCGGCTCGTCCGCGCAGGCTGCCGCGGCCCGAGCGCGGCCCAAGGGCGGCGGCCCGGTGGGGGCGGCCGAGCCCCGCCCGGGCGGGCTCAGGGGACCGGCCGCGCCGCGAGCTGCCGGGGCTGGCGGCGCGGGACGCCGCGAAGCGCTGAGGGGTCTGTTCTTCTCGCAGGCTGATCTTCGGCACCCTCTACCCCGCGTACTCCTCCTACAAGGCCGTGAAGACGAAAAACGTGAAGGAATATGTGAGTACGGGTTCGCCGCGACGGCGCAGCGGCCGCCCCCTCCCCTCCGGCTGCCCCGCGCACCCCTCGCCTGACCCCGAGGGGAGCGCTTCCCGGCCCCGCAGGGTCACCTGCAGGTTGCCTCCCGAGCAGCAACCCCCACAGCCTTCGGAGAAGTTGCCGAGGAATGGCATTAAATAAAAAGGGAGGCTTCAAACCGTGAACGTGGGCTGTCTTTTCTGAGGAGATGCTGAGTAAGAAAGGGAAAGCAGGGGAAGCATTGCAGTCTGGAAGCATGTGAAAGTCCAGGACAAGTTCTTTAACTTTGTCCTTCCTCTATGTCCTTTTACCGCTTTTTTGGTATTACTTGTGTAGTCTTCTAAAAGGCTGAGTAATCTTGCTTGGTCTGTCTTCTTGTGATTGAACCTTGCTTGTGATCAATATTTTCTGTTGGTCAGGACTTCACCTGGTTTCCATTCTGGAATCGTTTCACATTCTCTAGCTCTCTCTACACCATTGTTACAGTTCCTGTATTAAAAACACATTCAATGATGTGATGTGTCATCTTCCAGAAGAAGTGTTCTAAGTTGATCAGTGGAGACAAGAGCTATTTGGTTTATGAGTGGGATGAGTATCCATTTATCTAGACTGAGGAATAACCTAATGGGGAAGAGAAGTAATGTGATTGAATAGGTTACAATTTGTTGATATTACTTTGAGGTGCAGCCTGAGATTCTTTATCCAGATGGCTCTGTTTGCTCCTTACAAAATGACATGTCAACGAGAAATACTGCAGGATGTAGTCCTTTGGGTTTTTTTGTTATATGCTGCTTCAGTCCTCTAGAATTGCCTAGACTTTTCCTATGTGTTGCCTTAAAATCTACCCCACTGAAGGAGATGATAACTGAGGTGACAGTCTTGTTCACAGTCAATAGCTTTACAAACCACAACATCTGGCTGCGGTGGTTTTTGGGGGCGTTTTGGTTTTGGGGTTTTTTTAATACTGGTCTCAGTAGAGAAGTTGAAATGAGGACGTTTTAGGAGACATGGATGATTGATATAGTGTTTTGAGTGAGTATTGGAGATATATTCAGAAGTATGATGAACCTTATTAAACTTCAAAGTTTATTAGTGAAAAGAAAGCGTAAAAGAGGCTGTGTGAATGATGTCATGATCTTGTGACATCATAGTTATCTTTGAAGCAGTATCATATTACTGTTATATTCTCAGGCCTTCATCTCCTCTTTCCTTCAAGATGCCTGTGACCTTCATTTGTTGCATGAAATGCATATATTTTTACCCAAAATTTTATTCTGACTCATGAGTGTCTGTCGTGGAATTACGGTGTTCCAGTTAAAAAATCTGTATTAACCTGAAGACAGACTCACATTTCAGAGTTTTAACCTGTTTTGTTGAGAACTTCAGGGGGAAAAAAACAAAACTATTTTTTTTAAAACAGCATCGTTTTTCTGGAGCTCAAAGGCATGGTGAATATGGAGCCTTTGCATTCGTAAGCATGCTTTACAGTAAAAAGCTGTTTATTTTCTGTGGGCAGGTTAGCTGTTGGGATACACAAATGCTGTACTTCCTTGCAGAATGTGCATGTTACACTGACCTGGTTTTCCTTTGGTAGATTTTAGCTAATAAACTGTTAAGACTTTCCTAATCTGATGGTGAACAAGAGAATGGGGTACAGTGCTTGAGTATCATAAAGTTGTTTTAACAGTAATTTCAACTAATCACTTGGTTGCAAGCCCTGCTGAGGCTGATGTGGACGAGTATGGCATTCATTTTGGATTTTGCTTTGTGTATATAGTTTTCTGGATGTAGGTGGTTGCAGATTGCTACAGCACAAAATTTTCTCTTGCTTTATTTTCAATGCAAATACTGGGGTTGGTTCAAGAAAATGTATTTGAACTGCTAAAACTGATTTTATATGTAAATTATTTCTCCTTGAGAGAATAATCAGAAGTTTAAATGTTGGACTGTCATCAGCCTAATTCACTTACCTTTGGAGAGCTTCTTCCTACTCAACCGAAGTCCAAGGATGGAGAAAAGAAAACTTTAAATGTGAGAGGGCCAATACCTCTTCAAACTGTTCTTCATGTGAAAAGTCAGTGGAAAACGTGGATGTTATGCTGCAGGCTTTCAAAGCCAGCTATATGTATGTACATAGTGCTTAAGAACCAACATTGGCGGGGGAGAAAGATCTTACAGGTGTATCTATGCCAGAGAGCATGGTGTATTGAAGATGGAGTTGACACAGAGCAGACTACCACAAGCAGTCCATCAGTAGGATCAGAGTACAGTACGAACTTATTCTTCCCCCCACCATGATACAAATTTATGATAATTCCTTGAGCTATGACAAACTGCTTCTAGTAGTTCAGACTGTTCTAAAAGTAATTTCTTTCTTCTTTGTTGTCATCTTCAGATTGGATAAAATCTACATTCCAATTATGCTTTTGCATTTACTTAATTTATTTATGTTCTTGACGTGAGTTGAGGAGACCATGTATGTGCAATTGGCTGAAGTTGGTGGTCATCCGCTTGAGTAGCAAAGACTTGATTCCTTTTTAATGGACGGAAAAAAAATAGCCTGTTTTTGATCCTCAGTTTCTGAAGGTGTAATCTGAGGGTCCAGGGTTCAAGTCCCTGGTTTTATGTTGTCTTGGATTATGTAATCTGGTTAAGAAAGAAAAAAGTTATTTGTTCTTCCCTCCTGCTTTCTGCTCTTCCAGTTTCTGGTTATCTGTGCTCCATGAACAGAGTTAACGAGTTGGAAGATGAATTCTTGTAGTTTTTTAAGAGCTATCTTTCTTTTTGTCTTTGACTGTAGAGCGTAGGGTGAAGGGTGGCAGGACAGAGGGCAAGAGACTTGTGTCCAGTATCAAAGATGTGAACACACGGTTTATTTATTAAACTGTGAAACTACAAGCCGGTCAGCCTCACCTCCATCCCTGGAAAGGTGACGGAACAACTCATCCTGAAAGTAGTCACTAAACATATGAAGGAAAAGGTGGTTATCAGGGGGAGTCAAGATGGATTCACCAAGGGGAAATCCTGTGTTACCAACCTGATATCCTTCTATGAGTGTATAACTGGCTGGCTAGATGAGGGGAGAGCAGTGGATGTCATCTGCCTTGACTTCAGCAAGGCTTTTGACACTGTCTCCCACAACATCCTCATCAGAAAGCTCAGGCAGTGTGGCTTGGATGAGTGGACAGTGAGGTGGATCGAGAGCTGGCTGAATGACAGAGCCCAGAGGGTGGTGATCAATGGCACAGAATGGAGTTGGAGGCCTGTGGCCAGTGGAGTTCCACAGGGCCAGTCTTGTTCAACATCTTCATCAACGACCTGGATGAGGGGACAGAGTGTACCCTCAGCAAGTTCCCTGATGACACCAAACTGGGAGGACTGGCTGATTCCCCAGAAGGCTGTGCTGCCATTCAGCGGGATCTCAACTGGCTTGAGAGTTGGGCAGAGAGGAACCTCATGGGTTCAACAAGGACAAGTGCAGAGTCCTGCATCTGGGGAGGAACAACCCCAAGCACCAGTACAGGCTGGGGGTTGACCTGCTGGAGAGCAGCTCTGCAGAGAGACACCTAGGAGTCCTGATTGATAATAAACTAACCATGAGCCAGCAATGTGCCCACATGGCCAGCAGGTCAAGGGATGTTCTCCTCCCCATCTCCTGTGCCTTGGTGAGGCCTCATCTGGAGTCCTGTGTCCAGTTCTGGGCTCCTCAGCTCAAGAGGGACAGATAACTTCTAGAGAGAGTCCAGCACAGGGCCACCAAGATGATCAGGGGACTGGAGCATCTTTCATACAAGGAAAGACTGCAGGAACTGGGGCTGTTCAGTCTAGAAAAGAGGAGACTGAGGGGAGATCTTATTAATATTTACAAATATCTAAATGACGGATGTCAGGAGATTGGGACATCCCTTTTTTCTATAGTACCTACCAACAGGACAAGGGGTAATGGGATGAAGTTGGAACACAAAAAATTCCATTTAAACATAAGAGAAACCTATTTCACTGTTCAGGTGAGGGAGCCCTGGCACAGGCTGCCCAGAGGGGTTGTGGAGTCTCCTCCTCTGGAGGTCTTCAAGACCTGCCTGGACACATTCCTATGCGACCTGATCTAGGTGGACCTGCTTTGGCAGGGGGTTTGCACTAGATGATCTCCAAAAGTCCCTTCCAACCCCTACCATTCTGTGATTCTACGTATAGCTCTACGTATCTGCTAATTGCTGTTACTGCCTTCATTTTGCCCAATACTGAAGCAGTGTTTGCTGGTATGTAGCGTCTCTGAAATTTGTCCTCGTTTGCCACCTTTGATTTGTCATTATCCACGTACTTTTTCAAAGAAGAGATGATCTATGTTGCTGCATTGAAGAGGTAACCTTTTGTTTCATGGAGCTGCTTTAGAAGTCAAATAAATGACACCTGGTCTTGGTCCAGTCCAAACTGATGTTACAAAAGGGGGGGAAAAAATCAGTCAGGAGAGAGCCATAAAATAGAAGTTTTGCTACTTTTTGTCATGAAAAAAAAGCACAATAAAGTAGAAATCATTTTGGCTACTAAGCACTTTGTTCAAAACCATTCACTGTGTTAGAGGGGTTGGAGGTAGCATGGAATTTACTTGATTCAGTTTAGTTCTCTTTTCCCATTTTTGATGGCACTTACTTTTAGCACAGATGACCTCTTCTTTCTGGCTGTCTGCTACTGACATTTGTATTTACTTCTTAACAGAATAGAAAACTACCAGTTTCCCTCAAAAGATATCGATTTTTCTGCCACTGGAAATTTTTGGGGAACAATTTTTATAATTCACATGATTCCTTTATAGGAATAATTGTCCTGTAGTTGAGAGACTTGTTACTAAAACAACAGAGTGTGATTATGTGTCTGTGTGTGTGTGTGTTAGGGGGAAATTATTTCATGTTTACTTTGAAAGAAATACCTACTGCTTCAGAGAAGGATGCTTTCTTACGTCTCTTACTAAGCCTTTCTTTAACAGGTAACTGTAGTTTCTGGGAATAACGCTTAAAGCAAAGAATGCTTATTATTGAGTTACAGCAGAATGCTATATTGGTTGGTTTGATTTTGGGGTTTTTTCTTCAAGAAAAAAAACTTTAAGTACAGGACTACAGCTTAAACTTTTTCACATGTGTATGTACATATATATTTATTAAAATAACCGTGATACTTGAATGCACTTCTTAGCCAACTGCTTACTCTTTTTAGATAGCTGATATGGAACTTTAGATAGCTGATATGGGATGCAACACTTTTGCATCATAATATTGCTACAGGGCATGCATTTGTCACTGTATGTGTATGAATTTAACTACTAAGAGCACATTAACCCTACATGTTTTCCCACACCATTTGGTGTGTGACCCTCTCCATTATTAATTATATATGCTTTCTTGTTGAATTAATCTTAATGTGTGGAGAAGATGAGTCATTTTTACTGAGAAGATGTTTCGCTTTTTTATGGATTCCAATGGATGTCTAGTGAGTGACTGCTCTTTTGCAGGTGAAGTGGATGATGTACTGGATTGTGTTTGCCTTTTTCACAACTGCAGAAACACTCACAGACATTGTTCTTTCTTGGTGAGTTTCGTGGTGGCGTGTTTTGGGTGGTTTTTTTGTTGATTGGGTTGTTTTTTAAAGAAGAGAGGAATAGTGTTAGGATGCTAAGAATAAACTATCTCTCCCTTAGTTGTTTTCAGTTCTCTACGAAGAGTCTGCAGGTTTGTAAATATTGTGGGTAGTAGCTGCTGGTTTCGTCTCCTGTACTCACAAACGGTAAATACACGGTATCTGTAAAAGAATCTTCATCCATTCATAACATAAAACTGGTGAAGTTTGAGACATGGTCTAAAAGATGTGGTTTTTTTTAAAAAAAAAAAGATAGTGGAAGGGACCTGTTTTGCTTTTTGAGCCTGTTGTGTGGAGGAGCAGATCAGATATATATCTCTGCACTTAAATAGTGTTTGACGTGGTGAAATTCTCTTCTGCTAATGAAGGTGGAACAGGGATGCAGTGGAGTCAGTGAAAGTAAGTTCTTAATCCTTTCAGTGGCGTGGGTCATGCTTGGCGATATGGAGGCCTCCAAAAATGACAAATCAGTCTTTATATGATGATTTCAGTCTTCAACTGAACCTTTGGAACAGGAAATCCTTAATTTCCTCATTGCTTTAGTGTTTGAGCTTTATATACATCTGTGAAAGAACATTAGTTGAGTTCCATCTTTAAATGAAACATGAACTGGCTACACAGGCCATACAAAAGTGCTCAGCAGTTCTGTCTCTTCCTGCATAAACTTTGAAAAGCAGACAAAGATCTAAAAAGACCAGGAGATGTGGCTTGTTCACTGGACCACTGAAAACAAAAGTCTTTTACTACCAACAGACAGTATAAAATTTGCATTCACAGTGTATATTCCTAGAGACTTTATTTGGTCAAAGTTAGAGATGAAAGATTGACGTCCTACCTGCTCTGTGCTACATTTACACGGATCCTCCTTTCGTGTCTTACTGTGGAGTACCTCCTGGAAGTTGCAGAAACTGAGCCATCAACCTTAGCAGGAAATTGAGATTTATTGAAATACATAGTTGAAAAGTTTGGAAAATGGGAAAGAAACTAAAGCAATAGTAACATGCAGTGGATACTCTGAACAAATTTCAGAATGCTGAGAGTAGCTGTCAGATAATAATTTGGTGTGTTTGCAGGGCTGAGAGATGCCCTGTTTATGGAGTTTTCATGGCTATGGATGAAAGACTAAATGAGACTCGAAGAAGGTATGTCCTAGGATTCCACAGAGAGTTCTGCTATTCTGACCTGATATATCAGTTCTTTTGTTTCTGAGCCTTTACCTTGTTTGTGCTCTTTCTGCCTATACTGCTCACTATTGGTTATCTACATCTGTCTCTGTGCTGATCTTGATTCCAGTTCTCCATCTTTCTCTCTCTCTCTCTCTCTCTCTCTCTCTCTGTTTCTTTTTTTATTCCCTCTTTCTCTCAGGTTTCCTTTTTATTTCGAGCTGAAAATTGCATTTGTGATTTGGCTGCTCTCCCCTTACACCAAGGGCTCCAGTGTCCTCTACAGGAAGTTTGTGCACCCAACGCTCTCCAATAAGGAGAAGGTACTCATTTATTGTTGGAAGATACTGACCTGTCTGGGAGCTCACTGACTTCTGATTCAGTTATGCCACAATAAAAACTGAAATGCTTGAATCATGCTTGTGCTGACGTTAGTGGATGTAAAATGATTCTGCCTGACAGCAATGTCATACTGCAGCTTACTGAAGATTGTAACGTAGCCAGTCGTTTGCCTAATGCTTAGAAAGCATGTTTGGCTAACCCAGTGTCATGAGCCCTTATAGTCACTGTCAGTAGTTAAGCTCTTTGAATCATGATAGGAGCAGCATGTTCTGTAGCGATGCTGTTTTTTCATGTTGTCAGTATAAGCAACTGCTTTGTTTCGGTTGTTTGAATTTGGAACTAGTGTAAGTGAAAGTTGCATTTGCAAGCTTTCTGTAAGAGCAAAGAAGCTGTGGTTACATGGTCAATGACAACTGATGCTGGTAGCCTGGAAAGTAGCATCTGGATGAGCTTTGGGTTTTTAAGGGTGATTGGTGGGGAGACTTTGATCATGTTTATAATGAGGAGCTAAATGCCATGTTCCACATTGCCTTCCTAGGAAATTGATGAATACATTACTCAGGCTCGTGACAAGAGCTATGAAACCATGATGCGAGTTGGCAAGAGGGGGTTAAACCTTGCTGCCAATGCAGCAGTTACTGCAGCTGCCAAGGTAATGCAACACCTTTTGTAACATTCAGGAATTCCCCAGCAGTTTAGTTTTGTTTGTCAGCAATTAGGTCTGTTGGGGATGCTGGTACTTCTTGGCACCAATCTACTTTTCCTTATCTTTCCTTCAGTTTTCTTTGCAGTTAATCCCACCCTTTGACTTGTGAAAAGCAGAGGGAGAGTGGAATAGATTTTGCTTTTACCTCTCCGCTGTTGGTCTTGGGAGCATACTTTTCTTTTTCTCTTCTCTGTTTTCCATAATGGGGAATAGGGCACTTTCCCTCTACTTCTGAATGATCCCATTAAGATGGTCTTGGTGAAGGTGAAGTGTCCTTGACCCTGTTTTCTGTGTCCTCTTAGGGCCAGGGAGTTTTGTCTGAGAAGTTGCGAAGTTTCAGCATGCAGGATCTCACTCTGATCCGGGATGAAGATACCGTGCTTATGCGAAGCCATGAGCCACAGCTGCACCCTTCTGGTGGGAGTCTTCTTGAAACTATTGAGGATTCAGGTACAGAAAAGCCCTGCTGGTCCATTGTAGGCGGTCTCATGCAGTGTGCCAGAAGAGATTCCCTGGTCTTTTCATGCAATGGGTTTTAGAAAGACTACAAGGTTCCAAATTATCTGGGAGAAGTTGCATTGTCTTCCCTAGTTCTTTCCCATGTACTAACATGTCTCTCTACTATTTGGCTTATCCTGCCTTTCCTATGGTCCTTCAGGACAGGCCATTTTAGACTTCCATGTGGGGTTTGTTTAGAAGTATTTCCTAAAACTTTCTCTCTTGTGCCTTAGCTTCCTGTTACTCCTCAGGAGAGGAGAGCAGTGTGACACAGAGGTCTAATGGAGCCTCCTTGGAGACTAGAACAGACCCATCAGATGAAGATGCAGGAGACAAACTTCCTAAACGTACCCAGAGTCTCAAAACACCTAAGAAGGTGACAAAAGCTGAGGTGAGCTATTGCATAAATTATTTCCACCACAGACATTAATTTGTGAGCTTTATTGAAAGTCTCTGGCTTCACAGACTTAGGCTGTTTGAAAGTTGTTTATATAAACTTTGTTGGACTAAGTATCTGCTTGTTGAGTCCTACATCCAAGGACTTGCCATCTACTTGCTGTGCTCTAGCCTTTGTATTTTTTTCATGCCTGAAAAGCCTCTGTCATAAGCCAGGATCCAGCTTTGCTTTCATTCAGATTTCCTGTTGAAGAGTTGGGCATTAGATATTTTTAACACTTTTTGGTTGTTGACTATACCCTCTCTCCTCTCTGTGATAGTCTGACTGTGTAATACTACTGTGACATCTCTAGGACAGTCACTTTCTCCTCATCTACAATCAGGGAAAGGCCTCTAAGATCAAGTCCAACTTAACCTAGCACTGCTGTGGGCACAAGTAATCCGTGTCCCTAAGCACCACGTCTACGTGTCTCTTGAATACCTGCAGGGATGATGACTCAACCACTTCCCTGGGCAGCCTATTCCAATGCTTGATAACCCTTTTGGTGGAAAAAAAAATCCTAATAGCCAATTTGAACCTCCCTTAGGGCAACTTGAGGCTGTTACCTCTTGTCCTGTTACTTGGGAGAAGAGGCCACAACCTGCTGTCAAGGAGTTGCAGAGTGTGATCATGTCTCCCCTCAACCTTCTCCAGACTAAACACCCCCAGATCACACAGCCACTCCCCATCAGACTTGTGCTTCAGACCCTTCACCACCTGCGTTACCTTTCTTTGGACATACAGTGGTTCTGTACCCTGTTAGGCCTTCCTGGACTAGATATGGAGAAAATGGAATTTCCCTCTCCACATCACCACCCATCCCCCCACCTGTGGTTTTGTCTTGAATTTTGAGTAACTAGTAATTTTTGAACTGTCTCCTCCATATGTCCATGTGATGATCCAGGGTATTTACAGCCATTCATAAGGGACATGAGTTGTCTCCACTCTTATTATTAAAACAAGCCATACATGAAAATAAGTGCAGTTGTGTTTAAGTTTAGCTTAACCTTTTTTTTCAGCTGTGGTGTGTTTTGTAGAATATGCTTTCTGAGGTTCTGCTTTTACTCTTCTTGGATGTTTCTTGTGGTTTGATTTTAATATGTGATAAAATTCTTCTCCCTTTTTTTGAAGTTGGAGCCTTATTTGCTTGATTCAACTCAGACTCCTAATTTTACTTTTAATTTAGAATAAAAAGTGCCATATGACTGGCTCTCACATTATTGAGTTTTCAAGATAATTATTAGATAATGTGGAGGAAAGTATTGGCTTAAAGTATCATTTTAAGTCATACTATTGTCCTGTACACTGTAAAATCAGGTTACTTCAGCATGTGATTAAAGTATTCTGTGACTCTGTTGGAATAGTGTGGTTGGAGAGGAGCTCTAGAGATCATCTGGTCCAACCTCACTGTTGAAGCAAGGCCATCTAGGTCCAGTTTTGCCAGGCCCATATCCAGATGGCATTTGTGTATCTCCAAGGATGGATGTGTGTGTCTAAAGATGCATTTAAAGCAGCCCGGATATTTTTAAACTTCTTACTTCTGAGTTGATCTCTCTGCCCTCTTCTCTAGCCTGTTAGACAGGAGCAAGGAAACAAGATGAACAGAATTTGATTCCAGGTTTCCTGTTGAGGACTGTAATGACTCTGTTATGCTGTTTGTTGGGAATACAGAAATTCCAGTAAAGCATTTTGCAAGGCATATTGGGTTTTATGCCCAGTCTGTCTGGATCTTTGTTTCACATGTAGAAATTGTGGGAAGTTCTTCGACTGATGTTTTTGAGATTGTCCAGAAGGGCTGAATGCATCATAGATCATAATGCACTCTCTTTTTGCCAGTATCTGGAATGAAAGACACTGGAGTAAAGTGTGCTAACTTAACTCCAGTAAAGACTCCAGAAACTAGTTTGAGATGTTTCTGCATCTTTCAGAGAAACAGCATTTGGATTGGCAGTCAAGAAGCAGAGAAGTTATAGCAGTGAAGTGTTATGTGAATGTTACCAGTTATAAATATTGCTGTGTCTAATCTTTTGTTGAGACAACTGACTTTGAATTTTTTTTCTCACACTTGTCCTGTTTTAGAATGTCTTCCTCTCCTGGTTCCTGTTTGATGGATATGCTCTGAGTGGTTTGTTTACTAACCAAAACCAAGTGGAATGGTTAAATAGCCTTTCTGAAACAATGGATGATATCGATAGGGTCATTGTGTTGCAGTTGTTTTGTCTAATTTTCCCTCTGCATTCTTGTATCTTTCCATTAGGTGTTAAAGAAAACTAACCTAAGATGTTGCTTTTCTCTCTCTTCAGCTTCCAGTCAGAAGTCTGAAAGCCCGCCCTAAGAAGAAAGCAGCAGGCTCTCTTGCTTCTAGCGAGTCATCCTAAGAGAAGCTCCCCCTCCCCAGCACCTGTCTCTGACCCAGGATTTGCCTGTCACTTCTGAGGGGAAACTCCCCAAAGAAAGGGAGCTGAGATTCATGTACATAACTGATACTGCTTTGTAGAGCTCATTCCAAGGCAAGGGGGAGGCTGGGATTCAGAAAGTGGAGTAGAGGATACACATCCTCAGGAATTTTCTCCTTTTCATCTATCTGTTAGAGGGAATGCTGATGTCTGTATATAGCCTGTTGCTTTGGAATTCCCACTGTATAACCCTAGTTGGGGAAAATCTTTGCTGGAAGGACTGACTAGGGTTAGAGACATCCATTGCACAGAAGCTGGAAAAAATATTAGACACTGAAATTCCACAGGGGTGGGTGGCTGCCTAAAATGTCTTACCCTGCTCTAAGCATTCTTCTGCAGCTGTGTGTTGTTAAGAAATGCCCACCATGATTCATCCTCCTTAAGAACAGACTGTACCTGTCGTGTCCATCCCCTTTGAGAAGGTGACTGAAATGATGTATGCTGAGTGCTTTGAAACATAAAGGACTAGCTCCTGGGAGGAGTGTTGTTAGAGTCCTGTTACTAGTACTGCAAGATTAAGAGATTGGCTTTTTTTTTTTTTGCAAGGTGAAGGGAGATAATTGAAAAACTGGGCAATGAAGAAAATGTGCTGATATATGCACATACACGTGTCATGGAGCAGATACAGGTATCTGTAAGAGTTAAGTATTAAGAAGGAAAGTTGGGCAACTGTAATATTTTGCCTCTTTTTGAAACTGCTTGAATTTTATTTTGGGTTCTGTTGTTCACTTTGATTCCTGAGAGAGCATCAGAGTGAGGCAAGTCCCATACAGTGGGAAAAGTTGTCAGGGAGACAGTTTCTTTGCCATTTAGTGTCTGAAGTCCATGTCATCCTGATACTTGTTACTATGGTCAAATTCTTTCATTCTAGCAGGTGACTGGGGAAAACCTGACTCAATATAGCCTGTGGGCATACTTGAGAATTTCAGAAGCCCTTATACCTCACTTTTAGGAGATCCAGTCCTCAGGACATGAGAACTGATAAAACAGCTGATGTATGAATTTTGCTAATTACAAGATTCAGTTTATGGGGTATAAAAAGCGGGAGTTAGGGCATAATACTGTATTTACTCAGTCCATTTCCTTTAGGCTACTGCAGCCTTTGCACAAATTTTCTGTCTACCTGTGTGCCATGTTTATCAATGTCCCAAGACCTCAGCAGCACATAACACTTGGGACAGAACTACATTGAATGCAGAATACATATTGTGGGAGTGAAATTGCAGAGCTGCAGTGAAAATTTGCATCATGCCCTACTGGATTCCAAACTGTTAAGGGGAGATTCCCCCATACACAGGCCAACAGAGTCAGTGGGAATTGGAGATGAGTAGGGTTTCTGGTTTTGAGAACTATAATGTGGGAGCGCCATTAGACATGGTTGTCAGAACAAATACTTGATGGTGTTGATCTTCACTGAAGCCAGTTATGAAAGGAACCTGGCTTCACCTTCCCTACTGAAGACTGTTCCTACCTCTAGGTACAGGCACTTGTGTTTGCCAACATCTTTTGCTGTCACATCTCTGAAATTATGGTAGATTCTTCACAGAGCTGAGTATTTCACTGCTGACAATGTGTAGAATCACTTCTGCAAGTAACCATTCCACAAGTATTTCTGTCCTGAAGAATTAGCCCTTCAAAAGTTTGTAAAGTTGAAGATTAGGACTGATATTTTTCTTGTTTTGCATTGTCTTGGTGGCAGGTTGTTATGAATTGACTAGTTATTTTAGGAAATAAATTAAGTTGATTTTATTGTTATTTGTAGCTTTTAAAATGGAAGCCTTGACAGACCACTTCAGCAACTTGCATCTTGTGAGGAATTCATGTGCTGGATTATCTACAAGGCTTTAGATGGAAGCCAGCAGAAAATCCTTGATTCAACTTTGAGTTTAGAGTTTTGCAAAGAAAGCCAAGTGTTTTGTTCTTTTTAATTCATTAGCAAACATTATACTTGTCTCACTAATACATGCAAAGATGTGTCCTGAAGCAGCAGTTCTTTCTGTTTCCATAGGAAATTCCTCCTTCAACGTGAGGGATAAAAGTCTTTACTGATTATGTGGAAGACTCAGTTGTGATGAACTGCTGTCCTAGATTTTACTGTACTGAACAAGAGATTGTTCTCTATATACCAGGTATCTTTACGACCACATTTCCTGAATTTTTTTTTCTTTAATAAAAATTTTCCTTAGCAAATTACTTATGTAAATCATTGAGGGATTTGATTTGGAAGCCAGTGGTTCTTCATTATGCATGCATTCCGAGTCTTGGATTTCTCTGTTTTCTAACAGAGACTTTCCAGATCATTTTCTAGAGTGTGTTCATTTGTGGTAACTCTTCCAGCTTTGCAGCACAGGAAGAATTTCTAAAGACTTGGTTTTGGTGTTTGGATTTACTTTCGTATTCCTGAGCTAAGTCCTACACTAAGTATCTTTTAATTAGCACTAATGCTTGATGTCATTAGCCTGTGGGTAAGTGCAGGTCAGTCTTACCCTGACGTTTGTTGTACAGGGGAATTCAATGACTTCTGGTTTTGAGAGAGCCTGGAGTAAAGTCACAGATTGTTATGTAGTGTATGATGTGAAGATGATGATGTCAAGCAGCAGAACTTAGAGAGAGCAAGAACGATGTCTTAGCATGGACACTGTTTTCTTCTTGCAGTACAAATGTGATTGCTAGACTGTGCTCTGCTTGATCAAAGCCTCTGCAGATCTGCCACCACCCACATGACCTCTTAGTGAGTTACTAGATACAGTTCTGCATGGGATGACATGGTCTTGCATAGAAATTGTTTTGTTAATGAGAACGCTGATTGTGCCATTCTGGTGAAATGCAGTTATCAGCTGTTGTTCAGTGTTTTCAGCAGGAAATGCTCGAATGTGGTTTCTCTTCAGTATCATCTGTGGGCTTCATTGTGCAATTAAGCAAATGGTTAAATCTTCACCTAGCATTTGAACCCATTGTGTTCAGGAAGTGTTTATAACTCTTTACTAATTTGCCTGGGCGTGGAGAGAAACACAGTAAGAGAAAATTATGATACCTGAAGTTTCGGGGCAGGGGACGGGAGCAGCATGGAGAGTCAAACTTCATGTGCCTAAGAATTAACCCAAAATACTTGCACCATGAGGTACAAAGCGAAGCCATGACTCCCTTTTGGAAAGAAATGTTGTACCTTCATGCTTTAGAATACTGTGAGATAATGTCTATGAGATAATGTTCTGCTGTTGCAAAAGAAAATGGTGACACGTCGTTTTCCTTCTGAGGAAATGGTTTGCTGTTAAGAGACAAATGTTCTCTTGCTTGTCAGTATCCTTCATGGGGGGTAAGAAATAGAAAAATACAGGGGAGACTAATGCCAGATTTTAAACCTTACACCTCCACGTCTTAATTTCTTACTGTTCTGTATCGAGTTTCTCATTTTCTAGCCTTATGTTTCCCAGACTGATTTATTTTAGACTAGATTAACTTCCTTAGTAGGTATCCTTTAAAATGAAAAGCTTATTCTGGGGAAACTACACCTTCCTCCGTTTTAATGATCTGAGTTCTTTCCATTGTCCTTTTGCAGTGCTGGGATTTCATTTTTAAATATCCCTCTGGGAAGTATAACTCCCTCACAATGTAACGTCAAGTAATTTCTGCCAAGAAAAGCAAGGTTTCTAGATAACTGACTTTCCAGAAGTTGTTTATTCTTTGCCATCTCAATCAGCAGGATCGGTGCCTTAGGAGGAGAGTGAGGTGACTGTGGAAAACTCTGTCTCTGATCTGCACAGAGCATTGGATCAAGGAGGCTTGCGTATTCACTACATCACTGTATGCTTGAGAGCAGCTGTTGAATATGCAAACTTGCATATAACACTAGGGACACTGTATTGTTGCATGACTCTGGCACTTGCTGGGGACATGCTAAATCACATCTCTATGTAACTGATCAGTACTGTAGCTCTTCTTGCTTTACCCAGTAAGAATTCATAATGTGCCACCTGGCTGAAGCATCTTGTTGGGGCTGCTTTCTGAGTTGCACTGTCATGTCGGGTGTGTATAACACCAGAAAAGTATTCTGAAGCTGTATGAGCTCAAAGAATCTGAAGTCTTTTGAGCTGGAAGGGACCTCTGGAGGTCATCTGGTTCAACTGCCCTGCTCAAGCAGGGCCACCTAGAGTCAGTCACCCACTAGTTCCTGTGTGCTGTTTATGGTCTGGAGCCTGCTGAATTTAATGTTTTAAGAGCTGGTATGTGCAGAAATACGTGTGCTGTGGGGGGTATGCTTTAGAGTTACAGAGGAGGAAGGATTCCTGATCACCTTTCATCTGGAATTTGGCACTGTTACAAAACACTACGAACATAATTCAGTCTTATTTATAGGTATTGTTAAGAAGCCTAGAGGCTTCAGAAGAGATGCACAAAGTAACTTGTGAGAACAGTCGGTTTGCACAGTAAATGAAGACAATAAACCTGAATAGCAGCTAAGAGCTTGTCTTGTGAGGTAGATTTGGATTAGAAAATGGGCTGTGTACAGAGTTGTCTGCAAAATACTGCTGACTTTCTGATCCTCAAGTAATATTTGAAAACTATGAAATTTAAAGATTACAGCCTCATTTTTCTTACAGCACCCCACTGTCTGAGTCTTACCTTTTGAAGCTGGGCTTGAGCTACATATATTGAGATCCTTGAACCATTCATCACTTCAGAATAAAGTTTGAATTTTGCATCTGCAGGGAGGACCAGAAGAGTGTCAAATTATCTCAGATGACTTTGTAATAGATGTGTTATTCTGGGGAAGCACCAACAGGAAGCTCCAGAGGATACATCTGTCTGGGAAATTACCTGCCACAAAGCTAGCATTGTTAGATGAACCAAGTGCTGGACTTTGCTACACTCATATACAGAGCTATCTGTAGAATCCCAAAAGTCAATGTCAGAATTGCCAGTGCTGTAATTCTAATGAGAACTGGAATTAAAATAGTATGAAATTATAAGAGACAGTGCCAAATTGGTGGGGTTATTTTCTGCAATTTTGCAGGTAAATTTAGGTCTTTGCTGCTTCTTTACCTAAACCTTGACCGTCAGCACTTTCAAGAAAACTGTTACTCCCTTTCTCTGTTTCTCAGCTCCTATCATTTCATTACCTGGTTAGGTTTTCTCTTATTAAGCAAGGGACTAGTTTCATTTTGCTGACTGTGAAAACATGAAAAGTACTGTCTTGTAGAGCTGAAATTTAACCTCCTTCCTTTATTAAAGGTCCCTTCCAACCCCTACCATTCTATGATTTTGTGGCCTAGAGTCATACAGTTACTTGTACAACAAGGCCTGAGGCTGCATTCCTACCTGGAATCTGTGTATCTGTTGGCAGTAACATAGTTCTATGTATTTCCATTATCTTGCAGTGGGTTCTGGCTGAAACAGGATTACTGCAGACCTTTTGGACAAGAGCATTTAGCTGAAGAGTATCGGAAGTAACATTTGGGGAAAGGCTGCAAAAGTGACTGAACTCTAAAAGGACAAGAGTTCAAGTCTTCTGTAACATATGACTGTCTGAATCTAACAGATTTGTGACAGCAGTAGAAGTGCATTGCTGTATTGAGTTACCAAAGGTGGGGAATTCAGTTGCATTCTTTGCAGCAGGCCTGGGAGAAGGGTCAGGCTGGATGGTGAGCATCTAAAATGTTTACGTACAAGGGAACTAAGCTTTTATCAGAAGTAAGGTTTTAGTGACTTACCAGGAAGAAAGCCAGTTGAAAATTTTTGGTGACTTTATAAAATTAGAATAAAGGATCCTGATCATCAAACCTATTATCGAATACGAAGCTTTTGTATTCATGCTCCTCCCTTTTTGGGAACTCACTGAGTTGATGGACTCCTCACTTTTGACTCCTCTCTTAGATTTTTAATTCTTTTCTCAAATGTTGTGTATGTCATAGAGAAAGAAATGAATTTTTTCTTTTGACTTGCAACCATGAATTCATGTCTGAGTTCAGGCATACTGAGCTATGTATGAGACAGTGTTGGTTGAATGAAAGTCCAATAAAAAAATGGAGAAGCTGAGACAAATCTAAACAGGTAAAGATGACCAAATGACCTTCCTTGAAGTGCAGAAATTAAGAGACTACATAGTGCTTGGTTTGGAGTCAACATTTTCACAGAAAAATGCTCTGTTAGCACGGTGCTGATGTTAAAGATGGCAAGACACAGGGAGGGCTGCCAGTTGCTTTTTGTCCACCAGAGGGTATAAGCGTCACACAACCGCTGAAGACGAGCGAGCAAAGACTTTCCTGAGGTTGAATTATGACAGGTTAAACGTCGACATGTCTCTATGAGACTGAAAGTTCTGCTTAGGAAGAGAGGGGGAAAGAGGGAACAAACTGGAGCTTTAATGGGGAAATATGAAGTAATACTACAGTTAACCCCTAACTGAAAAGGCTACAGAAGCTTGCTGGGATTTCTAATTGAACCATTTTCTAGTGTGGCTGTTGAGACAATAGCGTTACAGAATAACTGTCCTCAGATCTTCTTGTTGTCCATTCAAGCCACTTTCTAGGTGCAGGAAGCAGCTCTGTAAATGCAATGTTTGTAGTTTATCCTCCCGCCCTTTGGAATTATCCAGTTTCTGTACATTTGTGTATTCGGTAGCATTGCCCTAATTTATACTCTGAGGTTTTTAGTATTTCCTGGTAAGAATGAGCAGTTTCTTTCAGGTGGATCTATATTCTGTAGAAATTGAAGCACTTTTAATCTAAAAAATACAGATGTATCTAATGGGTTACTATGGCAATTTGTGACCATGGCAACAGTGAGTTAGCATTCTGAGGAACACACAGGTTCATTTCTGGTTTGCTTGTTTTGTTGTGTTTTGGGGTTTTTTTTGTCAACAACCTCATTAATGGTGCAAGCTCCCCAGCTCAAGAGGTACAGGGTACTTCTGGAGACAATGCAGTGCAGGGCCACCAAGATGATCAGGGGACAGGAACATCTTCCTTACAAGGAAAGGCTACGGAAACTGAGGCTGTTTAGTCTGGAGGAGACCGAAGGGGGATCTTATTAATACTTAAAAATATCTAAATGATGAATGTCAGGAGGTTGGGGCATCATTTTTTTCTGTTGTATCTAGTGACAGGATAAGGGGTAATGGAAAGAAGCTGAAACACAAAAAATTCTATTGAAACAAAAGGAAGAACTGCTGTAAGGGTGAGCACAGGCTGCCCAGGGGAATTGTGGAGTCTCCTTCTTTGGAGATCTTCAAAACCCACCTGGACACGTTCCTGTGTGACCTGATCTAGGTGAACGTGCTTTAGCAGGAGAGTTGAACTATATGATCTCTAAAGGTCCCTTCCAATCCTACCATTCTGTGATTTCAGGAAAAAACATTGCTTTTTTGAGTTCTTGACTATACAAGACCATGTAAGAACAAGGGATTTTGACATTTTCTCATACAAGATTTTTATAGAAAAGTTGATAAGTATGGGCTGGATGAGCAGACAGTGAGGTGGGGAAAAAACTAGCTGAATGGACAGGTCTAAAGTGTGGTGAGAAGTCTGAATGGAGGCCAGCAGCTAGCAGCGTACCACAAGACTCAAAACTGGGTCTAGTCCTATTTGACATTAGTGACCTGGATAATGGAGTAAAGTGTAGACTCAGCAAGTTTGCTTATAATACAAAACTGGAAGGAGTGGCTGATGTGCAGGAAGCAGCAAGAGGTATTTAGAGTATCTGACCTTGCATCTTAAAATATAGGGAAATCTGAGTAGAAACGTAATGAGACAGTCTGAGATTCGTTCTGGTGTTGAGAAAGAGGTCTTTTATCTACAGCATCCTAGATGGAAACTTACAGGCTGAAGAAGGGTCCAGGTCATAGCAGGAGTTCACTGTAGGAAAGAGAAATGGAATTTAGAATAGGACTAGGGATTCTTTGTTGTCGGACTTGGTAGAGAAAGTTATGTTTCTGTTCCATTTTTTCCATCATATGATCAGAGTAAAACAAAAATATAGTGCTTTCAGCCAGGTGCTCTGTTTCAACTACAATTTGTGGGTTGTCCTGACATAGTTGAAACCCCAAGAGCACATATTGCATTATAGAAAACACTTCAGCCATGATTTAGAGAGTTGTGAGAAATTAATACATTACTGGGGGATGTAGGAATGGGCTTTCATCACTAAGCCTCCTGTTCAGTGAATGGCTATCACTGCCAGCGTAGAGCTCATGTAAAGGCTCTCTGCTAGCAGAACTCAATGTCAGCACAAGGAAATGTGCTGGATGTAAGTTTAGCCAAAGACAAATCACAAACATTTTCAAGCTTTCTCTTTTTCCTGGACTCTGTGGGGAATCTAGCAACTGAATGGGAATTACAACATTGCTGCTATCACTTGCTAATTTGGGGCAATTAATATCTTGAATTGTAGATAGCTTGTTTTTGAATTCTATCTATTATATAAACTGCATTTAAAAGACAGTTTTTGTAAAAGCCAGCTGTTGTGAGCAGTTTGTATTTGCCACATGCATATAGAAGCAGATGGGTGGAGCCACTGGTGCTCAAAGGCTATTACATCAGAAAAGGGCAGCCCAAGCTGAATTGGTTCAGCTACTCCAGTCTACTGTCAGGCTCTTTGATGACTGGTGAGCCACTTGGAATTAACACACGCATTGCAAGAGCTTAATCCTGATACTGTCACCTTTTTACCCATGCTTTGAAGCACCGGGATGTTAAATAACTGGGTTTCTGGGCTTTTTTTGAGGGGGAAGAGGGAATTTGAATTCTTTTTGGGGAGTCATTAAAAGCTTGGTCACTTGCTGCAGTATAATGACTTAAATGTAGAAACCTTAAAGCATCCTAATCCAGTATAGTGCTTGCTTTGTTTACCCAGACTCTTTCTAGGTATCTTTTTTGCATTCTCTTTTTGTGAAAACTATGAAAGAAAACCATGTGCTACCTCTTTGGTAACTTTCTCTTTTGCTCTAGTTTGTTTTGTCCCGTTTCAAAGGATCAGCTGTTTTTCTTCCATTTCTCCTCAGAGTATAATACAAGAGGTTTTACTGATGCACTTCCATGCCACAGGGTGGCAGCTAATCCTCACTTCTGTGTTATTTTGGCGTTTCTGCTGGAAGCAGCTCTCCTGGCCATGTGCCCCTCTGAGACATAAGCTTCATGAACCTCTGAATACAGCCCTTCTGTGGGGTTGAAGAGTATTTGAAAAAGCTTATTGTATTGTGTCTATTCAGGCTGTATCAACTTACTGAAGCCTGTAGTAGCTGACAGGACAAAAAAAGCATCTTCCAAGGTATACATTTTTAATATTGCATATTGCTACGGTTTCATGTGGGTCTCTTGTAAGTGGTGCTCCAAGCACAACTGAACACAAGTATGTGGTGACACCTCTGGAAAAATGTGGCTTTGATGGAGTCTTAGTTATTGATGTGGGTATCCAGAGATAAGTTGGGAGAAGTTACCATTCACTTTTTATTTCCAATTCATTTTGACAGATCATTATCTCAGATAATTTGAATTGACATCTCGATGTGTCATTAGAATAGGTTTATGATTTGCAGGTATGGCTTTTTGCTCTTTGTTATTGAGTTTACATGGTTTACTCCCACCCCTTGTCCCAGTTTCTTACTATTGCTGCCTGTGAATATTTTTCTTCAAAAAGCTGCTATTTTGTTATGTTCTCAAACTGTGCTCCCAAGTTGTTTAAATTTATCTCCATGTCTCTTATGTGTTTAGTCTTCTGCCTTTCTCCCTCTCCATTGTTCAATAAAGATATGAAAATTAATACAGAGTCCTGCTATTTCTGCCATGTAAAAATCAAGCAAGTTTTGAGAATCTAGATTGTACTGTCTTTGTTTCCTTACTTGTTGCCTCTCACTTGGGTTGTGCACACTTTCCAGCTCATAATTGAGGACTTGGATTTGCATGACAAGTGTTTCGGTTAAGTGGTTTTTTTCACTCCTGCAGGTGCAGATCCCCGTAGAATCAAATACTGTTGTTATGCATCTAGGACTCATAGCTAAATTGCAACTGCAAATAACTTCTGGGGAGGAGAGAAGTTGGAAGGAGTTTACCTGTGCAAAGTTAGAGAATGGTGAATATCCATTTCTGGGTGCATGTGTACAAGCATGAATGTTTGGTCAACACTACATAGCTGCTATACGTAGGAATGAAATAGTAGATTGGTGAGGAAATAAATGGTCTTGCAGGACAGGTATCAAGAACTCAGCTTACTGAAAAGCCTGTGGTACAGATAGAGGGTGTGTGAAACTATGAGGGCAAAAAATGCTGTGAGAAGAATTTTCTGTGATTATCATCAGCAGTTGATCCTCCACAGGCCCTGCTGGTGAGTAAAGTGGATATTCAGGGCTAGCAGTTGCAGTGACTGGGATAGGAGAGGGCTAGCAAGGTTTTACTGGCATCTTTCTACTTGGTGTTTTGCATAGTTTTGAGGTCATGGAGCTGCTCATAAAAATCATAGAATTGTTTTGGTTAGAAAAGACCTTTAAGCTCATTGAGTCCAACCACTGACCTTGCACTGCCAAGCCCACCACTGGACCATGTTCCTCAGCATCTCAGCTATGTGTCTTTTAAATATTTCCAGGGATGATGAACCCACCACTCCCCTGGGCAGCCTGTGCCAGTGTCTAACAGCCCTCTCAGGGAAAAAATTCTTCCTCATCTCCAATCTAAATCTCCCTTGGTACAATTTGAGGCCATTTCCTCTTGTCCTGTTCACTTGTTACTTGGGAGAAGAGAGAGATCCCCACCTCACTGTCATGGAGTTCAGAGAGCAAGAAGGTCTCCTCTCAACCTCCTTTTCTTGAGGCTGAACATCCCCAAGTCCTTCAGCTGCTCCTCATCAGATGTGCTCCAGGCACTTCCCCAGCTCCATTGCCCTTCTTTGGACACACTCCAGAACCATAGTGTCCCTCTTGGAGTGAGGGGCCCAAAACTGTCACCACTATGAGACTGTGGTCTGCAGCTGGAACTTAATAACTGTAATAATGGATCCAGTCTCTGGTTTTGGCTGAGTTGAAATTCATTTTGACTCTGAAATTAAGCATTACTTGTTTTTTTCTCACCTCCTCCCCTGCCCCTACCCTGCCACTTTCCCCAAGTGTAGTTTTCCTTTGGGACTGTTGTGCAGGTGGAGTCTTTCTCTTTTCCCCCGTTACTGTCAGTTTCTGTTGCCAATGCTATGAATGTCAAACCTGCCAGCTTTCCACCTTCACGGATGTCCTCATGAAGGAAGCAGATTTACTGCTGCTTTCCGTTTCAACCAGCTCAGAGCTGACATTCTCAACCCCAGCAGTCAGAAGCTGAAATGTTCATGTAGTAAATAGATGGTTTTCTGTATTTCTGGATATGTGCAGAAATGTTATGTGGTTATTTTGCTCTCTATATGTGTCTGTGACATTTCATATCCCTATTTTTCCCAGAGGACAAGTGTATATTCATGTACTCATTGTAAAGGCAAATATGGTTCAAGAGCGCTTGACCTATGAAGAATGATTACAGGAGCAGCTGAGTTGCACAGCTTTGGACTTTACCTGTTTGTTAGAACACTGACAGCTCTTGAGTTACAGCCTCATCTCCTCCTGGGCTAGCAGGCTGAAATGAATTTGTGAGTTGTAGGTAATATGTTAGAGATGATTGGCAAGCAGCTTAGCCTGCTAGCATAGCAATGGAGAGAATCCTTTTGAATCCCAGAGATTATTATCTGGTCAGGAGTATTCTGCTTAGTTTATGGTGTTGACTCACTAGAGCTGTCATTATTTAATCATGTGGATAACCATGAGGTTTTGGAACCATTCTGCCCGTTCAGTAGGAGATCTGTGCAATTCTAATCAGCCTGACTTCCCAGGGAATGAGGGTACAAAATCCTGGCTTGAGCTGGCATGGGTTTTTTCTACCAGTTGGAGGGGAGATGACTTGTGTTCTTCCTGGCATAGAGAAACTATTAGAATTGTTGCTGCATCAGAAATGTCAGTTGACTACATAAGACAGGGATAAAAATGAAAACAAAGATATGAAGCAATGAAGTGTCTTGAATACGATGTATTCGTGCTTCTGCCTGTGATTTGACACATTAAACCAGTCCTTCTTTTCTTTCTAATGGCCCATACTACAGGCGATGGTCAGCAAAACACTGATTCCTTTTAGAGCTTCTTAGTCTAGCTATAAGTGGTGGTATAAGGGGTACAACAGTATAGCCATGGTGTTTTGGGTTTAGCCTTAAAAATGTATATTAATTGTTATAGTTCATATAATTTGGCCCAGCCACTAGGCTGCTTTTTATCTATTTTGTTTCGGTTTGCTTGTGTGTACTTGATGAAAAGCTTTTCTTGGAGGGTGTGAAGTGGAACAAGACTCTTCTGAAGTGAGTAGGTGTAAAGAAAAGGATCAGAGATTCTACAAGAGAAATGAAGAATTATCCCAGGGTATCTCTGTTTAAATCCTCCAGACAGCTTTTGCATATGTTTGTGTATTAGTGAATTACAGGGGAAAAAAGCCAAACCTTCCAGTTCCTTAGCACCAAAGAAATTCTGTCACTCTCAACTCCAAGAAGGCTGGAACAGTGAAACCTGAGCTAACTATGGACAAATAAACACATCTTTTTATTTAAAACTTTATTCTCTTAATTGGAATAAATTCTTCAGCACACAAACTGAATAACTGATTATCCTGATCAAGACAGTTTTCCTGATAGTACCAGAGCAGTGTGGTTCCAGTAGGAATGCAAACATGCTGTTGCTGTGGAGCTGCTGACATCATTGTAGTAAAAGATACTGCAAGTGCTGCTATACTCAGCTTGCAGAAAAAGCAGTCATAACCTCAATTGATTTTTACAGAAGTCACTAATTATATGTTCTAGCAGTGAAACAGGAGAAACAGTGCCACCGAAGTAACTTGGATTCTTTTCAGAAAGTCAGCTAACTCATGCCAGGATTTATGGTAAATTTCCATGCAACAAGAAAGCAAAAGCCAAAAGCAGAGAAAGAAGACCTTATTAATCAGCATGTAGGTACAACAAAGTCAGTAACCAAGAGGAACATATACTGGTTGAATGAAGTCACTGTACACAGATGTACACATCTGTGGTAGAAGAAAACACCCACCCTGAAGAAGTGACTTGAAGGGTGATGTTAAACACAAGCAATTAGAATGATGAAGTCTAGAAAATCCTGACCCATTTAGAACAACTCAAAATGGAAGAAGAAAGAAGTAATTGAATATATTGTTTAGTTTCAATTATTCATTTGATCCTAATTTGACACTCCCATTCCTATAGTGCATACATCTCAGCTGTGCATCTCCAATGGATCATATTTTACTAAACTTTACATATTTCAACTTTTTCAATGTTGTCTGTTGTGGTTTAGGCCCATCAGGGAACAAAAGACCACGATTAGACTCAAGTACCAAAGGGCAGGGAGAGCTTATGGTCCAGGACAAAACAGACCAGGCTACTCGGCTTGGGGAAGAAAACAGAAAATAATTTCATCCAACACCAACTAAAGCATAACCATAGACCCCAAAACATAATCAACACAAAACAACACAGAATGGTAGAATGATGAAGAAGCCGACCAGCCCTTCAAGAACACCTTCTCCCCACCCCTCCCCTCTTCCCGGGCTCAGAATCCTGATCCCAGTGTTTTCTCTTCCTCCCCTGTTGAATGGCCCAGGGGGGCAGGAGTGGGGGTTTCAGTCAGTCTATTCCTGATGGCTTCTGCCGTTTGTCTCTCCTCAGGGCAGGTGGGCTCCGCACCAGTCCTCCCTGCTCCTCCATGGGGTACCTCACACACACAGCAGCCCTGCAGGGGCTGCTCCCACATGCGTTCATCCCAAAGGCTGCAGCTCCTCTCTGCCTCTCGTGTGGGGCTGCTCTGCGGCCCGCAGGCTCCAGCACGGCCTGCGCCATGGCCGCCTCCTCACAGTCTCTCGCCCATCTGGGTGCACTCACCCGGAGCTGCTGGTGGCTCTCAGTCCTGCCATGGCCCTCCATGGGTTGCAGGGGTACAGCTGTGTTCTCACCACGGCTTGCAGAGGGGCCTATGGTCTAGTGCTCCTCCTTGCTAACTCCTTCTCTGACTGTGGGGTCCGCGTGGTCGCCTCTATCTTGTATCACTCTTACACCTCCTGCCAAGCACTTCAAATTCCCATCCCTAAATAGTGATGGCACAGGTGCCAGATTGGCCCAGCCGGGCTGGAGGTGGGTCTGAACGCAGGAGCCAGGGGAGAGTCCAAAAACTCTTTACCGGGTCTTCACTGCAACCCCTTCCCCTGTTACCAAGCAAATGCTGCTCCTTGCTAAACCTTGACATTGTCTTACAGAATACATTCTGATTTGAATTTTGTTCATATTTTCCTGAGTTCTTTTATGTGCAGAAGTGTTTGGTAATGAAAATAAACTAAAAGTAGAATGACCTTCTCCCTGCATGTGAGGTTATGCAAATGAAAATTGCATATAGTCATCCTTTCTTGCTGACATAATATGTTTCAAATATTGATCCAATGCTTTGACTGCACAGTACATCTCTAGAGTTCTTTGCAGGTTATTATTATTTCTTCTTGGAAGACGTTGAAGTGTGGATAACCTTCCTTTCAAGTTGTATTAATCTTTTCCTTTTTTGTTAATTAAGTTATTGCCGTGATTTTTCTCTAGCACTCCTACCTTATCCTGTACCCCTGAAATCAAAAGGAATTTATCTGTTAGATCTTGTAGATTCCTTTGGTTTTCATGTTTACCTTCAACAGCTTTTACAATGCATCTTAATTTGCATTATTTGTGGATTTAGCACACAATTCTCTAATGACTCTGAAGTATAGCAGGTTTTAAAGTATTCTACTCAGTTCCTTTTCAGCAACCCTTCTGTTATCTTTGTACATCTTTCTCAACTTAATTGTTTTCTCAGCAAATTAAAAAATCTGGATATGTAATTAAATGTGGTAAAAGTTCTTAATAAAATTGCTCTGTTTGAGGGAGCTTGAAGTATATGATTTCATGTTGTATGGAATATGCACTTAAGCCAGCATTCCCAGAAATAATTTTGGTTCATGTAGTGGGTACTTATTTTGTGACTGAAGATTAAAAATCAATGCTATCTCTTCTTCAGTGTCTGAGGGTATCCTCTCCCGTGCAGGAAATTCTGTCAATGTATTCACGTTTGCTTGGATTGAATGCAGAGGGCTTTTACTCCCCCATTGTGTCATAAGTTTGTTTATATGCTTAAAATATATTTACAAAGAATTCACTCATGTTGGAAGAATGTTTAAGGTCCTTGACGGCTGTTTAACAGTGAATTCCATTATTTCTTTTGTCTTTGTCCTTATTCTGTTTTACTGTGGCTCAAAGATAACTTGTAGCAGAATCACATCCAGAAGGCAGATTGGTACCTCCGTGTCTGTAGGCCTGTGAGGCCAGTTGCTGGATTTTGAGAGGTAGGATGAGGCATTCATTTTCTTGAAATGGGTCTTTTGCATTGAATACCATTTAATTTGTGGTGCAGCAAGTCTCTGAACTCCGTGGTACTGTGAAAACCAAAATTGGTCTGTGGTTTTATATTTGTTTTGAGACTTACAGTTCATTCATGTCTGTTTTGCCAGACACTAATCCTGTTATAAAGACAGCTATTTCCTTGATCTCTTTACTGAAACTATGACAAGCAAGTAACAAATTTCATCAAATTGACCTTACAGAGATCTTACTGGCATACTCTTTTGACCTGACCATTACTCACTATGCACCTTAAAATTTGCTGTTGTTTTTCTTCTAACTGCAGAATAAAAGCATTAGGCATGGGAGATACATTTCATGCTGCTCTTGAAAATGCAGATTCCTCTTTCTAGTGAGCTGCCTAGTACATTGTGCTGTGAAATTTCCATCCTTCCCCTTCCCCCAATTATTTTTAGTTTAGCTTGACAGGCTAGTAAAAGGAAGCCATTTGAGAAGTGAGGAGGGCTGAAGTTTTGTAGAAATTCCAGGCAGCTCTGCACTGAATCATCAGTCCCAAGAGCATGGAGACATTCCGCAGAAATGTCACACAGGCCTTCTGGCATATTAATGAGGAAGCAGCAATGAGCTTTCAGCCAGGTTGATTTTGGAGTTCTTGCACAGCTTGGGATAAAAGCCCTTAGCAGTCAGTAATAGAACAGTTTAAGCAAAACCAAAATCAAGATAAAGGATACAGTCCTGACTGGGGCTGTTTCGGTCATGAGGTGGACAGGAACCTGGCCTCTTGTGACATGTTTGTATTGTGTTTTAGTTTTATTACTGTATCACTTCTTTCCTCAGCTTTTACAATCTGGATTTAGTAAAGCCCATAAGTTTACCACTATTCTCATTACTATAAGAGTTTTCCTATCAGGAAACAGTGACTTTTAACTTACTGTATACTTAAGAATTGGTTTCTCTTTTAATATTCTTAAGTCATTTTTGCCTTGAAATTTTCTTTGAAGCAGGATTTGTGCTTTATTGTGGAATTTTTGGCACAAATCAACCTTGACAAATAAACAAAAGATAAACAATAACGTTCAGGAATAATAACCTGCTGAGACTGGTAGGGCAGGAGATTGGCTAGTTAAAAAGTCTGTAACATTTATTTTTCAAAGTACTTAAAATGTTATTGAATGCAATGCAAAAAGACCTTTTCATGTACCATTGAAGTTGAATATCTAAAATTAAGAGTAGGGAAATGCAAATGGCAAGGTTAACAGAGTGAGTGCAGTACCATTGTATTTCCTTCTGTTCTACAACTTAAAAAGTACAAGAGGTAATGTTAAAGTCTTACATAACATGAAAATTAATTCCTTGGGCTTACTCTGGGAATAAGAAAAAGTTAATTTAGCTCCTTTCATTGCAACAACCTGAGGTTTGTCTCTAATACATGGGAGTTTTTAACCTTGTAATTGTTAACTTTTGAATATCATTGCTGCAATGATGGTTTAGTTTATAGCATACAGGATGATTCAAAGTTAAAATATTCTGGTAAATGATAAAACAAAAAAAAAATCCCAAGAAATAACTACTGCTTTTCCCTCCCATTTTCCACCCACCTGCAAGTTGCAATGTTACCCAGACCAGGCCTGTAGACCAAGCCTACTTTGTGTTTAGTACTCTACAGTTGCATAACTGAATATTTGTACTCTACAAATTCAGCATTTGCCTTAAAGAAAGATTTAGGTTGGAAGGCACTTTTGAAGATCATCATGGGCAGAGACATCTTTCACTAGATCACGTTACCCAAAGCTCCTTGCAAGTTTGGAGCATATGCAGCTTCTCTGGGAAACTTGTTCCAGTATCTCACCACCCTCATTGTAAAAAAATTTCTTCCCAATGTCCAGTCATAACCTACTCTCATTCAGTTTAAGACGGTTACCCCTTGTCCTGGCACTGCAAGCCCTGGTAAAAAGTATCTCTCTCTCATGATCCCCCTTTATATATAGAAAGACCACAATAAGGTTTCTCCAGATCCTTCTCTTCTCCAGGCTGGACATTCCCAACTGACTCAGACTTCCTTCATAGGAGAGGTACTTCAGCCCTCTCATCAGTTTTGTGTCCCTCCTCTGGGCCTGCTTAAACAGCACCCTAGATCTGGACACGGGACTCCAGAGTGGGGTGAGTAGAGAGGAAAAAGGTGTAGAATCACCTCTCCTGAACTACTGGCCACACTTCCTTTTACGCAGCCCAGGATATGATGGGGCTTTCTGGGCTGCAAGTGCACACCCCTCATCTACCAGTACCCCCGAGTCCTTTTCCACAGGGCTGCTCTCAATCCATTCATCCCCGAGTGTGTACTGGTGTTATGGATTGTCCCAGCCTAAGTGCAGGATCTTGTACTTTGCCTTGCTGAAGTTCGTGTGGGTTCACTCCTCAAGTCTGTCAAGGTCAGGCTAGATGGAATCCCTTCTCTCTGGCACATCACCCACTAGCCACAGCTCAGCTGATGTCATTCACAAACTTGTTGAGGGTGCACCCAACAATATGTGTCTATGTTACTAATAAACATGGAAGAATAGCAGTTCCAATACAGACCCCTGAGGGACACTGCTTGTTACTGATTTTCACTTAGGCATAGAGCCAGCGACTGTAATTCTTTTGACATGGCCATCCAGACAATTCCTTATCCATTGGATATCCTAGTCCATCCATCAAACACAAATCTCTCCAATTTAGAGACAAGATATTGTGAGAGACTGTCAAAGATAACAAGCAAGAGCACTAAAATTGTGAGGTCACTGTCAGTAGCAGCAGAATGACACTTTCCCAAAGACTATTGCAGAGAGCAGAGTAATGTTTTCTATCCCATGGCCACCCAGGAAACAAAAATAGTACAGTGTTAACTGAGTGGAAAATCTTAGGGCAGATATTCGAGATGGTTTTGTTATGGTATAGACAGAGCTACAGTGTAATATGCTAGGAACCATTCTTGCCTCAGATGACACCAAATTGGTAATCAAAAGCATGAGAGGCACTTCTGTAGCAGCTTATTCCAGAATGGCAAAGTACCTTGAACCTTCCTTTCGCCAGCTTTGTAATTGCTGTGGACAAGGACAGGATTATCCAGGACTTATTTACAAGAAAACCCCCACATCAAAATCTTTAGTCATTGCTTGCGTCTTTCCAAGCTGCAGAGCTATAACCATTTCATTGTTGCTTTGATGCCTGGATCTCTGGATTGTCTGATTTTGGCTGGGTCCTTTGATTGTGGAAGAAACTGAGTCAAAGGAAGAATGTACATCAACAGAAGAGAGCTACCTTTTTTCCCAGGTAATTTGCCATGTGGGACTTGAAGAAAGTGCAAAGCTGCTCTGGTTTTATTTATACATGGCTTACTGGAAGACAGACAAGCTGTGATGTCAAATGTAAGGTTGAACAAGAGCCAAAGGTGAGAGAAAGAAGAACTCAGTTTTCCTCATCTGTTTCCCTGCATACTGAGACAATTACCCTTCTTTGGTACCAATTAGGTCTTCTAATTTACTTTTCTTACCGCATAAAATGTTCAAATTTACCTTCCTTTTTACTGTGACACTAAGAGTAGGCCCTGGCTCTTTGAACATATATAAATAAATATAATAAACTCTTTCTACTAAGAAAATAAGTCTATGTATTTGTTGTTTTGAGTGTGTGTCAATAACAAAATGAATTTGGAATTCTCTGGGCAAATAAAAGCAAACCATTTGTCCATACTGTGATTTATGTATATAATATGAAACAGAAAATATGTCTGGTTTTTAACTGCAAGATCATATTAATCTAATAAAGCATTGAGTAGTATATAAATCGTCTATGCTACTGAGAAGTGTCGGTATGAGCTCTTTCTGTACATCTTACTGAGCAGAAGGCAACAATAGCCATGTTATTATATATTGGAGACAGATGGTGCATCTGTTCATCTCTGAAGGTTACCCGAAGCAGTTAACAGACAAATTTAAAAGTCACAGGCTATCCAAGAGTAATATGTTGTGTCTGAAGACACAAGAAAGCCTATATGAAAGCTTAGATGTTAATTTCATTCAACCATACTGAATATAAAGTGAAGCATCTGTGATAAGCAAGAAACAGCTTTTAGGAATATTAAGTAAGTTATTTTTTTACAAAGTAAAATACTTGGAGAATTTAGAATATGCCAGAATCAGAAGGTGCTGATTGCCTCTGGAAACTAGGAGTAACATTTAGGACTGCTGCAGGTTCAAATCTAACTCAGAGCAGCTGTGCTTTAAAGTAGCTACCTGTTTGTTGGATCTGAGAAGTGAGCTAGAGCTAACTGACCAAGTGCTTACATTGCCAAGCGTGCATGTGCGAGAAAAGCTGGGAAATAAATGTCTGTTAAATGTCACATATAATAGAATGTATGATCACATATCATTAAATATAGGAAACCATTGCTAAAGGTATTTTTAAATCTTCCTGAAGGACAGGAAGAGATTTCTGTTGCCCATGACTTTGTGGCATTATTTTTGTTAATTGTATTCTTGTACTCCATTATTCTCTTTTATACAGATCAGCTGACTCTTCACTAGCAAAACTTTGCCAGAATAGAAAAACACAGCAGTGTAGAAAGAACTGAAAGAGCAAGGCAGGGGCCTGACTGCATTTCAACAGTTCTAGTTGCTGAGTATTGATGTTCTTCTATATGCTCTAAACCCTGTAGTTTATTTTTCTCAACAAGAAAGTTGAAATGGAAGCTGATGATTTTGAGCTGATTTTTTTGTTATTGTTGTTATGTTTTTGTTTGTTTATTTTTTATGATCACAGTTAATTCTGTGAAAGGATGAACTGAAGTAAACTTTGCAGTCTAACTAAAGAAGGAAAATACTAATACATATATTCTGAAATGTTCATCTTATCCTAGCTTCATGTATAAAAGAAATCTGAGTACCTACTCCAAACGTGACAAGCTTAATTATATTACTGGTATTATCCCTAACAAAATGATTATAAAAAAACAGAGCTCACCTGTTCTGTATTTCCCTTTCTAAAGGGCTGCACCATGCCCTGCATTAACACAAACTTCTATTCCCAAAGAATGGTTCCTGATGCAAAAGTGTTCTCCCTTTCTTCCTTTTCTCCAATGCATTAAACTCAGATTAAGTTGTCCTTCAGGAGAGCCAAAAAGGCTGAAAGAGAGATATTGTGCTTCATAGACTGGAAAATATGTTGGGGTTTTTTTTGCTCCTGTCAGTGACTCTGGTGGAGTTGCATAGTGGAGGAAACATGTCTACAAACAGAAGAAAAATGGTAGCACTCTGGTTGCTGCTTTTGTGAGATCCTGAATGATGTTTGGTTCTTTCTCCCCTGTAGATCCCAAAGATTTTTTTTTTTGAAACCCAAGCAAAATACTGCAAAGAGCAGATATTATATTCTTCAGTAAAGGATGAATATGAGATGAAGACATGTCTTCCAAAATAAGGTTTCGTTTGCTAAAGTGGGGGAAAAACAGAGAATTAATAACACTGGAAGTTAGGTTTTGGGTGCTAGATTACTGGCTGAGGAATCATTGGGTCTCCTGTCCCTTTTCAGGTGTTGCTCCCGTTGATGTAGTGAATACCATTTTCACTTACAACATTGCAAATAGAGAGGAGGGAGACCTGGCTGCACTGATACAGCGATGCATCACTGATACAGTGCACTGATACACCAACAGATTCCCAAGCAAGAGCAAATTTTTGACCAATGAGTCTGGGTAGTGGTGGAAGCTGCTTAAAGGTTGTAGAGAAGCATAAAGATTAACTGAGGAGGCAAGTGGAAGCATGAAGCACGTTTATAAAAGATTTGAAGGCCATAAGGAACTTCCCTGATAACATTATCTGACCTACTAGATAAACAGAACACCTGAATAGCTCCTGAATTTGAACTATTGCATACCCTTTTGAGAAACACTACATTTTGCTTTAAGGACAGCAAGGCAAATGAATGCAGAAACAAGGGAGTTTAGCAATATCTAATGTACGTACAAGAACCATACCTTGTGGGAAACAAGCCAAACAGAATCCTATGTGTAGTATGTAGCAGAAAGAAGAGCTTTTCATTAGCATTTCAGATGTGAAGATACTGGTTTGAAACTTCTGTCATAATGGAACTGGATTGTCTTTTTTGCTTCTTCTTAAGGGCCTCATATAAAAATGATTGATTCAATTACCTTTTGATCTGAAATACACAGAATTTCTGTTGTTCCTCTCACAAACTGTAAACCCTTCCTAAAAAAAACCCAGAACAGAACTGCTGAATTACCTCAGATTATGTGGCCTGGCCAACCTAGGTGCATGTCTCTAGTGGTACTGAGTGATTCAGAGGTAGATAATTGAAAGGAATGTTGACAGTCTTGGCCTGGTTCATGGTGCTTCTGTTTACTAATTACCAAGATTTCATTTGGATTATTCCATGAAGGAGCAGTGATGGTGGGAGAGATGAGCCTCTCTTTAAAATAAATACAGGTTGAAACATGTTGTTAACCAAACATAGTGCTCAGTGTTTTCTGCATCTAATGAATGTCTGTCTCTGTGGTATGTTGTAACAGTTCCATGGGTTAGGGACTGTGCAAAACTGTTTTTCATTTTTGTTTCATGGTGTTCCTATTCTTCTAATCTGAGAGAAGATATATTTAGCTCTCTTTTTTATGTATACACAGTTGTGTTGCATCTTGTTTTGTTTTGTAAAAGCAAGACTTTTGCATATTTTTATAATTTTCCTGTACTTTATTGAGCTTTGCCTTTGGAAAAACTGTCAGATCGGGTCACCTTAGGCCATCTAATTCTTGGCTGTGAGTTTCCAATAGTTGGTGCTGATAACATATAACAAACAAAGCAAGCACAGACTGATTTTTCTTTCTTTGGACCCCATTTGTCCAATATACCAGTAGATGATTCCTGAGCTGAGGCTGCTTCTCAATGTTATGTTTAATAGCTACCAATAGATCTATCCTTCATTAGTTTATGGAATCCATTTTACAATTGCTCATTGAGTTCCATTGTGTATTATTACAGTAAACTACTTTTGCTTATTTGTTCTAGACTTGTTGCATCATTGCTTCATTGTGATCATCTTTTTATTCTAAGTTCACATCAAATTGTGTTTGCTAGCTTGACTTTTTTTTAAGGTTCTTTTTCAAGCCTAAGTAGCCTGAACTGGGTGAAGAAAGACAGGAGAGGTTGTATTATGAATTTGTATTATTTTTGTAATGGTTTCCATCAGCATTTTCTTAGAGTAAAACAACTGATATTGTTACTGCAGCTGATCATAAAGCAGGTGTTTTCACTGAGGTGTTCCTTCATCCCAGGACTTTAGATTCACAGCACCTGATGGGCTTTTATTGATGTGAGGAGGAGGAGGGAGGAAGTACAAGTGAGTTTGTGTTTTTAGTGGGGGAAGATGAACACAGAGAAGGTCTAGCTTTGTTCTGAGTGGGAAGTAGGTGCTTGTCTGCTAGTTACTCTTCTCCCTGGAAGTCTAGATTTGGTTAACTCATCTCTGACAACATTTGAGTGCCTAAAGAGTCTGATCCTGGGAAACTGCAACCTGAGACTAAGGAGATAGATGGAATTCTCAGTCTTTGTGGTGAGTAAAAACACAAGATGTAACTTTAGCTAGAAGGGAAAATTATTTCTTTTAAGAATTCTGATGTCCTTATACTCCAGTACAGACTTTTGGTCTATGGTATTTCTTCATCCTCCTAAGTATTTGTCTAATGTGTTTTGAGTTGTAACTAAGTTCAAAATGTTACTTCGACTTTTTCCCTGCCTGCATTTACCAGTCAGATAAAACAGTATTGTTTAACTTAGTCCATGAACCCAAAACTATTCCACAACCAGTACATGCAGCTTTTGCAGCACCTGGGGTTATGGCTTGAGACCAATCAGTTTCTTCTCATAAACTGTCAGTGTTTGAGATGGACCAGAGCAACAAAGCAAAATTCTTGGATCTAACCAAGACTGTGTGATTGTTCTGTGGTAACATCCCTGCCATCTTTCCTGCAATAACACTCCTTGAACAACTCACATCTGTGGAAGGGACTGTATCTCAGTAGCACAAACTAGACATGCAGAGGGCAATTGTCTGAAGGATACCAGCTAACATAAGAAATTGTCCTTTCCTGGCTCACAGACAGAAAAAATTAGAAGACTCCAAACAAAACTCCTCCCCTGGGTACAGGACACTAAACGTCAGCTCGAGCAGCATCCCTGGTATTTAATGAGATCCAGTTCCTCAGATAGTAGTGAGATCCTTTGCTGACATCATTATGGAGTTGTCATGGTTACAAAAGGACCAGCTGCTAAATACAAAGTATCAGAAAGATGAAAAACGTGAAAATCAATGTGCAGGCAGAAAAGGCACAGAATAGATAAGATGATTTGGAGGTCAGGGAGAAATAAAGGGAATGTGAACAGTAACTAGGGAATTAAGCAAGAAATAAAAGTAAGAAGAAAGAAAGGTCAGAGGTAGATAGCCAGAGATGCATGATCCAGGAGTACACTCCCTGGGACCTTGACAGGCTTTTGTTTGTAGTTAATGAAAAAGCTTCAAACAGAAGTCTTGAAACAATGCTCCCTAGCAAAAGTCTCTTTGGGCTAGGACAGAATGAGTTGTATATTCTGATACTGAAGGGTGGACGGTGTCTCTTTCCCAAGAACAATCCTTCCAGGCGCCCAGGTGAATATAGAGCAGAGTATCTGATGCAGGAAAGGATATTTGCATAGAACACTCCCAACAGTGCTCCGTCTCGTGGAGCTGACATTTTGGCAAAGCTCCAGCTTAAGTCACTGTTTTCCTCTATATTCTGTGGCCTAGTTTTGAGCAGGTAAAGACTTAGATGGCCTTTTTGGTTAAGCTGGTGAAAGCTAATTCAACATTTTATTCTGATAGAAAGTAATGAAAAGTGTTATCTGAGATAATGAAGTGAGCCTGATACTATGATATGAATTAATATCATAGTGATTCCCTGAGCAAGTGGGTTGGGATCTTTAATTAATTCCTGCAGCAGGATGGGAAATCAGGTTTCCATGGATACTGAGCTAGAAGCAGCCCTGACACTCAAAGGAAATGCAAGCTTAGTTTCCCTACAGCTTGTTTCCTAAGGATGGTTCACCACCACCCCAATCCTCAGCTCTTTATTCTGTATTTTTAAAGGAAAAGAGAAAAATGGACATTTGAGGGGAAAAAATACTATTATACTATTCCCTTACCTAGAAAATTGCATACAAGAAATGAAAGGGATTTGCACAGTTTTAAGCTACAATTAGGAATAAACAAAGTGTATTAGAACTAGAGGAGGAAAAAGGCTGTAGCCTGTTGAGCTTCTGACAGTCACTGAGGATGACAGCAAGACCTCTGGAAGGACAGATTTCTAACCAAGGACATAGAGCAGAGTGCCAATTTTAGTGTAGGTGGTTTCAACACAGCCATAATTCAGCCAGGTGATTGCAGCAATGTGTATACCACCGCTCACGAAATAAACTGTCAAAAACAGTGTTCTCTATGCCAATTAAAAATGTAATATAGACCAGCCAAATTGCAGTTCTTACTCAGAAGTTAACTGCCAGATGTAGAGATAAGTGGTGGACTCTCATTAAAAACACAGAAGATGAGCGAGAGGAAAAAGGATATTTGTTGATTATGTAGATTTTAAATTTTAATTCAAAGTGGTATCTGTCACTGTATTTTAATTGCTGTAGAATAGAAATTTGGGAAAACTCACCTCTTTATTTATTCCATGTACCAATCCATTCAAATATGAGATGAACGCAAATAACATCCACAGTATAACTGGGAGTCTTTCTGAACAACAGTCTTCAATACTTTCTCTGTGACCTGCTGTGCCTACTCAAGAAATCTGTAAAATGTGTGTTCTTACTGATCTTAAACTCCCATTAACCTCTCATACTCACTTAAAATGGGATTTGTAAATCCTGGGCAGCTCCATAGGCAAACACAACAAAATAAAAACCTTATTTGTTTTCAGAAGAGCCAAAAATAAAGAAAAAAGGAGCACATTTTAGGAATGGAAAGCAACTGTTAATCTCTTACAAAATGCATCCAAGAACTTATAATACATTAAAAATTATTCCCCTTCTTCACTTTTTAGATATTACAACTAAAACATAGGACTTCAGAACAGTAAAGACAATTATTAGCTGGATCAAGCACTTGGCACAGCTCTGTGCCTGTCCATGCTTCAGGGTTGTTTGCTTGCTATTCAGAGTATTCCTGTGGGCCCAGGCACAGGTCAGTTGAGTGAAGGAGCCCTGGGACTGATCCCTCTAACAGTCTGGACAAATCCATCTTGTTTTCCTTTAAAGGGAGAACAAAGAGTGGAGGGGGAAGGAGGGTACCAAGTGGAGAAGAGAGGCCTCAGACCACTTTACTTCTCAGAGTGACCGTGGCTATCATGGTCACTGTGTGGTGTCCTCAGTTCACAGAATCATTACAGTTGGAAAAGACCTTCAAGATTATCAAGTCCAAACACTCACCTCACACTGCCAGGCCCATCACTGAACTACACCATATCTCTCAGAAACTCATCTATGCATCTTTTGAATATCTCCAGGGACGGTGACTCCACCACCTCCCTGAGCAGCCCGTGCCAATGCTTAATAACCCTCTTGGTGAAAAAGTTCTTCCTAATGCCTAATCTAAACCTCCCCTGGTGCAACTTGAACCCATTTCCTCATGTATTGTCATTTGTTACTAAAGAGAAGGAGATGAACCCCCACTTCACTACAGCTGCCCTCCACGTAGTTGTACAGAGTGATTGTGTCTCCTCTCAGCCTCCTCTTCTCTAGGCTAAACATCCCCAGTCACTCCTCGTAAGATCTGTTCAACAGACCCTTCACCAGCTTCGTTGCTTGTCTCTGGACATGCTCCAGCACCTCAATGTCCTTCTTGTAGTGAGGGGCTCAGAACTGAACACAGTATTTGAGGTGTGGCCTCACCAGTACAAGGGGACAATCACTTCCTTGGCCCTGCTGGTCACACTATTTCTGAGTCAAGCCAGGATGCCATTGGCCTTCTTGGCCACCTGGTCACACTGCTGGCTCATGTTGAGTCAGCTGTCAATTAACACACCCAGCTCCTTTTCTCCTGGACAGCTTTCCAGCCCCTCTGCTCCAGCCTATAGTGCTACCTGGGGTTGGTGTGGCCCAAGTGCAAGACCTGGCACTTGAGCTTGTTGAACCTCATGCAATTAGCCTCAGCCCATGGACTCTGCCTGTTTTCTGCTGCTCTTTGCCACCACAGATTGAGTAGGTTAGAGATCTGCCTTTGAATTGTTCATATGCTTTGGCTATGTTTTCTCAATTAAATATATATATATAGCAATGTCATGTATGTGTGTGTGTGTGTGTAATTACACCTACAACAATTGCACATGTGCTAAAAATGAGAGAGGAAGGTGACTAATGGAAAAGATATCTGTGCACAAGTGCAAGCAAGAAACCATTTTCAAACACAAGTGTATGTGGGAGGGTACTGTGTCTACGGATGGAGAGAAGTTGCTGTTGTGAAGTGGAAGTCAATTAATTGCCTCTGCAGAAGAAGGTAGTATCTACCTTCAGTACTATGATTTGGTTATCAGCCAATGTCACCCAAGAAGAAACTCCCACCTTCAGAATTCTTGTTACAGGCTGGAGAGAATATAAGATAGATTGCTGAAATAACACAATCATTTTTTCAAGCTACTTCATAGCCAGCACTGCAGTGAGAGTGGAAAAAACCTCCAACCCACAGAGTTTGAGAATTGTAAAACAAATCACTGGAACAATAAGCCGCCATCCTTGCTGTAACATTCTGAGCATGCAGCACTGGATTGCTTTTGTTCTGTTAGTGAACCATTATAGCAAGAGAAAGAATATTCTGCACAGATATTCTGGGTTAAGCAGAAAAGCAGTATTATTAAGATCTTATAGGTATTTCCATGATTAATTCCTAGTATTTTGCTGTCTAACAAACCTTTTGCTGTCAGCCTGGTTTGCCTTTGTGTTCTTGTGATACGTTGTAAATCAACACAACTTGCAGCACTGTGCTACAGAAAGTAGGAACTGTGATTCCCAACTATGAAACCCATGGAAGGACAAGATTAGGCATGCTCATTTGTTGTCCCTTTCACTTTAGGCTTCACTTCTTATTGTCTGTATGTTGCTATTTCCCAGAGTCACTTGCCTTAGTGCAAAAGAGGAACAGTCCACAGACAGTAGGTAACACCACCATGTAAAGTAGGGTCTTACATTAAGTCCTCTTAAGCAATGTTAAGTAGTGATGTGCTCTGTCTCATAGCCTGGTGTCTTGGCTGAAATGCAGTACTTCAATATTTGCATGATAGACAGTAATTGTCCTCATGCAACTGCCTTTCTGTTGTGTTATTTAAAAATCTTCAAGCTTGCCTCATACAGGCCATAATTTAGCAAGGCACTCAAGCACATAACTTGGTTTGAGCATGTGAACTGATATATTATTAGCCCATGCCCTGAAGATGTCACAATGCAAAAAACCAATGTGACTAGCCTTATGTCTAAAATCAGACACAGCCAAGCATTCTGCTCTACTGGATCACACTTTCCACACGTGGCAACACATGGCAGGATTTTTGAAAAGAATATTAATTAGGTAGGCTTATAACAGCGCTTGGTAACCGTGTAAGTAGGATAGGATTCAGCTAACCTACCTTTGGATAGATGCAATCTAGGCATACAGACCACACTGTACCTCAGGGCCTTGCACACGGTGATAGACTGGTGTCTCTGGGGCAGTGCAGCCCATGGGAAACAGGAGTGCCTGCACTCACCAGCACATCACAAGGTTTCTCTCTTGTTCATTCATGAAGCCACCAGTGGTTCTATCATAACCAGCTGGCAAGGCAATCTTCACCATCACTGCTAACAGCTGACTTTCTGAATAAGGCCACAATTTCTTGTTTGTCTAATAATTTTATTAAATATTCTTGCCCGTTTTTTCACACCAACTTGTCTTTAATAGGCTGTTAGCCTCATGTTTTCATTACAGTCTTAATATGAAGAACCACCATTTTTTCCATCTACCTAGTAAAGAGATCTGTAAAGCTGTTTGACTGTAGCTCTTTCTGGAGGGTTGCCTTAGCTTACTGCTTGCTTTAGTCATTTGAGATCTTTATTGAGCTTGTTAGCTTCATGTTAAGCCAGATGAAAGCAATGCCTCCTGGAAAGGACCTTTACTTTGTATTAACTGGGTATCTCAAACTGGGGGGGCTGTGGGGGAGAAATACAGTTGTGAGGCAAAGTTGAAAATGTAAAATTCTTATTCACTTCAAACATTCTGCTGTGGTCTACTGCACTTGTTACAAGAGCTGACTATTCAAAAGGATTTGTAAAAATCATCCTCATTATTTCACTTACTTGGACTAGACGCCATTGAATGCAAAAGACTTTCTGCACATGTTAAAACAAGATACTCAGCTATTGAATGGAACTAATAATGTGAAGGAACTATGTTGCAAGAGAAATTATAAAGGTGATTCTTAGGATGACTAGATTCTACGTGTCTATCACAAACTGTTTCTACTCAACTCTTTAATTCTTGTTCATCAGTGTTATTGTAATAGCAACTATGTAACCATGAGATGCTTTCTGCTCTGCAACTAAGAAATTATAGGCAGTGTCTAGTGGCTTTTGTGCCATTGTATTAATGATACTACAAAGACATCTGCAGAGAAAATATCCTAGATTTTATTTTCAGTAACTTAAAACACCTTGAAAGTAAGTTACTTGCACCTGAAGTTTCTTAAAAGCTCATACAGTTCTGTTTCATTTATCCAAATCAAAATACAAGTTCTACTTGTTTGACTGTAAAAACTTCTAAATTCCTTCGCTGTGGGCACTGAAAAATAATATATTTTCCTAAACTTCTAATAGTATATGACTTCAGAACTTAATATGATTTAGGTAAATAAACTTTATTTCAAGAGTGAGTTTCCCAAGTTTAAAAATCTTTCCATTTACAAATAAAAAGTGCAGTTTAATAATGTAGTGCTGAGTTGTCAAAGCAGCAAATTGTGAGGCTTAATAAATCACTCAACTGAACAAAATGCCTCATGGCATTTAAAAAATAACTTGCTTAGGAAAAATCGTTTAAACTTTACCCTATTTGCTACTTGTGACAGCTGCATTATTGGGCATGTTTAAAATAGGCATCATCTGACTGGCCAATGCTGTCATTATGGAAACAAATGTATTTCTGAGTTCTTTAAGTAGAGGACTAGAAAAAAAGGAATAAAGATACAGAGTTATTTTTGTATGTAGAATTAATGAGCTTGCTGTGGGATCATGTGTTGAGTTTTAGGAACCAGACTTCAAAATGGGTACTGAAAAATTGCAAAGGAGGTGGAGAAAATCCACAAGATTGATTGAAAGACAAGATAACCTGCCGTACTGTAAGATGCTTGTGTAGTTACAGCTAAGGGATGGTTTGAAAACCATCTCTAAAGAACTTCTAAAGGAAAAAGAACTTCATTACTCCAGGAAAAGATGTAATGATACTGATCAGTTGAAAGCTGATTCTAGGACAATTTATATTACTGAAGCACTGAAAAATTTGAGACACTGTGTTTAAGGAAGTGAGATATTCTCCAACATTAGATGCCCTGGACTTGGGAACTGTCATTCATTTGAAATGTATGCTGCTGTTTGAACACCTTTTACGGGCTTTGCAGCTAACCTGGCTCTATAATAGTCTTTGCTTTTTGTTATTACAAGCAGAGAGGGAAGGGTGAGTAGTATCAGAAAAGATGACCATAGAATGATCCATCTGACCTTGAGCCCAGTGGCATGGCTTAGAATTTAATTTTACATGATTGAGCTTAGTGCATTATCACTTAAGATGTTCTGGTTTAGCCAGATGAGAAGAGAGAAGCAAATAGCATTTTCTCTGTGGCTTCTCACTCTTTTCTAAATATTTTTAAAGCATCTATTAATAGCTATATCAGGAGATCATTTCTTTTTTTTGACCCTCCTCTCATCTGGAAAATCACTCTGACTTCTACTCTGGGCCATAAACTCACTCATCGCTGAAGTTTAGAGAAACATCTCTGTAAACATGTGTGTTTGCTTATAACTGCTTAGTATGAGGGGGGTTTTGTTCAAATTCTACTTGTGAAAAGAAAGAAGACCCTAAACCAGGTAACTTAACAGCAGAAGCAACTGGAGCTGCCCTGGCTTTAATTTACAGACTGGGAAACGTACAGCGCCTTGCAGCCCTTCTGTTCCCAATGCATCTGTACCTGAGTTCACATATGGCAGCCCAAGAAGGAGAGAACTGTTAGATTTCTCTTGGAAATGGTTTGAAATTACTTGTAAGAGGACGAAACAAGGTGACTTTAAAAAGTAGCTAGCAAAAGCCTTGTTTCTGCAGTGATCTGTTGTGATACTTTTAATCTTCTGTTCTGTCTGTTGGGCTGAGCTTAATGAGTGTTTAAATCCTTCTAACTTACAGGAAATGTGACAGAAATATTTCCTGTGCCATACTGTCTGACATAAAAAGCCTGCAATACTTTTTTTTGGTAGTGACATGGCCAAATAGAAAAAAAAATAAGACCCCACTTGTTGCAAAGAGTATGTTCTGTAAGGAAAAAAAATGCAATCATATCAAATGCATTTTCACATACAGCTGAGTGGGTTTTCTTTTGTACCTACAGATGCCTCATTGTCTTAGCTTACAATGTGAACTCTGGTGTTGCATGTGTAGCAAGGAGAAGAAGATGTTCAGAAGCTGCAGTTCAGATCTTATCACAGGGAGATTTATGTATTTACTCTGCTCCTGTAGAGGTGAAGAGCAGCACTGTGATATACACTTGTTGACTTTATGAACAAGTAGGAGCACGTGCAGATCTGACATCACTGGGCACAGATTCTATTTTAATAATGCAAACATCATACCTACTGCTTGTGTGGCAAGGTTTGTTGTAAGAATAGTCAATATTTACAAAATCATACATTCCTTAGGTTGGAAGGGACTCTTGAGATCAACTAGTCCAACTCCCTTGCCCTGCTCAAGCAGGTTGCCCAGGACCATGTCTAGCTGGACTTTGGGGAGAGTCCACAAACTGTCTGCTTAACTAGTTAGTGTTGAACTGCCTTCACACTAACAAAAAAAAGTTTTCTTGCTTTCAGGCTGAACTTCCTGGATTTCAGTTTGTGCCCATTGCCTCTTGTCCTGTCAGCAGGCACAGCTGAGAAGAGTCTGTCTCTCTCTTTTCCTCATTCCCTCTCATCAGGTGTTCATACACATTGATAAAACTTCTTCCCCACACTCTCCTGAGCCTTCTCTAGGATCAACAGTCCCAGCCCTCTTAGCCTCTACATATGAAAGATGCTCTACCAGTCCCTTAATCTTTTTGGCCCTCTGCTCCAGTAAGTCCACATCTTTCCTGTATTGGGAAGCTCAGAATTGGACACAGTGTTCCAGGTGAGGCCTCTACCAGTGATGAGTAGAGAGGAAGGATCACCTCCCTTGGCCTGCTGACAATGCTTGTCCTAATGCAGCCCAGCATGCTGCTCTTGCCCTCCTTTTCTGTGAAGACACATTCTTGGCTCATGCTCACCTCCTTGTCCACTGGGACCCCAAGGTCCTTCCAGGCAAAACTACTTTCCAGCCAGTCGCCCCCTGCATATACTGCTGCAGGGTTATTCCTCCTGAGCTGCAGGACTTTATGTTTTCCCTTGCCTGAACATCACAAGATTCCTCTTGGTCCAATTCTCCAGCCTGTCCAATCCCTCGGAATAGCAGCACCATCATCTGATGTATCAGCCATTCCTCCTGGTTTTGTACCATCTGTAAACTTGCTGAGGGTGTAGTCTAGGTTATTAACAAAGAGATTACCTTACTGAAGTCAACGTAAAGAACATCAACTGTTTTCCCCTCATCCATCAAGCTAGTTACCTTATTATAAAAGACTGGCGGGTTGGTTTCCCCTTCAGAAATCCACAAACTATGTGGCACAGATATATCTTCCTTGTTCCAGACTTTCCCTCTGATCTCAACATTCCAACAAATAGCTCAGAGTGAATAGTGCCCTACTCAGGTTGGTTTTATAAAAAAGAAAGCCTGTTTTAAAAAAAAACCAAACATAGTCAGAGGCTCCTTGTGCCAATGACTGTGGCCAACATCAGTGTGAATGAGGCTGCGCTGCTGCCAGAAACTCCTGATCCTTTATCTTCCACAAGAACCTTCTTAGGCCTCTTGCACCTTGCTTCACTGATGTTCACTTTTTTCCTATAGAAAATGCTTCTGGAAGGCTGACAAGCAGTGTTCCTTTATTTTTTTTCACTTGTGCACGTGTGTTACACGTTGCCAGAAGCAGTGGGAAGTGACCAAGAACAGACACAGAAGAGCAGAGGGCTTCCAGTTCACTGCCAAAGTACTTAAGACATGTAGAATGGCTTTTTCTGGGGCTCATTTTCTGTCTTACCATATTTACAGCCCGTCAGTCTCACTCTACTCCATGGAAAATGAAGTGAGGCAGTTTAAACTGAACAACAGCCTCTTGTCACAGCACAGGACCACGCTCATAGTTTCTAGGAATGACTACTTTCCCAGGCATTTGCAGATGGCTCATTACATAGTCCATACCTCCTCTCCCACTAGACAGACTATCTGCAATGGGAGTAGTCTCAAAATGATACAGTGATTGTATTTGGAACACAAACATTTTGTGGAGTCCTAGAAGCACATTAGGCATGATTGCTATTGTTTTTTCTTCCATGACAAGAGGGAAGCTTAACTTCCTCTTGCTGTCCCAGCCTGTGCCCTGGTTTTCCCCTGTATTGTGTCCCTTGACTCTATCCCTTTTGCTAAAGCCATTATTTACTAAGTCACAAGGATATCGCACTCCACTCACATCCCTTGTTCCTCTATCTGTTGGAAGCACACACTCAATGCACTGGTTGACATCAGTTCTGTGGTTTTAAAATCCATGGAGAGATTGCTCGCAGCAAATGCTCTACAAAGCAATGAATCTAGACTAGGCATCTACATAACAGTGTGAAACGTGCTTTTAGAGTTCAGAGGTCTCAGCTGACTGCATCTGGCCAATAGTCCATTCTTACGTATCTTGAGACACTACTAGATATTAAATTGCTTGGGATTTTTACTTTTGACGTCTACAGTATCATCTGAGGGAGAGCCCTACATCCTGGCTGCTCCCAGCACTTTGTGCATTGATTGGTACTGCTGCCTGCCAGTCTTCAGCAAGGCAGTGATGCAGTAAGTTTGAAATTTAGAAAGAGATAAGACCTCCTATGTAAGCACAGCAGTGTGGCACAGTCTATCCAAGTTGTTTTGGAAAATTACCATTTACCAATGGTTATAGGGCCTATGGATAGTCTGGGCCTTTGCCTACAAGCATGTGCCAGCACGGCATATCTTTCAGGAGTGTGGGAGGAGCTCTAAGGAGTCGATCAATATCTCCTGCCAAACATACCTGAGCCAGAGCAGCAAGACAGAGTTGCACTGCTGAAGTCAAAAGAGGTCACTACGGTACATACAGGCAAACAAGACATGTATAGACAGAGAGGCTGTGTCAGGTTTGAGTTAACCAAGATAATATCAGTGTGAGCTCTGCCACACACATCAGTCAGCAGCTCTAAGTACATGTGCATCACACGAAAGAGTCATTGCTAATTATGTACCAGGCCATGTGATGTAAAGTACCTGGGTACAAAGAAGGAGAGAGGTGGCCTCGAAGGTACCTGCTGTCTTGATATCTTGGAGATAGCCTCTTGATCACAGGAATAGGGTGTCTAGAGGGGTATGTGGCAGGCAGCTCCCCAGTCCTAAGTACGTTTCTGTCAAAAGAGTTTTTGGACATAATAGACTACACGATTTTGTGTCTTGTGCAACACAATAAGGTCAGTCTATGTTGTTTACTTAGTGTTGTAAGTAAACAACAATTTACTGTCTTATTTATTAAGCTGTATTGCAATCCATGAGTTTTCTCACTTTTACCCTTCTGATTCTCTCCTCTGTCCCCCCATGCAGGGGTGTGGGTGTGTGGTGAGCAAGAGGCTGTGTGGGGCTTAGTTGCCAGCTAGGATTAAACCACAACAATGTTCATCCAGGGTGCTACAGTACAGATGTTGATGGCCTTGCTAGGCCTTAGTTTGCTTTGGCAAGATTATCTGCTTATCATTTATATTTCCTTCCTCTCTACCCAAATGAAAAGTTAATCAACTGTCAGAAGCCTTACTTACCTTTAGTACACTTGAGTCCGCCTGGCATCTTCAACAACCTTTCATCTCTAAAGACACATACACATACAGTATCTGGAATCAGTGATTTTTGTCCTGAAGAATGTGAATGTGTGAAATGGTTACTACCGAAGGAGGAAAATCAGTGCTTGTGTCACAAGCACGCCATCTGTCACTGACAGTACCTGTTGAATGCTCATAATTGTTATCTGCTTTGCCTTTCTTCCTTACTTACCTCTACCTTTCTAATATTTCTCATACAACAATTCTGCAGCGACAATAGACAACGGCCTTTAAAACAGTTAATCATCTTACTCATCCTGATACCATAGCAGACCTAATACCATTTGTCACAGCGCTGACAATGAACCAAGGTAAGCATTGTCTCTTAGCAACCACAGCCCAGCTGTCTAAGCTGGAGATATCTAAGTTATCTAAGCCGAGTTCACCAGAGCACGGGGACTCTTAGGGTCTAGGGCAAGTGTTTGAATACTTCAAGTAGTGGAGGACAACTCCTTTTTTTGCGGTGACACAACCTTTACAGACTCATAAAGTTTTTTAAGTCATGTGAGCTATTTTTAAAGGATCTGTTCAAATCAGAGCATGAAAGCCTGAGGGAAACCTTCGCTGCTTTAGATTTCGGAGGCAAATTGGTGACGTCATATTTCTGCGTATCTCTAATGTCTCAGATCAAGGGGAAAAAACACAAGCAAGCAACCTGGTTCTTACACAAGCCGCGCTCCCCTTCGTGCGGGGAGGCGCGGCCCCGCTGCCGCCGCAGCCGCGGGGCACAGTTCCCTCTTGCGGTGCGCCAGCCCCGCTGCCAACGCCGCGCCGCTGCCCGCCCGGCACCCGCCGGCCGCAACAGGCTGCGCACTCTGCGGCAAACGCGGGGGCGGCCGCCTCGGGCGTTGGAGCACAGCCACGCCTTCAGAAAGCGCTGATAAAAATCTGTTCCTCGCTCCTTATAGCATTGAAAAGGCTGCTTAAATTTACGAATCTTTACGTTTTCATTTATGAGTGCATTTGTTTTCTTCCTCTCTGCGCCTCTGTCTAAAGGCATAAGGCTTTTTGTTGCAATGGATGGAACTGGACAGAAAGCAAAATGAATGATAAATAGGTTTCAAATATCTATACAATGTCCTACAATACTATACATAAAAAGGCCACAGCTTTTTATATCAGATGGCTTGGTTCTGGGGGGTAAGAGAAGAAACCACAGCATTTCTTTCAAAAGCTGGAATGCTCCCTCTTGTTTCTAACTTTTATTATTCAACATCTTTTTTATACAACGTAATAAATATTGATAAAATTAAACAATAATAAAACTTTTTATAGGGACATCTATGTAAACTTGTTTTGCAGTCTGCAATGTTAAAAACAGCACACAAGAAATAGAGAAGGAAACAGAATAAGGTAACTGGAGGTTTGGGATAAAGACAATTGGAAGCAAGTGTATTTAAACAGCTAGTGAGAGACCTAGAGAAATTATGATTGCTGCTGTTATCACTTTGTGTCCAGGCAAAACTGACATCTCTGAAAGAAAATGACTGAATTTTGCCAAAAGTCAGCAGGCATTGCAGACTCAAGGAAACTATGTGGATAAAGGGAAAGTGCACGTAGTTATAAGAAAACCTACATTAGAACACCAGACAAATTACAAAGATAAGAATGTTGATTAACTTCTCTTGCATTCAGTGTTGAACTCAGTTATATCCATTGCCAACAGTAACAATGATCACTTTACTTTTAGTCACAGTACAGCCTGGCAAGACCTGAAAGTAAGCTGCGGTCATGAAACCAGCAGTTAGGAAAAAAAACTGATACACAAAGCTGTTTTCACTAGCACAATAACATAACAAAGCTGTTTGAATGAAACAACATTTTAAAAATAAACATTGAAAGTTACTTTGGAGAGGAATGTAAAATAGTTTGTATCAGCTTCTACTAAGCAAGCAAGCAAAACAAAACCCAGGATTCATCGCAGCTAATTCTTAATTCTCAAAAAGATTACACGTGGATGCAGAAAACACAGGCAGAATCTTTCTGTGGTCATCTGAGACATGTCTGCAGAGAGGGATCCAGCACATCTAGGGCAGGTACATAAATGAAGTACGATGAATTGGCTTCTTCAGGTCCTGCCTTGCTCCACTGACAATAGTGGGAACCTCAAATGCTGACTTACTAAAGATGTATCATTTTCAGCCAGATAAACTCAGATCATGTGATAACTCCACACTCCCCCCCCACCTACCCATTCTGTTCAACTTCTAGTAGAATAAATAAGCAAGCCTTGTTTCTTTTCTTTTTTAATCCCTCAGTCAGACATAGATGAACTACTGTTGACATTCCTTATTAATAGAACTGTCTAAGCACAGCTATTTACTGAACTGTCATTTTCTTCCTAATTTCAGTTCTGTATACCACTTTTAATGGAATTGTCCTTCCTGTATCTTAAGAATGCTCAGCTACAAGTACCACCACTCAGGAAGACCACCATAGAAAAAAGGGTTGGATCCCAAAGCGTCTTTCTTTGATTTCCTTGGTCTTTCTACTAAAGAAAATAAGTGCTAGCAGTTACTTGCCGTAGTGTGACTGGTGTGAATGATCTTGAATGCCAACAGATTAGTGTGGTACAAAGTAAAGAGTAGGGCAAGGGAACAACAGTGTGCAAGGTCTACTACCAGCAACAATGTCAAACGAGCAAAAAGGGATAAACTGTTCTTTCATCTCCTACCTGTATCTGGAGAGTGACCCCAGATATCTGGAGATTGGAGTTGGGTGGTAACTGTCTTCGTTCATGACTTCTGCCTCCTCTTCCTTCTTGTGATGGCCCTGCTTCATCCACTTCTTCCTCCGCCACCTTTGTAGCAGGAATTTCTTCCCTTACTAAATGAGCTGACTTTCACATTCAATATTTCTTTTTCTGTATAGAGGCAACTGATACCAGTTACAGGTTTGTTCTCTGACTCAGCTGCAGTGCCTGTCAGTGGGGTTTGAGCAGCCATAGTGCATGTCGATCTAATTCCCTGCCCCCTCTCTCCAGCCTGAGGGTGCTGCCTAATGTTGAGCAATGTTTGGTAGATACTGGCCAGGGCCCAGGACCGTGTGGTAAGTTGTGCCTCTTTGGAATAGCCACAACATTTTCCTTTCAAATACTCGATCACTCTTGCAGTTGTCCAGGGGAGACGTTCCAAACTATTGGAGGTGGTAATTTCTCTAGATCTAACAGTCATTGAAAATCAGTTATTCAAAATAAACCAGAGTTTACTCTGGAATATTGTGTCTAGTTCTGGGTCCCTCAGTTCAAGAAGGACAGGGAGCTGCTGGAGAGAGTTCAGCACAGGGCCACCAAGATGAGTGCTCCACTGAGTGGAGCATTTCTCTTATGATGAGGGAGCTGGGGCTCTTTAGCTTGGAGGAGACTGAGGGGCGATCTCATTAATGTTTACAAATATTTAAAGGGTGAATGTCAGGAGAATGGAGCCAGGCTGTTCTCAGTAATGGCCAATGATAGGACAAGGGGCAATGGGTACAAGCTGGAATATAAGAGGTTCCAAAGGAACAGAAGGAAAAACTTCACTGTGAGGGCAATGGGGTGCTGGAACAGGCTGCCCAGATGAGTCGTTGTGTCTCCTTCTCTGGAGATATTCAAAACCCAACTGTGTGACCTATTCTAGGAGGTCCTGCTCTGGCAGGGGGATTGGACTAGATGATCTCTAAAAGGTCCCTTTTCCAGCCCTTAAGATCCTTTGATTCTGTGAAAAGCCCAATGTTTGCTGTGAATTTGCAAAGCAGCATGTTGAAGTTGTTTCTTGAAGCAGCATGTAGTGTTTGCTAGACTATTAAGAGGTAGGAAAGGTGACAGAAAACATCTACTATGTATAGGGATTTTTAAGCAAACTGTCACTGGTAACTTGCATGCAAGATTCTTAAAACAATTGGCTAATACATATGATGACATGATACATTCTAGTGCAAAAGAGAGAAAAAGTGCTTGAGTGAATATGTAAGGGGAAAAAATGAGCCTTTCAATAAATTTTGTTGCAAACTGGGGAATTTTAATCTGTCAAATTGTCTGATGCCATTGCCATAGCAGTATTCATGTAACTACGTTATCAATAATTTATTGTTTAAGTGTGGAAAAAAATGCTGCTGAAAAAGTTCCCTCTGAATGGGAGAATAGAAAAGGACACTAGTATTGCAATACCAAATTAAATTTTAAAAAGGAGAAATCTACTAGTGTAGATTTTTTATTCACTCTTATGTAAACTTGAAGCAGAGACTAGCACTTTCCAAGGACTTGAGATGGGTGATTTATCCATAGCTTAATACCCTGTTCTCTCTTCTCTTTCCCTCACCCCATAGCATTCCTCACTCTGTGTCTTTGAAAGAGCATTGCTCTTACTAAAATGTATTGAGAGACAAATAGTACCTTTGATGGCGATGGACTTTCAAGGAGACCCAGAGTATTGCACGTGTTTATTTATTAGACAATCATAAACAAAATTATTAAACTTTCAAACAAAATAATCACTGATCCAGCGGCAAAGCCTTGCACTTCTGTGTGTTCACTGGGAGCATTAAGTGTCACAACTTCATTAAAACATTGCCATTTTGGAAAGGTATGATTTTTAAAACACTGATCTACAGTTGCAAATTCTTTGAACATTCAAACTAAGCTACCTAGAAAACAAAACACAGATCATACCTTAATCTAATAGCTAGAAGCTCCACTTACTACAAAAGGTTTCATTCACAAGTTCCAATCTGACCGTAACACCCCTCAGTCTAACACATGGCTGGATGGATGAACTGAACAGGTCTCGGTTTTCAGTAGTAAAAATCAAACTCTTTTAATGTAATTGCTTTATACGTGATATTGTATTCAAAAAAAGAAAACAGAACACAGAATGTGAGTTCAGAAAACCAGCAGAGGTTGTCTGTCCCAGTGCGTGAACGACAACAGGTGATTTCCTAGCTCTTTGTCCAGGTTGTGAGTCAACTGTGGCCTCTCCAGTACTTCACTGAAGCCGGAACCCTCACCAGAATGATAGAGGATCTGTTACAAAACAGCCTGTTGTTGCAGTTTATGTGCAGCTCAAGCTAGTTACATTGCTCTGTCTGCAACTCCGAAGCAGGTCTCTTGCTTTCTCTTATGTGAGTTGTTAAATTAGAATTATGTTGATAAAAATTAAGGTAACTGAAAAGAAATCAAGTAATAGATTTTGCACCTCACCGTGATTTCAGATTTTGAAAAAGAAAAAACAACCCAAAAACCAAAGAGCTTTTCAGAATTACGTACTTCAGTTAAAAAGGAATATCAAGCCTAACATATACAGGGTGTATGAGTGAAATTCTCTGGGAATCAGGCACTTGTTGAAACAACATTCTGCAATGTCACTAAGACTCTCAAGAGCCAAACGAAACTACAGCATCTGTAGAAAAAGTCCAGTTCTGCTACTCTCCCCCTTCTGACAGGGTTCCAAGCAGTGACAGGCAGATGGCAATCAAACTAGCTGTAATCATTCTGTATGGGACTTCTCAAAACCTGCAGCAGGTACTTGAATTTGGGGGAAAAAAGCAAAAAACAAACCCAAGCACCAAATCACATTTTCAAAGTAGAGCTTGGGCCTAGTGCACTGACAGTGCCATTTCTCTCCATAAAGAGTAAGCCGTAAAGAACAGAGGTTTACTAGCTGCCCTTGAGTAATACAGGCTGCAGGTAAGCCAGAGCTTTCCATGTTTTCCCTGGAGGCGTTTGTGTGGCTGCAACCCTTAACAGACTTTAGGCTGCACCACTACGAGACACTTTGGTCAGTGTTAATGACAAGAAACGGCCTTAAATACAGTAACTGTTAAGACAGTACACGACAGGGTTTAAATCATCTATAATAAAGTTGGCAGACTGAGCCCTGCCGGTGGGCGCAACTTGAATATGAATGCGAGAGGCGGCAGAGCCTAAGCACTGTGATTTATACAGCTGCGTCCCCACGTCACGACAGGGCTGCCGAGCACCCGAGCCGAGTGGCTCTGCTTTGCGCAGGGCTTCCGCGGGGAAAGGGCAATCCTGCGGCCGGCCGTGAAGCCTGGAAGCTGTGTGTCCCTGCCCGCACGCAGCCCACGGCCGGAGCGCCGCCGGCGCCGACACCGCGCCGTAAAGGAGGCGAAGGCGGCGCCGCCCGCGGCTAAGCACAGAGCCGCGGCGAGCAGGCGTCCCGGCAAGCTCCGCGCCGCCGCCGAGCAGGGGCTGCCGCACGCCACGGTGCTCCAGGGCCGCCTCATTCGGAGCCCCCGCCCGCGCCGCGCGGCCGAGCGACGCTCCGTGCCCGCGGCGCGGCCAACGGCAGCTGCTACCCACGCGCTCCGCCCACGGAGCCCCGCGCACTGCGGGGAAGCCCTCGCTGCGGCGGCCGCGCAGGCGCACTGCGGCCGCACTGCGTCGCCGGTGCCGCCTGGCCCGGCGCCAGGGGAGCCCCGCGCCGCGGCGCGCCGGCAGCGGGGCCTCCCGGGCGGGGCGGGGCGGCGGCCGCGTCGAGCGCCTATTTATAGTGCGGGAGGCTCCCCCCGCCCGGCCCGGGAAGTGCCTTCCCGCAGCTCCGCACCGTGCGTTCTGCCTCGGGCCGGGAGCCGGGGCGGAGGGCAGCCCTTGTCTGCGGGGACGGCGGGCAGGAAGGAGCCGCCGCTCCGCCAAGGGACGACCCTAAGGGCGCGAGAGCAGGGGCTAGAGCGCTGTCACTTGGCGTCGCGCCGAAGTCAATGGCGGCTGCGGCCGTGCGGTACCTGGGGTTCTGGTTTTGGCAGTGCACCATTATACGCTGCGTGACGGAGGCGCACAGAGAGAGCCTGGGTCTGCCCCGTTCTGGCGCTGCGGGCTCAGCTCCTCGGCTCTCGACGGGCGCGGGCGCCGCAGGGCGCTGCTGGCAGGCCTCCGGAGTCCCAGAGATGCCCCTTTTCCGGGAGCAGGCAGCCCCCAGAAAGCTGCTCCGCATCGGGGCTGCAGGGGCGCGGCGCCTCCGCGCAGACGAGGGGAGGCGAGCAGTGCGAGTCAAGCAAATTGGGTTGGGAGTGACCGGGCGCTCTGCCCGCGGGAGCGCGGCGGCGGCGGGGTCTGGGGGGAGCTCGTCAACAGCCCGGTGCCGCTTGCCCGGGCGGTGGATTCGCGCTCCCGGGGCCTCCGCGCGCTCCCGCGGTCCAAGGGCGGGCGCGCGGCCCGGCGGCAACCTGGCTCCCGTGCCCGGGCTCCCCGCGCCCCCCCGCCCCCAGCCGGGGCCGGAATCGCCAAATAAGGAGCGGGAAGCCTCCGCCGGAACCGAGACTTATAAGGTTATTTCCTAATATGGAAAGTGCGGCGGGGGCTTCCGGCGGGCTCGCCGGGGCGGACGGGGGCCGGAGACCCCGCGCCCCGGGGCCAGCGGCGCTGCGGCAGCGCTGCGGCCACGCTGCCCGGGGCGGGGGACGGGCCCTCACCGGGCGCGGGGCTCCCGGCCCGAGGCGGGCGGGGCCCCCGCGGCCCGGCTTTCCCCGGTGCCAGGCGCTGACGCCAGGCGGGGGTCCTCCAGCCCGCATCCATATAAGGGCTTCCTGCTTTCCATATATGGCCATGTACGTCAGGGCCGGGGCGGGCTGCGGCCGGTGGAACCCGATATATAGAGGCGGCTCCGGGGCGGGCGGGGAGTCCAGCGCTTCCAGCGGGCAGAGCCGGGGGGAGCCCCGGGCGGGCGGGCGGGCAGCCGAGCACTTTCAGCGGGCAGCGCCGGGGCGACCGCGGCGCGGGGCACGCAGCGGGCGACGGCCGCCTCGCCGCAGCCGGCCCGTCCGCCGGGGCCCCGGCGGCAGCGCCACCACACGTCAGGGCCCGAGCCCGGCGCCCTGATGGCCGCGGCCAAGGCAGAGATGCAGCTCCTGCCCCCGCTGCAGATCTCCGACCCCTTCGGCACCTTCCCGCACTCGCCCCCTGCCATGGACACTCATTATCCCAAGCTGGAGGAGATGATGCTGCTCAGCGGCGGGGGCCCGCAGTTCCTTGCCCCCCCCGGGGCGCCCGAGAGCGCGGGCTTCGGGGCCGCCGGGGAGCCCGGGGAGCAACACTTCGAGCACCTGGCGGCAGGTAAGCGCGCTGGCCTCGCCCGGGCGGGCGGGCGGGGAGTCCCGGTCCGCCGCGGGGGCAGCCGGCGCCTGCGGGGGCTCCGCGCTGCAGCGGCGCCCCCGTCCCGGCGGCTGCGCGGGGGGATTCTCCTGTCTGCGTCAGCGGCTCCGGGCTCGCTGCTGCTGGAGACCTGCCAGCGGCGCTGCAATATGTTACGCTCAATTATTAATTAACCAGAAGCAAAGGATCTGGGGCTGCGCTGTGTGGGGATGGCTCGCGAAGCGCTGGCAGCAGCTGCAGTGGCTGCTGGAAGTAATCGCTATTCCTCTCTTTTCAGACACTTTCCCCGAGATCTCCCTGAACAACGAGAAAACCCTGCCAGAAACGAGCTATCCCAACCAAACGACACGACTGCCACCAATAACCTACACAGGGCGCTTCTCCCTAGAGCCGGCCCCCAACACTAGCAACACTTTATGGCCAGAGCCCCTCTTCAGCCTCGTCAGTGGGCTGGTGGGCATGGCTAATGCACCTCCGACCTCTACGCCTTCTTCATCGTCACCATCCTCCTCCTCGCAGACCCCCCCTCTGAGCTGTTCTGTCCAAGCCAGTGAGAACAGTCCAATTTATTCAGCTGCACCAACTTTCCCAAACTCCAGCTCTGACATTTTCCCTGAACCGCAGACCCAGTCTTTTCCCAACCACTCTGGAGCCCCCATCCAGTACCCACCTCCAGCTTACTCAGCTGCTAAAACCAACTTTCAGGTGCCAATGATCCCGGATTACCTATTCCCTCAGCAGCAGGGTGAGCTCAGTCTTGTTCCGGCTGACCAGAAGCCCTTCCCTGCCCTTGAGACCAGAGCACAGCAGCCTTCCCTCACACCGCTCTCCACCATTAAGGCATTTGCTACTCAAACTGGCTCCCAAGAGCTGAAGACCCTCAACACTAACTATCAGTCCCAGCTGCTCAAGCCCAGCAGGATGAGGAAATACCCAAACCGTCCCAGCAAGACCCCTCCTCATGAGCGACCCTACGCCTGCCCAGTGGAGTCCTGTGACCGGAGGTTTTCACGGTCCGACGAGCTAACGCGGCACATCCGCATCCACACGGGACAGAAACCTTTCCAGTGTCGCATTTGCATGCGGAACTTCAGCAGGAGCGACCACTTGACTACACACATCCGCACACACACTGGAGAGAAGCCATTTGCCTGTGACATTTGTGGCAGAAAGTTTGCCAGAAGTGATGAGAGGAAGAGACACACTAAAATCCACCTTAGGCAGAAGGACAAGAAAGTGGAAAAGGCAGCTCCAGTCTCAACTGCTTCCCCAATTCCTGCCTACTCGTCCTCTGTGACTACATCTTACCCTTCCTCCATCGCCACCACCTACCCCTCGCCAGTGCGCACAGTGTATTCCTCGCCTGCTCCCTCCTCATTTCCCTCCCCTGCACACACCACATTCCCATCTCCTTCTATAGCAACCACTTACCCCTCTGGCACTGCCACTTTTCAGACCCAAGTGGCCACCTCCTTCTCATCTCCAGGGGTCACCAACAATTTCAGCTCGCAGGTGACCTCAGCTCTTTCAGATATGACATCAACCTTTTCTCCAAGGACAATTGAGATTTGCTGAGATTACCTTCTGGAACAGGAGAATTCACCTTTTCCATTGGTATTACCAGACATGAAGTCTCCAGTTACTCTCCCAAACACCATACGTTGCAAGGCTATTTAAGTTTTCTTTAAACTTCAGCTGCCTGAAACAACTGCCATTTAAGTTTTCCACCTCTGTTGAATGACTTAATTTGCATGGACTGTGGATATAAGTTCAGTATAATTTTCCCCGTAAACAACAGTCTTTTATTAGGAAGAACAGACTTTTGATTAAGTATGTAGCTGATGTAAATTGTACATGTGCCATGGTTTTCATTTCCTTTAGGTACTATTGATGTGAAAAATCTTTGCATATCCATATTGTATTATTTGGAGTTTGCAGGGCCATATTTTGTAAATGTTAATTCTATTTCGGTGACAATGCTGTAATGAGTTTCAAACTTCTTTGGGAACAGCACTTACTGTATTTGAGCATGTTAGAGTGATGCTATGTAAATATCACCTGATGAGACACTCACATGTGGCAGAAGTTTTGTTTTTAAAGTTACAAGTCTTGGTGCCTTTTTGTGAAGCCTTGCTGACGTCATGCATTTGTGTGAATGGATGCTTTGCATCTTGCCTTAAAGTGAAAGGGATGTTGCTCAAGGAATGTAAAGGAGAGCAGGGAATGGGTGGGGAAGGGAGCACGAGAAAGCCCTGGGGGACAGAATGTAAGCAAAAAAAACCCCACACCTCTCAAAGTCTATTTTTGTTACAAAAATGTAAATTTATATATATATATATATATATTCAGGAGTTGGAATGTTGTAGTTACCTACTGAGTAGGCAGCAATTTTTTGTATGTTATGAACATGCGGTTCATTATTTTGTGGTTTATTTTTACTTTGTAATTGTGTTTGTTAAAATGAAAGTGACTGTTTGGCTTCTAAACACATCGAATGCGCTTTCCTGCCAATGGGATATGTGGTGTACAATACCCTTCCGAAAAAAATAAATAAAATATCCAATCGTGTGCACTTCCATGTTTTCCTTTAAGTTGCTACATAGGAAGACTGTGCTGCAGCAACCCTGACTCCTTGAATGGCTGGGAAGTAACAAGTGCTACTTGACTCCTGGAGAAATACCCACTGAAAGAAAGGAGGGGAGACCAATCGCTCATAAATACGAAGGCATGGATGGAACACGCATATGCTTGCCTTAGGTGCTCTTTTGAAGTAGCCACAATTCCTGTTTTCTGGCTTCTCTAGAAGCCTGTGAGATAATCCTAGTGTCGTGGTTTGGCAAACCATGACACCTAGGAAGAAAAACAATTCTCAAAGTGCTGACAATAAGGGTTGAAAATTAAGATCTCCAATGTTTGTTCATAGATAGTCAGAAATCTTCCTGGATGCAAGACAGTAGAACAGTTTCTAGTCTGGAAATAAAATGAGCTTAGTCCAAACGGTTGGTTGATGGAAGGCAGCTCTGCTCAGCTGAGGACTGTCATAAGTTCCTTCTCAACACAGCATAGACTTGATAGCCTTTAGTACAGATGTTTCAGCATTTACAGAGAGGAAAGCATTTCCTTATGTGGTGGTTTGAAATACATTTCAGAGAGTATGTGACCTCTCTGCAAACTCAGAGGAGTTTGCATCCATGAGAACTGGTAGTGCAGGTACAGAGGAGAGTTCTGGTAAATCCCAGTCTATCATCTCTGAGGCAGGACTGTCCTCAGTGGCTTGGAATAAGCTGTGGGAAAGGGCCCGTACTTCCTTGCGTGGGTTTGTGTCTGAAGTGCTGGGTGTGACCTGCGAGCTGCTAACAGTGACTTTGCAGCTGGCCCTCATGGGCCTTTTCAGAAAAAAAAGCACTAGCTTTTTTCAACCCAAGGGGCTTCAGCCTCCAGCCAAGGCATGGGCAAACTGACTAATATGGCTTCACATTATTTGAGCATGTAACCCATGCCAGAAGCCACAGAAATCCACTTATGGAAGACAAGGTACTAACAAAGGACCTTCAAATGTGATGCTTCAAAGAAGGAAGCAAATAACATTATATAAAGCTAGCTGCATTTTTTTCCCCCACCTTTGGGTCCCAAAGTCAACAGCAAAATAAACAGTTGGGAGTCAGTCCAAGTCCATTCTGATCTGTGGGCACTGCTCTGTTCAGATGTTTAGAATAGAACAGAATAGAGATAGTATAGGATGTTGAAAATAGATGTTATATAGTATTTGAAAAGGACCTAGGGCCCACAAAGATCATCTAGACTAACTGCCTGACCACTTCAGGGCTATGCTATGAAGCATGCTAATAAAGGCATTGTCCACATGCCTTTTAAACACTGATAGGCATAGGAAATTCACCACCTCTCTAGGAAGCCTGTTTCAGTGTTTGACCACCCTCTCGCTAAATAAATGCTTCCTAATGTCAGGTCTGAATCTCTCCTGATGCAGCTTTTAATCATTCCCACGTGTCCTGTACTGTCACTGGATATCAGAAAGGACATCAGCACCCTACCCTCTCCACTTTTCCTCCTCAGAAAGATGTAGATGCTGTCATCTTTTTAAGCTAGTCTCTGCTAACTCCTGGTCTAGGCTTCTGGAATTGTGAATGTGCAAAAAACTAACCACGTGGGCTCTCAAGCAATGCCTGATGACTCTGAGGGTGCCCCAGGTTTGCTAGTGCGCTTTGTACTGAAATGAGCAGTCATGGTAATGGCCACGCCTGAACAGGCAGCAAAGATGCTCTTTGGTGCATTATGGGCAAGCTGGACCGACTCAGGCAGTGTGGCAGGGCTGTGCAGGTATGAAAGCCAGAGCACCCTTTCTAGACAGCAGTGCAAGGGAGATGATGGGAACTGCAAGGCCTCTCTAGCTCAAAGAAACGCTGATCCTACTTGCCCTGTGCTTTCTCCACTTTGTGACAGTAGGTTCTTTCAGCTTGTGGATGCCTCCAGAAATCCACCCTAACTCTCTCTCCCCCTGCTCCCCTGTCACTTACTTAGTCCTCATCTTGAGGGTGCCACAGTCTCTCTTTAAATGGAAGGATTCTGAACTTCCACGGCTGTGGGCATTGGTCACAGGCACTCTGCAGGTAGCAGTGTCCAGATGCAGGGATGTTCAGAGAAACTGAACAGGGTACATAGGGCAACTGTTGGTCCCACGTTAACCCTGACTCAAAAAGTATTATAGCTGAATAGGGCAAGCCAGCCGTGTTCCGAGGGAAGAGTTTGATACCCATGCACTGTAGTTTGCCTATAACTGCCTGCAAGCTGGCAACTGACACTTCCTGTCCAGCCAGGGCATCACTTATCTGAATTGCATCTCATTGCAGGAAATTCTCCAGTATCATGGAGCTTCTCATCTGACCAAAACTAAAACCAAAACTACACGGGAAGATCTGTAACATGTGCCAACCACGGCCACTTTCGTGTAGATACCCATTGGTGTAACTTCCTAGGAAGAGCTCTTAATTTAAGCTTTGGCATTTGGTCTAAATTGCAGTGGCTTGTGCTCTCCATTTGTCATCCTTGTTTATAACATAAAGAAAAAGCATGAGGTCTTTTGCTCCCACTCTTTTCATGGCGTTCATCCCAGAAAATGAAAGCAGATTTCAGGGTTGAGAAAGCACTGACTGTGCATTCTCTGTGAGATCTTTCTGCTTGCTGTTGGTCTGGAGAAGATGGGATTTCCGATTCCTAAAAAGTTTGCTCCTTGTCTGAGAGGATAAACCTTTTTCAAGGAGGCTGTTCCCTGGGAAACTGCAGGTGCTGCCTCTGGCCGGGGAACCCCCTCGCCTTCCGCGCAGATAACGGCCCGGTGCGGCGCAGCGAGGGCGGGGGCGGGGAGGGAAGCGGGGGCCTCTGGCTTTACCAGTCCCTAGCACAAAACCCATTCGCCTGAATGAAACCTCGGCTGTTTGTCAGTTACAGCCCAGCGTCAGCTATGGCCGCTAGCGCCGGCGAAGGCCGTGCGTCGCCGCCGGCGGCCGCCGGGCTGCTCCTGGGGGACAGCGCGGGGCCGCGCCGCGGCTGCTGGCGGAGCGCCGGCGGGGACACGGCGCCCGCAGCGCCGGGAGCGCGCGGGGCTCCGTCACGCGGCCGCGGGGAGGCCAAGGCCGAGCGGAAACGCCGCTCCCGCGGCGCCCGGAACCGCCGGCACCATATTTGGCGTTTCCTCCGCGCCTTTTATGGCACATCCGAGGCCCAAAAAAGGTGTTTCCTGCTCCCCCATTCCCGGGGCCGCGCCGCGCAGCTGCCGGGAGCCCGCCGCAGAGCTGGTCCCTCCCCGCCCCGGGGTGCACTGTGGGGCCTGTTGGCGAGCCCCGCGGCGGCCCCGGGCGGGGAGGGCTGAGCTCCGTGCGGGGCCGAGCGGCGGCCCCGGGCCCCTGCGCGCTGCCGCCTGCGTGCCCGCGCTGCCCGGGCCTGCCGGAGGCCACGCAGGCCGCTGGCGTTTCCTCGCCGCTGCCCGCTGTTGCGGATTGTTTAATAGGGGCCGAGCCGCTCTCTGCGCGCCTCCGGAATAGGTAGGATGCAGCTTGACCGGGGGAGTACGGAAACGGCCGGTGCCCGTGTCCACCTAGGGTTTCCCTCTGCAGAGCCTTTCCATGAGCCACTCTTCAAGTGTGTCGTTGCCCAGGCGGCTGTTTTGTGCTTTAAATGCAGTAGATAAAACAGATTCTTTGTTTTTCTTTCCCGTTAGAAATGTGAAAATTAGGTTGGAGATATTTAAAGGGCCCGATATCCGCCGTGATACGCAGTGGTGCCCGTTGCATTTGTGTTCTGACACGTTCTGGAAATGCTACTGGAGAATCCGTTTAAAACTGATGAAATGCAACTGTTTACAGCTGTTTACATTGTGACAGCGAGTTGCCCTTACCAAGAAGGTCATGGGCCCTCACAGACTGAAGAGTTAAGACTTAACAAGGAACGTAGACTTTGGAGTGGAGAAGTACGTGATCGTGGTTCTTTCTTTCCTCTGGGGCTTTGACTGATGCACATCTGTAATGCAGGGACTTGTTTTGTGCGTCTGAACAAGATGTCAAGTAACCCCAAGCAAAGTAAATTCCTAGACTCTAAACTGGTATCTGGGGACTGAAAATGGCCTGAGCTGCAGTAGATGCCCGTAGAACTGTCCTCAAGTGCACTCTCACCATTGTTGGTTTTGGCTGAAGCTGGGTGGAGTGGTTGAAGCCTCTTGAACAATGGCTTTGGCCCCTTTTAAGCAAACTATTAACTAGGTCAAAGGATTTTTTTTTCTTCATTTTTTGGTATAAGTGGCTGGTTCCTTACAAAATGTTTCTATTTGTGGCCCAGTAGGCTGTAGAATTCTCAAGAGTTATGAGTGCAGGTAATATATTTATGAAGAGGACTTGGCTGTGAGATTCTTGAGCTGAAGAACATTCCATGTTTCTACCTGTGTACATTATCTGAGTGTAGCCCTAATGAGTACTAGTTAGACCTAGAAGAAAGGCTGCATGCTTTAAAGAGAATTGAGGCTGGGGTGAAACATGAGCTCTAGCTAAACAAGAAGGCCTTCTTAAATAGTACGTGTTCTGCTAAAATCAAAATGCCTTTGTTTTTAAAAATCCAACCTTGACTGATAGCCTGTAATGATTTATGGTCTTGACTTAATTAATGAAACTCTCTCCTCAAATAACAGAGGCCAATGCTTCAACAGTGTCTAGCACTTAGCAGGCTTCAATGCCTGATCGCTGTTTGACACTGTTGTAATGAAAATGATGGATGGTTACACGGAAGTATTTTCAACATGCACATTTCACTCCCTTAACTACAAAAAGCATTAGTAAAGCATACTTCAACTTTTTTTTAAAAATAAGCATGTAGGCTTATCTTTTGTGAGCTTTTCATACTGTTTTCTTGTATCTCCAAACACAAATGATGATACACAATGGAACTACCAGTAAAAATGTCCATGGCCAAAAATTCTGCTATCCAGTGTCCTCTGTAAGGCTGACCTGGGTAGAATGACCTGGCTTCTGTTATCCCAGCTGCTGTGATAGTGGACTTCCCCTGTAACAATAAAACCGTTGATCACAAATAGACTTGTGAACATCAGAGTTGGAGGGACGGGGCAACAGAAGTGGATTTGACCTTTAAAAGGTGGTGGAAGCCTTCAGCCTCTTGGAAAGATACAGTTAAAACTTTTAAGCAAACTATTACTTCTTATCTGCTGGTGACTGTTCTTCACTCCACAAGTTTAGTTATAGATGGCTTTAGAAGCTCTTGAAAACATGTTCCATAATCAATGTCTAGAAGGTGTTTTTCCTAATTGCTGCACTCCCTTGGCTGTGCAGCTGTGGGTAGCCCTCAGGTTATCTATGTGGATGTGCCTAGCTGTCTACTGAGTCACTGAGCTGCGTGGTGCGTTCTAGCATGTGACATTCTCAAATTCTCTGTCATGCTGCACCTCAAATACTGTGTCCAGTTTTGGGCTTCTCTCTACAAGAAGGACATTGAGGTGCTGGAGAGGATCCAGAGGTGGGCTACCAAGCTGGTAAAGGATTTGGAACACATCTCACATGAGGAATGGCTGAGGGATCTGGGGCTATTAGCCAGGAGAAAAGGTGGCTCAGACAACCTGAAAGATTGTTTTGTGGATTGTTGAATAGGGTCCGAGTCGCTCTCTGCAGCTTTACTATCTGTTCCCACAGTACTGTTAGCCCCTGCAGCAACTCTGCAGAAGAAGGTTATTGTTAGATATCTGTGTTGTCTCACTATGCACCAGACTTTTTCAAATCCTCAGTAAATATAGATCTCTACAGGAGTCTCTGGGCAATTTTTGCCCAACTATGAACAGAACATTTATTCCAGTTCTTTCACCCTTTTAATGAATTGCTTCACAGGAGGAGAACTGTTCCGTTTCTCCCATACAACATAGCTAAAGAGCCTTTGGTGAGGGCCTGGACAGTTTCTGAAAGTCCAGATATGTAGGGTGAATGTCTCATGTCACATGCTCATTGATTATTCCAAATATTTCTAAAGAATTTGTTGGGCTGGGATTTCCTTTACAAAAACTAAGCTGATGTCTTACTTGCACTACTTATTCATGTACCCACGAATTCTGCTAGCTAGCTTCTACTAGTATGCTTCTACTAGCATGCCTGGAATTAACATAGGATTTATAGGCCTGAAGCTTTCTAAAACCTTTATAAAAATTCATGTTGTGTATGGTGCCATCTAGTCCCCTGGTACAGAGGTAGAACACCACAGCTATTATGCTTGTTATTTCATCCTTAGGTCGAGCATTTGAAGGGATACCATATGGTGTAGTGACTTGATTTGATTCATTTTGATGGCTTAATCTCTTCTGTAATCTATCCTACAGATGCCTCAGTTAAAATATTCTGTAACACAACTCCTGTAATGGAGATTTTTAGCACAGGATCTTTTTCAAGTTTGTCTGAAACAAAATGAGTGCAAAAATCACTTTCGATGCCCTCCTTATATTTTGACCATCAGTTGGCCTTACAAACTCCCTGATTGTCTCACAGTCCGTGATATGTCTTAGAGAAGAGTCAAGTCAGCTGTCTGCAAGTTGTTTTCCCCACACCGTATTTCTGGCCTGCTGTATTGTGTTTTAATATGACAGTTTGTCACCGTGTCTATTTTCTGTATTTCAGCATTACTTCCCCTTTTCGAGAGATGTTGTCCCTCCCCCTCGTCAGAGTAATTATCTTGGGTTGGTTCTTAGCCTTTCTTAACAGGCAATAAAGCACAATTGCTGATATGATGTCTTGAAATATTTTTTCCTGTCACTAGAAAACATCTTTACTTTTCTAGTAGCACCAATACTTTATTTAAGAACAGAGAAGCTTAACTCCCTCTGTGAAACCACATCCCAATGTAGTAGATGTCTAGAATTTGTTGTTGCTGCAAGGACGTTGAACTGTTACTGTGTTTTGATGAATGGTGTTCTATGCTTTACTTGGGAAAATGCAAAGGTTTGTTTGTGTTACCCCAATCCACATGCATTTTAACACGTGTTGGCTTTTCTGTGATTCCTGTATTAAACTCCACTGTGCCTTTTTGTTCTTTTCTTTTTTTAATTGTAAATCACAGAATCACAGAATGGTAGGGTTGGAAGGGAACTTTAGAGATCTAGTCCAACCTCCCTGCTCAAGCAGATTCACCTAGATCAGGTTGCACAAGAATGTATATTTTTTTCTTATGTTTAAATGGAACTTTTTGTGTTCCAGCTTCATCCCATTACCCCTTGTCCTGTTGGTAGATGCACTAGAAAAAAGAGATATCCCAACCTCCTGACATCCACTATTTAAATATTTATAAATATTAGTGAGATTCCCCCCTCAGTCTCCTCTTCTCCAGACTAAACAGCCCCAGTTCCTGCAGCCTTTTCTCATAAGGAAGATGCTCCAGTCCCCTGATCATCTTGGTGGCCCTGTGCTGGACTCTCTCCAGCACTTCCCTGTCCCTCTTGAGCTGAGGAGCCCAGAACTGGACACAGGACTCCAGATGAGGCCTCAGCAGGGCAGAGGAGAGAGGGAGCAGAATCTCCCTCGACCTGCTGGCCACACTCTTCTTGATGCATCCCAGGATGCCATTGGCCTTCTTGGCCATGAGGGCACATTGCTGGCTCATGGTTAGTTTATTATCAACCAGGACTCCCAGGTGTCTCTCTGCAGAGCTGCTCTCCAGCAGGCCAATCCCCAGCCTGTACTGGTGCTTGGGGTTGTTCCTTCCCAGATGCAGGACTCTGCACTTGTCCTTGTTGAACCTCATGAGGTTCCTCTCTGCCCAACTCTCAAGCCGGTTGAGATCCCGCTGAATGGCAGCACAGCCTTCTGGGGAATCAGCCAGTCCTCCCAGTTTGGTGTCATCAGCCAACTTGCTGAGGGTACACTCTGTCCCCTCATCCAGGTTGTTGATGAAGATGTTGAACAAAACTGGCCCCAGAACCGATCCCTGTGGAACTCCACTGGCCACAGGCCTCCAACTCAATTCTGTGCCATTGATCACCACCCTCTGGGCTCTGTCATTCAGCCAGCTCTCGATCCACCTCACTGTCCACTCATCCAAGCCACACTGCCTGAGCTTTCTGATGAGGATATTATGGGAGACAGTGTCAAAAGCCTTGCTGATGTCAAGGTAGATGACATCTGCTGCTCTCCCCTCATCTAGCCAGGTGGTTATGCCCTCATAGAAGGCTATCAGGTTGGTCAAACAGGATTTCCCCTTGGTGAATCCATGTTGACTCCCCTTAATAACCATCTTTTCCTTCATATGTTTAGTGATGACATTCAGGATGAGTTCTTTGTACAGTGCCCGTTATCTGTGGCTGGTGGAGCAGCTGGTGTTGAATTGTCTGCTGGGATTTCCCCTTCTGGACCTTGCACATCTATGTCCCCTGTTGTTAATGGCTCATACTTATTTGGAATTGGTACACTGGAAGGAGAGTTATGAAGGGGAGCCCTGTTTTGGGTTTTTTTTTGTTACCAGGGCCCAAGGCATTTCAGTTTCACTGGAGGCTTGCACCTGGTTGTGGAACCATCTGTGAATCTCAACCTCTGCTCCTCTAATACTACAGAGTCTACTGTAAACGGTTTCCTGCAGCTCTTTCACCTGATGCTGTATCTCTTGACCTTGAAGGCACATCCTTACCTCAGCAGCAGATGTTCCTAAACATCCTAAACACCCCCTGCACTCCACCTGGACTGAAGCATCCTTGCTGACCAGCTCTGTCTGGGTGGATGCATCGATCTTCACCAGGGTGTTGTCCATCTGAGCCTTGTTTTAGCCCTCGGGCGAATGCCCACTAGCTTGTTAGCTTGAGGCAGGGGCACTTCTCTGACTTGTGGCTCTCTGTGTGGGCTGTGGGATTGTTCCCTGCCTGTGCCAACTGCTTTGCCAGGCCCTGTTTGCCTGTCCTGGTTGCTGCGCTCCTGATTGCTCGCTTTTGTGCAGGCTTTGCAGATTTCTTGTAACTTCTCAACTTCAGGGAGAGCAGCTCGAGTCGTACCCGTGTAACTGTGCTGTGCGGGTTTCTCGGGGGTGACGCTGATAGGCGTCAGATCCTGCTGTCCCGATGCTGCCACCTTACGGTTAGAAACAAAACCAGCGGGAAATACCTACGTTGGTAATGCTTAAGGGACCTTGACACTATGAAAGTGTCTTAAGCATGAAGATTATCATGTCAAGTTACGCAGTTTGGGTTCCTTTGTAATCTGAGACTAAGGCCTTTGGGTTTTGGGTTTGTCTGAGCTTTTTTGATGTCTCTCCATGTTCCCCCCAATCCCACCCCGCTGTTTCCCATGTCCACCCTCCTGCTGTGTGTGTGGGTTTTTTCCTCCTTCCCAATTCCTCTGTGAACTCACAAGGAGTAGAGAAGTGTCCCGTTTTCTGTTTCAGAGTACCTGGAGGCAAATGCTGGAATGCGTGTCTTTGGAGTATAACATAAAGAGCATGACAATGTCTAGAAGTTTATAGCTTCTGTTTTCTGACACTGCTCGTCATGGTTCAGTCCTGCTGTCAGTTGGCAGCAGCCAGAAGAGCCTCTGTGAGGCACTGTGTAAATGTCTGCACATTTGTGTGCACCACCTGGGTGCATCTGAGAGAGTCAAAATTGTTCAGTGCCTCTTGAAACACTTGGCTTTATACAGTTCTTTTCAGCACCTGAAAGAAGTCCAGCAGGAGAAACTTGGATCGGAAAGGTTGTCTTTAAACAGGAGTCTGCCTTCTGGCTGCAGTGAGGATATGGAACAGACCTGGCTATGTGTATTTGGAATCATGATGGAAAGTTGACTGAAAGCATCTCAGATGCTTTCTGAAAGATGAGAATATGAGCCTTGCCTAGGTTTCTAAGTGCAGTGTGAAGAACAAAAACTGGAGAAGAGAGTGAAACAAAACAATGATTGCAAGGGGTCTCTCTGCCACCTGAACTGTTATACAGTGAAAATAGTGCTGCTGTCATTGCAGGATATGGATTTCATCTGTAGCACTGAAGAATTTACCTTGGATTTCTCTGAATTCCTTCTGCTAGATGATTTAAATATTTGTGATGGATAAACTGATAACTAGTTCTGTTTTAGGCAGAGTTGCTGTGTGGTGAACTATATACACTTGTGTTTACTATACACAGATAATGTTAAATAACTCTAAGTCCGGTTTCCGTGGAGAAAAAATGTATTTGGAGTCTTGGTCTCCAGCTGAAAGCTGTGAATTTTAATCCTATAAAATGGAGAAAGGAAGTAAAATGTTGGCTTTTTTCTTTAATTTCTTTGTCACTGAGATCTGTTTTACTATATTTTGCAGATAGTAGTCTATGAAGGGGACAGCTCTTGAAGAGGTAACAGCTTTGTATAGAGTCCTGGTCTGGGATGAGAAGCTTTGGTAGTGCTGTGGTATATGGAAGGCCTAACAGTGATACAGAACACCACTGTACCAAGGTATCCTATGGAAATATTCTTTTTAAAGTTTGTGTACAGGCAATAAATTTTCATCCTGTTTCCCCTGACAAATCTGTTGTATGGCTGGGGAAGGACAAAAATAATTTCTGGTTTTTGAATGCTAAAGAACTTGGGTGATGCCTGTTGAAAAGATGCTACCAGCATCATTCTGGGGGCTCTTGACTGGGCTGCTGTCAGTTACAGTAATAGTTTGGGTTGGAATGGACCTTTAAAGGTCATCTAGTCGAACCCCTCCCCCTACTATTCCCCCAAAATGTGCAGGAACATCTTCAACCAGATCAGGAGCCAGATCAGTCACATTTGGCTTGTGAATGTTTTCAGAGATGGGACATCTACCACCTGAGTGGGCAGCCTATTCCAATGTTCCACCATCCTTGTTGTAAAACATTTCTTCCATGTGTCTAGTCAGAATCTGACCTTTTAGTTTAAACTAAAAGTTTAAAACCATCAATCCTTTTCCTATTGCTACAGGCCCTACTAAAAAGTCTGTCTTCATTTGATAAGCCCTCTTTAGGTACTGGAAGGCTTCAGCAAGGTGTCCGTGGGGCCTTCTCTTCTGCAGTCTGGACAACCCCAACTCTCTCAGCCTGTCTTCACAGCAGAGGTGTTGCAGCCCTCTGATAATTTCTGTGGCCTCCTCTGGACCCACTCCAACAGCTCCATGTCCTTCCTGTGCTGAGGACTCCAGAGCTGGAGGCAGCCTGCATGGGGGTGTCACCAGAGTAGAGTAGAAGGGCGGAATCACCTCCCTCAACCTGCTTTGGATGCACACCAGGATATGATTGGCTTTCTGAGCTGCAAGGCCATACTGTTGGCTGGACTCGTGTCCAGCTTTTATCCACTAGTATCCCCAAGTCATTCTCTGTTGGACTGCTGTCAATCCCTTCATCCCCCAGCCTGTATTAGTAGCAGGGGTTCCTTGTTTCATGATTAAGAGTTTCTGTAAGCAAATTACAAATACACATATTGTTGCAGGTAGGAAAGCCAAACACCTCTTGATAGTAATAGATGAGAGTCAGAAAGGCTAGGGGCCAAGGCTGGAGGTAAAGTAAGCTGGTCTTGTTATTTTATGAAAGGAAAGCTTGATTTCTGCTGAAACCTAAAGGTCATTTTCTGTCTCCTGCCTTATTCAGAAGGGCAGTAAGGTTTTTAGTTAGAGTTTTTGTCATCATGTGTTGTGTCAATTTGACTAACATGTATAAATGTTACTGCTTCAAAATTCACATAAGTAATAACATACAAGTATTTAAACATTTAATATTCCTTTAATCTTGATTCTGCCCTGCCAGCCATTTATGGACCTTCTAGGATGTTATGGGTTGATGTGGAGCCTTTTCTGGTAATGGGGAATGAGCTGTATTGGGCCACCCGTGGGCTTCTGTAACAAGCTGTTCAAAACTTTCCCTGGCTCTGAGTCAGACTCACCTCTGGGGCTGAGCCAGTTGAGTGCCTCCCACTTTTTAAGAAGAAGCTGGAAGACAACAGTTGTTCTGGGAAGTGGTGGAAGGAGTTGGAGGAGAGAGAAGTGACCGTGTGGAGACTTGTGCTGGAGCAGAGACATCCCTGCATCCTGTGGAGAGATGGCAGCTGTTTCCCTGCAACCAGTGAATGGTAATGGTGAAGCTGAGATTTATTGGCAATTTGTGGAGAACCCCAAGTCAGGAGTGACTGTGCCTGGAGGCAGCTGTGACTCTGTGGCAATGCAGCGTTGGAGCAGAAGGTGCCTGGATTTGTGCTGCCGTGGAGATCTGTGCAGGAGGAGTTTGTGAGGAGCTGCAGCCCTTGGGAAGGATTCACACTGGAGAGATTTGTTAAGGACTGTATCCCATGGGAGGGATGCTGTGTTGGAGCAGGGGAAGAATGTGAGGAGTTCTCTTCCCCGAGAAGAAGGAAGATCATCTGTCAGGGACTGACCGCAACCCCAGTTCCCTGTCCCCCTGTGCTGCTGAGGTGGAAGGGGTAGAGATATCAGGAGCAGGGAGCTGAGACTGGGAAGAAGAGAGGGACAAAGGAAGTGCTGATTGTATTTTTCTCATCATCTTGCACTGTTTTTGCTGTCTGTCTGCTCTGTTTCTAGTTGGTAGTAGAATAATAGTTCTTATTTTCCTCTCTAAGTTGAGTAATCAAGTCTGTTTTTCCTGGAGCCATAACTGGCAGTGAGCCCTTCCTGTCCTTGTCTCAATCCACAAGGCCCTTGGTTATCTTTTCCCTCTCCATCTCGCTGGGGCCTCTGCCATCCTACAGCAAGCGACTGTGTGGTGCTTTGTTCACAACTGGGCTTAAACCATGACATAGGAATACACTTGCAAATAGACTCGGGACTATTAAACCTTGTGGTTGTAATAAGAAGCTTTGAATCAAGGGAGGAGAAAAGGGACATTTTAAAGTCATTTTTCTGATGTTCTATTTGTAGTGATTTTTTTGTATTGGCTAAGTATTAATTGTTCCCAAGTTGAATTCCTCTGTTCAGTTCTCCACAACTTAACTCTTCAAAGCATTGTTAGCATATGAGTTTTTTACTAGTTTATTCCCTTTCAGGAAGCCATTCAAAACAATGAACTAACACTTGTGAGCACCTTTTCCAAACAAATAAAACAAATAAATGCAAGATGATCAGGGGACTGGAGCACCTTTGTTGTGAGGAAAGGCTGCAGGAACTGAGGCTGTTTAGTCTGGAGGAGACTGAGGGGGGATCTCATTAATATTTGTAAGTATCTAAGGGGTGGGTGTCAGGAGGTTGGGCCATCTCTTTTTTTCTATGGTATCTAGCAACAAGACAAGGGGTAATGGGATGAAGCTGGAACACAAAAAGTTCCATTGAAACATAAGAAAAACCTATTTCACTGTTCAGGTGAGGGAGCCCTGGCACAGGCTGCCCAGGGAGGGTGTGGAGGCTCCTTCCTTGGAGGTCTTCAAAACCCACCTGCGACCTGATCTAGGTGGACCTGCTTTGGTAGAGGGGTTGGACTAGGTGATCTCTAAAGGTCCCTTCCAACCCTACCATTCTAAATAAATAACTAACTAAAATGAAAATGTGTTTCCTGGTAGCAGGTCTGTCCTTATCTTGCTGCTTTCAGAGTTTATGGAAATTTTCTCTTTGTGTGTTTAATGATCCACTGCATGTGCACATAACAGTGTGTCCAAGTTAATGGCTACCCTGAAAAGTACAGCAGTTTGAACGTCCTGATGTGTACAAAAATAACTTATACTGAGCCACCTAATGTTGCTAGAGGAGTCCAGAGAAAAGTGAGGCAGTAAGCTTCTAGTGCCGACACAATTTGGCATGGTGAAGACGCAATTTGTTTGAAGTGCTCTGTTGTGGTGTCTGTCACTATTGTTTAATGTTATATACAGTATCTGTATAAAACTGTTGCAGAGCACCAGGGGATCAGGGAGAGAACAAAGACCCCTGTGCAGTCAAGGATTCAGAATGCAGACAGATCTGGTGGGAAAGGAGGCCCAGGAGCATGCAGGAGGTGTTGGCCATGCCTCAGTTCTGAATTCGTGCTGTAGCTTTGGATCTGTAAATGGATTTTACTCATATGTGCTTTAAACTCTGTTAAAAACAGAAAATTCTCTATTTTTCACATACAGATTATTGTTTGGAGATTGTTCTTGAGGGTTTCTCACTGGAGAGCTGTGGTTTATTACCTTATTTTGTGGGACTCACTATTTACCAGTCAGGGTTTGCAGTTTACTTGTTTACTGGTCAGGGCACAGGATTTAAAATCTAACCTCATCCGTAAACTTCAAGTTCCCAGTAATCACTTGGGTACCAAGGTTTAGAGTTTACCACTTTGGGATTCAGGGCTGATGACATGCTGTTAAATGGAAAAGTCTAAATCCTGACACGATCCTTAGACAAGGGTTTGAAACTGCTGTGCAGAGGACAGAGCTTTCCTTGTGCTCCCTGTAAGAAAGGCACTCGGACTATGCAATGTGTTGATTAAAATTCTACTTGTTGAAGCTAATACTAGAAGGAAGAAGATGGTATAGATAAGATCATGTCCTTCAGATACTGTGAACCCGAAGTTGTGTTGCCAGAAGGATCTCTGATCAGGACACTGCATTTGGTGCAGTTCCTGCCTGTGCAGAGGCTCCACTGACAACTTAAGTCTTTTGAGCTCTTATAGAATGTTCTTAGAACAGAATAATGCCACGCATCACTTCTACTGCCAAACAAAAGGCTGTTCACTTGAACCTGCTGTTTCACTTTATGATGGAGACAAGGACATGTAACTTGTTACAATTAGCTGGCTGAGATTATCGGCAACTTGTTACTTCAGATTGGAGGTCTCAGTTTGACAGGGTGGAAGTGCATCCTCTGCAGTTAGACTGCTGAGATGGCAGGCGACCTAACAAGTCTGAAAGTTTCTTGGTGGGCTCTATCCTTAAGGGTGAAGCAGAAGCAGAGTCATGTCAGAGCAGGATTTTCCTCTCAAACATAAGATCTGAATCCCGTCTCTGAAGGAAGAAGCAGAGAGAGGCTGGCAGCTGCTTTAGGGACTTGCTAGTTCAAGGGCAGCAGCAAGAGTCAACCCCTTCCCACCAGACTAATGAATGCTGGTCCAGTAATGACTCAAGGTGTTACAAGAGAGGGGATATACTAGCACTGTCACCCAAGGTAAACTTACTCCCAGGTAGGGTTTTTTACTGTGCATTAAATAATAAACAAGTGCTTTATTCTTTTCCCTCTTGGTTGTGGTACCTGCAGTCCCTTTAGACTTGCTAGAAAGTGCCTGACGACAGTTTCTGAGTGGGAGGTTATCCATTGGGTCTGAAGGAGTCAGGGCTGGTGCCTAGGTGTCTCACTCTTTTGGGGTTTCCAGAGAACCCCAGTGCTGTTGACATAGTTGTGGGAGATTTCCTTTGCATTACCATAAATGTTTGGGGCTCTTGATGGCATATCCTATCACTGTGGGGTAGCCAGGGCTCCTGTGTGACTTTGCAAGCTAGTCCCGAGTTTGCCTGTGTCAACCTGAGATGTCCTCAGCGTGCCTGGAGCTGAGCCCTAGCTATCTGTGCTGAGAGATGGGCTTTCTACAGGGACAGTGTGTGGCTGCACTTAGCTTCTCATAGGCCACGTTGATCCCTGCAGCATGCCTTCTAGTGTTCCCCAAAGCCCTGCACTTGCTCTCTGAAGCCTTCAGTTTGCCTTTGGGGTTGTCCCCCTTCCCCCCTTCTGAGGCCTCTGCGTGCCCCTGGGCCATGGGTTTGTCTTCCAGCCTGCGTGTTTAGCGTTCTCCCTTTGTGTGCTCCAGAGTCATTGCCTTGCTTTCACTGTGCCCCAGGCCACCTTCCTTACCTTTCTGTGTCCTCAGAGTCCTCAGTTTCGCCTGGTGTCTTTATTTGTTGTTTTTTCTTTCATTGCTCAGCACAGCTCTCCATTTGTTCTCTTGTCCCTTTAACACTACTTTTGTTTCCTTTGGGCTCTCCCTTTGCCTTCAGCAAGCTGCCCTCAGGAGCTGGAGCATACCGAGGTTACCTAGGTAGCCCCAGCTGTCTCCAGCGGAGCTGGCAGTGGTCCTGTGATCCCCAAGAGCTACAGCCGTGGGTGTCAGGCTGCGCAGCTCCCAGAGGGGCCTGCCCGATGGGCCTGTGCCGCAGGCAGTCAGATATCACGGAGCCTCCGCCACCGAGCATCACTGACCAGGAGGGAGAGTGTGGCTGGAACCACGGAGAAGGCAAGTGGGGGCTGGAGGAGGTGCGTGCTCAAGCACAGGCTGTGCACAAGCAGGGGCATCCCCCCGTGATGATGCTGGAAGAGGGGGCTGCCCCCGGTTGCTGAGGGCCGTGGGGGCCGACTGGAGGGGTCTGGGTCAGGGCGGAGCGTGCCGAGGGGCTGCAGCAGCGCTGCGGAGCCAGCCCGGTCAGACTGTGCACGTACCGGGAACGGGCGAGCGGCGGAATTCCTAAGGAAAAGGTGTCCGGGACTGCCGGAGCGTGTGCGGTGGGACCGCGCTGGGTCGGGACCGTGCCGGGGGAGCCGCGGGGCTGCGTGCCGGCGGGGTCGCAGCGGGGCCGGGGCCGGGCCGGTGGCAGCGGAGCATGTTTGGGAGTCCCAGGGACTGAGCTCTGGGCTCGGCACAGTTCCGGCTCTTCTGTGGGATGGAGAGCGGGGGAGACGACGGTATCCCCGTAGGTTAGAGCGGCCGGAACGCTGCGGGCCGCGGCTGGCTGGGCTGAAGCCTCCAGCACTCGGCGCACGGGCCGGCGGATGTGCCGGAGGCGATTGTGTTCCGGCACGACCGCAGTCGTCGGCCGGGAAGGCCGGGACCTGTGATCTGCCCTGGTGTTCGGCGGGGCTGGGCTGGGCTGGAGCGGCGGTTTCTCGTCGCAGGGCTGCCAGGTACCCGTGTGGGTTTTCCCCGCGTGCCGCTTTGCTGTGCCGGGGGTGCTGCCCCAGGCGCCGCGGGGCCGCGGCTGTTGTGCCAGGCGGCGTGCAGGAGCTGGCTTTCTGCTGGCGCTGCTCAGGTGCGCTATGAGGCCTTGAACAAAGGCTGAAAGATTTGGCATCTGCCTTGCATGCATGCTCTCACGCTCTACACTGTCCATGCCCACCTTGCCCAGGCTACAGGGTCTGCTGGGAGGCCCCCTGGAGCAGAGTGGGCCAGGGACCAAGGAGAGAACATGGCCAGGGTAGCTCTCTGATCTGGTGATCTGGTGTTGGCAGCTCTGGCAGGAGGCCCTGGCACGCCTCAGCACTCATTCACAGAGCCTCGCTCAATCGTGGGTCCAGTGGGGAACAGACACTTGGTTGGTCGCTCGTGGAGTGAGATGTTGCTGCCATCACCAGGTTCCTCTTCCTCCTCATCTGCAGAACTGAGAAACAAGGAGGATACTGGCACAGAGATAGAGAAGGACAAAACGGAGACAGGCTGCAGAATGCAGACAGAGGAAGAGCAAAAAGAGTGAGGAAGCGGGACAGAGGCAGAGAGAGAGAGAAAAAAGAGAGCAAAGGGAGAGCCATCAGAATTGGCACAGAAAAACACAGTGACAGGCAGGAGGCCAGACCAGGAGAGCAAGGTGGAAAGCGGGATGTGGAGCAGGGCAGAAGAATAAGCCAGGTACAAGGAAGTGACAAAAACAAGGGTGAGGGGAAAAGAGGGCCTAGTGCCCTGTGCCCAGCCTCGTCCCTTGGGACACCCACTGGGGCAGAGCCTGAGGCGACCAACACACAAGTAATTCCACTCACACTGCCATTAGCACTTTATTAACCTGTCAGTCAACGTGACTCCCAGCTCTGACAACCACGTGTGGCTGCCCCAGTGCACGGGGCCAGGAGCAAGGCACTGGCGGCGCTGGGGGAAGGGGCAGCCCCGCAGCCGTGCCCTGATGCTCACCCCCTCAGCGCTTTCTGCATCAGTCTCTCCTCTTTCCAAGTGGGAATGCTGCTGTGGTTTTCACCTCTGAGGCTCTGGAAGCCAGATGCCAGGGGATGGAATGGGAGAAGCATTGAAGGAAGTGCTCCTCTTTCCCCTCTGTCTGGGGGAGGATGGGTGCCCTGACCCTGCCAGCACCGGCTCCAGGGCAGATGGCACATCCAAGGCAGGCGCTGGCACCCATGGCACAGAGGCCAGCTCAGCAGGGATTGTGCAGTGCCCTCATCACAATGCTGGGCACAGGGAGGCCCCAAATCCCACACTCGCCCCAGAGAGCCAACCGGGACAGCATGAAGGAAGAGACAGGCAGCCTTGCTGTACCCAGGACGGGAGGCTGCTGAGATGAGTGTGCCAAACAGCTCACCAGCTTTCTCAGATCAGAAAATTGCTATGAAAAGGCACTTCACTCTCCATCCCGTGAAGGAGGATAGAGCTGGGAAAAAACCTCCAAAGGTGGGTTTTCAGAAGAGGTTAATCAGGAAGCAGAGGCTCGGAAGCAGCACAGCAGCACTCCCCCCTGGCAGCGGGGGCAGCCATCATGTCAGGATCAGCACTAAGATGCTCTGTGCAGCAAACAGCCCCTGGCCCCAGGCAGCAGCTGACTTCTAGGACAGGTCAGAGGCCACAGCCCCTGCAGTGGCCCGGGCCCAGGCAGAGGAGGCCTCCTGGGCGGAGGAGGAGGCCATCCCCGCCAGGGAGCTGCTGGGATGCAGCCGGTAGAAGCGGCCCAGCGTCCAGACAGGGAAGACGTTGCGGTAGGCAGTGTAACTGATGGCACATGACTTGTTGAACACCCCAGCAATATTCTCCTGAGAGACAGACAGAGAGCAGGAGGGTATGGGTAACGGGACCACAGTGTGTCTGGCATGTGGTGCTGTGCTCACTGTCTGTCCCGCACCAAAAGCTTCCCTTCCAGGTAAAGGAAAGCACACCACGGCAATGGCTGCACAATGCCCACGGCATCTGCAACACCGGAGTGCCCCTGGAAAGCCCAGAGCAAAGATGTACCTGAGGCCAGTCCCCGTTGGGCAGCTGCTTATCTATCAACACTTTGATGCCCCTTTCCAGCACGTCAATGTCAGGGTACCTGCCAAGCACAAGGGAGATTTTGAGCACACTTATCCAAACCATCCACGAACCCCCACCAACGTGCTTAGGGAACTCAGCCACCTCCAGGCTGCCCTGAGCCTGCCACAGCACTTTGGGAAGGCTCCTCACAACCCCAGGGCACCAGACATTATGAATACAGAAATATCTTCCCAGGCTGGAGGCCTGCAGTTGTGATCCAGACCTTTGCTTTGCACTGGTCTCACTTTCCACCCTCCCTGCCTGGCAGTGAGCCTCGCTGGCCTGTGGAGAACAGTGCAGGCCAGTCTCTCATCGCAGGAGGCTTGTGACCAACACGGCTGGGTGCGTGGCCCACACCAGCCAGGCCCAGGGCCTGTACCAGCCCTGATGCACAGCCCAGACTGCATTTTCCATCTCCCTGAGCGCTCGAGCCCCGCGGTGCCCATGGAGGTGAGGGCTGCTCCTACCTGGCGGCCATGAGCCCCAGCAGGGCCCAACACGTGTTGTGGATCTGCGACGTGGCACTCTGCACGTACGTGCGCTGCTCGCAGGACTCAAAGTCCTCTCCCCACCCACCATCTTCCATCTGCTTGGAGAGAAGGAACTGGCAGGCCCGGGCCACCTCTCGGCATGCAGCCCTGCAAAGATGGGGCAGAGAATCAGACAGGGCTGGAGACAGGGAGCGTTTGCACGCCCATGCTTCCCAGTCGCAAACAGAGTCGTGCTCAGCCCTGCCCGTGGCTGGGGCGGCCCTAAGAGCTTGTGTGCCCTGATCGTATTGCAGGCACAGGGCTTGGGAGGAGCAGTACCTGGGACAGAAGACCCCACATGCAGCCAGGGCATCCACCCAGCCCTGCCAGAGTCTTGTCCCAGCCCGAGAGGTAGGTAGGGGCAGGGGAAGCAGGCTGAAGCCCCTTCTCACCCGTTGTGGTATGTGTGCTGCATGCAGGCGAATGCCTCCAGACCAAACCAGGTGCCGTAGGTGAAACAAACGCCCCAGCTCCTAGGAGGAAGGGGACAGTGGTCCTGTCAGGTGTGCAAGGCCCCAGGTAGAGGCAGGCAGAGCCTGGCAGCAGGAGCAGAGCCAGGCAGAGCTGCAGCCTGCCTTCCCCTGGGGCACAACCAGGCGCTCACCCACGTGTCAGGGCTCACTCTGGCGCCAGCAGAGCTGGAGCCGCCCCAGCCCCAGGGCTTGTCTGGGTCTTGTGCGACCCATGAGGTACCTGCTCTGCCTGGGATGGAGGGAGAGCAAAAGAGTACAAAGCAGAGGAGCTGGAGGAAGATTGTCCCCTGCTTGCCCTTCCCAGAGATCCACCCAACTAGGAACACTTGCCATCACCTTGCTACCTTTCATGGGAAAGCCAGGGGAAAACGGCACCAGGAGCACTGCTTACCCTTCCCATGAGCCATCAGCTCGCTGTGTCTTGCGACAGAAGTCCAGGCCCTTCTGCAGAGTCCCTCTGGCCAAGAAAAAGACATCTGCTTCAGAGGCAGCTCAAAATCAGTGGCTGCTTCATCAGGCGCACCCATCAGTCCCTCTGAGTGATGGGTCCCATTATTAGAGAGCTCAGGAGGCAAAACCCTGCAGACAGGTAGCCACATTGTTCAGGATCTGAGTCAAACTGCACTAGTTGGATGCATTTCTGCCTCAGGCCAGCACACAAGCAGGGAACCCAGCCTAAAATTGGCTGCAAGTCAAGAGGCAGGCGGATCACCAGTTTGGCCCAGCCCGTGCTCTGCCTCTTAGGGAGGGCTCTGGTTGGGAGTAGTCAGCAGCATCCCAGCTGTGCATATACCAAGAGCCATGCCACAGGGGGTGCCCTGTGCCAACAGAAGCTGTGGCAGCCTATCTTTGCCCCTACACAACTCTCATTGCCTCACCTGATCTCTGGGGCTCTGTGCTCGGGGAACTTGTCATGGAAGTGTCTCAGTGCCTGCATCACAGCCGACGTGCACTCCACGTAGGTGTAGTCGATCATGATGTCACCTGACAGCAAGGGAAGAGCATCAGCATGACTGTCCGGCCAAGCCAGGCACTGCCAGCCTGTCAGACCCAGGGCACACTCCCTGTGTCCACTGGGCACAGCCAGGCCACTCCACCATGTCCATTTGCAGCAGGATGACCAGCCCCACATTCCCCTTACCAAACACTTCGGAGGGGTTCAGCAGCTCCAGTAAGTGGCCTCCTCGCTTGGTTTCATATGTGGCAAAGCCTCCATCCGAGTTCCTCATGCTCAGCAACTGTCCAGACAAGAAGAGAGAGGGGTTGTGACTGACTCACAGGCAGCACTACCCCAGTCTGGCCCCAAGCCAGGAGTGAGGACAAAAATCAGACCCACAGAGTCCACCAGGTAGGCAGACAGCCTGAGTCCCAAAACCACACTGATGAGCAGGCCTGACACAGACCACCACGTTCTGTCACATGGGGAGCTCTGTATCACAATAAATATGGTGCTGCTATACCAGGCCACAAGCCCTGTACTAGCTGAATAATACCAGATCTAACAACTCATCAGGCCTCGACTTCTCTTGTTTTAGCTGCCCACATTTCCCTTGGCCCCCATTTTTGCAGCACTTACCACATTCACAGCATCAAAGAGGCGCTCATGGGGAACATGCTTGGTTAGGAAGGGGCACTTCTCCTGCAGCAGCATAACTGACTTCAGCCCCTCTGCCGTGCAGTCTGCCACGATCCAGCCACAGTCTCTAGTGCTGAAGGGGAAGCCACCCTGGAAAGGGGTCAGGAGGGCTCAGCACCTTCCCCTGACTTGTTCTGCTCTTGTAAGGGGGCAGGTGCTGCTCCTCATTCCCATCCCCTCTGCCTGAATGTCTGCCCAGTTTGTGTGGCTTTCAGAGACCAGTTGCAGCCATCGTACCTTGTTCATGTGCCGGTAATATTTCTGGTAGTCAGGTGGGTTGTCTGGGATCTGCAGAAGACAAGAAACAAGTGAGGGCAAGCTGGAGGTGCCTGGCTGCAGGACCAAGGGCTGAAACCACGGCAGATGGCAGTCCACGTGGGACTGGGCACCACCTCCTTTTGCTGAGGTAGGCAGACAGGGAAAGAGGAGGCACTGCTCTAAAGTGGGCAGTGCTGTAGAGAAATCCCATTTTGGCCTGGTTTCAGCAAGTATTGCTGAAGTCTCCTCTTTGGGTGCTTTCCTGCCAGGGAGCCACCTGCTTTCAGTGCTCCCATTGGCAGCACCATAAGCAAGACCTACAACTGCATCGGCACCACGCCAGTGACAGTGACCCCAACCTTGAGCCACTGGCCCAGCCACCAGGAGCTGAGCTCACAGAGTCACTAGCCAAGGAGTCTGGGTTTCCCAGAAGGATGCCTCAAATGTGTGGGCATCAGACAGGACAAAGAAGCTTAAGCTCTCAGTTTTCCAGTCTCTTAGCCCAGGAAGCCAACCCAAACATCCCTGGGCATGGTCAAAGTTCTCTGCAAGCTGCTAATAGCATCTTTGGTGGCTAGTGATAAGGGACAGAAATAGGAAGCCATCCCTAGAATTTTGCTAGCCTGTTTCAGAAGGCAACAGGCATCCAACAGGGCTCTGAGAAGCAGTCCAGCCTGCAGAGCTAGCGTGTGAGAGACCACCAACTGCCTCTGCTCACCTGGGTGAACCGGAGGAACTCATGGGCTTTTTGGAGGCAGGATGTGAATTCAGGCATCTTCTGGGCTTCTGCCTACAAACAGAAGGGCACAGTCAGCATGGAATTGTGGTCCCCAAACACACCCCTCGAGACAAAGACCTACTGGGACCTTGCTGACCTGCTGATGTAGGTGCCATTAGTGCCTGGTCTTTCACATAGCCCTTCCTGAAGGTTTGTTTTCATACTTTGTTTACAGCTTCCATTACAAACCTCAGCAGTGAGAACTGAACCAAAAACTGTTGCCAGCATCACAGAGAGATATTTGCAGGACCAGGTATGGGGCTTAACAGGGCAATCCCACCAGCCTCCACAAAGCATGCCCACTAGAACTGTTTCTGCCCCAGCACAGGAAAGAAGGAGACCTGCACATAGTCCCTGCCAAATGGCAATGCTCTGAGGCCAAGCAGAGCTTGGGGAAGGGCCAGGGTTTGACCAAGAGACTGCAGCATCTGGGAAGTCTAATCTGACCCACTCAGCTGGCATGGTGGCTTCCTGCGTCGAAAGCATCTGTCAGCAATGGAACCCTGCCTAGCACTGCTGAGGGGGGCTCTCAGAAGATATGTGTTTGCCTGACTCAGTCACATGGTACAATGCAAGCCCAGAACTGGCAGAGCAGAGGTCTGAGAGGATGCACAGGAGGAGCTGCTGGCATGTGGGGATGTACCAGGAAGGACCATTTTCCCAAGGCAGCGTGTAGTACACGTTACCTCCAAGAAGGCTTGGATGGCAAAGGCAGTATCCCAGAGCTGGGATCCGTTTGTGCCCTGGAAGACAGAAAATAGATAGTGAGGGGCAGGTGCTGGCAGCAGCCTGACCCAGCTGTGGGGTCTATGGGGCAGCACATCCCTCCTGCATTACCCCCACTAGCTCCCTCCACCCTGCATCTGTTTTATGTCAGCTGGCATCATGGCTGATGTGCTGGCACAGAGGGGACAGATGCAGCAGTTTGGGGACAGCAAGCGAAACGAGCCAGCTGCTTCAGCCTGCTCTGTGCACAGCCAAGACAGGCAAGGTGGCTACAGCAAAAGCACAGCAGAGTCCACATGCAGCATCAGGGGTCTGCCTTTCTCCTCCCATTCTCCCAAGACCCATGGGGATGGAGGGAATGGAGAGCTAGAGCTGCCCCCACAGCTCACAACCAGAGAGAGGCTCAGGGTGAACAAGCTATCCCGTCATTCCATGGGCTGCCCCAGCAGGCCACCATCCCTCAGTCACAGCTCAACTCCCACAGCACTTCACCTGCATCTTCATGCCGTCCAGGCCCAGCCTGTGGAAGGAGAGAGCAGAGTGCTGCAGCGCAGGCACAGCCAGAGCGCCAGGAAGCAGGTCAGGAGCCACCATGTGCTCACTCAGGCCCTGTGCTGTGCCAGGTGGCCACGCTCAGCCCTTACCAGAGATAGTCAGGGATCCTGGAAACATGCTCTTGAAAAGCTGGGGAGTCCTTCCCATCCACAAACCAGCGAACCAGCATGTTGATCGTCTTGGAAATCTGCCGAGAACAGCACTGTCACTGCTCTGGACACAGCTTCTTCCAGCCTCAGAGACACATCCCCCTTCCCACCCAGTACAAGGCATCTAGAGGTGGGCCCAGGCTTGATCCCCACAGCTCCATCTGTGGCATCACTCAGCATAGCCAAGTTAGTGGGGCAGGTGCCATGACTCCAGAGCTTCCCCTCACGTCATTTCCCTGGACCACAAGGAGAGGTACTCCTCACTGGGGCCACAGCTGTCACCATGTCCTCTGCATCCTCTGTACCCTGTCAGCATTAAGCTGAGCATCAGGAGCAGCAAGAGTTGTGCCTGAGCAAGATCTGGTGATTACAGTTACATGCCACAATTGCAAAAGGCTGTAGGGCCACAAGCTGCCCCTAAAGAGCTAAGGGCAAGATTCTGAAAGGGTTGACAGTGTCCTACCGGCCCAATGCTGATGCACTTGGTAAATCTGTCATCAGCTTTGATGTGGTCATAGAGCTCTGTGACGGCTCGCTGACGCAGATGGGTGCTGTGGTGGGCTTCGTACACGTTCATGATGGCTACAGAAGGAAGGGATGTTCAATGAAAAACCCACTCCATGCAGCCAGATTCACTTGCTGTGGCAGGCTGCACCACTGCTTATGTCATGACCAGCTGAGGGAACACGTGGGAACTGCTCTGCCCTGAGGACCTCTCAGGGAGTGAGAGTCCCAAGGATCCACATCTCCATCCCAGCCCCAGGGCATACACCTGCAGCTGCCTGTAGACTCTAAAGAGCCCCCATGGTACAAGGCAGCGTCAGTTCTAGCACCATGGGTTCCCACAGCAAGAGCCCTGCCACCCCCGTGCTCACCATAGGCAGCACCCAGGAGCCAGCTATGTGGGGTGTACACATCACAGGCAGCCACGTTGTTCCTCTGGGCTGGCCAGTCTATGCTGCCATAGTCTTCCACATACAGCTCCTGGCACAAGGCAACAAAGGGCATCAGCCAGGCAAGCTGGGAGCAAGCACCTGGCGGCAGCTCGCTGCTGGAAGCTGGCTCCACTGCCCAGGCAGAGAGGCTGTGTGGGTATGAAAGCTGTCACTTTGTAAGCCAGAGGCTGGCTCACAAGGATGTGGCTGGCACAGCAGGGGCTCAGGCAGCCACTTATCCTTGCTGAGGAAGCACAGCGGGGCCAGGTCAGCTCCTCACCTGCCGCAAGCTGCGGATGAGCTCGTCCTCTTCTGCTGACAGACGTTTGGCGTAACAGTAGCTCATGGGGAGGTAAACCTGGCGGCAGTGACACCAGAGCCTGGATGGGTGGGCTGGGAACCATGTAGGAAGCAGCCTGTGCAACACAAAAGGTGTTACTGTGAGGAACAAGGAGGGCCAAGGGCAGCACAGAGACGATGTGCAGACAGGAAGATGCTCGGAGCAGTGTGAGCCTTTCCCTATCTCTTATACCAGGCCTGCTGCTGCTGGTACAGCTGCAGGAGTAAACAAGGGAATATCCACACAGCCTGGTCCTGCTCAGGTCCTCCCCAACACGACTGCTCACTGCCCACCCACTGCTCCTGATCCTGAGCTTGGAGAGGAAGGAAGGGAGAAGTCAGTTCAGGGCCCCCTTTCTTGCCCAAGTGATTTTGAAGGCAGAGGCCCTGACTGACAGTCAAGCACATTTTATGACAAAGCACCACCAGCCTTTGTTATTGTGTGCCCCTGATTTCCCCAGGGAAAATGCCATACACTTTTCCTCTCTGACACCGAGTGGTCCTCTGAGCAACTGAAGGGGGTATGAGTGAGGGTTAGAGCTGGCAGCCTTACATGTGGCAGTCTTGTCCTGCTATGGCCCAATTCTGACTGGCCACAAGAGCAGAAGATAGTGGTGACAGGTAGGGAGTACATGGACCTTTTGGGTAAAGCTAACAGGGCTGAGCTCTGGCATCTCCCTTTGGTGCAGTGCCCAGTGCTGCACCAGCAGTTGGCCTTGATGCTGGTCTCCCAGCTGACAAGCAGCCCGAGCACCTCCAGTTCCAGGCCAGAGTTGGAGTTATCCCAACAAACACCAGCTCCTAGGACAGCTCTGGGTCAAGGCTGGTGGCAAGGCTGACAAAATCCCCTACTTCCACATCAAGGGCAACACATACCACATCTCTGGAAGAAGTGTGTTCATTCCCTCCCAGCTGTAAACATTCAAGACAGACAGCCAAAACTTCCCCCAGGAAGGGATTCCCACAGCACCTCCTGCAGAGAGCAATACCAGCTTTCAGAGTCCATACCAGCTCCCTGCTTGCCTCTACTTTGCAGCATCCATTTCACGGGAGCATGCCACGCAGGCTGGGACACGTGTCCCGACAAAAGAAAGCAGACAGTGGTACAAAAACATAACACACTTCCCATCATTCATTGAAAATGCAAGTGCTATCAAGGGCAAACAAGAGCAACAGTTCCTCTGCTACCTGGCAGCCCCCCATGCTCCAGGAAGCCCTCAGGTCTGGCCAGACCTCTCTCACTAGCATATCAGCCCCATGGCTGCTGCGCTAGGCACAGTAGAGCTGACCTTTGCTGTGCAGGTTGACACGGGCCCTCACAACGTCAGGGTCATCTGGTCCGAGCCCCAGGATCCTCAGGGCCACGTAGTTGAGTGCTGTGCCAAACACTGTTGATTTGTCTTCCACATGCCTGTCATGCACACATACACACAGACAGAACAGCCATTAGCCAGCCTTTAGCACTAGACAGACACAACACAGGACAGGGCTATCTGTCAGGGTGAAATGGGATGCCAGGGGTGATTGTGGAAAAGGGGGGACTCAACCCAAGGAGAAACATTGTGCTGCACTACCCTGGCACACATGATACTTTGAGATATAGCACCACAGAAAAGATGCACCCAGACTGGATGCTTCAGCCAGCTGTAACAAAAAGGGCACCTGGAGTACAATACAAGCCAATTCAACCACCCAGAGGTACCACAGTTGCTGAGTCCCACTCCCTAAGCCTGGGCAGACTGAAGAACAGGCCCAAGTGCTGTACCTGGGAGATGCCATCACTAAAGGAGGCATCTTTGCTACTCACAAGCCCCAGCCTCCATCAGGGAGCTGCACAGAGCGCAGGTAGCGGACCATCTCTTTCCGAAACCCCTCCGGCAGTTGGATCTTGGCAGTGTGGCAAGTGATGAGGAGGCCTGGAAGGTCAGACAGGCTGGCTCTTACCTCAGGCCGAACGCGACACATCCCCCCCCACCCAGGGAAGGCGCCTCGCCAGCCGTACCTGGCAGGAGGAAGAGGGGCCCGCCGTAGTCGCCCGCCCAGTGCCCGTCCTCGGCCTGCAGAGCGGCGTAGAACCGCATGCCCTTGTGGGCAGCCTCCCGGGCCGTGTCGGCCGCCGGTGAGGGGGGCAGCACCTGGCCCTGCGGGGAGACTGCGCCTCAGCCCGGGCTGCCCCCCGGGCTGCCCCCAGACCGGCCCCGGCCTGGCCCCCGCCCGCACCGTGTTCAAGCCCAGACAGTGCTCCTCCAGCGCCGTCTGCGCCCTCCGCTCGCCGCCCGCCTCGTCGTCGTCGCCGTCGTCCAGGTATTGCCAGCGCTGCCGGCCGCCTTCGCAGCGCAGCCGCCAGGAGGGCAGAGCCGTGGCCGCCGCTGTCCTCCACGGGCCGCCGCGCCGCCGCACCGCCCTGCCGGAGACCGGCACCGTTACCCGCGGCCGCCACCTCCGCTCTGCCCCGCGGCTCCCCTCCGCCGCCCCGCGCCGGCACCTACCCGCCGTCCGCCGCCATCGCCGTCGCCAGCCCCGTCAGCGCCGGGACGCGGCCGGGGCCGGAGTCAGAAGCGGCGCCGCGGCCGCGCCGCCCTGGGCCGACATCGCCTCACGGGCCGCAGCCAATGGCGCCTCGGAGCCGGGCGACAGCCCCGCCCCCAGCCCGCCCATGGCCCCGGCCCGCGGCCGCGGGAGCCGCGCCTCACGGCCGCCCGGCCCGAGCGCTCGCGGAGTGCCGGGGTCCCCTCACGGGCTGCTCCCGGGCAGCGCCTGCGGCACCAGCCTCTTCCCTGGGGGCGGCGGGAACCTCCTGCTCGCATGTGCCCCCTATCCGTGTCACGGCCCAGCGGAGGGCGTGGCGGGGGATCTGCAGGGGGCAGGTGACAACCAGCAGGAGCAGCAGCTGGTGGGGGAGCCAGACAAGGGGGCAGATGATAAAGATGGAGACACACTCGTTGCAGTGGGTGTTGATAGTGTTTCACTGTGTAGCAGTGGTGGTTACTCCCGAGGACCACCAGCCCAGGCTCAGCTCCATGGGCATCGCCATTGGAGCCTCTGTCTCCAGCTGCACAACCAGCTTCCGTGCCCTTCCCCAGGCCATGCTGCGGTGCTGCTGCCCATGGCTTCACAGCGATGTGTCCATCCCTGTGCGTATCCTCCTTGTGGCGCCTCTTGTCCTAGGGCATCACTGGCCTGCCAGCAGCCAGGACACAGCTCCTCTGTTCTGTCCCCCCTCAGCCCCTGACAGCTTCTCTGTTCCTTAAGTGACTACACCAATAGCAAGAGTGCAACATCAACACCCAAGGGTGACTGTCCCGACCTCTGTGGCCCCTCAAAGCCCAGGTGTGTGGTTTCCATCGTTAAGGGAACTAATAAACAGACTCTGGATGAGCCTAGGTGCTCAGCACCTCGATTGCCATCTGTGGCACACCTCTCCAAGGGTACCGCAGGCAGGGTTGACACCCATAAAACGTTATGCTTTACAGGTGCTGTAACCATGAGGCTACAGGAGCACAGACCTGTGGCACATCCTGTCACAGGCACAAGGGTCTGCCAGCCCTTAGAAAAACACCATCAGGGTTGGGGTGAGGATGGGTGTTGGTTCACCTCAGGCGATGGGGTGAATCAGATGTCCCCACTCTGAACCCTGCCATGGTGCTCCCAGCGTGGGCACGGGGTTGGGAGGGGTGTCACCTCCTGCAGGCACTCCCGTGGGGCAGCGAGCCATGAAGTCTATGAATTAATAGTTCTTGTATGCACACAAGTTGAATTTTAAATGCTCCTCAACTAGCAAATAGCCTTTCACTCGTCCAACGTAACCTCAGGGATTATTTGTAAAGAATAATTTTACTTGGGAATTACATAATTATTTTGGTATTTGTTTTATGAAGCAGGCTTAGGTCACACACAACTTCAGCCCTGCACGTGTTCACTAACAGCAACATTTTCTCTGAAGAACTAAGGGTGCAAGAGTCCTCCCAGCGGTGCCATGCCATGAGGGTAACATTTCACCTGTGCCTTATACCGCTAGTCCTCACTAGGGAGAGCTGTGTTGCTTCTCTCGAACAATTTAAATGGACAAAGGGAACTCCAGAAGCTCACTGATAGGGATGTTGTGTTTGAGTTTAGCCTGTTATTTTTGGTTTAAGAAAAAAAGTTTCCATAATGAATCTACTTGAGACGATCTTCATGTAAGTATTTCCACTTCCTTGCAAATGCCAACATCTTCAGATAACTTACGGTAATATTTGCCTAAAGGCAGTGATGGAAGATGAACCACTTTTTTTTTCTGCCCCTATACAACCTGCCAGCCTTAGAAATTCCGTTTTAGTTCTTAAACTTTTATTTTTAATAGTTGCCAAACTCTTGTTACCTGGGCATTACTTTTACACTGGTGTTCATATGTCTGACATTTAGGCCACAGTTGACACTCTGTCCCTGTTGTCTGTGGGCACTCTGCTTCCTGGAGACACTGTTATTCTGAGATGCCATCAGCTCATAAAAGCAAATGCCACAACTTCCTCCCTTTTCACAGAATCCCAGAACGGTTGAGTGTTGGAAGGGACCTTGTAGCAATGTACCTGGAGGAAAATGGATGTGGGCCACCCAGACTTTCGTTATATGAGACCATAAGCTGCATTAGGCTCAGACACAGGCCTCGGACTTTAGCTATATCAGACAGTGAACAATGGGCCTAAAAAATAGTCAAGGACGAGTTGCTTATTAGAATGTAGATATGAAGGCAGCTGTGTGTGGGAAAGAAACTGGGCAAGCTTAGAATAGAAATTAGATAGAGAAGGAATTAGGTAAAGGAATGTAGAAATTGCTACTACCAAGATATGGTCATAGTTAAGCTTAACAAATCACGTTTTGCTATTCTTTCAGCAGAAATATTTTAAGCAGAAACTGTTTTAGAAGCATCCAAAAACCCACCATGTTTTCCTCTGTCCCTGGCAAGATGCCCTGGCTCCATCAGCAAAGGCCACGAGCCTTCAACACCCTGCTCCACCAGCAAGCCTGCTGGCTGTACCAGGGGCTGGAGACACTCTGGGTGAATGCTGTAATGCTTCCTCTCAGCAAGGGTTTGATGGAGAACAAATCCCTATATCTTTTAAATGAACTTAAGAGTAATCTCTTGTGTCATCTGAATTTAGTCGGGAACTGACCTAAGCTCAAGGCAGCCTTTCAGACAAGATAAGAACATTCCAGTGTAACCAGCTCCAGAGAATTGGTTGCAGTGGCAGCAGCACTATCTGGTGTTCTGAGGTCACAAAAACTGCCAAGATGACAGCAGTTGATGGGCCAGCAGCAAAGTCCAGAGCAGCTCCTCTGCAACTCCAGTGCACGGTTGTGGTGGGAGGCCAATGGGGGACCAAAGGCACTGGGAGAAATGGCAGTTAGCCAGAGATCGGGATCTGTGAGATGAAGGTGGATGTAAAGCTACCTCTGCCAGTGGTTCCCAAGAGGGAGGCACCATCTTAACCTTGCAAGTTTGTTCTGTCCCCCAGGCCCTCCATCATCTCCCTCCAACAACTGCAACAGGCACCAATCCAGTTCCCAGATGTGTCCTGGTGTTTCTGCTTCTAGGCATCATTTGAAGCATCCCAGGAGGGCACTAGCTTATCTCTGGCTGCTGTGTGTGAGGTTTCAGAAACAAACATGGTGACCATGGCACAAAGATAGGGAACTTCCTCTCTGCAAATCTGCTCTGTGTGCTGGGACTGTGGGTGCAGCTCAGTGGAGGCAGAAGCAGCTTCTCGCCCCACCCACCTAAATTCCCCTGCTTTCATTACTTTTTTTTCTCCCAGTTCAATGACTGCTGGTCTTTGTCTCGTGGTCTGGCAGAGCCTGGTGCCACACACACCAGAAATACAAAGAAATACACTGGCTTTTCTCTCCGAGCCTGCTATGAAGAGTCCACATTGTATTTTACTGGGGAGAGGGACCCAGGCAGAGAGCTTGAAGTGTTTTGCTCAGCCCTGGGCTCTGTAAGACCTTCTGTTTCTTTAAATGCATCAGCCCAAAGCTCTGATAATGAAATGGTGACCCTGAGGAAAGGAGCCCCAAGGTGACACTCAAATTCAAAGATCAGGACCATGAATTTTAAAACAATGAAAGCAGCTCTTTGGGCAGCACTAGAAGCACAGACAGCTGTCAGCCCCACACCCACACCCAAGTCTCCCGGACTTTAACAGGGATGACTCCATCCAGAAGAACAATGTTTGCTATGATATGGGCCTGGTCAAGGATCAGGAAAGCTGCCTGGAGCTGCTCAATAACAGGGGCAGGAAAGGGACAAAGTTTCTGGTGTTCACACCTGATCCTGTTGCTCTTTCCCACCCTACCAGCCAGTGCTGCAGATTGTTCCTGATCAATCTCCATGAAATATAGAATAACTTGGAGTGAAACAGATAGCAAAAAATAAGCAGGAAAAAGACTGTTCAGGTTTTGACCTGCTAAACGCTGATTTTTCTAATCCATTTTAAGAAAACGTCAGTTTCAAGAATGTCATCAGAAAATGGTTTAATAAGGCCCAAGCTAAGACCTTGACTATGACTAGAAATGCAGTGCTTTAAAGCATTTCTTGGCTGATGACTGAGCCAAGAGAGTTACCATATCAAATTGTTGTTGATGGAGAAAAACATTGTTTCTTTTCCACTTACAGAGAGCCCTATTTACATACAGCTCTTCAGTGAATACAAATATCCTTGGGAAAAAAAAATCAGATATTGCAAGGTTGTTGACAATCTTCACACCAGAAGCACCAGTGTGTCAGAGTGTGCCTCCTACCCCTGCCAGTCCAATGAGGGCACAGACAACTGCTGCAGTTTGTGATGCCATGAATGCAAGAACTTCAGTGGTCAACTCTGCGCTTAGAGACAACGTACTCAAGTGTAACTCTGAGGAAATTAATTTCTCCCAAACCTATATTTGAAGCTGTTACAAAAGCTTTCAAGAGCTGGTGTAAAGGAAATGATCAATGTGGACAGGTTTCTCACACTGGTAGGTGGAAAACTGTTAAATAACATGGCAGGTATTGTCCCAGTGATTGTGTCCATGGGAGCTTTGGGGAACACGGGAACCGCCAGAGACTGTGCTTGCCCAGCAACCCAGTCTTACCTCCTCAAAGGGACATTCTTGAAGAGGTCCAGACCTTCATCCTGCCCCACAAGCATACATGTAGGGCTCCCCACATTGCCCCACAGGAGTTCACTGTGGTAATAAATTACACCTCTGGGCTCTCTCTCCATCATGAGTATTGCTAACCTGTCTTCTTCCTAACAGTAGTGACCTGTTCTGAGTCACACTGAGTCTGAAACTCGGCAAAGGCCTAAGACATAAAGCAATTATTGATCCTGTGCTGCAGTGAAAAAGGCATAAGCGGAAACACATTGCATCAGTAACAGCAGACAGCTTCAACTTTGGTTCATCCCATCTCATTCTTGGCAAACAGCATGGCTAGGCAATGAAACACCGAGAAAACCTGCTTTCTTCAGCATGTTCTCTGTGTTTACCAACCACCCGCTTGTACTGTGCCACCAGGAGCAGGCTGGGCAAAAGCTGCAGCTTGCTGCTCTTGCTACTTGTCACTTGCTGCCCTCAGATCCCTCTTCCCCACCACACTGCCTGCCAGACCCCACAAAGCATCATCTCTCTCCAGTCTGTGCACCAGCCCATGGGGAGTCTCTGCGGCAAAGGGAAACGTGGAGCTCTTGGGTTACAACCGAAGTGCATTCACAGGCCATGCGGCTGCTGGGGCTGGCAGAGGGCTTCTGGGCGACAGCGCCCCTACAGCTCTTGGCCACCAGAGCTGGCTTCCTGGGAGGGTTTGGTCAGGCACACCCCAGAACCAGGTGCTGCCCCCTAGCACACATTGGGGAGGAGCTGCTGCCAGCTCTGTCCTTCAACCACTTGCAGCCCAATACAATCACAATTCCCTTGCAAAAGGTCCCACTATCCCCCAGGCTGATGGGGTGGCAAGGAATACGCAGACAGACCTGTCTTACAGATGCACAATGAAGGTGCAGGGCTGCAAGCACGAGCTGCTGTGAGCGATACTCCCGTCCTACGCAAAGATTAACCTGTGCCCCAGAGGAGCTGCAGTCCTGGGACAGGGCCCACGGGGAGAGAGGCGTCCATGGTTCCCACACACGGGTCTGCAGGGTGCCTTGGGGCAGGCGTTGGGGCGCCCAGCCCAGCTCTGGCCGCGCCTGCCCAGCCGTGGCTCACGGTTCACTGTGAACGAGAGCGGTAGCACAGGCGACGCCGCCAGGCCGCCTCTCCCGCTGACTGCCCAGCTCTTCTCACAAGGGCGGCGCCCTCCCGCGCGGCTCCGCGGCCGTGGGCGGCTCAATGCGTCCCTGTGTGCCGCGGGGCCCAGCGCCCGCCTCGGACGCCGCCGCCCCCCGCTGCCATTGGCGCCGCGGACGCCTCTGCAGCGCCCGGGCTCCCCGCCCCGGGCATAAGAAGCCTCCCGTTCTCCGCGGCTCCCCGCCCCGGCCATAAGAAGCCGATTCCCCGCAGCTCCCCGGTCTGACCGTAAGAAGCCGGTCCCGCGCGGCTCCCGGCCGCGTTGCGTCGCTGTGCCGCAGCCCCGCGCCCGCAGGGAGGTGAGGGGCCGGGGGACGCGGGGCGGGCGCCTGGCTGGCGCGGTGGGAGGGTGGCGCGGGGACACCGTGGCAGCTCCGAGCGCTGCCCCCGCAGAGCACGCCGAGCTTTGCGGACAGTGCCGCTGGCAGCGAGCTCAGCTTGACACAGCAAGGCACAGCGCGCAAGGGGCTGTGAGGATGCGCGCATTAAGCGCCTGAGGGATGCTGCCTGTCCGGCTGCAAGGAGTCCTGTCTTTTGGACAGCTGCTGCTGCACAGGGCAGGACGTCGGCTTGAGAGTGGGTTGGGAGTCTGCGCCTGCAGCGTCGAGCCTTGTGGTGGTGGAACGGGAGCCAGGCTGCAAGGCAGGGGACATTTATCGTGGGGTATGAATTAACCAAGTGCCAGACAATAAGTTTTTTGTGGTTTTTTTTCTCAGCATCAGGGCACATGACAGCTTTTGGGAAGGTGGTTTTGCATCTCTCCCTCAGTCTTTTGTTTGGCTGTTTGGGTAACCTGCAGGAAATGCTGCAATTCCAATTATTAACATTCCCAAGAGGGTCTCCAGATCAAGTGGGGGAGAAGGGAGGTTAAAGATGTACTTATTCTTTTCTGCTGGCACTCACCAGATCTGCTTCCTGGCTGGGTTCCTGAGACTGCTCAGTTGGAGACAGGCTTGCAGGCAAAAAAAAAGGCAGAGGCAAGAAAGCCTGTGACAAAGAAGACCGCAAAACCTTTTTGAAGCTTCATGTGCAGAAATGAAACCTCTGCCTAACCCTCCTCCAAGCAAGAATAAAGCAATGAGTTAAACAGTGTGAGCCAAAGAAGAGGTCAAGTGACAACATGCCTCCTGCTAGCCAGTTCCATTCATAATACAGAAAATGCAGGAGGAGCACCTTGCTGAAGCCCACAGGGCTTTGCAGCTACTCCCCCTATGCTCTGACCACACAGAGATTGAAGGTGCCAAAGCTGCATCAGTCCCAGGAGATGCATCAGCTCCTGGCACACAGCAGTTCTGTTCTGGGCACTCCCCATGTTGTTACTCTCCTCTCCTTGAGAGCTGCTGGAGGCACAGCCAAGGTCTTTCAGGATCTTACTCTCCGAAGTGAGAGCTGCTAGTGGTGCTTTTCAGCAGCACGTTTTGAGTGTGGGGTCTGGCATTGCTGATGTTGTAGGGGGGAGCCCCAGGGTAGCTCTGCTTGCAAAGCAAAAGGCTTTGCTGGAGCTTGCCCAGGCTAATGCATCCATTGCTCCCTCTGACCTCAGGGCCACACTGTGACCATGTCTGAGCTAGAGAAGGCCATGATCACCATCATTGATGCCTTCCATCAGTACTCAGGGAAGGAGGGAGACAAGCACAAGCTGAAGAAATCTGAACTGAAGGAGCTCATTAACAATGAGTTGACCCATTTCCTTGGTGTAAGTATTCCCCTTCATGTGACACACTTGGCTGGGCTCAGGGAGCTGTGTCCAGCTGCTTCCAGGCTCTGCTGTCTCCCAGGGAAAGCAAGTGCAGGGGAAGGGGGTTATTCACTCAACAGTGCATTAAACACTTTGCTTAGCAGCAGGTAGCAGGACAAGGCCACCAGCCTGCACTGGGGACTGGGCTTTGGGTTGGATACTGGGGAAACTTCCTTCCCTGGGAAGGGGGACAGCCTTGCCTCAAGGGGCTCAAGACATCGCTTCCTGGTGGCCCAGCACTGTGATTCCTGCTTCAGGAGGGCTGCTGCAGTGCAGATGCTGCTGCAGGCACAGGGTGCTGTCCCAACACAGGCAGGAAGTGGCCACCAACTATGGGGGATGTGTCTGACCAGAGATTCAGTCATGAGAGCACCTGAGATTTTGGGGACACATCACTGTCTGTGCCTTGCTCTGATCCTCCCCAGCTTTGTCTGCCTGCTTCTCTTCCTCTAGGAGATCAAAGACCAGGAGACTGTGGACAAAGTCATGGAGGCGCTGGACAGCGATGGGGATGCAGAGTGCGACTTTCAGGAGTTTGTGGCCTTCATCGCGATGGTCACTGCTGCTTGCCATGAGTTCTTTGAGCATGAGTGAGATGGTGGGATGCAGGCGAGCACCTTCTGCTCGTGCTGGAGAGATGTAGAGCAGCATCACTCCTCCGGGCAAAAGACTGAGTGTGATTTAGGGGCTCCTTGGAGTTAAGCTTGTGCTAGGCTAAAGCAGCTTATTAAGTTCTGCAGCTTTGAGAACAAGACACTCGCACGGCTCAAGAAAGGCAAACGGCCAGTGCCCACCTGGCTGGGTGTGGTGTGTGAAGGCCTCGTCTCAAGCTCCTTCCCTGCTGCAAGGGATGCACGGGGGGCTTGGGGCAGGCGGACACTGTGGTCTAAACTAGTTTCAAAGGAAAAAGGGAAATTCAAAGGCTGAAGTAGGAGGTGATGCAGAGGGGCTGGTTATGGAAGCCTGGTTCTAAGCTCTGCTGGCCTGAAAAAAAAGGTTTGTGTTGATTCCCGTGGGTTCTGACTGCCCTGTGCATGGTACTAACCCAGGCAGCAGCACAGCCCCTGTCCTGTCACAGGGGCTCAGCAGAGCCCATGCATTTCTTGGCAAACTGAGACACCCTTGGCTTGAAAGGCAAAACATAACCATCTAATAGCCTAGGCTTTTCTTTCGTCAATGATTCCTCCTGCTCTTAGCAGCCTGCAGAAGTGGAAGCAAAAGCTTCCAGGCTCCTGGGCTGGGGACAGCTTCTGGCTGTGCTATGGCAAGGTCTCCAGGCTCAGTCTGAAGGGAAGGGGGGATCTACCCACTGTGACCACTGTGCTTTCATGTAGACCTGGCACAGCCTCCAGAGTGTGCAGTAATGGTGAAAATAAAATGTTGTTTCGGTCTCGGGGCCACAATTCGTCTCTTGTGAAAGATGTGTCCTCTTGTCCTAGGCTGCATGCATGGAGGATGCAGCCTGAAGCACTGCCACAGCTCAGTAGCCTTGGGTTTCTTGTTGGGTATCAAACCTTCATCCCCTTCCTGCCATCACTGTGGCTGGCCACACAGCTAAAGGCTGTTGGCACCAGCATGCTTTGCCCGGCTGTGCACACTGGCAGGTGTACCTGGCAGGCCAGAGGGGCACAATGCACCTCTGTGGGACTGCTGCTCTTCACCATGTGTCCGTGGCTGCCAGGGCCACCCAGGGACTTGGATTAGTGAGCCTTTACAAAGCCAAACCTAGGCCTAGGGCAATCTGCCCAAAGGCTATGCTCCTGCCTCTTTTGGCCAGCCCTTGCTGACCATCTCAGCTGTGCCAGTGAGCCTGGCACTCATGGCTAGCAACACCTGTGGTGACAAATTCACCACGTAAATGGCCGCAGATACTGCTGTCCTTTTTACCTCATTCTGCATTTCATAATGATTTCATGTGCAAAATGACAGGTCTTCAGACAGGGACCATCTTGCTGTTCTCCTCTGTCTCCTCTGAGTTGTGAGAGGGGACACTCAGGCAGAGACAAACATACAAGAAAGACAAAATCTTCTACTTCATCCAGAAATAAAAAAGCAGTTTTACTATCCCAGGGTAGTATTTATTTGTTGAGAACTTTTTTAGCATCCAAGTTACTTTCACCACATTTTTAACATCCTCATCAGTTCTTGGTTCAACTATTTCCAACACTTGAACGGATCTGAGGCAGCATATGAGGACAAGGAATGGGGACACCGTCTGTGCCAGGGTCCCTGAGGTGAGGCAGGATAGCCCAGACTCTCCTGACCCTCTCTCAAGCCTTCAACCTGAGTTCAACAGAGGGGTCTGATGCTTCAGCACAAGGGTCTGACAGTGAGGCTGTCTGGCAGGTCTCCCAAGTCTCACCTGCCTTCAGCCTCACTGCACCGGCAGCGCTCACAGACAAGCGATCCTTCCCCAAGACCAAGCCTGTTCAGCAGCCCTGCTCAGCATGGCAGCCACTCAGTGCTGTAGGTGGAACTGCAGCCTGAGTGCTGGCAGAGCTGCTGACACACACAGTGGGCTGTCCTGTCCCTCAGTGAGCAATGTGGTACGACTGCACACACGTTTCTGGCAGTAGGGCTGATCCTGACTTAGCATGCCACTGATGGGAATTCACAGAGGCTTCACCTGGCACAGGAGAAGGAGCAGTACAGCTGGTGCCTCTTGTCAGGGAGGAAGAGAGCGTTGTCTTCCTCTGAGGCAAGCACCCTGACTGCTGGAAAATTGCTCAAGCCTTGGGGCTGACCAAGGATCAGGTGTCAGCTTTTCAAGGCAGACATCACAGCTGGCTCTGAAGGAGGCTCAAAAGGCAACCTGCTAACCTCCCACCGACGACAGGCTGTACACTTAACAGTACCAGTCTTGACACCACTGGTTTACAGGCTCTGGCAGGGATAATTCACTCTTCAGGAAGGGAAGCTGATAGGCTAATGACATTAGTAAATAATTTTTAGTTATGCTGTCATCCCAGATAACAGAATCAGCCTGCTAGACACCTGAGCTGCGTGTGCTCTTAAAATACCTCACTGACACTGGTTAGATTCATCTGACATTACATCAATCCCAGGAGAGCTCAGAAAACTCACATTTTTGTCATTGGTGCAGACTGGTATGTGACAATCTGTAGAAAGGCTGTTCGGGTAACATGGAGCTCTGGGGTCTGCACGAGTGGACACTCAGGGCCCTGGGAGGCTCCCAAGGATGAAACAGCAGCAGCATTTCACTAGCAGTGCATACCTGATGTTTGGACACATTTGTCAGTTGTGCTTTTGGCTCCCTGTAGGAGAAGATCCAAGTGAATTTCTCACCAGGAAGGGTGGGTTTCTTATATTAGATGCCCTGTCAAGACAAGAACTACTTATCAAACAGTACTAAAAGTGAAATGAGAAGAAAGCACACCAACAAGAGAAGCCTGAGACGTTCAACAGACTCACATTAACTTTGCAAACTAGCAAAGGGACAGATGGGGCAGTTTTAGCACATATGTGCTGGACTGAACCTCTGCTGAATCACATCTCCGTAATTTAAAATGCTGCCATTACTTCTTGCTTTGGCTGCCCTTTGACTCTCTCCCCAGATGATTTTAGGCAAAGTGCATTGGTGAAGAAGAGCCAGCCCTCTCTCTCATCAGACACAAAATTACCAGCACTGGAAGAGCACTTATAGACCCCTACAAAAATGGTCTTCCACATAGGACCTTACTGGGAGGGCTGATGATTGCCATTAGCACATCCCTTCATCTTGTTAACTGTGCATTTGGGATGAATCACTTGATAGCAGAGTTCACATACTGACAAGAAAAAAGACTTCATCTTAAAGAGCAAAACAAAATATGTTTTGTCCACAAATCAAATGTGGAATTTTACAGATGCCAGACATTGTTGGATGGAGGAAAGCAACCATGTAAACACATCACAGTGGGGCCGCATCTCCTGGGCACTCAGAACTCTGCAATTGAAGCTGGGATGGCACCAGGTGCTCCTCCATCCTGGCAGTCCAGTGACACAGATGCATATCCCCACTCCTTCTGTATGTTAAGCTGAAAAATATGTTTCAAAAGAAAGCATCGGGATTTCCCTGAGAGCTCCACCACTGAATTTGCTCCCCCCACCAGATATTTTATCTGCAGGATTTGCATGGGCCTTACTGTCCTGAAACAGTCAGAGCAATAGAGTATGTTTTCAGGTTTCCCACTCTGATACACTCTTGATGCTGGATTTTACTGTACAAAGCCTGGGTTCATCCTGCATGCTGAACAGTGTGGACTTCCCACTGCAAGGGGAAGACAGGCAGCAGAGCAGGAAACTAGAACAGCAAAATGGGAAGCTTTTTAAATACCTCCAAAGCTACTAAGGAGCAACACAAACTTGATCTTTAAAAGGCTGCTTTCATATTTTGTTGCCACTGAAAGCTGGATTCTGCACATAGGCACACCACAAGTACAGAAACCACCAGTATGGCACTGAAGTCTGGCAGGGGAAAATGCCCAAAACAAAGACAAGTCATTACTTTGCAGTTACCTTTGACAGCTGTTTTAAGGAATGCTAGAAAATTAGCAAATGTTTTTGACTTCCATAAGCAAACTTTTATGTTAAGGTGAGAACAGAATTAAAACTAAAAATCAAAAAAGTGACTGGAAGAAAAGACAGTGGGGTTTATTATCTAATAACACATATCAAAAGAGAAAAAAGGGACAGAACTCTGCTTAGGTGGCACTGGCATAACCGAACTGGAAACAAAACCCAGTATGTCTAGTTCCTCCTAAACAACGTAGCTGGTCACAAAACAAAATCTGAAGACTGGAGCAAACATGTACATTACAATTTGCCATGACAACAAACTGTGGTTAGAAACATCTCATTTGAAATGTATTACAACCTAAATATTTAAAGTGTATTAATCAGCTGAATATAAACATCAGTTCAACAAAAAGAGTTTTATCTTGGTATACTCAGCATCAAGTAAATCCTGAAGTGTAAAAAGAGCATTATTAAACATAGTTTTGTTAGCTGTAAATTAGTCATTAGACATAATCCCGCTCTATCATCTACTAACATGATCTCTGGCCTGATGCACAGAAATATTTTAAATGTGCAAGCTTTCAGAAAGTTCCTTTTTCGTCCTTACAACAGAGTTGTGAATATGCTACATACACCAAAACCAGAAGTCTATCCAAAAAGATCTTTAAAGTGCATAATACCTGTTTTCACCCAATAGCAGGGAAACAGTGTTCAAAAAGAAAAATCAGGGACTTGGTAAAGCAAATTAGGAATGTGCACCTAAAATGAACTCACTGCTTCCTTGTTTCTTCTGCTATACTAAGTTCCTGGGTAACAATAAGCAATAAATAAAGGTGTAAAGCATCTCACAGTACTGTTGCTACAATGACATGAATCTTTTAAGAAGCCAGTACAAAGTGCTGGCTCGTGAAGAGCACTGCTGCAACAAAGGCAGTTTTATTAATGTTTACAAAGTTATTTAGAATGCCCTCACACCCCAGAATCGCTGCGAAACATTCCGCTTCGACAGCAGCCCTCTCCGTGGTTCCCACCGCGTGGTGACCGGCCCACAAACCACATACAGCAACCTGTTACCTCGGAAGGAATCAGGGCTTAGGGCTCCCTTGGTACCACGTGTCATATTCCCAAAAAAGCAGGAAAAATCTTTCTTGTACCTTTACCACAAGCTGGGCTTTCAAGTGCAAAACTCATTCAGTGTAAGATGGCTGTATTACAGATTTTTGACACTCATTAGTTTTGAGAAAGATGAGTTGGGTTGCTTTGGCAATGACACCTGGCGTGCTTTAAATGTGCTTCAGATCCAGCATTATCTGGGTGCTACGTACAACGTCTGTTTGTGAATAGCAATGAGAAAACCACATAAGGCTCAAAGATGCTGTCTTCTCACACTGTATAGTGCTTTTAAAAACAAAATTGTGTTGTGCAGGATAAACTCCTGCTCGTTTCCCAAACCTGCTACTTGTACAAATCTGTTTTCTGTAGGCGGGCCACTTCTCTTGCCTCTTCAGACGAATTTTGCCTTCATTAAAGAGGCTGTAATGTAACTGATTCCTGCATACAAAGCAGTATCCCTCTTTCAAGTTGGGTAAAAGCAGGCGCTTTAGTCAGGAACCTCTGGAAGTCCATGTTAGAAAATGCTGCTATAAACCAAAACCACTTGGTCTGTGAGGGGAGTGGAATCCCCCTGTAGCCCCTTCTTCATACTGACTGCAGGAAACCTCAGCAGGCTTTTAGGGATCTGCTGTGTCCAAGAAGTATTTGTGTCAGGGAAAGAATTCTGTTTGAAAATAGGCTCTGAAGTAATGCTAGTGCAGCATTTTGTTTTCTTTCAATAAAAATTAAACCAGAGACTCTGTCGCCTATCAGCCATCTTGCAGAGGGTCGGGCACAGCTCATTTTAGTGACTTTCACAGCATTTCTGCCTGCTGCTGATGCTTTGGGTTGGACGGGTGAGGTTCCTCAAAGCCGTCATCTTGGGGCTGCCGTTTCTGCCTCTGCTTTTCAGGTAGTGCTTTTACCCTGCTGATCATTAGCCTTGGCCTAGCATCAGGAGGCCTCTCTTCGTCCTGCTGGTGTTTTTTACAATGTTTTTCAAAGGTAGAAATGCTGGCGTATGTCCAGTTGCAGACCAGACAGTGGTACGGCCGCTCCCCACTGTGCGTCCTCATGTGAAGCTGGAGGTAAGAGGACCTGGAAAGGTCCGTCTGCAGACCGAGCAGCGGTGAGGCTCACGTGCCTCATGGGCCTTCAGGTGCTGCCTGAGGGATGATGCCTGCTTGAAGGCCTTCCCGCAGGTGGGGCATCTGAAGTTCCTCTCGCCTGACTCCAGAAGCTGGTGAGACACGAGGTGGGCGGCAGAGCGCAAGCTCTTCCCGCACTTGTCGCACCCGTAGGGCCGTTCCCCAGCGTGCAGGCGGGCGTGCAGGACCAGCCCGGCCTTCTGCGTGAAGGCCGTGTTGCACTGCAGGCGCTGGAAGGGCCTCTCTCCCGTGTGCTCACGGCGGCGGCTGGTGAGGTGCGAGGCGCGCCCGAAGAGCTTGCCGCACTCCTCACACTGGAAAGGTCTCTCGCCGGTGTGGATGGCCTGGTGGCGCCCCAGGTGGGAGGACTGGAGGAAGAGCTTCCCACAGATGGGGCACCGGTACGTGCGCTCCCCCGTGTGGGAGCGGAGGTGGAGTGCGAGGTGCGACGAGGCGATGAAGGCCTTGCCGCACCGCGGGCAGCAGTGAGGCCGCTCCCCCGTGTGGGTGCGCTTGTGCAGGACGAGCCCGGAGGAGAGGGCGACGGCCTTGGCGCAGACCGGGCTGCGGTACGGCTTCTCCCGTGTGGACGCGACGGTGCTTGGCCTGGGCACCGGCCTGCGCGCAGGCCCTCCCGCACTGCTCGCACCCGTGTGGCCGCTCCGCCCCGCCGCCCGCACGGGGGCCCGGTGCGCCCAGCGTCCCGCCGGCACCATGGCGCGGCCCCGCCGCATGCGCCTGCGCGCCCGGAGCCAGGCGCCTCCCGGGGAGCGGCCCCGTGTAGCGGGGGCACAGCCGCCTCCTGGCCGCGCCGAGGGTAGCGCTTCATGTCGAGACACGGCTGTGGCTGTGTGAAAGAGCAGCGGGCCGAGGGGCGGGATGTTACGCACCCACCACCCCACTCTGCTCCTCAGCCCCAGCTTCAGCAAATGGTGGTGTGGGGCAGGTGCCTGTGAGACCAGATTCCTGTATTTCCAGGGCTTCCTGGAGAGACCCTCCTCCTGAGAAGTGGCCAAGGGAGGGAGTCTTAAGGGCTCCCTAAGGCTGCAAAACAGTTATGTTTTGGCTATAGACCATGGGACTGTGAAGAGAAATAACTTCAAAACAGTTTCAGCAAGGCCACAGTGCCCAAAATGAGGGAATTGCTTCATTAACTGTTAATATTACTGTTAACACCCCTTAATATGATAATGAGCTAAAAGGAGGGCATGCTAAACATCCATGACTATGTTCTCAACTCTCCACACAAATGACGGTGGACATCTGCTTGTACAGTGTGCGTAACGGGTAGCTCATTCTTCTGTATATAAGGTGCATTCTTTAATTTCTCAGGGTGTGTGTATTAGGAGTGATCCCCCACGCACTCAGTGTTGAATAAAGTCACACCTGCTTTCTAATACTAAATAATGGAGTGGTAGAGAGTTTCTTCTGAACTGGTTTTGGTAACACCAGTTGTCAAGAGGGCAGCCCACACCGGGAGTGGGGCACAGCAGTAAACCACACACCTGAGAGCATTTCTGTTTGGGTACTGCGGACACATGGAAGGTTGTGAGGGTGTGCAATTGCTTGAGTTGTAAAGCAATGTAAAGAAAATTTTCAGAAAAAGCCCTTCAGGCATTACACTGTCCAAAACACAGGTACTGTAGGTAAGTCAAGGTTTTGATTTAACAGCGTTAAGTTTCAACACTCAGCAAGTCGATTTTCAAGAGCTGTTTTGAAATGTTTAATGTGCTTTTTGTTTTAGATTTACTTTACAAGGCAACTTGTCTCACTGTCATCAATATCTCAATACAAAAATCTTACACTGCTTTATTTGCTATAAAACTACAACATTAAAATTGGGGTTAGGTAGCTCTTCCCTTTCGCCAGCTGTTTTGTTACGAGGGGTGTCCCACAGTCCACTGCTAGAGGCTGCTGTACTTAAACAATAAGTTACACGTAAGTTCTGTACATAATTACAGTCATAGCAGAGTATGCAGCTGTATAATACACCACAGTCAAACACTATGAGGGCAAAGAACTACTATAGATGAAAGCTTTTTGTTGACGAATTTATAGTTTATTTGACCCAGAGTCAGTTTGATAAATCAGGAGACTGACATCCATCTTCCTTAGGCACTGATCCAGGCAGAATTGCCTTGCAGAAAAACCTGGCTCTTTTGCAAACTTACACATTATTTAAAAAAACTTTATGTAGCTCAAAGTCTTTAAGAACTCTATAAAAAATAGTTATTTGCTAGTCTCGTGCTTACCTTCAAATACATGAAGTATTTGAGTAACTTCTCATTCTCTTTCTGAATTAGGTTCACTGCAGTCTTAGATCAGGCAGAAACTTCAAAACGTTAAGTAGCCAAGGGTGACTCAACCAACTGGGTGTTTCAGCTCGAACAAAGAAGTCTGTCTAAATACCGTTCTAATTAAAAACCAAAGTTTGTACCACAGCAAATCAAGCCAACTAACACTGAATATCTTTGTCCATGGTGGAAAATAAAAGAATCACTATCGTTAAGTTTTAGCACAGGATGTTCAGGGAAAACATATTGTAAGACCATGCTTTGTAAACATTTCTATGGATCATTGGAGACTACTGGCTTTGGAATGAACTTTCAAATACTTGGCATTATGCAGGGCAGTAATTAACAGCGAATGCTATGGAAACAAGCGACTTTAACATGAAGTTACAACCGCAAGAGCAGTGAAGGCTCCTGCATCAAGTAGTTAAAACTGGATATTAATTTATATTTTATTATAAAGTTTATAGCATTACAGAGTCCAGCATGGCACGATACCTTGTTACAGTTGCAGTATTTGTGTTTGCCTGGTACGAAAAAGCTGAACAGTAGCATAATTGTTGTTATATTGAATCCAGGGTTGGAATGAATTTGTTTCTTCTGAATAGGGATGAGTCAGTGATTTAAAATAAAAAGGCTGCATTTTAAAATCCCAAATATGTGCAAAATTCCTTTCAGTACAGTAGAGAATATGGTAGTGTGCAATCTTGAAAGTTACGACCCAACCCAGATACTGCCAATATATTGCAAACGGTCACCCAGGGGGTGAACTCCAAACAGTTACTCAGAACTTTCAGTATCATTTCCAAGAGTCCTCCTCACAGCTGCTGTACTCTCCCCACCCCGCTTTATGTCCTTTTACGCAGTGCATCAAGTAATGACATTCATAAGTATTGTAAAAAAAACATTGGTCCATGACAGTTCTAATAAGCTTCCTTCAGGAATTCCAGTAAACTCTCCATCCTAAGACAGCTGTTAACTGTTACCATGGGCTTATGAAAGCAAATGCAATCTGGGAGATGAAGGTCTGTGAAGACTAGTATCTCCATTGTCCTAAATTGTGCCTTCAACAGCTTTTAAAACTGGAAACAGAAAATGGATTCTGATGTTATTTGGAAAGTCCCTTGATTTTGGTGCTTTAGCCTTGATGCGATTTGCTGTTTTCACATGTTGTAGGCAACATAAATAGGATCCAACTGGTCAGCTAAAAATCCGTCTCTCAAGTGCATTCGTTGTTTCTCACCACGGGAATTGATAGGTATAACACCAGGGTCCACAATTACTACAACACCTACTATGAGGTAATGCTCCTCCAGAACCACATTTGTTACCAGCGCCACCAGGTCCAACGCCTCTTGTTCTGAGCCTTCCAACTCCACAACCACCACCAGCAAGTTGGTCCATGTAAACACAGCACTGTTGGCGTGACACAAACATTAATGGTGAGAAAAAAAACACAGCAAGTCTAAAGAGCTGCTGGTTATCTGAGAGAGACTCGCTGGAAAGATATTTTATAACGACCCAAACTATATAATAAATGAGAACAAGTGACATAATAGTAATGTGAAAATATTCATCAATCAAGAGGTGTTAAAGCTGTAACTTCTTGGGATATCCTCTGCCACTGTTTTTTTAATTGTCCATGAACAATAAGTAGGTCTTTTTCTCTTATATGTACACTTATGTATTAAAACGGGAACCATTAATATTTCATGTTCAGTGTGTGCATACGTGATATTAATATACTTGTGTAAGTCTTCAGATATTATTGAATGGAAAAGAAAACCTCTCAAAGCTTACAAGTAAACACTACTGCTTCGAGACTGAAGAGGACCTAGAGCCAAATGGCATACATCATCCACTGGGACCAAATGAGAATAATGTATGTTAGAACGTATCATTCTAGAAATCCCCAAGATGTGTTTACCAAGTCTGAACACATACATTCTGACACAGCCTGGCAGGTCAACAGCACGGCTTGCAAGTGCTCTGCTGCCCTGTTTGTGCCCTGCTCTCCCTGTCTTTCAGACTATGAAGATCAAACTCTGATAAAGCTATGAGCTTTTTTGATTGTAGTGGCAGAGGCAGGGGAAAGAAGGGCCTTCTCTTTCAGTTACTCTCACTGCAGTAGTTTCTAGGCAAAGTTTTGGTGAGTTCACTCTACACCAAGGTCTCAGTCTAGCATGCTGTTCCACAGAGCTTGATTTATGCTACTTTAGAAGAAGTAAAAGGGTATATAAAAGTAATACTGAGGCTCTTACCATTCTGCAATGCTCTTATGTGCTCTTATTACAGAGGTCTCTATATCAATGGGATGGTATCTCATTCCTCTGAGCTCCAACGTTTCATCCAAAGAGCCCACCACATACAGGGCATCGTGCCTCTCTGCAATGTAGCACAGACATTTAACACATAATCAGATCTACAGAACACACACAGTTGTTTCTACATGCCTGTTCCTGATGCTCTAATTGGTTCCTGGTGAAAGTCTATAATAGACATCAAGCTCTACCATTTGAGGAGAATAAAGAGATCATGTAGCACTTCTGCCTGTTGAATCCAAGCAAATGAAACCAGACCAAAACCAATTTTTGTGTCACCTAGTTCTGCTCCTTTTCTGACATAATGTAATCCTAGTTCATAAAGTCCACCATCCTTTACCCTCACTATTCTTACCAGATTAACTCTAATCAATAGGAGCACTTCTCACATTTCCAAATATAACTTTGTTTTCTTTTTAAACCACCTTATATCCCAGTTGTCCTCAAGACAGCAATATTATTCTCAGCTTCCTAAATTCCCTCCAGTTAATAAAGCAAGAACAACTCCCTCCATTTCTGAATCCTGGACCGGTATGCACTGCAACAAATCGGGTAGCTCCCCAACAAAAGTCTGCATCTTCAACAATTTTCTCTCCTTGATCACTCTTCTTCCTTCATATAATGGAGGACTAGAAGTAGGACAGACATGCATGCTGTTCCCCAGACACTTACGTTCCAGAAGTGAGAACACCTGCTTTTCTATCTTGTACCACAAGTGATCACAGGAAATGTAAAAGGTGTCTGTGAACCCCCTACAGCTCATTGTCCAGTACACAGTAACGAGGGGACACTGACACTTTCCATGTAAATCTCACTATTCATTTAAGTTCAGTCACAATTTGCAATATCCACTTGCTAATAAATTATAAGCATTCAGACACCTTCTTCAGATGTTTAGAGATTGCTTTTTTTGGAAAAAAAGTATGATAATCAGGACTTACACCTACTCTGTATTGTCTCAAGAGAAAAACAAAATTTGTCTCCCATCTGCTTAAATTTCTCAAGTTTAGAAATCTTGGCTTAGACTGAAAACCTGAGATTAATTATTTCTTTTCTACAGTGGTAACACTATGGAGAAGTTACTCCTCTAGACCTTTAACTTCTGAAAGGCTGGGAAATCATTGGTATTTATCCATGTCCTAGAACTGATGAATGACAACTTTATTTATATTCTCTAGATCAGCACTGAAATACTACATCCTGTCTGCTAGGAAAGAGGTTCAGAGGAAAAGCAAGTAGAAAGGCTCTGGTACTTCTAACAAATGTGCTCATATTATAACCAAATATGTATATATAAACACGAACAGAGCAATGATTCTTGTCACATTCAGCACTTTTCTCTAATGGAAGTCAGGGTAATCTTGCAGGACAGCTTACTCTTTGCTAGCTCAGCTATCTCCAGGAGTTTCAAACACATGCTTCTGTAAACACATTTGTTTTCTCTCACCTCCACTAGCATCAGTAAGTTCTGTCCTGCGCAGAAAGCCAAGGTAGCCAGTCCGAGCCCACACAGTCTGAGTGTCTCCAAAACTCAACCGAGAAGTAAAGTGATCGGCGTGCAGTGCTTCTTCTCCATACACTGTGTAGTAACCAGTAGCATTGTGCGGACTACTCACCCATATCTAGGGGATAACAAAAAAACAACCAAAAGGGAGTCATTCCCATAGAATCACAGGTTATCTTGCCAGACTTGGGCAGCAGCATTTATTGATTTAAAAAATCCATTCCACTGACAATTTTGTTGCTCCTAAAATGCCAGGAGTAGTTTTATTGAAATACTTTTTACCTTCTGTCTCAAGGAAAATTACCAGCAAAAAGAAGCAAAAAGGAGTTTTATAATTTGGGATGGTGAAAAAGAAAACTGAACTAGGCACTTGGCACAATGGAAAGGAACATCTGTAACCCCCAACCTGAAATTAATTTGGTTCCTTGTATTCACAAATCCAGAGGTATATAAACAAAAAATAACAGCAGACTGCCTCATTACTGCCATCCACTGATGGGAGTACCTAAGATTTTCCCCATTCATCAGACACAGACTGGCAGCAATCACTTGATACTGGCAGCAGTTTGTCAGAAGAGGGAGGAGACAATGCAGACATACATATGTACGTGCATTACAACAGTTCTGGCTCCCTGTAGAATTCGTTCCCTTGCTACATTACGTGGCCATCTCACCAAGAGACAGGCATTTACCCAACATAATTTATCTACATATTAAATCACTGCTGATAAACAAAGTCCAACAGCATCAAAGCTTTACCTCTCCTAAATGCGAGTCTCCCAGAGGTCCCTTGGTTTCTGTGTGTGCTATGATGACCTTTACCCCTGGAAGAATCTTGAATAAGAAGCAAATAGAAGTTATGAGAACTTGAATTCACCATGAGAAAAGTTAATAATGCATAGCCACAAGTCAAGCAACTCAGCAATTCTTCCCTTTCTACTCCATGCACCACAGACATCAATCATCTCCTGCTACCAAAGTTTTTAATCATTTAAACTCGAAGCACCTGTTTTACAGCTTGAGCGTTAAAAGTTCGTTTCACCCCTGAAAAATGCCTTCCACACGGAGGCCTCTGATTTTTCAGTTGTAGCAAGGTACTCTATTGCTTCATGTCATCCACCTTGCTTCATTTTAACTAGCTGTTCATTTTATGCTCTCTCTAGTGCCTTTCCTAGGTGTGCTGTGATTACTGAAGCTTTGTGCAGATTGTGTAGTGAGATCCAGCTGAAACAGCTAAGCACCCAGGTAAAGGTTATGAGGAGGAAGGATTGCTCTCAGTCTCTCACCTTCCCAGACTCCATGAGCGGCAGACTGTGTGGAGAACCTCTCTCTACCAAACGCACCCTAGGAAAAGAAGAGAATGGATTTGTACAAGGATTTATAAACTGAAACAGAAGTTAAGCAGATGTCTTCCAGTATGTTCAGCATTACCCTATCCTTAGCTGCACTGACCAAACTATTACGATGTCAGCCAATTATGCTGTTGTTTACAAAGCGGTAAGACTTTAGTCTTACTAAAGAGCTCCTAAGTTAAGAGTTCCTAGCTGTCTCCAATACTTCCATATTAGCATTCCCAAAGACCACATTTCTTTTAAGCATCAGAAATTCAGCTCTCTGGAGAGATGAGTAACTTTTTCCAACAGAGTTCTAATATCACAGTTCTACCAGTATTTTAAGTTCACCTTCTTTGTTGAACAATGGCGGAGCATCACTAGGAATTACAAAAAGTGAAGAGCAAGCAGCTTAAATGGAATTAAGTGACCGTATGCAGCCCATTAGTAACATAACTTATGAAGATGGCACGTCTGCAGAAGGAGCACAAATTGAGTGTAGCAGGAGATGTGTACAAGAGAAGAGATTCCTACACATTATGTCATATCACACTATCCCTACATCCATTGGCTAGAACTATCACAGAGACAGTACGAGGATATGGCCAAACTTGCTTTTTAACAGGAATTTATACCACACAAGTCATAGTGAAGTACTTAGTAAGGAGAAATGACTGTATTTTACATAGATCTGTTCAGATGCCAAATCAGGATCATGCAAATGATGGCGAATAGCTTGTCTTTTGACAGCTAAGATTTAAGCTTGCAAAAATTACACAAGTAGTCACAAAAGCTGCCAGTTAAAAAAAGCCCCTAATTTAACATTAAAAAAAACCCAAAACAAATGCACCAAGCCTTGATATTATGTTTCTTAAAATAAGTACAGAAACAAATACATATATGCATGTACCCTACTAAACCTACAGGCTGAACTTGGTGCTGCCAGCACTTGTCTGAACTAAGTTAACTGAGAGACAGTTTAATAGGAGAATCGTGGCTACAGAACTAAGTTTGTTAGAATGATGTATCTTTGGCAAGTTTCCAGATGACACGTGTGCAATACGTGCATTTTGGTATGCTGCAGTACAGGCCTGACATCAAGCTATTTGATTTGGGAAGGCTGAGGGAATTGAGTTGGTTTGGTCTGAAGGGAAAAAGACTAACAGGAACTCTAACTGTGCTTTTTGCACCACCTGAAGGACTGTTACAGAGAAGATGGAGCCAGATTTCTCAGCGTTGCACACCATAAAGAGACAAGGCCAGGGACATAATATGCAAGATGGGAAACGCCAGGAAGGAAAAATGTCAGTCCCAGTACATATATTTAGAGAGGAGAAAGATCTGCATTTCTGGAGACATTCCATACTGAATTGGTCCTGGCCCTCAGTAACCTCATGAAGTCTTTAAGCTGGTCTTGCTTTGAGCAGCAAGCTGCGTGAGAGACACTCAGAGATCTCACTCACCCTGTTTCTATGACTTTGTGCCTAACCAGGCAGTTGGGAAAGTCACCTTTTCTTAATGGTATGGTTGGGTAAGAAACAGCTAATAGATTATACAGGGCTGACAGCAACTTAGGTGAGGGTCTAGAAAGGAACAGCAGAAGCAGTGATAGAGGAGATGGCAGATCACTTGAGGTGTACAGCCATCATTCTCTAGGATGAGGCTCCTTAAATACGGTGATGAGGTAAGATTAGCTGCTGCCAAGAGGACTTGGACAAACCAATGCAACGTCATAAGGCTGAACCTTCTCTTCTATGGTCATTAAATAGTTAATGCTTTAACATGATCTGTACCTGTCATGTCGAAGTGCTCTCATATCTACGTAGACTGTTGTTGGATCTGGTCCTGCTGTTCCCTAAGAATAAGAAGGAACAAACAAATTCAACAGAATCCTGAAAATCCTGCTTTAATTTTCACACAAATTCACAAATTCCTCTCCCTTTTTTACTTATAAAGTACTGCCCTAATCTACCAGAAATACAGTAAAATAGCCCCCCCTTTCTGAGGTGACTGCCATATAGCTTTGCTGTTTTATGGAATCAGTAAATGAATGCACAAGTGAAGGATGACAGGTGAAGCTTAAGTTTTAAAATTTTTTACATTTAAAACTTAAGTTTTTAAAATTTTATTTTGGTAAGCACCTCCTCTAAAAACTAAAAAGCAAGTGCAAAGCGTGTAAGCATAAACCTGTGTGTGCCTAATCCCTTTCCCAAAGCTCCACTTCATAAGAGTTTTGTCAACTTTGAGGGGAAAAAAAACCCAATCACAAACCAACATTTAACTAAAACAGGACTCTAAATATATACCAAAACATAATCTCAACATAGAACATAACCTGTATCTTTTCAAGACTCCTGCCAGTAACAGCCTAGGCAGAAGTAGAGCTCTGTTGCAGTCAGATGATAAACTTTCTGACCACATCTGGTGAGAGGCTTCCCATTTCCCAACATGGGAATAGGGGACTCTTTCCATCTCCTAACAGAGTGTAATCTCAAGACAACTAGAAACTACTGTAAGATGCATATTTAAGATAAAAAAATAGGCAAAGTTTTGGTGAGTCTTCCCCCACCCCCCAGCACAGTTTCTCATTTTAGAAATACTTAAAATTAGGCTGCTTTTCCACCAGCTGAAGATTGTAGTGCTACACAACAGTAATAAGTGTCTTTACAATGATACTCCCTTGTATTCGTAGCACTGCTGAGGCTTGGTGGCACTGACAGCCACACCAGGTTAATGGTACCATCTTTATCTTTAGGAATATACTGCTTAGTGATTTCTGTCATTGCTATAGCCCCCTTTCCGGCTTGAGAAAGAGGTTTTGTGCTTCAGCTACAAGTGTTCTTTGTGAATAAACCAGAACTTCCTTTAGGAAAAAAAACCCCAAAACCTTGCTGGATGTGTTTCGAATGAAAATCCTCTCAAATGGTACACATTCATCACAGCAATACTGCTGAACCAGACTGATTGCAGGACGTTACAAGCACACATGCATCACTATACCTGTTCAGCCAGCTTGCCCAGCCTGTTTGGCTGACAGCGGGACCACAAACAGAAGTAACAGAGGCCATCAAAGTGTGTGAAACAGAGAAAGGGGAAAAAAGAAAATACAAACAAAGAGGCACTGGAAACGTAAGATACACACAGTAAGACAGAAAACAAAACTCACTGGTTTAGAGTGAAAGAAAATTTCCATTTCAGATTACTTAAGAGCTTGGCACTTTTAAGTGGTTCAGTAGGAAACATCAAGTCCCAGGTAATAAACAAGAATAGGTTTAAAGCAGATCACATGTAATGCCTGTTGCCTTAATAAATCTCTCCTCCAAGTATCTAAAGGCTGCTTGCAGCTTCAGAAACATCTTCACAATAAACCAGTCCAGTAAGGCTGGAAGACATTATGTATTTATATGCATGTTAACTTGCATCAAATATCCATTCATTCTGGCTAGTCATCTATATTAATTTTAATTCTGTGATTTGAAAAGTCAAGTACAGATATCACTTTGGAAAAATAGGGGAAAGGGGTGAAAAAACCCAACACTAAAAAAGGAATGGAGAACAGGGATGGAAAAGTTATAAAATGATGGGGAAGCCTAACTGTCCAGCAGTCCTACACTTCTCACTGTTTTGAGTACAATTCACATTCTTACCTAACATTCTGCAGAAAAACTGTTTTTGCCTCATTTTTGCAGTCTGAACAGCAAATATCTCAAATTGACTTTTAAAATTCCTATTTAGGCAGGCAATTAATGTTCTTTCACACTTGGTATCTGAAATGTTTGATTCAATGAATTTTAATTAAAAATCTTAATTTACAGTCAATTTAATCTATAGCCTTCATATTTCTCCATCTACTGATTCATAAAATTGCTCTGGCTGCATTTCCTTATAACCATTTATCTAGGGGTTATTAAAAGAGAAAAGGTTTTTAACATCTGTGAAAGAAACTGTGGAAACTAATGAAACAATTACGAATTTAAGAAGCTCACGGCCCAAAGCATCTCTCATGCAGGAACATTACAACATATGCTGAGAGGAAAATGGCTTTCCTTCAGTTAGTGGGTGCCAGAAACAAAAACAGAAACAACAACTAGGAAAAAATGTTTTGTAGAAGCACAGCAGCAGTCTTCATAGAATCATATTTTTTAATTAACTGTAATTAATACCAAAAGAAAAGCAAATAAAATTTACAATTACACACATACTTGAAGGATGTGTCAGCTAAGAAATTCCCCACATACAGAGCTATACACTGGCGCATCTGAAGCTCCGGCAGTTTATCTATTAACTCAAGCATCATCAAAAACCCAGGGTGCTTTCCTAGACCATACTTAGTACCTGATCATCTCTCACATGAGGTGAGACAAACATACTTGAACGTTGAGAATACTAATTTGAGATCTCTAAATGTAAAAAAACCTGCCAACCTTGTCAAACTTCCTAGGTCTCATTTGAAGAACTCTGTTTTCCTCTTAATTCCACATATACAAAAGCTATTCTTCAAACAGACAAAATCTGGATCACACAAATAACTGTAACAGCACTGCTTGAAATATTTAACATATTTATGAATAGAAAGCTGTATATTTAATTTAATACTGCTTCTGCATAGTAGAAAGGAAACAAATTTCTTAACACTGATCCTCTGGAGTAGAAAGGCAAATCAATCGGTTAATTAGTCCAGAAAAGTGAAATTATCATACTCCACATCTTCAAGGATTATTTAACTTGCTGATGAAGCAAGCAAGCACAGAGCTCTAGTTCATTAGAAACAAAATTACATACAGCTGAACATGATTTCCAATAAGGCTCCCAGGGGTTCTGTATATGGAATAAGCAGTTTAATCTCACCTGTAAGCAAATTGCTACATTGACTCTGCACCCAAATGTAGTGCTCACTGCACGTGCAGAGAGGCCCAGGTCCTTGAATAACTTGGAGAAAGATTGTGTTAATGTAATCCTTGGTCTCTCCTCTGCAACCACCATGCAGGTTCGCACGCAGGACAGGTTAACTCCTTTCATCTGAGAGGTTGGGTGAAGAAAACAACAACATATTAAGTTTGAGGCCAACAATTCTAGAAGGAAGTAATTTTAATTTGCAGGATAGACTTTAAAAAGACCAGAACAACTGACATGAACTGGTTAAATGACATAGACACAGACTGCACTCAGTTTGGCTCCATCGACCCAGGACAAGCCCCTAAACTTGTGCCAAGAAGCTTTGAGACAGGGTTTGATGCACAAGATACAAACTGCTTGCATTGTGTAGCTGTAACACAGCCACTCATCATTTAGGGATGGAAAAAAACCCCACAAAACGTCATTGTGTCAGGGGGCTGGGTTCCCAGACACCTGTTCACTCCCAGTACTGCACAGCTCAGACACAAGCAGAGGGTTTGAGGCCTTATTAGCTCTGATCAGAATGAACATGAACCTGTAGCAACCAGCTGTGGGCCAGGACGCCCTTCCATGAGGTCCTGTGGAAAAGAGAGACAGAGTTTTTTGTCTCAACTGAGAATAAGCACCATGTAGCCACTTCCTTGTGCACAACAAGCTGCCAGACATTCCAAGAGGAAGTCCTGAGCAGCTTAGTTACTACAGCCGTGGGAACTCTTCTACCACTGAGACAGAGGCGCCTCTTCAAGGAAATTAAATCTCAGTTAAGAGATTTCCCTCAACAACAAATGGATGTAATAGTGTGTAATTGCTGCTGTTAGGAAGATCACATCCATTTTAGACTTTAATACTTTTAGTGTCAAGCAATCTGAAAGCAGAGAAGACTCGCCAGATTTTTTTTGAGGGGGGACAAGGGGAGGCGCTTTTCTTTTTGGCAGTTTTTTTGGGGGGGAGAGAGGGCAGAGGTCTTTTGGCTTGGGGGTTTGGTAAGGCTTTGGGTTTTTTTTGGCTTTTTTTTTTTTGGTGTGTGCTTTATCTGTTTGTGAGTTTTGTTTGTTTGGTTTTTTTTCACCTCAGATAAGAAAAAGTTGATAAGCTTGCTATGTATTTTGCCTGAAATCTCAGAAACACCCAGCAGCTCAGAGGTGGCATAAATAAGTAAAGCTGAAAACATCAGATTTCCTTTTTTTCCCCACAAGAAACATAAGAACTGAAACTTCCAGTAATCTCAACATTTCCCCAAAAGCAAGTTATAATGAAAGGGTTTCACAAAAAACACTTACGAGCCCATCTTCTGCAAGCCTAAATGAAGAAGTTTTAGGAAGTTGTATGTATTTATATGCCAGAATGTTGAAATATTAAGACCACTCACCCGGAGTATATCAGTCTGTGTTCCAAGCCCCTTGGTGCACATCTCCATCACGGAATAAGAGCAGAAGGTGACACGCACTTTGTACTGACTTACAGCAGACAACCACAGAGACACGTTGCTCTCCAGTTCCAGAGGAGGGACTAGAATTGACTGATGACCTGAATATACACTAGGGAGAAGGAGAAAAAGAAACAAGAAAGTTTCAAGCCAGCATAAAAAAACAGCCCCAAAAGTTACATAAAGTCAACATGAAGCAAATACAGCAAATCTGAGAGCTTGGTATCTATTTGAACTTTAGCTTCTCTTTTCCACTGAAAACAAGCGTATCTTAGCTAGCTAAGAGCCACAGTTTTAAGTGACAAACTTTAAGGTAAGTGTATTTGTCCTGCATTAAATTGTGTTGAACTATAGTCAAATGCTTGAATAGAAAGAACTTCTGACACAAACATTAACATCTGAGATATCATTCCAGTTACAGGCTAAAGCTGGTACTGGAGCTTATTTTTGTGGGTCATTCTAGGGAAGACACATCTTTTACTTTGAGTGAAATGAGTTTCTAGGCACCATTCAAGTATTTAGTGTAATGGTATTGCACCATTCAAGTTTTTAGTGTAATTTTCTAGCCTTTGCCATAGGCACCTCAGTGACAATTTTCTAGTACAGTGTTAACTGAAGACCAGTTAACATAAGCAAAGTGAAATTCAGAATCATACCACCTTTTCACTCATTTTTTTAAAAAAAGGTTATATACTCATTTAAAGACAGTAAAAGCCATAACCACAGAGTCCCAAATTACCAAAAGTTTTTTTAGATCAGTTACTATCAACAAAATCAGTGAAACACCCATCTGTAAAACCAGGCTTAGATAAAGAAATGTGTCTTTAAAAAAATAACAGCATCTCTTCAGCAGGTAGCTTAACACACTTGTCATTTCTCCTGACTAGAGTTGACATGTTTTTGTAGTGGGCAATACAATGAGGAGGGGTTATTTGCTTTTGTTTTTAAGCATTCTAAAATAGAAAAAAAACCCATTCTGTAATAAAGCAGTCTTTCACACCAAAACAAAGCTGTAACTCAGACAAAACATGGCAGACTTTGTATTAACTCTTGTAGGGAAAGCATGATGCACACAGTTCCCTTCCTGAAATACATTTTTTGAAAATCCATTCAGATTTTAATTCTTTCATCACTGAGGTTTCTTCTCCCTCCACCCTGCCTCACTTCATCAATGACATTAACCATCAGATGCTAGCAAAGTTTAATTTTTGCTTGCTTTCAGTACACATCCTTTCTGGTTGGGAAAATTGGCCAGAGAAGGAACAGGTTAACTACAGTAAATTTAACTTGATTTGTTTAGAAAATAACCTTTCCTGTTCAGTTTCTGCATTTAAAAAAAAAAGGAAATATTTAATCCACTAATAAATATTGGGATTGTTTAAAGCATATGGAATGTTTCAAGGGGCAAAAAGAGGAAAATTTTGCAGCTTTGCAGAATATGCTGCAATACAGTAGATACCTTATTCAATCAATTCTTGTCTCATTGATTTTAAGAAACATTTAATTGCTTCCTCTAGCAGTATTTTGTATTGCATACCAATCTTGGAGTCAACACCATATGGTTTAATTGTAAAAGACTGAAAAAAATTATTTCTTTAATTCACGTGAAATAGATAATTATGTTGCTTTTTTTCCTTGGATTCACAGAATCATAGAATGGTAGGGGTTGGAAGGGACCTTTAGAGATCATCTAGTCCAACCCCCCTGCTCAAGCAGGTCCACCTAGATCAGGTCACACAGGAACATGTCCAGGCGGGTCTTGAAGACCTCCAAGGAAGGAGCCTCCACACCCTCCCTGGGCAGCCTGTGCCAGGGCTCCCTCACCCTCATAGTAAAATATTTTTTTCATATGTTTAAATGGAACTTTTTGTGTTCCAGCTTCATCCCATTACCCCTTGTCCTGTTGCTAGATACCATAGAAAAAGGGTTGGGTCTCCTGTGCCCCAACCTCCTGACACTCACCCTTTAGATATTTGTAAATATTAATAAGATCCTCCCTCAGTCTCCTTTTTTCTAAACAGGCTTAGTTCCTGCAGCCTTTCCTCCTAAGATAGATGTTCCAGTCCCCTGATCATTCAGTATCTAATAAATTCCATGTGTAAAGCTCAAGTTAGAAACATAAATGAATTGTTATCACAAAAGATATTTTACAAAATGCCTATGAAAAGGTTGATTTGGCTTTCTCAGAGTTTCACCCATGACTGTCTCCTTGGATTTCAGAGGAGGCTGGGAACACAGGAGAAAGCCTACACCATACCTGCACAAGCACCACAGTGCAAATCCCAAGCCACAGTAAGGGTCAAGGCAGATGGCAATCTGACGTGAAGGGTATAGCTCACACTGTAGCTTTATAGAGCGACATAAGGCACTTGTAGCTGCATGTGACATCTGTAAGAGGACAAGAGGTGCTCTCAGCGACTTTTTGGAAAATAAAATGAAACTTCAAAAGAGTAACATGTTATTACTGAAAGAAATGCTTACTGGAGAAGACATGGCAACACGTAGTGGTTTGGGTATTTTTAAGCATCTAAAATCAGAAAGGGATACGTGCCCAAAATTTCACAGGTACTTTTCAGATTTCATGAGTACTTTTCATAGTAATGGCAAATGACAGATCTCATTACATTGAGAGATGCCAAATTACATCTGACATCTCTATGATAAACGACAAATGAAAAGAGTCACAACATTTACAGCACTCTCCATTTAGTCCCTTTGGTGACTCCTCACACAGAGCCAGCCAGGCTGAATGCTTGCAAAAACCACATCATGAAGCTTTGATATCACGTAAATTTAAAAATAAGGTTTCTGAACACTAATATGGTCTACTCACATTTTTGTGTTTCTCCTCTGGCAAGAGGAATGAATGTGGAACATACCTATATATATAAGGAGACAAAGTATAATAATCTCTCTCTTGTTACTGTACCTTTACTCCTGCTAGTATACCAGTAGTAGACACACTGAAGTCCAAGTATGCCAACATATCTGGAGATGTAGGTCTGAAAATACTAGCCAGCTTCTTTTTAGGCATGTCATCTATTTAAAATATATAAAAAGAGAAGAGTACCATATTACTATTGTGGAAAAAGTTCACAGGACAAGAATGTACCTTTACAGCATTAACACCAAACACTTTCTGTAGTTTCTGGACAGCTATTTTGATGCAATGCAAGATACTTCAACTAGGAGGTTATGGCATAACTAAATAAATAAATCAGTCTTCAAACTATTTATTCAAAACATTCTGTACCTGTATCCAAAATAGTGGGCCATGTTTTAATATCTACAGCTGTTGCAGCTTCCTTGGACTTCAGCAGCTTCATTATCGCTTGCGTGGTCAGTATACATGCAGACTTACTGACCTGGAAGACATCCAGCATTAAACACATTTATAAAACCAGCAAATAAATGCTCAAATGATTTTCCATAAGCTGAGTGGATGAAGAAAAACATTGGAAGTAGATCAGAATAAATTAAAACAAGAGAAAGAACATTTTAAATTAGTTTCTTTAAAAAAAAGTCTGTATTGACAGCCACAGCATACTGATTTTTTTTTCCCTAGCTTATTTTACATTGCAGCAAAGCAATTTATCAGAGTGCATCAACCATCCTACAGTCACCAAAAGTATTAGGAGAGGAATGTCTTATACATACCTCTACAATCATTTTGACGGTGGGCAGAGTGGTAGCAAGGTTCTGTGGATGAGGTGGGCGCACGGTGATAGGTACACAGCCAGCATACAAGCAGCCATAGAAAGTTGCTATCAAGTCTACTCCTGGAAAGGATATTTGTGAAATTAAGCCATTTTTTTCAGGATGAAAGGCCAAGGTCTTTCACCAAAATAAAAAAAAAGGACTGATTTATTTCATTAAGAAGTAAAGATTTGTCACAGAGGTCCCTTCAAATGAACCCTCTGTTCTTGGCCATGCCCAATTCTGTAAGGTTAAAAATATTTTGCATTTGAGACTTAGCAAAATTATTCAAACCCTACAAACTTTAAATTTGTAGGGGTGTATTTTCACAGAGAGGTAGTACAAAACAAGAAAAGTAACAAAACATGGTACTGTGGGTTATGAAGATGACAACTCAAGGCTCTTTTAAAAAGCACACGTTTGTTTTCCACAATTACCAGTCTGAAATATGTGGTCATCCTACTTTTACAAGATAATACTTTTTTCCTGAGATACACTTGAAAACACACATTAGTAATGTGAGTCTAGTCTCCAGATTTCACATCTAGAGACAGCCAGTCACAAAAGAAAGGGTGTTCATACACTGACATCCCTCATCTAGCTTTCAATGGATACATACGCAATTTCATTCCATTCTCTGAGGCTGAAAAATGAGAATTTGACTCTAAAGATTGTGCATCATAAAGTTTAGCCACATCTAATTAGAATAGACAAATTAAGATACTACATTGAAAGGGAAAATGTGACACTTTGCTGTCAAATGAAAATCCCATTTAAAATCAGTCTATACAGTACTGACTCATACAGATAACATACATCAGGCCATATTTTCTTCTGGCCTCATCAAACAAACAAAAAACCATGATAGCTAAAGGCTGCCATTGATCAAAAGACTTACAATAACAAAATGACAAACAGGAAGTCTCTTCCTTGAAATACTAAGTCACTGCCATATGCCATTATAGTAAATGGATGTCTTGGCAAGAGTTGTTTCTTTTCTTGTGACGTCTGACTAGGATTTTTGCTGTCTGCACTGCCTTACCTGGCGGATACACCAGGGCCACATGGTCACCAACATTCAGTCGTCCTTTCTCCATCAGTGCGACTGCCACTCTCTCTGCTCTCTTGTGCAGCTGTATGCACGAGGCAGTGCTAGCTACAGTGCCCTGCACAAAACAGAAGCAATGCCAGAAAACTTTGTGGAGAACAGTTTGAAACTGAATAAAGTACATGCTGCAGATGCAACTTTTCATAGTCCCGATTTTAACAATTCAGTCAACACTTTAAAAGGCTCTGTCTCAGTGTTCTGGAAGCCGTGACGCTTTTACACATTATTTTTAACATCAAATAGCGAGGAAGCTTCTAAATGCATTTTGTACCACAAACAAAATATCTTAAAAATATTTTAAATGTCACAGTCCAAGGGAGAAAACACAGCAGTAATAGCAATAACACCATTGTTCTAGCAGCAAGTGAAGTGCTGCATCAGCTTTCCCCTACAACACATAGCCAAACCTCCAGATGTTTTTGAAGTCAGCAATCTGAAAAGTGCAAAGGAAACTCTGCTGATGTCTTTGGTATAGACAAAAACTCTTTCAAAAGGTTCAGACAGGCAACTTGAGCTGTGGTTGGTGTGTTCTGCCACTTCTTGTGCATCTGCTGAAGGCCTATTTGCTACAACTATGCATCTGGAAACTCTTCACATGGAAGCAGCTGTATCTTTGGATGGCTTAAGCAGTTGCAACGTCATGGGGACTCCAAAAAGCTTGGTCTAGTTTTTGATGTGAAGACAGAAAACATTCTTTTGCTATTCAGCCTAGAAAGTCATGCCTCAGCCTTAAGCTGAGTCAGGTTGGGATGTATCTGTTTTTCCAAGACTACAGTCTGATTAAAAGAACACTGGTGGGACCATCACCTCAGAGGAAAACAACTCAGGACTCAACTGAGCCTCCCACTACACAGATAAAGATTATCACAGCAAATGTCTGCTATACAAGCATTTGGTTTCAAGTACAAGATGAGCTGTCACATGTAATCCTCAACCCAGGAGGCCAAGCCTCTGATCCAAGGCCTAGTTTGATGCAGGATGGCACTGGCACTCTGTTCAGTTTTAGTAAGGAAACTTGTTAAAGCCTGGGAGCTAAAGTCATGCAAAATAAGAACAGTCCATATGGTGTGTATTGATATAGGAACAGCAACAGCTTAAGGACTTGGGAGAAAAATATTGACAAGAAAAGGTGTAAAACAAAAGGGTTTCCATGAAGAGCTGTGAGCACACTGATGTTTAGCACTGTAGCTATTTAAAACGTGTGCTCACCAACAGGTAATTTATTTGTGCTTAAGTTTTGTGTTTCTTTTTTCCAGTCTCCTTGTGAAGTGTAAAAGTTGGTTGAACAAAGTGGCCCAGGAAGGGGCTTCATCATATTATAAAATCTCTCAAAAGTGTCATCTGAGAGAAGCATTAGCCAGTTCTGTGGTTTTTAACAATAACTATATTTAACAATAACTATATTGTTAAAGCAGAGTCTCATGAGAAAATTCAGAACTTTGAACCATGTCCTAAATCATTTTACCTGCCTGAATAAGGCTCCCAAAGGCAAATCCTTCACTTCCCAAGGACTGCTGCTGGACCTTCTGACAGCATGTTCCTTATCTCACATACTTGCAGTACAGCACAAGCTAGGCTAAATTTGTCACTGGGCTGCTCCTATCACTGGAAGGGTAGCTACTGAGTACAGGCGTAAATAAAAATTGACCAATTTTGCAGTGCTCCTCCAGCCCAGGATGACTGAAATACTGAAGAACATAGAAAAGTTATTTACACCCTTTTACAAACTGTTGGATGCACAACAGTGGTGAATGCTCCAAAACTACTGACAGTCATAGGCAGAGGAAAGTGGCTGTAGGCCAAAATTATGTGTTTATTAAGAAACATGACTGTTGCCTTCTTGTATATCATAAAGGCTCAGACAGCTGTTGAATAAAATAAGTATATAGAGCCTATAAGTACACAGAGCCTGCACTCCAAAACCGAAGCATTTACTTGCTCATGTTTGAGTGATTAAGTGCCATTCTTTTGCGGGGCAGAGCTTAAGCAAGAACAAGGCATCATTGTCTCCTAAAAGCTGTTGCAGTGCTCCTGGAAAATATGACTGCAAAGCTGTCCCAAGGATTCTATAATTAGGCTCCAGATCTTCTAATAAAAAAATTGTCCAGCTCTGACTTCCACTTACCCCTGTGCTCAGGGACAAAGACAGAAGAGTGGCTTCCATTGATACGACAAAAGCTGTGTTCCAGCAGGAAATGCAATTACTGCACCATTTTAAGCTTGGCAGAACGTATACTAAAATGCCAGCAGTGGAATAAAAGAGGTGGAATAAAAGATTGTGCATACAATTTCAGATGTGGAAACATGCTGCTTGCTAACTATGAAAATAACCTGAAGCATTTTACAAAACGATTTCTAGCTGGAGTTTTCTTAGAATCTGAACCATCTTTTGATGATCTCAACCTCTAAAAGTATGACCTAAAGTGCATCCCACCTTGGAATTCAACAAAAGGAAGAGGGGATGATCTGGAGTTGTCTGAGCTCGCCACTGAAGAACATCTGCTAAATACAGGAACTGAAACAGAGAAAGAAAAAACAAAGGAGACACTCAGATTCACTCGAAAGGCACCAGTGCTTAGTTTCAGCAGAATACTGTAACTGGTCTTTTTTTCTTTTGAATAAGCAAATTCAAGTATTTAATAACACCAGGACATCAGTGTTACCTTTCTTGCCTGGTCATTATCCTCCAACTGTGTAACATCTCTCCCTGAGGCTTGTGCAATTCTCTTTCCAGCAACAAGGTTTCCTACTATCATTGAAGCAGGACCAACATCTGCATTTGGAAAAACAGTGACAAATGAGGAAAAGTAATGTAAGGAACATATAATAATTTGCAATTCAGTTTGTAGATTACTAGAAATGCCATGTGTAACATAGGTCTGAAAGGACGAAAAGATAAAACCGAGGAGCATACAACACAAAAAGAGAGAAGAGGGTAGTGTGGTACATTAAAAATCATCCTTTTATAAGTATGGTATATTACAAATCAGCCTATTATTGATTTGACAAATTGAGGTCTGTCTGTACTTCAGTTGTATTACGTGAGTTACAGTACATCTGAGGATTGGCCTTTGCAAGATGGCCAGCGCAGGAACAATTTATACTGTGGCTACAGAAGCATGAATTGGTGCACGTCTTTGCATTAACCTGGGACTCGAGGCAGATCCTAATGCCCTCACCAAGCTCTGGGCTGCTGTGACACCACCACGAAAGCTGTGCAGTTTAAAGCCCTCCAACAAGCACAGGCATGAGCTGTCACATTGCCTCAGGACCATACTCCACATCTACCCTCAGAGACAGATACAGCCTGGTTTACTCACCTGGTTGTTTCTGTCGAGGCTTAGGCAGGTTAGTAACGCAAGTATGCGGACACATCAAGACATTACAAGGGTGCAGAGCACCCTCTAAAAAGCGCTGCTTGGTTTCCGAAATATGAATTCCTCCGAGCGGAGCCTTTGGCAACGTGTTGGCTGGCACCAAGGCCAGACAGTAGACACCCACTTGGTGAATGCTATCAATTGCCTTCACAGAAAGGGAGAAAAAAATCCCATTTCACGTTATCGACTGGGATGAGGCTGGAGTAAGAATTTGAATTCAAGTCACTTAATAACATTAAAATTTTTACTTGCACCATAGTTTGCAAATAAAGGGTCCAATTCTGCACTCACTGAACTCATAGAAGTTGTGCCATGACTTCAATGGGAGCAGGAGCAGACCCAGGACTTTGCTTGTGCACTCTATCAAGAGGATGCCACCTGCACATCAGGGATTAGGAAAGTCTCTTATAAGTTGGCAAAAAGTGCAGAGATTTTAAAAAGCCGAAATTATACCACAGCAAATTTAGCACGTATGGCACGATCACAAAAGCGCAGTAGAACATAAAACTACAAAAATAGGGAGGGAAATATCTTGCTGCCTGAACTCAAGTGTTTGTTTTAGATATAACACTTCTAAAAAGAGAAATATTTTCTCTCATGAAAAAAACAGCTTTTCTATTACTAGATATTCTGTCCAAAAAATATTACAAAGCTGTAATCAGACAGAAACCATTACTATGTAGCTGCCTTACTCATGAGAGGAATCTTCCCTTAACTTGTTCTCAATAGCCTTCCCTTCAGTTACCTCTTCACCAATCTTCTTCCATTATTGCTCTGTCATTTCTTACTTTCTTCAAACCAATTGATTAATTCTGAAATCCTCAAATGCAAATCTACCAGAATTGCCCTCCCTCCTGGTCCCCCAGGGAAACACATTAGTAATCAAGGGAAAAAAATTAGAATGTTTACTCTTGGAGATCTACAGTAAGTATGTCAGTGACATAAAAAAATTTCAGAGTCTTAGCACTAAGTATATCCTTAAACATTTTCAGACTTAACTCTCCTAGCCAGTGTGAAATCAGCAGAGTTGTGCAGGATTAAAACAAATACAAGTTAACATCCTTAGAGAATCCTAGTAATATGAAGTTAAAGAACATTCTGAAAGTAAGTCTTGCTTTTTACAAAATTCTGTTAATTATCAACCCTGAAATACATTCTGAAGTCAGCTTATTGCAGCTCTCTGCAGTTACACTGATTGGTTTTTCTTATGGGAAAAAAAAGATGCTCTAATATTCTCATTTCATACATCAGCCTTCATCACCTGGAAAGAGAGAAAGGACAGACTGACTACCTGTAGAACCCTGCTCATCCACTGAAAACTATCCTCCTCTGACGCATCAGGACGCTGCTCTGCCACAAGCACTATTCGATCATCATGCAAAACGGTCACAGAAAACACTGCTATCCTAAAACGCAAAGGACAGAAGAATGATAGGATACAACATATGATGAACATGGCATGGTTTATTTTAATGTGGAAATGACTGCAACCTTTAATGGTACTGTTTCAACACACACGAGCATTACTCATGCCAGATCGTCACAAAGTCACAGACAAATTTTGAACAAATTTAGTTCAGTATTGCAATACATTTCTGTTGGGGTCAGGTGAATCTGCAGTCATCAGTGTAGCATGTGTTGACACAGGCAAGTTCCATACATGCAGGGGCTGTGCAAACCTGGCCTATGTAACTCTATCATGCATGCTGAACTTGTTGCACCTACACAAGACATGCCTTCTGAAAGATAACAACTATGCCAAATTACTGACCCGCATGTCTATCAATGCTTGTGCTGAAAAATACTTACTCCCATTTGGGAACTAAATTAGTTTTAAGCTTGCATCTTCTTAGGATAAAATATTAATAATGCCTCAATCAGGTATGCACCATTATTTTTATGATACTTCAATTGCACAAGTTATGCAAAAACAAACAACAGAACCATTTTGGTTGGAAAACACCTTTAAGATCATTGAGCCTAACTGCTGACCTAACACTGCCAGGACCACCACTAAACCATGTCCCTCAGCACCTCAGCTACATGGCTTTTCAATATCTCCAGGGATGAGGACTCTACCATTTCTCTGGGCAGCCTGTGCCAGTGTCTAACAATCCTCTCAGGGAAAATGATCTTCCTCATCTCCAACCTGAATCTGCCCTGGAGCAACCTGAGGCTGTTTCTTCTTGTCGTATCACTTGTTACTTGGGAGCAGAGACTGATCCCCACCTTATTAAAACATCCTTTCAGGAGGAAAATTTGAATGACTTGGGTTGGAAGGAACATTTACAGATCATCTAAGTCCAACTCAGCCTGCAAGGAGCAGGGATATCTTCAATCAGATCAGATTGCTCAGAGCCTTATCCATCCTCAACCTCCAATGTTTCCTGTGATGGGGCATCTGCTATCCCTCTGTGCAGCCTGTATTAGTGTTTCAGCACCCTCACCGTAAAAAAATGTCTACCTTATATCTAGTCTTAATCTCCCTTTTTCAGTTTAGAACCATCACTCTTTGTCCTGTCATAATAGGCTATATTAAAATGTCTCTTGCCCTGTTTCTTTTAAGTGCGCTTTAGGTATTGAAAGGCCACATTAAGCGCCTTCCCTAAACATCACCAACTCTCTAGGTGCTTCCTCCAGGGAGAGGTGTTCCATTCCCCTGATCATCTTTGTGGCCTCCTGTGGACCCACTCCTTCTTGAGGTCAGGACCATGGCACTCAAGGCAGCATTGCAGGTGGTATCTCACCAGAGCAGAGCAGAGAATCATCTCCCTCAGCCCTCTGGTCATGCTGCTCTGGATGCAGCCCAGGATATGGTTGGCTTCCTGGGACGTGAGTGCACATTACCAGGCTATGTCCAGCTTTTCATCCATCCATATCTCCAAGTCCTCCTTTGCAGAGCTGCTCTCAATCCCTTCATCCCTCAGTCTGTACTGACACTGGGGGTTGTCCTCACCCAGGTGCAGGACCTTGCACTTGGCCTTGCTGAACTTCACTGAGGTTCACACGGGCCCACTCTCCAGCCTATCTTGGTGCCTCTGAAAGACAACTCATCCCTCAGACATGTCAACTGCACCACTCAGCTTGGTGTTATCTGCAAATTTGCTGAGGGTGCACTCAATCCCACTATGTTGTTGATGAAGATATTAAACTGTATTGGTCCCAATACAGACCCCTGAGGGATATCACTAATCGTTAGATCTCATCTATGATCCTGACACTGAGCCATTGATCACTGACGATCACTAAGGCTGGCGATACAGCACATGCTGTCTTCGAAGGTCTTTCAACAGCCTTCTAGTTTGTTCTTTGTAACATACTGCAAAGTTCTATAACACACTGCAAAGTTCTTCCCATGGTCATTCTGCATGAAAGGCTCAGTTAGACAAAGGGGAGTTGTGTTTCACATTTGGCATATAAGTTCTCTTTGACTGTCTCAAGCTTTGAAACAGACACTTTAAAAAGACACTTAAAGATCCATTTTCCTACTATGTGAAAATAATTGTAAATTTATGATACATGAAGCGTGGTGTCAATATCTGCCAAGTTAGCAGGGACTGCCCAGTTGTTACCTGCCATATGACAACCCAGTGCCAGCATTCCTACACAATACACATGTAAAAATCACATGCAAAGTGTATACTATGTTACTTGTTGATATTTTCTGGGTGAAAAAAGAAGCAACGAAGTCCAATCAGCACAGCTGAAGTTTATAATATACTCACTCACCTTCCCCGATAGACAAACTTCATGGGTTCAACTGCCAATGCGGTGGCTACCACATCATCTGCATTGTGCCTGCGGCCACTGACTGTCATTAAGCCATCCAATTTTCCTACCACAAACACCAAATAGTCCTGGAAAGAAGACAGGATTAGCCAACAGAGGTGAAAAAACATCTAGATTTGTGACATCGCCTGACAAAAGTCATCAATATTCACAAGGTCTATATGAGGTCACTGCCCTGACACAGAATTATGATGAATTCTGTGGCATCACTTAAGAGTTGAGAGTCAGAACAAAGCAGGGCCCCAGATGGCTTGCTCACACTTACAGGACCCACAAAGCCAAGCAATCCTGTTCTTGTAAAGGGCTGGTCTGAAACAGGCACGCCGGCTGCCGTCACTGGAATGGCCTGAAAGAATATGTAGGTATTCAGACACTCACAGTACCAATGAGAAAAGTGAAGCTAAAATGCTTCCTGCCTTGGTTTCATTGCAGCTGTATGCTCAGTGGAGAAAAATTACCCAATGACAACAGATACTATCATGTCAAGTAAGAGCAACGTTTTTTTGAATAACGAAGAGCACACCGATTCTGAACTCTGTGGCAGCCTTCTTTCTTACACTTGTCTCATCTACTTAGCTTTCACAACAGGAGTTCACATCACTTTCTAAATACATACTCATTTAGCACTTAATCACAAATTGTGTTGCCATGGTTAACATCCCCAGTGAAACATATACCCAGGCATATAATTTCAATTGCAACAAACACTCCACTATCAGAACTTTAAGGAATTTAAGTTTGCTGCAATTATGGGACTGCCTACAATGGAGAACTAGGGCAAAAGCACTAAGCTCACCAGCGAGTTCTACTCATTGGCTCAGGTGGTTTTCTTGCCTTTCCTCTGCCCCCCAACTCCTCCATTACATTAGGTGGTTCCATTATATCCCACTGGCTCTCTCCCTAGCTAAGGACAGTGCTGAAAGATAAGCTGTTTAAAGTGCTGAGGCCTGGCAAGCTGACAGAAAGAGCCTGTTTTGTAAGAGAAGACCGTGGACAAGTTTTCTTTCATCTCTCTGGTAGAACTCTGTACTTCAACTGAGTCTTCAAATTTATGCACAGTGTTTGTGAGACTCCCAGAGGACTTTCACTCCTTTCTTGGAGAGGGGAAACATGAAATAAGGGTACCACTGTGAGAAAAAGATCTGAACAGAAATATTGCTTTTGCTTTACTTTGCCAAACTAGGAGGCTTATAACTGTTACACTACACTTTTACTGTCTCTTCTTCCATATACCTAGCAACATAATTTCATATACCCAACAGCAGACTGTTCAGTGTTCTAAGCATTACAGCAAATCAAGACTACAGTTCAGTCAGAAAAGCATGTATTGTTTGTGACATACAAAGGAAGCTTTTCTAAATAATTTACTATATCTTAACAAATGCATTTTGATAGTATAAAGAAGCTTGCTAATATCAGATTAACTTCTAACTCTATGTAAAGTGTATTTGGACAGGCCTTTTCCTAATAAAACAAAAAAGGAAACTTAAGGAACAAGTAAGTTTATTTGTAAGAAGAAATACTAGAAAAGCAATAACGAAATTTTACATTACATAAAGAAATACAAACCTCAAACACATTCTTGGTGATGCCGAGGAGGCCAAAATAAGCCATTCCAGTTGCACCTGAATTCACACATATTTCTCCAACCTCATCGGCTTTACACAGATAGGGAGTCCCATCCACCTTCACAACACACACATTTGCTAAAGGGAGAACAACAACACAGAATCACAGCATTGGTGTGCTTCAGCAGCTGACCCAGAAGTTTCTTTGCCACTGCCAGGCAAACAAAGGTGACATCTATCTTCCTGACAGTCTATACAATGTGTTCTCCAAGATTGAAGATGCAAGTTCACAAAGGCATATATTTTGTTTCTTACAGTGCCTCATAGCCTATACATCAGCTGCAACTGAATCTAGAACCATAGCAATTGCTATTCAACATGAAAAGACTGTAGGATCAAGTATAAGCATATATGAGAATAAAGATGAAAAATAAGATACCAATTACAGACCATTCCTGTTATTTACTGCACACTTGGGTATTCACAGTACCATACTTTTAAGCTATGTGAGAAACAAATGAGAAATGGAGAGAAAACTACGTTATTTTATTCTCCCACTGTCAGGTCAATGATTTTTCTGCATTATATCCCATCTTTTTTTAAAGCAGGTCGGTCTGTCAACTACTACTAGAGACCACAGACAATTCATCTCACAGAGTTGTCCCTTCTTGAACTTACTCCTGTGACTAACTATTATCTCTTCCCTATTCTCAGTTTGATGACCTTCTTCAATTCATTAAGAGGACTGCATTTCATAAAAGTCCTACTGATATTATCCATACCAATTATCTTTTGAAATCTCACATGTTTTCCTACACCAACATTTTCTTATTTTTTGTCAAGTATACACACACTTGTGAATCAAATATTACACTGAGCTTTGCTCTGGCTACTGGTTACATTTTACTGCTGAATTCACTATTTTCTCCGAGGTTTCTCTGTCTAAGTAGAGCCCTTGCTTAAGCAGCCTGGATTTGTCCCTCCCTAGTCCAAAATAGAAAGGAAAAAAGATACGGAAGTAGAAGGCATGATGAAGCAAGGAAGTTTAGCTTAGCAGTTAATACTCAACATTAACAAAAACCTCAAGGCGGCTACCCGGGTCACTACAAAATAAACACAGTCTTTGAAATATAACATGGACTATGCCATAAATTAATGTTCTGCCCTTTCCTATCACAACTCAGAACATCAGAGTATTTTGTGGGCATGCACAATATATTAAAGAAAATAACCGAGAGACTCCAGAGGTTATCAGTAATTTATTTAGTTGCATTTATTTCTATCAGGATTCTTTTGTTTTGGCCATGGAACGTGACAGATGCGAAGCCCAGACAAGGCTGACAACATCTGTTATGAAGGATTGTACTACTGTTTTCTAATTTAGCCAATCTTAGTGATATACAGATAGCCCTTATTTTTACCACTGTTTAACTAGCATGAAGAGAAATCAAAATGGAAAGTGGCACATTTTCTTTAATAGTAATACACGATAAAGCCAGTTTTGCTACAAACATGGACCAAAACTCTGCTTGCAGAACAGGTTTATAGGCACATTTTCAAATCTCAGAGGAGTCTTGAGTTCTCAACAACTTAGGTCTGAACAGGAGAGACAATTCACTCTACTAACAGATCAACCTCTAAATTATCTTGGTTTCTTAAAAGCTAGCTATCAGAAAAACTAGCATTTATTAATAAAATGTTTGGAACCATGCAATGGTAACCTTTGGTTACCAAAAAAGGAGATGCCCTTCAAATTCTGGTACAAGTCTAAGTCCTAATTAGAACAGTTTCAGTTACTGAAAACTATATGTATGAACTAGAAGGTTGGAATTAAATTATACAGTATGAACTATCAGATAGTCATTCAAAAAAAGCATTTTGTAATTTAGGAGGAGAAACTGGAAAAAAATTCACCATTTAAAACTCAATAGCAAAATGAAACAATATAAGTAGCTTATTACCACAAGAAATAACTGGAGTCAATCTGAGAACTCAGTACATGACACTTAAGCTGCGATGCAGAGGGAAGTGTTCGTAACTGGAGAAAGTGCAACAACTTGTAGGCATACACAAATTATACAGTCCTCAACTCATTCACAGACATGGAAAACCCAACAGATTAGCTTACAGTCCCCAAATGATGCTCCATTTATGAAGCCCAAGGACAATCCTATCACCCTGACCAAGCAAAAAAAAATACTTACCAGTAACCAATGTATGATACAGGGAGTCTACACGTACATTCTAACAGCAGGCATAGTTCTGCCCTGTCATGTGATACTGCAAGGTTTTCCTTTTGCAGTATCTGTAGAGCCTGTACTCTTGCTTCTCTCCTCCTTTTCCCGCTTCATGTGTGACATACAAGAGAGTGCATCTACCACCATTTCAGTCTCTCAACAGCATTGCATCTGAAAAAGAATTAGAGAGAAGGGAAAAGCAGATGGCACGGGAATGTACATGTGGACTACATGTCACGAAGAATACTGATCACTGGTAAGAAAGTTTTCTTTCTTCAAATGAGTCCACATGTACATTCTTACAGATGATGACTCTCAGCAGTCAGTCCTGCCATGAGATTTCTGGCAGAGGATGAGAATCCTACTGTGCACACAAATGACCACACCAATGCCCTACCAAAGAGTAGATTCAGGTTTGGATGTTTCAAGACCAGCCCAGCATGAATGCAAGATAAATGGCAGAGGCGTACATGGCAGAAGGTGCCTGATGAGTGTTAGAAAGTGATCCCTTCTTCACTTTCATGGTTTCATAGCAGATTTGTACACAACTCATATCCATCTGGATTGTTATTGTGTGCCAACAGTGGAACTACAGGATCTTCCCATAGCAAGCAGGTCTTCCTAAAAAGCCTGAGTCCATAAGAATAGAAACAAGAAGGCCCTCCTCGCACTACAGATTTTAGTTATTAAACTTCTGTTCTAGAAGCATGAAACCTTAGGGAAAATACTAAAAGACTAGGATAAAATATCCCTACTACCAGTGTGGAAGGTAATTGTAGGATTTCCAGAGAAGAAAACAGCATGTCCAATGCAAAGACCTGAATCTTTCTCTGCTCTTCTGGGAAGGGCAATAGGCATAGAGCAAGTCAACTTCCTAGATAGGGATGAACAAGAACCTAGACTCATAAGCTCCAAAGCACAACATTTAAATGGGAAGAGAAATGTCTCATCACAAGTTTACACCTTGACACAGATCTCAAAGAGAAGGTCTGCAGTGGCAGGTTGCTGTGCCATCGTATGATGACTGAAACCAAGAGGAATTGATAACTACGATAAACCCTGCATGGGAATGAGGTACTGCTATCTCACGTTCACAATATAAAGACTGAAAGCTTCACAAAGATGTTGTGTAACAAGTCCTTTCTCAAATCAGGCACTCAGATAAAGGAACCAGATTCTGCTGCAGTGAAGACGCACTGTGGTTACTACCAGAACCTGGGCAAGTGTTTGCTGAGACATGGACTGAGAAACAATAACATCCAAGACATCTATAGATTGGAGACAAAGTAAGTATCCTGCTATTTGAGAAGTTTGACCACGCTCCTTGAACCTCTGGGAAAGTGAATACAGTCACAATCCAGAACTTGAAACTCTATATGCATTAGCTCATCTTGCAGAAACCTAAGATCTGGCATTAACTTATTTTTCTGCTCAAGTAGAAGAAGATAACTGCTGCAACACTCTTCCTATGAACCATGCTTTGTATGATTAGAACTTGTAGTGATATAGATGATCTAGATTAGAGAGGGTTATTCTCCTGTCAAAGAAAGAACGCGAGAAGGATATCTGTAAAAGAATGGAAACATTTAGTTGGGAAGTAGCAGGGAGGCAAGATTAATGGAATACCAAAGCCAAGGTCCAAGCATAAGGTATAATAAATTTCCAAGATGACAGATGACACAGCAATCACATCCCAGTTGATGTGAAAGTTGGAGGCACAAAACAAACAAAACAAGAGACATTTGGTACTCTCCCCACTATCTTTGCCAGTCCAATTGAAAAAACAAACTGAATTAATTCTTAGCAGCATCAAACAGAAGTCACACAAAATAGCACAAGGTGGTCAACAGGTGAGGCAAAATGTCATCCCTCCAGGAGCTGCAGAGAAGATTCCAGAGGAATGCACACTAGGTTCTCTCAAGAATTCCCACACTACCTTTGATGGGAAGATTTCTTCCTGGATGCTTGCACTTCCCTGGTGGCTATTGTGACTGGCATTCACGGTAGATCATGAAAGCAAATAGCCAAGGCAACTGAAGAGAATATGGCATCAAGAGTAGACTGTGGGTTAAATAGATATGACATAAGACATGATCCCAGTGCTGAAGGGTCTGTTGAATAAGATTCCCTAAGCAGGTGGGCTCAGTGTCTCAGAACAGCAAGATATGAAGGAGGGTAAAAGAGGACACTTTATCCATGACCTTTTAACGAGCTGATTCCTGAATAAAGCATGCCAGGGACCTTCAAGGGTAATGAGATCAAAACCATTGGGTTTGACTGAAAACGCCTCAGCACAACTACTAGTTCTTGGCTAGTTGTCTTTCATAGCTGTCTGAGCAAATGAAGTTCATGAATGTGAACTCCTATGTCATGAGATATTTGAAAGACTAAGGCACATAGTCACTTCCAAGACCTTAAATGTATTCAATAGTGATCAGTAGATGGAATAAATCCTTCAGGGGTGGCAAATTAGGCCTTTGGTGAAAGCACAGCAATCTAAGGAAAGGAAAAAAAATACAAACCCCAAACCAGGTAATAAGAAGACTCATCAATTAGAGTAATTCAATAGGGCAACTACAAGAAAGAAATGGTGGTATGTTCTCTTCTGTATGCCACACACCAAGTAAGAATGGACAGAACGTATCCTCTGTCAATACCACATAGGAAAAAGCAAAAATCTTACAAGGTAAGGCATCGTATATCCACTGTTAGAATGTACATGTAGACTCATCTGAAAATAAGTCATTAATTTATTTTCATTTGGCACACATCTACAAACAACTTCTAGCCTTTTTACTTTCTTCCCACTTTTTTTTTTAAGTCACAGGCAACAGTCATCAGATTATCCTCTAAAAAGAGCTCTGTCATTTATATTCTGACTTAAGGAATGTACAGAGAAATTTCTGCTAAAATACACCTTCAGACCTGGTATTTTTATGATTTGGTTAAATAGAAGCTGATCTGTCCCAGATATTGAGACCCCAATGCTGATCAGAGTTTCAAAAGAGTTAATTCATTAATTCATTAAGTTTCCCAACTTCTACTTAACCTACAAGTAGTTTTGCCACCAACCACTGTATTTTAAAATAGCAACAGCCATCAACTATGAGTCATATCACTTTGAGGCAGTAAATGGATACACACTTAAAATATTCTTCCCTCACACAATCAGACAAGTCACTTGATGTCTCTTACTAACGTAGGAAGTCACAGTAGCATTGTCAATTGTCAACAGCATCCTAAATCACAAGCTTCCACTAGATTTACCAGATAATGCTCCAACGTATTTGATAAAGGAGTTTTGTCCCAATTTCACAAGGACAGGGACATGTTTTTCATTAACAACTTACACAGGAGAGGAAGGTGAAATTACTGAGAAGCATACAGGTATTCCTTCCCACATCGTAAGGCAGACTTGAATCTGTCACTGAGCAAATGCACTACAGAAGATTAACCAAGCGGACTTGCAGCTGTATTGGTTGAATATGAAGAGCATCTTAAGGTGCAACACAACTGTAGGCTACTTTGTGCCTTAGTGTAGTCTAGCACATTCTGCCCAGAGAGCAAGTCTACAGCAATGCCAGAAGTGTCTCCATTAGATACATTGACCCAAAAGTAAGATTTTAATCAATCTTACATCAAACACCACTTTTTTTAAACTCTTAAAAGCTGGATCAACTTTAGCCTCCAGTTGGTTCACCGAAGGACTCAATACTACCTGAAGGGCACGGAAGCTTGTTCCTTCCATGTTCCTGTAACTAACTCATAATCAAAGATTGGAAGGGACCTCTGAAGGTCCAACGCCTCAGCTCAAGCAGGGTCACCTAGAGCCAGTTACTCAGGAATATGTCCAGAGAGCGTTTCAGTATTTCTGAGGCTGGAGACTTCACAACCTCTTTGGACAACCCATTCCAGTGCTCAGTCATCCTCGCAGTGAAAAAAATCTTGCTTCTGTTTAGAGGAAAGCTTCTGTGTTTCAGTTTGTATCCATTGGTTCTTGCTCTGTCATGGGACACCACTGAGAACAGTGTGACTTGGTCTTCTGTATAATTTCTCTTCTAATATTTGTGCAAGTTGATGACATCGTCCTTGTGAGTCTTTTCCAGGCTAAACAGTCCCAGCTCTCTGACATTCCTCTCATACGCTGAAATGCTTCAGTCCCTTAGTCATCTTAGTGACCCTTTGCTAGACTCTCTTCAATAGTCCCAAGTAGTCCCTTGTGCTGCAGAGCACAGAAACAGGCTCACTACTCAGGCAGAGGAGAATGATGACCTCCATTGACCTGCTGATAACACTCCTCCCAGTGCATCGTTTGTCGCCTTTGCTCTAAGGGCACACTCTGGCTCGTGATCAACGTGGTGACCACTATGAACTCCAGGGCTTTTTCTGCAAAGCTACTGCTCTCCACACAGTTGGCTCCCAGCATGTGTTGGTGCAAGGGGCTATTCCTCCCCAGGGGCAGGAGCTGGCATTTCTCTTCTAGAACTCCAGGAGGTTCCTGCCAGATCATTCTCTCAGCATGTCCAGGTCCCTCTGGATGGCAGCACAGCCCTCTGGTGTACCAGCCATTTCTCCCAGCTTTGTGCCATCTGCAAACTCGCCTCATCCCCCAGATTGTGAACGAAGAACAGAACAGAATTGGAGCCAGCATTGAGCCCTGGGCTGCACAGCGAGTAACTGGCCTCCAACTAGACTTTGTGCCACCTACTATCACCCTCTGGGCCTGGACATCTGTTGTGGTTTAGCAAAGAGCTGCTTTTGCTTGGTAACAAGGGGAGGGGGCTGCAGTGCAGACCTGGTAAAGAGTTCTTGAACTTTCTCCGGGCTCTTGGGTTCAGACCCACCTCCCGACCAGCTGGGCCAATCTGGCGTCTCTGCCATCACTATTTAGGGATGGGAATTTTAAGTGCTTGGCAGGAGGTGTAAGAGTGATACAAGATGGAGGCGACCACGCGGACCCCACAGTCAGAGAAGGAGGAAGGAAGGAGGAAGGAGGAGCACCAGACCAGAGACCTCTCTGCAACCCGTGGTGAGAACTCAGGCTGTGCCCCTGCAACACATGGAGGGCCATGGCAGGACTGAGAGCCACCAGCAGCTCCGGGTGAGTGCGCCCCGACGGGCGAGAGACTGTGTGAGGAGGTGGCCATGGCGCAGGCCGTGCTGGAGCCTGCGGGCCGCAGAGCAGCCCCACACGAGAGGCAGAGAGGAGCTGCAGCTTTTGGGATGAACGCATGTGGGAGCAGCCCATGCAGGGCTGCTGTGTGTGTGAGGTACCCCATGGAGGAGCAGGGAGGACTGGTGCGGAGCCCACCTGCCCTGAGGAGAGACAAAAGGCAGAAGCCATCAGGAACAGACTGACTGAAATCCCCACTCGCTGCCCCCCTGGGCCATTCAGCAGGGGAGGAGAAAAAGACACTGGGATCAGGACTCAGCCTGGGAAGAGGGGAGGGGTGGGGAGAAGGTGGTCTTAAAGGGTTGATTGTGCTCTTCACTGTTGTACCACTCTGTGTTGTTTTATTTTGGTTTAGTTGGTGGCAGATTAAAATATTTTGTTTTCTTCCCCAAGCCGAGTAGCCTGGTCTGTTTTGTCCTGGACCATAAGCAGCAATTAAGCTCTCCCTGCCCTTTGGCAATTCTCAAGTCTTTGGTACGTGAGTCTAACTGTGGTCTTTTGTCCCTTGATGGACCTAAACCCACAACTCAGTGGTTCTCAGTGCATCTCCCTGTCAGCTCATTCAGCCCATATCTTCATCAGCTTCTCTGTAAGGATCTAACAGGGGACAGTGTCCAAAACCTGACCAAAGTCAAGGCTGATGATACACATAGCCCTCTCCTTCTTTAGCAAGCCAGTCACTTCATCATGGAAGGTGAGCAGGTTGGTCAAACATGACTTTGTCCTTGGTCAATCCATGCTGACTACTGCTGATGACTTTCTTGTCCTGCACGCACATGAGAAAATGGTTTCCAGAATTAGTTGTTCCATCATCTTCACAGGGTTTGAGAAGAGGCTGACTAGGCTATAGTTCCTTAGGTTCTCCTTGGACTTCCTGAAGATGAGAACAACATTTGCTTTCCTTACGTTCTCAGGCACTGCTCCCAGCCACCATAGCCATTGAAAGATTGTTGAGAGTGGCTTAATGACATGTAACAGCTCCCTTAGCACTCATGGGTGAATCCCATCAGGGCCCATGGACTTGTGCATTTGCAGTTTGCTGAAGTATTCCCTAACTTCCTTTCTTCTACCAAGAGTATGTCTTCCTTGCTGAAGACCCTGGATTTGTCTAATTTGGAGAACAGGAGGCTGAGGGGTGACCTTATTGCTCTCTACAGCCTCCTGAGTAGCGGATGTGGACAGGGAGGTGCTGGTTTCTTCTGTCTGGTATCCAGTGACAGGACTTGTAGGAATGGTTCAATGCCGTGCTAGGAGAGGTTTAGACTGGATATTAGGACCAAGAGTGTGGTCAAGGCCTGGAACAGGCTTTCTAGAAAGATGGTCAGTGCCCCAGGTCTGTCACTGTTTAAGAGGCTTTTGGACAAGCCCCTTAAAACCATGTTTTAACTTTTGGTCAGCCTTGAATTGGTTAGGCAGTTGGACTAGATGATTGTTGTAGGACCCTTCCAACTGAAACATTCTGTTCTATTTTATTCTAATGCATGGCCTATCACTTTTGGATGAAAGATAGTATTTCCTACCATGCTCTACATTTTGTTTTGCTGTATTTTTATTACATAGCTGTATGTCAGTCAGCACTAACGGTAACATGTGAATAATAAACAACTCTGCAGACCAGCCAAAAGCACCTGTCTGTACCAAAATTCATGGTTATTCAAATTCATTGTGGATTAATCTTTACTGAAAAGGAATAGTCTCTCTAGTTGACACTACGTCATCATCACATGCTTAGGTAATGTATCATAATGTAGTCATACTACCATTTGACACTTTTTTAATTTCATCAGCACAAGTATAATAGTAAAGGTAACTTATGTGAAGTATGCTTAAACCTACATGAAATGCTTTCCTACCTCCAGGCATAATCTGACCGACATCCTGTACAGTTAACACTGACAACTTCTCTTCTGTATCCACTCTTATCACACCAAAACTTAGACAATTCATAGACAACACTGCTTTCCCTGGAGGAGGCCCACCCAGTTCTGGAGGTCTGGAAAACAAACAGTCAAATCAGATATGAATCAACAGACTGATGGCATTATGGTAAACAAAAATGTTGTGCAAGTCTCTCAGGCTAGTAAAGGCTAAGAAAAATAATGGTTTCTCTTTTTAAACAAATAAGAGTTCAAGATTGGTAATATGTTTCAACTAGATTTAAAAAAGAGATAGATAAAACATCACATGGCTTCCATCCACTCTAAAATGTTACAGGGAGGATTTAGTTCTATTATGGACAAAGAAGTGTCAAAAATAAGTAAAGGCTAAATTTTCTAGATGTGAAGATTTAGGAAGTGTTTGGAGGGTTTGACACTTCTTACTCTGATCAGAACTGATTGAGGACAAACAACTCCATTTGGTATAACTTTAGTTCAACTTTCATGATGGAGCAGAACAAAAACATTCAAGGTAGCGTTGTGAAAAACTGTTCTTTAAGTGCAGTTTTTTAAAACTGGAAAAAATCAGCTCTCCCATCAGAAAACATGCTCTCCAAAATCTCAAACTTTTTTGTTTCAAGCTTTCTTGAAATTGATTTTCTAAAGCAGCATATTTTGATCAAAACCACTGTTTAAAAAAGCCATCATATTCCATCCATATGTCTGTTAATAATCACAGTATTTCCTTTTTTCAGAGCATCTCTCACTGTCTCCAGAAATCCAATGGTATTTTTCACACCAGTTATAAATATATTTTTCCTTTCTCTAGCCCTCTCTTTACAACACATTGTATACAAGCAGTTACTTGAAGATTCACCATCTTTTTCCTCTCAAGTTTGTAATTGTCTTGATTTTTGGGGCATTTTATAATGGTCCTCCAGCAACATCAGTAAAGATGTAAAGTCCTTGCTTTCCCAACCACTCAACCTGCCCCCCCAAATCCTAATTTTATGGGTGAATACTTTTAGATAATGTTAAATTTTTTAAAGAAAACAAATAAAAATCATCCATCCTTCAGGGAAGGAGATACCCAAAGACCTACATAGTAGTAATCAGGTATCTTTATGTGGGCAGTTGTCTTTTCTGACTACCATTTTACTACCAGATGCATTTTAATAGTCAAGAAATGCTTCAGTTCACTTGTCTGAAAAGATAATTACCTGCGAATAGCAACAGTTAGTGCCTCTGAAGAACTAGCACAGGGACAGATTACTTCTGGTCTCAGACCTCTGGACTGAAATACATTCAGGAATGCATCACAAGAAGATATGGACCCTAGAAAGAAAAATCACACAGTTTGAAACAGTTTGCAAAGGGCAGGAAAGCTTGAGCTGCAGGATTTCATTGCCTATGCTCACTCGCAGCTCAGCTATACAAATATGCTTCCATCTGTGCACAGAACCAATATAATTACAAACTGCCTAAAAGACATTGCAGCCTATTATTATATGTTAGATTTTGGAGAAAAAGCTCTCAGTGGTTAACAAGTAACTCATTGAATGAAATTCACAACTGCACAAGGTCTTTGGCAGCACTCTCTAACACTTAAAAAAACAGGAAGTTCTTCAGTGATCAAAATATTTTGTCACTAAAGGTAACTGTTGGCTTCCTATATAGCTTCACAGAATCACAGAATGGTATGGTTGGAAGGGACCTTTAGAGATCATCTAGTCCAACCTCCCTGCTAAAGCAGGTCTACCTAGATCAGATCGCACAGGAAAGTGTCCAGGATGGTTCTGAAGGCCTCCAGAGAAGGAGATTCCACATCCTCCTTGAGCAGCCTGTACCAGGGCTCCCTCACATGAACAGTGAAATAGTTTTTCCTTATGTTTAAATGGAACTTTTGTGTTCCAGCTTTTTTCCATTACCCCTTGTCCTGTCACTGGACAGGACAGCTTCTATATGAGTTTCTTATAGAGGTCACAGAACCAACGCAATTTTAATACTAAGTGCTTCTAACATATCTTCAGTTCAGCACTGTCTGGCCTTTAGCATTCAACTCAAAGTGTAAGAAGATACCTCATCACCTACAGCTTTGTATTTTACAGTTGTGGAACTGCAGCACATAAAACAAATCAGCAAACTTCACTGATTATACTATATCCTAGGTATACTTTGATGTCAATTTATGTAAGAGTACAGCACGGATAAAAAGATTAAGTTAAAAAAAAAAATTTACACAGCTAAACATAGCTAAGAAGTGCACAAGGCAATGCAAAAGCAGTGGCATCACTAGCATATAAGTAGTACTTTACTACAGAATGAACTACTTAATTTTCTAAGCATCAGCTCTGAAACAGTACTCACACTACATATCTTATCAAGACCATTTCAAGTTTTCATCTTCCACCAGCACAACCTGCTGACCTCTCATCATGCAACTCCAAGGAATGTGAAATACTATGAATTTTCTCACGTACAAGAACAGTAAAATTAAATAACTAAGGTATATTCTTGCCTGTTGCAAAAAAAAAACCAAAACACCAAACAACCTCCCATCTGCTTTCTCAAATTACTGCAAACCAGCACCACATGACTGACAGAAAAAGGCAAGAACCTACCACATACTGTAGCTAATAGTTGTCACGGTTTTGAGTTAAGGCTTTGACTACTCCCATTTTTATGTCCTTGTACATGACTGAGTCAAGCCCTAGGCACACTGCAACTCAGAGATTTTGTCTACAGGCAATACTGGAGCAACTATATTGAAACTAGTAGTATCATTTAGCTTCTTTCAAATTACACTGTCAACTATTCTTTCTATAAAGAATAGATCCTTCAGGGCATTTTCTATGTAAGTTTTGCTCCAGCGTCCTTGGCAAAGAAATATTGGTGCTGTCTCAGTTTTGCTGAAGATAAGCTACAGCCAGTGTTGCTGAGCTCCCTACAGTGCAGACCCAGATGTCTGTGGTTTACGGTGTACTTTAGTTCACCTTGGACCGACAATTGGAAAACACATCCGTACTCACAGGGATTAGCTCCGTCTGCCACTATTAACATTCGCAAAGAGCTCAGACTGACATCTCTCTGATCCCTCTGAGCCAAAAGTGACCAGTGCATATCGCGTGATTTTACTACTGCTACACGGGCTGAAAATAAAAAACCAATGATGGTGAGTGTGCAGAACAAAAGAAAGAAAAAAAAATCATCTCAATACTTTTGTGGACTTACACAAATTTATTACACGAATTACAAACACGGAAAATAAATACAAATGCCAATTACTTAACTGCTATGACATATGTATACTCAATGTCTCCAGATGGACTTGATTACAAAATTTAAATGGTTCCTATAAATTCAGATACTGAGATGAAACATAATTTCTTTAAAGACCTATCAGAAGAAACCATCAACATCACTCATCAATAAATCTGTCAGTACATTTCGTACTGAAATGAAGTGTTCAATTGCTCAAGCTGTGCCGTTAGAGTCAGCTGGATAAAACAGCAGTGTCCACAGAAGACATTTTATACAAACTTTTTTTTTTAAATAACCCAAAAAGAGATAGTTTAAATAGAAATATTTTAAGGTTACCTTTGTATGAGCAGACTTTTTGTATCCAGGAAAGTGGATTAACCTTCATTAATGCATAGGGAATACTGATGACATGCATCCTGTTCATAACACTCTATGTGGAAAATATTAAAGAAACCTCCTTTGAACTGGCTCAAAGAATACACAGCACATACCAATACTTAAAAAAAAAATCATAACAGCTACAGCACAACTCTTGCATTTAACTACTACTGAAAACTGTGTGTATACTCAGCAAAAACTTAAGCTTTTTCTGTGCAGTCTGCTACTGAAAAACAAACACTTTATTCTGAAAAATATAAATACTGAAATATAAAAAGTTTGAGAGAGTTTATGACATCATCCTGATACCATTACTCTATCAAGAAAAACAAATTGCTGCAGTTTTTCATTCATTTCAATACTCACTGTTAATACTCCATGCCAAAGGCCAGCATCTCTTTTGAAATCCAAGACATTTGTTAGTGTTTCAGCTGAAAGCAAAGGAAAAACTATCAGACTACCAAATCGTATTTATGAGATCATTTAAGAACTCAAAATAATTGTTAAGGCAACTATGAAGCTTCCAAGACAACTAAGAAATCAAAGCTACGTTGCCACTCCTTCTTGTCTATAACAGGTTGCTTAAAGTGTCATATTTTACTTACTACATTAATGTTTAAATTATTATCATAGATTATTACAAAATATTTAAGATTCCCTTTTTGCTATAATATCACTTCCATGTGTTTGTACATTTTCCAAGGAATTATGTAGATCAAAACTTCAGTTTTGATGCAAACTTTTTCAGGTGATCTGAAAGTTGAGCTATATTAGAAAGAATTAAATTAGGGTACATGGCTGTACTAAATTTTCTTCAGTGTTTTCTCTGAGAAATTTTAACACTTTACATGACAAAATAGAATCAAAGATCTTAAATCAAAGATTTAACCTGATTTTCAAGGGCTATCTCATAATGATCAGATGAAACTTGCTCATCTCTGATATAGGATGGCTGCATGCACAAGAAATTGTTCTTCAGATCCTTTACTGTTCTTTTTAAGTTTTCAGAATGTACAAAGCCATTTCCCAACAAAGAAAATACTTCAATAAGTCAGCCACATATTCATTAATTCTCTGGGTGACCTAGAGCTCCAAAAGCTCCGAGATGCATAATCCCAGTCATGAGCCTGTATATAAGGAAATACAAATCTTCCATACACTCACTTCTTTTCAGCCTTCAGGAAATGAGCTGAATAGAACTAGATTTGCTAAAGCAAGCAGCCAGCAGTTTCACAGCATCTTATGACATCTGTATGATGCTCACAGAGAAGCTGATGGAAAGCTGGATGAGCTGACAGGGAAATGCAGTGATAACTGAATGCCCAGGCCCAGAGGGTGATAGTAGGTGGCACAAAGTCTAGTTGGAGGCCAGTCACTAGCTGTGCAGTCCAGGGCTCAATGCTGGCTCCAATTCTGTTCTGTTCTTCATTCACAATATGGGGATGAGGCAAGTTTGCAGATGGCACAAAGCTGGGAGAAATGGCTGATACACCAGAGAGCTGTGCTGCCATCCAGAGGGACCTGGACATGCTGAGAGAATGATCTGACAGGAACCTCCTGGAGTTCTAGAAGAGAAATGCCAGCTCCTGCCCCTGGGGAGGAATAGCCCCTTGCACCAACACATGCTGGGAGCCAACTGTGTGGAGAGCAGTAGCTTTGCAGAAAGAGCCCTGGAGTTCATGGTGGTCACCACGTTGAACATGAGAATGTGCCCTTACAATGAAGGCAGCAAATGATGCACTGGGAAGAGTGTTGTCAGCGGGTCAATGGAGGTCATCATTCTCCTCTGCCTGAGTAGTGAGCCTGTTTCTGTGCTCTGCAGCACAAGAGACATGGGGCTACTGAAATGAGTGCAGCGAGGAGGAGTAAGTAACTGGAGCATATGAAAGAACTTTCAGTGGCATAACAAAACTGTCACAAGCTGCCCAGAGAGCTTGTAGAGTTTTAAATCCTTGGAGATAACTGAAAAGCTTCTCGACATTGACCTGGGTAACTGGCTCTATGTGGCTCTGCTTGAACTGAAGTGCTACACCAGATGACCTCCAGTCTTGATCATGTTTTGATTCTGTGTGTTCCAGGATACATTAGCACACACTACCCAGTTATGGGATAAAGAACTAGTCATACCATAACGTTCTTCCAAACAGATTTCAAAGAGCAAAGTTTTTGGTTAATGGTAGCACAGATGAACTCTATGCATGTGGCCAAAACCAGGTGTAGTTCTTGTCTATTGATTGAGAGAATGACTGAAAACAAGTAGATCTCTCACTTTATTCAAATCGCTATGGATCTTTTGTAGGACATCATTAAGAAGATCCCTTTCTTTCTAAAAACAGGAAGTACTGTGGCCAAAACTGTGAGGCTGAAAGAAGCTATAAGCAAAAGAGAAGGCAAAGCTTTATAGTTTATATGGTTTATACAAGACAGAATGCTCCTGACAGTATCTCTAGTATGTGGCAATAGAAATTTGAAAAATGAATGCACAAGGACAAGAGAATTCAGTACTCTGTGAAGATCTGAAAAGCTAATGGCTAGCAACGCTACCCCACACTTGTCTGAAAATTAAGATGTATAGACCCTTTCGAGCCATAATCATTTGCCTTCATCCTTTCAGGATTCAGGAACAGCTGTACAACCCTTTACCTACATGCTGGGTGCACCTTCCTGTCACCCAGCACAGTTCTTGTAGTTGTAGCTGTGATGGGAAGGTGTCCTGATATTAATATGGGAAAGGGTCTTCTTTGCTAAGTAAAAACAGTAGAAATATCTGGCTATGAAAACCTTTTTTACCCTATCATACTATTTATTGGGACTTTGGACCACTATAGGTGTAAACCAATTGCTTGAAGGAGAAAGGGTAAAAAAAGTACAAAAGAGGACAGTTAGCAACTGTTGGCGCCTGTTCATGCCCTTGAATGCACCACCTAGAATCACAGACCAATTAATTGGGCCACAGATCAAGCAATTGGGCCAGATAACTTACACTAGGATTTTTAATTTTTTGATCTAGGCAGGAGGAGTCCAAGAGCAGTAAACACAAGCCAGATGGGGTGCTTTTTACTATTGCAACTCTCAGACTTTCTTGATCAAGCCTGTCTTTCAAGGGTCAAGTGTCACACTCTTAGGAACCACAAAATAGAAGGGCTATGAGGACTATGACACATATTGCATCTCACCTAGTCATTATCAGGTTTCAAGTCAACACTTCAAAAAGTCAATAACTACAACCCTTTCTGCTGAGAGAGAAAAAGCTGCATAACTGACACTGGCCTGACTGCACAGCATACCAGTCTACACTGTTAGGGCAGCTACAACTGGAATTGGCATAATTCAAAGCTCTCCAAGAAGAGATCCAAGCTACCCAAATGGCCTCCAGGATCAGTCTAAGAGAAATTGCAATTTCTGCTGGGAGGGCTCCTCTAATTCTGCATGTATGCATCTAAAACTAGACATCTTATGACTTCATGAAGTGTCTGGTGCATTCAAAAGACATTAGGGAGGACAAAACAGAATCATAACAAAGCTGTTTTCAAAAGGATGAAAAATCAGTTACCACCTTCATTATCAGTTACCTGGTATGCGAAAAATCTCTTACCACCAACTAACACATTTGTGAAGACTGAATAATCCAAACTCTTGAATAAAATCAATAAGAATCTTAGTACAAAATATTTTACATGTTATGATTTCATAAACAGCTTCTTGCTTTCCTTCACACATCACACCACTTATGAATGAGGAAGTTTGTCATTCCCTCTGCAGTTAAAGCTTCTACTGCTCATCTAAAGTTCTTTTAGGACAGTCAGCACAATTTTGCAACATACACTGTCAGAATACTCAAAGCTATGAGTATTATCTTTAAGTTCTACCTAACTAACTTACCTTCTGAATAACCGCATGCCTGAGTCAATGCATGACAGTGTGCCAGCATGGAAGCATGAGATATAGTAATGCCCACTGTGCTGCCCTCTTTACTTGTTTTGTACTGAAAAGAGAAAGTTTACATGAGTATTGGATTAACAGCAAAATTTAGAAAGCTTGCAGTACTGAACTGAAAGGGTATTTCATTATGAAAATCAACATACTCCCCCCACCATCCCCCACTAATATTACATGAAATCTGACCATTTCTCTATCCCAGTTAAATTGTCCCAGGGACATCAAAATGCCAATTATTCCCAATCTTCAGTCTGACTCAGCACAATCACTCAAATGACAGTTTGCTTGGCAACCATGAGGGAAACATTCTTCTTCCACAGTTAAAAATATTACAGTCATCTCTTATAATGCATCAAGAGATTAAAGGATGAAAAAGTGCTGTGACAAAATACAACAGAGTAATCGTAAATTAGGCATATTATAGTGGATCACCTCAATATAAGCAATCTCAGCACTGGCATCCCGTACTTGTGGATGCCAGTCCTTAGTTGGCTTTGCCAGATGCTTCCCATCAATCACAAACCAAATGAGACGAGGCCAGCCTTTAAAGAAAAAGAAAAGTTACTGTCATTGCAGTTTAAAAAATCTAGAGTTTTTTCCCAGTATTCAGGGATAACAACAGTAGGCAAGCAAAAGCTGCAGTATCACCCCTTGATGTAAGAAGCAACACTAAGTAGCGCCTTGACAATGAAGGCAGTTGTTCTTTATATGAAAGCTAGAAGCATGCAAGCAAACTCAAAGACTGTTGTTTAACAGTAGCAATCGATATACCTGCTCTTTAGCCTATAAAGAAATTTAAGTGGCTTAAAAACATACCTTTGAATGTAACCACCTCGCCAGTCTGAGCTTTAGGAAGGCCTTTCTGACAGGCATCAGTGGTTAAAGCTAGTGTTACTCCACAGCTGCCCAAAAGAAATCCAATCTGCTGACTGCCAGCATCCTACAGAGAAACCATGTTATAGCAAACTTAAAAATAATGAAGCTTTTGTACAGTTGTACAGTAAATTCTCCATGTTTATAAAATACTAAACCAAGTTGTATAACAAAGGGAAAAAAAACCTAAAAAAACTTCTAGCCCATAAGAACTTTTTGGGAAGACAAAGACTGAAGTCTATGCTCAAAAGGCTTAGTTTTGCTTAGTTTCAACTGGCAATAGACTTGGCAAGTAATGGTAGCAAAGTAGTGTCAAAAGCGATGGTTGTCCATTCCTCTCCAAACCAACGAGGATGTTCCTAAGTTCTTGATAAAACAGAGAGGTGGTTTGATGCTGTTTGAGTCCCGAGGCACTGACGAGCAGAGCCTGTAGCTTCTTAGCTCTGATTTCACACTATTCCTAACAATCTCAATGTGTGTGGGATTATTCTGACATTTCCAGCAACTGCTGTCTCAACCTGCCTGTGCTCTTGTTGCTCAGCATGAAAGCTGAAAAGACAGCACTTATATGTTATATTTTAAGAAATACTTTCACATATCTTTTAAAAAATAATGAATTAAAACAACTCCTACAGTTACATATCCTAAAATAGTTAATTTACTAGCTTCATACCATTTCCCCTTCTCCCTAACTAAATCTTAAACACTTTGCAAACATGTAACAAGTGCTGCATAGTTCAGCTGATGCACCATACTGCTTTAAAAAGTGCAGGTTCTGAGGGCTCATGTATAAGGCCTAGAGGATTCAGACCCCAACACTTTACTTACAAAGCCATAAAAATGCTGAATGTGTTTGCATACCTTCCTTGTCAGTGGAACTTCTATTGGGACAGGAATAAGTTCTGCCAGGAGACAACCATAAAATGCCACCATAAACATAACTGGGTCGCTGTTAGGAAACACAAGAGCTACCTGCAAAACCACATTAAAACAACAAGAAGTTTTTGTCATCATTTGGGGTGGAAAGGCTGCTTTCTAATTTGTGGAAAAAATTATTTACAACAATACTCAAGTTTGAATTTAAACTAGGAACAGAAATACTAAATGTTGAGATAATACAGTATTACAAGTCAGTGTTACAAAGCTTTGTTCAGCTACAGCTGTCCCTCCCTATTTCATCCAGAGACCCTCTCCAACAGAAGCCTACCCGGTCTCCAGGCTTCAGCAGTGGCTCATTCTTAGTGGTCAGCTTGTTTAGCAGGGTATATGCCAACTTCAAGCTTCGACTCCACAGTTTGCCTAAACAAAAAAAGATAGTACAGAAATTAAAACATGGAGACTAAAACATCAATATTTAATTGGCAAATCTTAAGTGCCTTATATACACACTAGGTAAGTTAGTGGTAGTAGAATAGGGTCAACAGGCGTACGAGCAAGTAACTGAGGCAAACCAAACATTTTTGTGAAAGCAATCCCACCTCAAAAACCTACTAAATTCTTCCAATGCTTCAGTGCTTGTGTGCACACATACATGTAGTATGGTTGATACAAGCTGACTGCATTTCCAAAAGGCACTGAAGACTCCTTTCTAAGGGCTCTTAGAGAAATAAAACTGCTCGGGATAAAGAAAAAAATCCTAAACAAGACAAAAAATTAACTGAAATTTAAGAAACAAAGGCTAAGAATAAATCACAATATCTGTGTCTGTGCAATGTCACCTCTGTTCTCAGTTGTGTGTACACAGCTCTCAATAATTCAGAAGAACATTATTCCAAGCTATTAAATACAAAGTAAAAAATCTAACTACTTATTTCACACTATATAAAAATCTATTTTTGATTTTTAGCCTAAGGAAAAAAAAAAGAGCTTTGCTAAAAAAACCCCTCTCCCTGTTAACATAGAAATGAGTAACTGCAAACCCCTTCCACTGTAAATGGTAAATCAAAGCAAGAATCCCTCAAAGCAGCATGCTGTGGCAAACAGCATGCATTTGGAACTCAGCTTTCCGGTATGAGATCTTTATCATAGACTGACTTCCACACTCCATTCCTTCAGACCTTGTAGCAACCATCAGTTATTTTGTGTTTGGCAGTCTCAAACGTCTTCAATTTAATGTTTGTTTTTTTCTGTGTAATTCACAGTTATATATTAAAAAAAAAAGTTAGACAGGATCCAAGCACATCAAATACCCAGTTCTATGAAGAACAGAGCAGTTGGCAGAGAGTCCAGGTAGAATTTAGAGCCTGGCTTGTTTCTAGTTTGCCTTTTCCTTCCTGTCTTTCTCTCTTTTTTTTTTTTAAAAGTTTAGAACTAAACGTGATATTCTAAACAGTTCTCTAAGTGCCACCACAAGGTAAGGAAACTGATGCACCTGCTGAGTTACATTTCCTGTAAGTATACTTCATCTGCAGGCAATGCAAACATTAAATTTGAACATTCTAACATACTATATACAATGAACTGGAGTTCCACAGGGATGGGTTCTAGGGCCAGTCTTGTTTAACATCTTCATCAACAACCTGGATGAGGGGACAGAGTGTACCCTCAGCAAGTTGGCTGATGACACCAAACTGGGAGGACTGGCTGATTCCCCAGAAGGCTGTGCTGACATTCAGAGGGATCTTGACCAGCTTGAGAGTTGGGCAGAGAGGAACCTCATGAGGTTCAACAAGGACAAGTGCAGAGTCCTGCATCTGGGGAGGAACAACCCTATGCACCAGTACAGGCTGGGGATTGACCTGCTGAAGAGCAGCTCTGCAGAGAGAGACCTGGGAGTCCTGATTGATAATAAGCTAACCATGAGCCAGCAATGTGCCCTCATGGCCAAGAAGGCCAATGGTATGCTGGGATGCATCAAGAAGAGTGTGGCCAGCAGGTCAAGGAAGGTTCTTCTCCCTCTCTACTCTGCCCTGGTGAGGCTTCATCTGGAGTCCTGTGTCCAGTTCTGGGCTCCTCAGCTCAAGAGGGACAGGGAAGTGCTGGAGAGAGTCCAGTGCAGGGCCACCAAGATGATCAGGGGACTGGAACATCTTTCATACAAGGAAAGGCTGAGGGAACTGGGGCTGTTTAGTCTGGAGAAGAGGAGACTGAGGGGAGATCTTATTAACATTTATAAATATCTAAAGGGTGGGTGTCAGGAGGTTGGGACATCCCTTTTTTCTATAGTAGCTAGCAACAGGACAAGGGGTAATGGGAAGAAGCTGGAACACAAAAAGTTTCACTTAAATATAGGAAAAAACTATTTTACTGTTCAGGTGAGGGAGCCCTGGCACAGGCTGCCCAGAGGGGTTGTGGAGTCTCCTTCCTTGGATGTCTTCAAGACTTGCCTGGACACGTTCCTGTGCAACCTGATCTAGGTTGACCTGCTTCTACAGGGGGGTTGGACTAGATGATCTCTAAAGGTCCCTTCCAACCCCTACCATTCTGTGATTCTATGAACTGCTGCAGTTAGCTGTCCTGGGGGGCTTAAAAGAAATGTAGTTACTACAATACTTCTAGTTCATTGATACAGGTGAGTTTCACTTCCCACAATAACAACCATAATATGCTCCTGAAGTACAAACCTCCTCTATAAGGATATGCACAAACATGCTAAAATTTAACATCTACTCTGCGAATAGGAAGAGTGCACTATTACTCATCTGTTTCTTCCTCCTATTTTAAACCAGGTTATTTTTACTGTTCTTCCAAGAAAAAAAACCACAATTGTTTGAAATTTACAAACAAATGCCAAGAAGAATCAATACCACATCCATTTTCCCTTCATTAACTTTCTTTGAAATGCTTTTCATATACAATGAATTCACAGTTGCATTCAAATAGCAATCTCCAAGTGGCTGTGAGCAAAGTCAGTCCCTCTTTTGTGAGGCAAACCTTCACTCTTCCTTACAGTTAGCACCAGCACATACCGTAGGTGAGCGTGTAAATGGCTTTCCCAGTGGTGTCCAATGCGGTCAGACACGGGGCTTTCGGCTGGGTGGTTCCCCAGCGCTGCAGGGCAGCCAGCAGAGAAGGCGGCCAGTTGGTCACCACGCCTAAGGGTTCACCCTTCAGCACATTCACTTGATTTCCTTCAGGCTTTGGTTGATTTGGGTCAGGCTGTTGCACTGAAATCAGAGCACAGTAAAACAGCAAATATCAATCATCACAAAAGTGCAAGTTACACTTAATGGACAATTCTACAAACTGTTCTCATCTTCCTCACAGCTATCATTACTTCTCCAATGCTTTAGGGTGATGCTATGCTAATTGTATGCTGGCTTCACAAAAAAAGAGAGTTACCATCAACTTAGATTTCTGATTCCACAATATTCAAAGGACCTGGCCACAGTGACAGAATTTGAACCCCTAGTTCCCTCTCTCTCCTTTGGAAAGATGGTATTTTCTGCTGTTTGTTCTGCACATCTATTTAAATGAAAGCCTATACCAAGTCAAGAAATGTTATCAGAGAGAATGGCTTCAGTGACAACTGGACATTCATTTTTGCTGCCAAATTCTCAACAAGTGATGAAGAATGACACACTGCTTCTGTGACAATACATTAAAAAAATGGAAAAAAAGATGCTAGATGAAATGCTCCTGGAGTGGGTTATCTGCAATTAAAACTGAGTTTGTTTGACTTCCAGATAATCTCTTTCAACTGTGGAACACTGCAGGGTTTGTAAGCCATTTTCTCTCCAAGTAGCCTGCTATTAAAATCCTGTTCCAAGGTGCTCAAGAAGGTAAAGTATCTTGATCTTAGCAAAACAAAGTCACAGTTGGATTTAGTTAACACTTAATCTATGCAATAACCAAAATTAACAGCTCAAAACGAGCTTTAAAAGCTCTGCTTTCCACAATGACACACATGTACCTCAATCCTGAAAAATCTTCAGTGGAAGACTAGAACTGCAATCACTTCATATCTTGAAGTACCAGGGAACCTAGTAGCAGCTGCTTAAAAATATCATCTCAAGAACAAGACTTTCATTTAATCTCTAAGACTAAGATAACAGAACAAAAAATCACTCTCCAAAATCAGCTGATGCAGCTGGTTTTAAGGACAGCTACATATTGCTAAGCAACTTCTACAATTGTTAGAGATACTTTTCTTTCTACCCAGACACATGTACACAGAGCTATAAACTCTGGGTTTCAGCTGAGCAGTCTGCAGAGTGTGTACATGCACTATCCTTTCATGTCATGTGCAGACAAGAAATACTGCACAGCGCACTCATTGCATTGAATTCCTCTGAACCTCTAAAATAAAGTTTCTGTATTTCAGGAAAAGGATATTAACATCTATGCAAACAATATTATCACCATATATTCCAGTTACTAGAAACTGTATTTGGGCACTGACCAACTACAGAGCAGTTTGCAGCTGAATGCAAGTGGCCAGAGAGGCCATGAAACCTCCATGTTCAGAGATGCTCAGAACTGGACTGGACTCAGTCCTAAGCAGCCTGATCTACTCAGACCTGTTTTTAAAAAGAGGTTGGTTAGAGGCTTTCAGAGGTCTACTGCATCACCAGGGTATGCCCTCACTTACTCCAAAGATTTCCCTCTTAAATCTCTGATTACCACAAGGCAAAGTTTAGAATCTGAGGCAAAAAAAGACGGTAGGGCCATCACCAAACATGTCTGGATGCACCAATGAATTTTTTGTCAAATAATTGAATTTCTCCACGTATTGTAAATCATTTTAGTATTCACTAGCTCATCACATTAGTCCAAACTGGGATAAACAGGAAGAGTTTGCAGAGTGAGGGAGAAGTAGAGAATGAGTACACTGAGTAAGAGGGTTGAGTTGAACATTGTTTCACTTGTGACAGCATATGACCTTTCTCTCCCCAATATAACAACTCTACCACTATTTGGTTTGTATTGGGAAAACAAGATGAAAACATCACTTTCTAAGAAGTATCAATTCTTTTGCCAACTGCATACACAAAGAAAAATGGCATTTAAAAGATAATTAATTAACCTTCTAGCAGTTCTTCAAAATCATCAACAAAAAACTCTTTCAATGGTGGGCGCTTTGGTCTTTTCAAGGTATTTAGAAGCTGCTGGATTTTAGAGGACACTCTGCTATTCACTGGGACACCTGCCAAACAGAAAAGACATATTACTTAATGTATATTAATAAACATACATTAAAAACACATGCTGCCACACTGCTGACAACATCATGCTAAGCTCAGCACACCTTTCAGGTGGAAGAGTCATTCAAGATGAGCAGCTTCTTTAAAAAAAATCAACCCAGCTTTAATCAGTAAGTTTCAACCACGGATTTATTTGTTCTCAAACAATACTGTTCCCAAGCTACCTGACTGATACATAACACCTTCTCACACTGCAATTCAGCTTTTCAAACTGCGGACTCCCTTGTGAGATTACAACACAAACATGAAGAATGCTATTTTCTTCAACAGTCTAGGTATTGACTACATCTTAGCACTGATTCAGTTCTGAAAGTGTGAGAATGCTTGGAAAAATTAAGTGACTCTTTCAATATTTTACAGGGCTAGCAAAAAAAAAAAAATCAGAACACAAAACCACATCAAATGTTGATTTTCATTTGTGTATGTGATATACTAAATATAAATGTGTATATTTGTTTGTATTTATTGAAATTTAAAGCTCCAAGGCAATATAAAATGTGAGACTAAAGGGCTTCTGTTGCCTTTTACTATAGAAATACATAGAAATGGACACATGGCTCCTACTAGCAGAACACAGGAACTGCAGTACAGTTTCCTGTCCTGTGGCCGACCAACGGATACATCCAACTGCTGCAAAGCTCTGGTGAGGACAGGCACATAGTGCTCGATGGGTGCCACACTCTGTCACCCATTTGCTTGCTCAGGAAAAGGGACATAGATTGAAAGGCAGGAGGTTTATAATACAATCACCGTCTGCAGTTTCCAAAATGCTGCTGTTGTAGCCTCTTGGAACTCCTCGTACTGATGCTACCTGTGGATGCTCATGATGTAAATGTTCCACCAGGCCAGTGGTTACATCTGGAGGTGCAGAGTGGTTATCTGTAGAAACGGAAGACAGACACAGAAGCTCATCAGTCATCTTAAGAACCATATCCAAAGTTGCTTCTTACAGTGTTCCTGCTGTTTTCTCATGTGTTTTTAACAAAACTCTGATTCCTCTAATAAAACTGTAACTAAAACCTTCCAGATACACAGGGAATCCTGAAAGGAACTGTCCTGTCTCTCCAGAGTTGAGAGGAGTGCTTCCAACTTTCAAAGGGATCCAAACAAATTCTGACAAACAGGGTGAGCTGTGGGTCACTCCACTTCAAGATGAAAGCAAGTACATTCACTATGAGTAAAACAGCACAAGTCTACAAAGAAAGCCTGTCTCATCTCTCAGAAGAAAGACGGGCACCTGAAGTCTTGCCACAAAACTGGAATGATCAGTCTAAGGCCCATTGGAAGAGAAAGGAACAAGAGCATAAGGTTTAAATCAATGGTACTTTTGCCCCAGGGTAACATGAAGCATTTATTTACATTCTGCAGGCTACAAGAGACAGAAACACAGATTAAGACTGAAGGTGGCAAAGACAGCATACTTAAGTCTGAACACAACTCAAGGATGGACAATGAGAGATGAGACACTGCCTTTAGAGGAACTGCTGGCTTAAAAAAACCTCTCAGCTGCAGTTTATAAGACCAGTCATGGTTTTCCTTAGCAGCTTTCCTTACCATCTGTTTTTAACATTCTCACAACAAATACTGAAGGTAAAAGCTTTCTATTTATTTTGTGGTACAGGCATAGCATACTCTTCATTACAGCACCTACCACTGAGAACAGCTGGAATGTCTGCAACACTCAAAAAAACCTGTGGTGTAGATGCCAGTTTTATAGACATAAACTGCTCACGACAGATGAATTTAGCACAGGGTTTTCTGAGGCATGAGGTGGTCACTTATGGCTGGATATGACATGCTGTTTTAGCTTAGTGGTGTGTGCTACAAGCAAAAAAATAAATACTTATTTTAAAGTTATCATTTATATTTGCATAAGGAAAGCAGGGCATTTCTCAAACCCTCACATACTGACGAGAACCACCTTGTAACAACCTTGAGGCAAAAGCCTGCTTTGCTTGGAACTGTACCACATTTCTGTGCTGCAGAACGAAGCTTAGGGAACACCATCACTCCAAAATTGTGACATAGACTACGTAATAATTTTGAGTAGAATCAAAGATTAGGGAATGGCAGTATCTGGAAGAAGCGTTCAAACAAGGATTGAGGGCCCAAAACATTCATAATCCTAAGGAGTAAAAATAGGATTGCAACAGGAAAGAGCCTACGAACATGCTGGGACACTGTGCTGGCAGAACTTCTTGGGGTCATGCAGCTCTGCAGTGACACCTCTTGAAGGGTCTCAGCACGCCACAAACTGCAGAAAGAACCCAAAGCACAGGGAGGTCTAGGCAGTGCTTTGAATTACATGTATTGCCCCACATATGTTGAGGAAGTGATTAGCACTAAGAGAGCAAGTGTTCATAGCTCTGTTCAGATTTCCAGAGCTGACAGACAAGACACCAGTACAGCTCTGAGTGGTTTGAGAAGGATCAGCAGCAGTAAAAATTAAACTCTTTCCCATACTTTCCAGTGGTCATCATTGTAATGCCAATTTTTGTATTGCAGAGACCTGCCTTGCTAGGTACCAAGAAAGGTCCACAAATTTCTTTCATATGAGTAAAGTACATGAAGGACAAATCATCACTTCATCTCACTGCCAAACGCCCAACTTTGTACCAGTAACAGGAAAAGGTGACAACTGTGGGCAAAGCTGATCTGTATAACCACTTTACAGGACATACAGAAAGCCCATGTCTTCAGAGTACATTAAAACACCTCCACTGTGTTTTATATACTTTTTGAGCTGCCATTTGATGGTTTGGTTGACTTTTTTTCCCCTTAGCTTTAGTGAAGTCCCAAAACAGAGACTTGATGCAGCATCCAAATTGATCACAGGATACAGAGTCAAATGTACCTTGTTCTCATAATGCAGTATTAGCTCAAAAGTCCATACCTCTCAACTAACAAACCCTGCAGTGATTATCAATGCCTAAAGCTTCCACTCTTTGAACACACCAGCAAGAACTACAATTAGGGATGTCCCAACAGTATGACTTCATCAGTGGAGGGCCCCAAAATGGCTTTTCTACAGATGAAGTTGTCACTGTTAAACATGAAGGTGACTCAAAATGTACATTGGAAGTAATGTAGACATAGTTACAAATACAATAACCAAGAGGGACGACAAGAGAAACTGACACTTGTTATGAGACCTGGTGCACACATGAGTTAGCAGCAGTGTATAAAGTACAGAAGTTGAAATGCTGAATGGATGCAGGTTTTACTATGCCTAATGCTGTTGGAGAAAAAAAAAAAAGTTCCACCCACATGCAGGAGGCAGATATTTGAAATACAAAAGCTCTGCAATTAGAAGCTCTGAAAACAACATAAGGAAGAAGCTATGTGAGAACATTTACGGAAGAGCTGTGTACTTGGGAACGGCTCAAAGAAATCACACAAAAAATGAGGACACTCAGAGAAGAAATAAAAAGCCCATTAACAATCATTCCTAACTGGAGACAAGCACAAAAATTAGCTATATATGGAGGTGCTAATCTACAGCATTCACGTTATCTTATGGGCATCTCAGAGCCAAGTTTCACATAAATTACCATAGAAAGGAAATGGCAAGGGGCCTTATGAACAACTGTCTCTCACTCTGAAATCTTGAGAAGGCAAAATTGCTCTATGCAAGTGGAAGGAGTAAGTTCAATTTTCAGGATTTATGCTCAGATAAAAATCATATTAGCTTCATTAATTATTTAGACATTTCATTAATACATGCTCATATGAATCCATGAAATTTAGTCTGCATCATCCAGAGATACTGTGGCAAAGCAGAGAAAGAGAAATGGTGGGTAGACAGAAAAAAAAAGAGTCTGAACAGACTCATGACTTCAGTAAAAAGTTAATTGGGTTTAGAAGACAGAGATAAATGCAAGCAAGCAGTGGCCCATGAAAGATAACAGAAAATTAAAAGCTAGGTGTTAGAGAGAAAGTAGTCTCTAAGCAACCTAGGAGTGAAGGTTCAAATACTTCAGAAAAATCTGTACCTAGCAGGAAGGGGACCTAGACATGACTCTTCTGTCTCTAGGGAACCACTCAATCAAAATGGACATTTAAAGGAAGTGTAATAAATTGCATTGGAACAATAAACCAAAAGGGAGCACACCAACCCACATAGAATACAAAACAGGATCCACAAGGCACTACCCTTCATTCTTGCATTTCCTCTTCAATAAACTCTTTTAAACTCTAACACATGTCACATCAGTTCAAAACACCTACCTTTACAACCCTGCTACCCCTTAAGAAAAGGAACTGTAGTTTCAGTAATCTTTCAATAAATACTGGGTCAAATACAATGATAATCCATTTCCCCAGCTACTCAAACAACAGCTAAGTTGGGAAATAATCCACAGTTGTAAACTTGAAAAAAAGCCTAGACACACTGTAAGTCTTATTAATTTTAAAGAAAATACTACACTAAAAGAAAAAAAGCCCCCAAACCAGCACATAGATGTTGTTCTTGCCTTTACAGGGGAAAGGCAGACAGCTTAAAAATAATGCATGTCCCTATCTGACTTTATTAAATACTGTAACCTTGCACTTACAACACCACAGTCTATTGCCCAGAACTGGACAGAGGACTCCAGATGAGGCCTCACCAGGGCATAGTAGAGGGGCAGAAGAACCTCCCTTGACCTGCTGGCCACACTCTTCTTAATGTATTCCAGGATGCCATTGCCCTTCTTGGGCCAATGCTGCACGAGGGCACATTGCTGGCTCATGTTCAGTTTATTATCAGCCAGCACTCCCAGATCTCTCTCTGCAGAGCTGCTCTCCAGCAGGTCACCCGCAGCCTGTACTAGTGCAGGGGGTTTAGTGATGACATTCAGGATGAGTTGTTCCATCACCTTTCCAGGGATGGAGGTGAGGCTGATCGGCCTGTAGTTTCCTGGGTCGTCCTTCCTACCCTTTATGAAGACTGGAGTGACATTGGCCTTTCTCCAGTCCTCAGACACCTCGCCTGTTCTCCATCATTGTTCAAAAATGATGGAGAGAGGCTTAGCAACCACATCAGCCAGCTCCCTCAGCACTCCTGGATGCATCCCATCAGGACCCAAGGCTTAAGCTTGCTCAACAAGTCTTTAACCTCTTCTTCTTCCACCCAGGGCAAGTCCTCTGCTGTTCAGGCCATCCTACTATCCTTGCTGGACTGGGCTTCCCGAGGGCCAGCCTTGGCTGTAAAGACTGAAGCAAAGAAGACATTCAGCAGTTCGGCCTTCTCTGCATCCTCGGTCACCAGGTCACCCTCTGTGTTTAGCAGCAGGCCCACATTCCCCCTCGTCATCCTTCTGCTGCTGATGTACTTGAAAAATGCCTGGCTAAATTTAAACTTCCCTGGATAAATTTAATTCTAGAAGGACTCTAGCCTTCCTAGTTGCACCCCTGCATGCCCTGGCAATGTTCCTATGATCTCATAATTCATAGAATCATAGAATGGAAGTGGCTGGAAGAGACCCTTACAGATCATTTAGTCCAACCCCCCTGCAGAAGCAAGTCCACAAAGATCAGGTCACACAGGAACACAAGCCTCCCTGGGCAGCCTGTGCCAGGCCTCCCTCACCTGAACAGTAAAATAGCTTTTCCTTATGTTTAAATGGAACTTTTTGTGTTCTGACTTCTTTCTGTTACCCCTTGTCCTGTCACTAGATACAACAGAAAAAAGTGATGTCCTGACATCCACCATTTAGATATCTGTAAATATCTATGAGATCCTCTACCCCCCGATCCCCACCAGTCTCCTCTTATCTAGGTAAAACAGCCCCAGGTCCTGCAGCTTTCCTCATAAGATGTTCCACTATCATTACAAATATGAGCCAGAGAAGATGAGCTGCAAAAGAACAATCTGCTGAACTTTAATTTTCCAACATATTAAAATTGTGATTAGTTATTCAGTACATATTCAAAACAGAATATTTTAGTAAGGCATAGTATTTAAGATATGTAATATGCCTTTAGTGTTGCCGATGTCAGCACATTAACTGATAAAATAAATAACTTATGGTCTAGGACAAATCAAAAGGGTCCTTTCTGAAAGTGTACTCCTATTTCTTGGTATTGAAGAAAACATGCAATGTAAGGCCATTTTCATATTCTTCTGAGCAAGGAAGACTAGAGATAAACATGAAAAATGTCACAAGTGAATTGTAGTTGGACATGCACAAGTTACCAAGCTAGGAATGAAAACTGGAATATGACATGCATTTCAGAAACAAGAAAGATCTTTCTTATGCAAAAGAACATTTAATTTTTTGTCAAAAGCACTGAAAAAAATGTACCTTTATAAATATTTTTAGTAGATAAGCTCTTAACGATCTCTGAACTTCCTTTCTGATGGATACTATAACTGCATATTTATTTCTCATTAATTAAATTTCAGACTATTCCACTGCATGCAATACAACATTTAGCTACTTAAATGCTGGACTTTGAATTGTTAATAAGGCTTTTATTTTGCATACAATTTTGATTATGGAATCCCAGAGGTTGGAAGGGACCTCCAGAGTCCAACCCCCTGCTAAAGCAGGTTCCCTTCGATCAGGTCACACAGGAACATGTCCAGGTGGGTTTGGAAACTTCCAGAGGAGGAGACTCCAGACCCTTCCTGGGCAGCCTGTGCCAGGGATCCCTCATCTGCACATTCAAGCAGTTTTTCCTTCTGTTTAAGTGGAATTTTTTGTGTACAACCTTATGTCCATTACCCCTAGTCCCGTTGCTGGACACTACAGAAAGAAGTGTCATCCCATCCTCCTGACACTCACCCTTCAGGTACTTGTAAGTGTGGATGAGGTCCCCCCTCGGTCTTCTCTTGCCCAGGCTATAAACTGGACCAGTTCCCGTAGCCTTTCCTCATAAAAAAGATGTTCCAGTCTCCCAATCATCTTGGTGGCCCTGTGCTGGACTCTCTCCAGAAGTCCCCTGTCCCTCTTGAGCTGAGGAGCCCAGTACGGTAACTCCAAGATGTGGCCTCATCAGGGCATAGTAGAGGGGGAGAAGAACCTCCCTTGACCTGCTGGCCACACTCTTCTTGATGCACCCCAGGATGCCATTGGCCTTCTTGGCCACGAGGGCACACTGCTGGCTCATAGTTAGTTTATTATCAGCCAGCACTCCCAGGTCTCTCTGCAGAGCTGCTCTCCAGCAGGTCAATCCCCAGCCTGTACTGGTGTATGGGGTTGTTCCTCCTCAGGTGCAGGACTCTGCACCTGCCCTTGTTGAGATTCCTCTCATGAGATTCCTGAGGTTCCTCTCTGCCCAACTCTCAAGCTGGTCAAGATCCTGCTGAATGGCAGCACAGCCTTCTGGGGAATCAGCCAGTCCTCCCAGTTTGGTGACAACCACTGCTCTCCCCTCATCTAGTCAGATAGTTAAATCATAGAAAGCTGTCAGGTTGGTCAAGTAGTATTTCCCCTCAGTGAAGCCATATTAACTGCTCCTAATAACCTTCTTTTCAGGTTCTTTTTGATGATTAAATACTCTTGACGGATAGCCTCTAAGAAGCTAGTTGTGAAATTAGGTATGTTTTTGTACAGTCTATCTCTATATCCTGTTATTATATATAACAGGATGCTGTGTTACATTTTGCATATCTTACAAGCTTTTACAGCTATATTGAGAATTTAATCAATTACACTTAAAATCACAGCTAACCTTCTGGGTTTATTTGTAGATTTTAAGGAGTTAAACATGATTCCTATAAATTCATAATATGAAATCCAGAATTCCCTCAGAACAAGGTGTAGATATCATCCACCTTACTTACATCTACTAAGTACCAAAACAATTTCAAATTTCTCCTTATAAATGAGCTTGGAAATGAGAAAACGAAAATTTGTATTTCTTTAAAGGCAGTAAGATGGGTATGTTTTGCACAAACAGGAAAAATTCCACTAGTAATAAAGTCACAAAACTCAATTGAAGAGGCAAACCCTTCTGTGTTTATGGATGGAGTACTTATGAAGTGCAGAAAAATGAACAAAGCCAAATGCTGCCCATAACTTCGTAAGACCAATCGAAATCCAACGTTTCAGCATACAGGAGCTTTCTAAATCAACAGCACTAAGTAAGCTTGATACATTTTGCCTTGTTAAACTTTGAGAATTCATCTCCATGCTTAGCTTCCAGAATAAAGAGATCACCATACAGAACAGAGGAGGGTGCAAAAGCATGTAGGAAAGACATATATAACACTTATAGACTCCAACACCTAAAAAGGCTTCTAGAACACAAAACAAGCTCCTACCTCTGTCCACCTCCACTTGCAGAAAAAATGCCTGCACTGTGAAAACTGGAATGATACTCATGGCAAAACAAATTAATCCCTGTTTCTGTCAGCACCTAAGCCACACAGAATATCCAGAAGATCTTCTTTCAGAGATCCTCTAGGTTGCTCATACTTCTTTCCCTGTTTCATAATGTGCTTTAGGAATCTGAATAGGCAAAATTCCTGGTCACAAACTACAAGCATTTGTTGAGTTTTGAAGTCTGTAGCTGATGCCCCAAACTGAGTATAAGGCAAAAAGAACTCAAAGGGTAAAGAATAGAGTATCATCAATAGCTGCCTGACACCTAGAAGAACTGCGCACTGTTTGTACCATCTGAACAGAGAAGTTTAACAGATACATATTTAGGCTCTCATAACATATGAAGGTAACAGCCAGATCAGCTAATGAATGGGTATTTGCAAAATATATTTGTGCCTTAAGTTATCATGTTAATTGACATCTCTAAGTATATAGAAGCCTGGTTTAAATCTAAAGCATTTCAACGTGTTTTCCTCACCTGACCTAACCTGTTCCCTGTAATGAAAGACAGAAAACTGTCTGTAGGGTGTATGTAGGTAGTCACAGACAAACACGAAGTCGGGTAAGTAGAGCACCAAAACTGCCAAAACCTGAAATCTCCAAGGACAAGATGAGTGATGGCTATTGCACACTACTAAAAGCACAAGAACTTCATGCTGTAGGCCACAAACGAAATTCAACTGATTCATTTTTTCTGAATTACTCTAGGGAAAAAATTATTTAACAAAGTTCTTGTTTCTCCTCTAAGTCCTTTCCATTGTTCAATATTATTGCAGACCTGTTGCACACACATAAGTTCACTATCAATCTTCAGTATAGTGTAAAAGACATTGTAAATATTACTTCCACAGTGGAAGAGCATGCCTTCCTCCCTCTCTACCAAATCTTGCAAAATCACATGACTACTTTTTTTCTGTTCTAAAATGCAGAGCACTAATCTCAAGTTCTGGTCCTTCAGCATTTCAGAGATTGAAACCAAACTCACATTCACATTTCAGCTTACCAGTACTTCTACACTTTCACTCTGGTTTCACTATAAAGGACTACTCACGACTTCAATTTTAATTAAAGGGAAAAAAGTCTGATTTGAGATTGAAATCTCGTTTTGCCAGTACCTCTGACTTCATAACTTTCCAAAAGGTTCTGGATGTTTTTCTAGTCTTTTGGATGTTTACCAATTGAGTCCCCTTTGAAATCCATAACCTGATACTGCTTAGGGTAAATACATGCAGGTTGGAAGGCATGCACCAAAAATATGATCCCTTTCAAATTCTGCTTTTGAATCCAGTGAAATTGAACTTTAGTTTCTTGATGAATCAAGCGTTTTACCACAAAGAATACATCTTCAGATCTCATGAGCAACTGGTTTGGTTTAAATTAAATACACATACATCATACATACCTGGTCAGTGGTCTGTACATTTTTAAGCTATTTACAGATATCTTCTGGTGAAGACTTTTGTATTTAGCCCTGCTTTGGGATTTTTAGTTTGATTGTATTGCAACCACACAGGCAGTTCTTTACTGACCTAGCTGGGTGTGTGCCATGAGATCTGCAAGCACAGTGGCAGCAGCGGTGGCAGTAGCAGTATTGGAAGCAGCAGCAGGTTTCCCTCCTGGATGAGATGAGGTGGAAGATGCAGAGGATGAGGTGGAGGAGCCCTGAATAACCCGGTTAAGCCAGGGCTCTACGTTGGAATGGCTCTGGAACGGAGTGGAGGTGATCCGCCCTTGCCGACGTAACGAGCCCTCATCTTCTGATGCTGACGATGTGTCTGTGATTAAAATAACGATGACAGGCATGTAATGTGGGAATGACCCAACAGGCAGGAACATGAAGTTTTTCCATGTTCTCCACGTAGCATTCTCACGTGCTACACGAGATGCATGTATTAAGCACATGGCATATTCACATGCACAAATTCTGCTCATTGTTAATGCAACATCTTCTACATATTATCGCTGGAACACACTTGAAGCAAAGTTTCAGTTGCCTCCTGTATTTGGAATGAGGTAGGACCTAGAAAAGCTGTCTACCATTCACTAACCCTTATCAGTGAGCATACCATACCTACTCCACTGAAAAATACTTCTGCTCTAAACAGGTAAGCTGGAACTCATCCCACCTGAATACATTCCATTACATTTTTTGTTGGGGATTTTCTGTGTATTTTCGGGGGGTGTGTGTGTATGTGTGTAATTCTTCACTTTTCAATTCCTTTGTCAAATTTTTTGAGGAATAATGACTAAAAAAAGCACAGTGCTATGCAGTTCAATGAAGGAGTAATTTAATTAATCTAAGAATAATTAAAAGGAATTTAAAAGCATGTATTTTAACCATATAAGCTGATACTAAAGAGCAATATATAGAAATACTTAGTAAATCCTGTTTTAATTCCAAATGTGCATTTGTTGTTGTTAGAAGTAGGGTTCCTACTTTAATTACCAGTTATTTACAACTTTCCAGAAGTTTCCCTTTGATACTCATCTTTCCATGTTTTTTATCCACTCAATACCAAATAAAAATAAATATCAAGAAAATACATCCTTGTTGATTTTGAGTGAAAATCCTAAACTTTTGTCACAGAAAAAACAATTTTGCCCTCCTAAAAAGACCGTTGCATTGTTAAGAACTTAATCCTTTAAATGTTCCCTCCCTTTGGTAATTAAAGGAAATCTCCTAGAACAATGCATTGCCCATATATTGATGAAGTTCACATCAAGTCAGTTTGTAAAGAGCCATTAAGCCACATATGATGGCCAGACCAATTAGGAAGTCAACAGGAGCTGAAAAAGAGCTTCTGAAAAAAATAGCGTATGCATTACTATTCTCTAGAGTCTCTCCCAGACACAGAAATCCTGGGTGACAGTGGAATGGGTTACAGTAGAAATTCCTTAATTTTGGTGGGGTTTTTTGGGTTTTTTGTTTGTTTGTTTGTTTTAATCCTCTGAACATGTAATTGTTCAGCTACAAACTAATGCACATAGATTTTGTTGAAGTCACATTAAAAATCTTTTCCTCCTCTTCGGCAACAAATTTCAGTTACCAGGTGTTTAATTTTCTGCTTTTCAAGACTATGTCCATTTCCAGTAGCTTAACTTTTCAACAGTCTAAAAACATAATAATCAGAAATCATTTCAGAAGAAGCTCGTTTAACTCAATGGAACTTTTCAAATTAAAATTGCAGATCTCTCATTGCTTGACCATCCCATGTCAAACATGACAATTTTCAATGAAGGCACAGAATCAAATTGATCTTAGAGAAGATACAGCTGTGGTGGATCACCATTTCTGGGGCTGTGTCTTGTATGATATTTCTGGTCTACTGCCATGGTTGTAGTTTTTGGCTGCTGACTCCATCTGCTCCTGGAGAGGAGCCAAACCTGCCCCTTAGTGCTTGCAACCTTGTCTTTCTTTTAGGCAGAAAGCAAAAATAAACAATTCCAGAAATATGGAACAAGATAGTATTACAGTCCAGTTTTAGAAAAAAGCCCCACAACACCACATTTGCAATCTATTAGCCCTTCAGAGTAAGAAAAAAACCCCTGAAATAAAAATAACAAGTTTCTGAAAGGATACATACTCTGATAACATCTCCTCATTCAGATACAAGTTTAATGAAGACTCACATTTCTAAGCTTTCAGATGTCTTAGAAGTGGAAGGGGAAAAAATCCACTACTTTAAATATAAAATATTAACTCTGTATAAAAATGGAGGATCTGTAGTAAAAACATTCTAATATAAAACCACAATTACAACAGAAAAGTAGCAAGGTAACACCAGTAACCAGTTCTATGACAGTTGCAAGAGTTAATTAGTTGTTCTCAGTGTGCTAGGAGAAGAATGCTATGTACTTGGCTTGCAGTTCTTCCTGGCTGGGAGCTCATCCAAGATAGCCACAAACCACCACCCTTTGGACCAAACTTACATCAAAACTACAGCTCAAGTTCTGATCATGTAAAATACATATGGGAAGGATGAGAGGCTCAATGGGACAACAACAAAAGTACATTAAAATTTTTGGAAGGATGACTGATGAAAGCAATTCCATTACTGCTGGTCAGGAGTTGGTTTTGAATTTAATGTTGTGACTAGAATACAATGCTTCCTTCCTGGATGCTAATTGTAACAAAATTTCAGTTATTTAGAAAGCCTGGTTTTAATTGAATTAACTTATGCCAATACAAGGATTTTAAGGCAGTGGTTTAATGGCTCAAGCCAATAAAACTAGGTACTTCAGCACTGCTCAGGTTCTTTGCAATTTCAGATCTTTCTTGCTGAGATAACTTTGCAAATAAAGGAAGGCCTATAAAAAGTAAATTATAGTTATGAACTGACATAGCTGAAGCAACTACTAAGAATATTTTTGAACAGTCTGATCTCTCATGATATAGAATTCATCCAGAGGCTTATTCTCTTATACGGATAAAGGTATCTCATAACAACTCACCTTCTCTAAGAAAGAGCTTGAGACATCCCAGAGACACTTAACTTTTCCATTAGAATGTATTCTGTTTCCTGCTAAAGCCCAGTGCAAGTATACTGGTCTCCTCTACTAATCACTTGGGAAGATACGTTAGAAGATGACACTCTCCAGCAGCAAGCACACAAAAACACTCACACAAATGCAGGCAGATCATGGGCCTCATCCTGCTCCGCACTCTGTCTGCACAGGATGGAGGTCATACATGCACACACACGTAAAATGTGGGCCCCTCCAGCAAATGGGCTTGGACACTTTGTCTGCCAAGTACCTGTCTCTGGATCCCAGCTGCTGACACCTGGACATACAAGCCTGAGGTTGTCATCTCACACCATTTGCTTGTATAGACTCACTGACTCAGCCATTCCACACACAGAGAATATGGAGTCCCTCATCCCAGAGAGGGGTTAGAAATGCAGAGTCAGGTGCAGGGTATGGCCAGTCCTTTTTAGTTCCTTACTCTGCTATTTTCCCCATACTTGTTCCTCTCCACCTAAACCTACTCCTATGTCTGTGGTTCCTCACCTAAACATCCCATAGCAAGTCTCATGCAGTCCCCAAATACTTCTGTCCTGCATCCCAAAATGTATCCAATGTCCTTCCTGAGTTCAGAAGGTGCTCTAGTCTCAACTGCTCTGGCTGGGTTTCACATCTGGACAGGAGTGCTGAGGCTCTCCAGAGACAGTCCTGGAGAGGCCTGCACAATATGACCCTTCTTCTGAGTCCTTAACTGGGATTGCTGCCTGCCCTTCTCCCCTGTGCTCCTCTGGGCTTCTGGAGATGCATCTGTGAGAGGCTGATGGCTCCCAGCACAGGCCTGGGAGTAGCTGAGGCAGGGTATTATTGGGCTTCCCCAGTTGGCACAGGCTGTGCTTCTGTGAAGGTGTGCAGACCAGCTTCTATCACATAACCTAATATTTTACCCACAGAATCTCATTTTTATTTTTAGAATTACTCAACCCCACCAACACTTTGCTTCTTCAGAGCAGCACGCTGAGGCCTGGCCACAGGCAGAGTGGGCGTAGCAGTAACTGCAGAGACACTGCTTCAAAATTGTCCTGAAGGTATTCAAAATAGAATGTTATTTTTCTTTCTCTCAAAAAAAATATCCAAATTAAAAACTCAAACCCCAAACCTGCGAGGAGTTTCCTTTTAGTTTTAAATGCCAGGGGAAACAGGAAAGCCTATCTGTCCTCCGCTTGCAGCAGACAAACATTGCAGAAAAATAATGCCAAACATTGTTTATACAGCAGCATGCTCTTTTCTTGTTATTATATGCCTCACACCATGCACATAGTGATTTATCACATGTGAGGAATGAGAGAAAAGGACAGAATGATGCTACGTGAAACATACCACTGACACGTGTTGGAGAGTGAGAAGGAATATTGCTTTGAAGAGCTCTTAACAGAAATTTCTGAGCCCCTCTCTCAAAGCCTCAATATACAGATGGTTGCTATACACTAGTTTTCTCCAGGATTTCACTTTATGTAATTCACAACTCTCACATGCAAAACCCAATATGTATGCAAGATAACTAAAGAGCATAACTACCCTGCTGCAACAGTTGCCTTCATAGGCTTCTCAGTATAGAAGTACTAGAAGAATGAGCCATTCAAAATGCACGGTACATTAACATATAAGAAAAAAACGTAAATGGGAAGAAAGATCACACATAAGACTACAGAAGAATCTTATTTATTAGCTAATGAAATAACCAGAGAACCGATTAAAAACATATAGAAAAGTGTGGGATTATCAAATAAAAGTTGAGTTTCCTTTAAATGGGAAGAACAGAAAGATGAAATACAGTCCACAAAAGGAGAAAGTAGCACAGCAGACCTGGTCTTTTACAGGAGGATAGGAAATCGATGGATGAAGGGCACTAGAGGTCAGTGTGCCTCTGCTCCAGGCCATATTAGAAAAGGCAAGAGCACATCAGTCTAGACTTAAGAGCTTAGGGAAATTCCTCATCTTTCTATACAAGACATCAGGACCAAAACAATTGGCCTTCTAGCACAACATGTTATCTGGAGAGAGATTTTCTTAACCCCTAGAGAATTTGGTGTCAGGCAACAGGAAGATTATTTGTTTCTTCCCTAAAAAAAACCATAAAAATTAAGACACCATTCTGACCTAAGCAATCTGACTAATTAAAGCATATGATTTCCTGAATGTTTAAATTGCTGACAGTTGAAACCATTTGATGAGTGTTCTGCAAGCTAATGCAGCAACTTAACACTCTGGCATTTTCTTCAACTCTTAAAAAAAAAAAATCCTATGCAACATGAAATAAGGTATTTACAGCTCTGACATGCTTGCTAAGATTATATCTTTCCAAATGAGACATTATGTAAGAGAATATACTAAATGCATAAAGGGCAACTGCTCACTCTATTACTGCTTTCAAGTGTACCTTTAGCAGCTACAGTATCTCTAGATGAGGTAGTAAAAATCTTGAGGAAAGACATAAAAGAACAAATCCAAACAACATCTGATTATCATGAAATATAACCATGCATCTAGAAGTTTACTGCAACATACTTACAAAGCACTTGCTCTTTATATTTTGCTATCACATTCACCTGGCAAGATTTACATATGTTAACTCAATAGATACCTGGAGGTGTGTACGTTTCTACTGAAGAGTGCACAAGAACAGACCGCCTTTTTGAAGGCATGGGCATCTTTCTCTCTTTGTATTTTGCGAGTGCTGCTTGTACTGCTTCAGTGTGGACATCTATATAGAAAATAAAACAAAAGGTTAAGAGATTAACATAGAAAGCATCAATGTAATCTTTCACAGGTCAAAAATCAAAGGGGGAATTCACATGACAGCCCTTAGTCCTGTTCAGGCCAATTACTTAGCTTGCAGAAAGCAGCAAGTTCTCAGCTTCAGAGGAAGAGGCACTTCTTGGGAGAGCAGAAAGATTCAAAGCTAAACTATAGTAGCATGGTTTTCAAGTCTGAAGCTGTGACAGCTCTATCAGTTGTTTCTCCTTCAAGGGTGTTTAGTAGGATTGAATAAATACACCTGCCTCCCACTCAAGTTCAGCTCAGAACTAATGGATTTAAAAGTTAAGGGAGGGTATAAACAGGGTCGAATCAACGTATTTTGCTCATCAAATCAGCTTGAAAATTTGCAAGTATCTTCTAGGAAGAACAACCTAAAAATAAATACTGAAGTTCCAGAACACCTAGCCCATTAGTTGTGATTAATTTCAATTTTGGCTGAAAATTTCAAAGCAGATATTGTAAATTTGCAACATCATTGGACTCTTCATCCTTCAAAACCCACAATGGGAAAATAAGTGAAAAATGTATACTCGAAGCTCTCACAGAAGAACGCACAGAGGTGAAAAAAATGGAAAGGAGAGGGTAAATGTATATAAAGAATTAGGAAAGAGACACAAACTGTTTTCACTTTCCTGAAATAAAAAAATTACCCTAATATACTCATGGGATATATTTTAACTTATCTTATTTTTAAGCTAAAACTGAGATTAAAGAAGAATTTTGTATTCAATCGAGACCACACTGCAGACAAAATTTAATGTATTCAAGTAACTCCACATTGCCTTCAGCAGATTTTTCTCTTTGACGTATATATTTCAGTAGTGCCAAAAGCTAAAACTTATGCAGAAAGAAAACTCTTGGGAAGTGAACAGATGTCAAGGAGAAATGACGCAGACCAGAAATACACTTTAACTTGTGACCTCAGATTCAAACTTATGAAAAACAAGTACAACATGTATATACACTTACACATAGCTTCAAAGGGCCCAAAATCAAGTATTGTGATTATGCTTTTGTCTTATCACATTTCTTCTGCATGGAAGTTGTTATACAAGAATTACCGAATCACACTATTCAATTTGAAAAAAAACGTATTCTTTCTTTATGCAGCCATCTAAGGCTGCAAATATATATCAGTTTGATAGGCCTATCAGTATGCAACTCAGATGTGTGACATACATACACAACTTATACATGAAAAAGTAATTTGTCTGACCCATACCTATAGGGATTAATCTTGATGATGACTACAGGTAAAGCTCCATATTTTACAGTAAAAGTTACCATTTCTGGTACGAGCCCTGAATTGGCTTTGATCACGCTCAGCACGAGGTTTTTATTAATCATCTTAAATATGTTAATCAATACCAATTAACTTAGACAAAGCAAATAATTACTCAGGGGAAAGCTAATATGTACACATATTAGCAAAAATTCGAAGAGATTTTTGAGCATCCCAGAGAATGATTGGCTATGAACGAGTAAAGCACAAGCACATTGACATAGACCTGTAGGAGGTCTTGGCATGAAACACTTTCCAAAGGCAGCTGTGTCTCAATGCACCAGAGAAATATCTAATGTACTGGGGACGACTATACAACTGGGGACAAATATTCAAGTCTCAATTTCAAAAACAGATACAAAAGCTGCCCATGAACTCAGATGCATGACTTCACCAGACGAGGCTATATGCAATATACTTCTACCCAAGTCTAATAACAGTTATGGCTGATGACTTACTTTCAGAACTTCTATTTGTAAGCAAATTGGACAAAAGTCACCATAGCTTAATCTGACATCTTCTGTGTAAGAGGAAAACTGTTCCACTTCCATACATCAAAATCCTCCCTGCTCCAAAGCACACTCACATCTTGTAATTCAGGCACCTAACTGCTGGTGCCTGACTACACAGCATGATTTATTGCCATACATGAGATTGAAGAGACGCCATGAGTTAAAATCCCAGTACTGGAAGAGCCCAGCACTTTTAAGAGAAATGTCCTCACACCAAGGAGTTGTTTATATATGTTTCATGAATGAAAAATTCACTATCCTCTCCCAATGTCTCCTTGCCTCCCTTCCCCGTACCTGAGCCATGGCTTTTTGTCAAGTCTTGGTTTCTCCTGATCTTTAGTTTTGGACACCTTCCCCCCATAAATGCCCACCATTGAAGTTTATTCTCATAAATGCCTCAAAGCAAAATCTCTTCATTTCACAAAACTCTTGAAAGTCTAAGAAGAACTCAATATGCTTCTTGTTTTGCTGTGTTATTTAGATGCGAGGACATTACTGTTCTCCATAGACTTGAGAATATGACTTAGTTATTTTTGCAGCATTAAAAGTTAGAGGCAAAATGCCAGTTCCAAACGACACATTTCCATAGCAGAACTTGAAGTCAAAATGAAGCTGCATATTTTTAAAAAAGATGATGACTATTAAATGCATTCACTTCAACCATGCATAGATCTACATATAATTTGGAAGACATTTTTATGTTACATTAATCTAATAGGAAAGAGGGAAACATAACAAATATTTTTTCTCCAGAAAAGGTCTTCTGAAAGAGAAAAATAACACACATAATGTTGCAGGTTAAAAAAAAAAAGCATTCTTAGCCAGTTGTGTGTTTAGGGAATGGAAAGGACTAGCTTGAGGCAAGGGTGTGTTGAAGCATTTTAACAAAGTAGAGTGGGACAGGTCATAACACCACACAGATTGGTGGTAGCAGGCATGGGAACTACTTTTTATTCCATTTCCAGAGGGCAAAAGCCACAGCACCTCCTCCTCTAGCACTCCCAACTCATGCTCCAAGACCTGGAAAATACTAGATGAAACGACAAAAAACCACAGTCAGGGGAAAGTCAGGATAAATTTTTATTCTGATTCATATTTTGTTTTTATGGCACTGATTTCACTCATCAGTTCCTTTTGTACTCATGTAGATCTATTTTCAGCTTGAAATTTTTCTTTTAATATCTTGTCCTTGGATAAGAACTGAGTAGGACCATCCTCTTTCAGCCAAATATAAATTAAGTAATCAGTTTCACTACCCTGGAACACTTTGTTCCTATGCCACACTTCCTTTAAGAGCTTTTCTACATTATGTTCATGAAACAGACTTCACTGAAAAACAGAATGACATTTTAAAGAACCAGAACTTTTAAGGTATAAAATTCATAAATTACTATAAATTAAAACTTTAGTTGGATATTGGAATTGCAAAAAGAAGCTCTCTACCATTGTCTGTTCCTAAATTCCCCAAATAGACTGTGAAACTGACTTAACATGTAAGAACTGGGGACATCAGTGGATTAAATAGTCATGAAAATCGGAGCGAATGTATCAAATGTCTGTATTATGCCCTATTTCTGAGAGCAGGGAACATAAATGTTCAGCAGCGAACACTCAAAGAGGTGCAAGCACAGTATCTCATTAATGAAAAGATTATGCATACTAAAGCAAGAAAAAAATATACATTTGCTGCTATGCAAAAGAAAAGAAAGTCTTGGAAAAATAGCTCTAAGTTTTGGCACTTTACTAAGCAGCAACCAACCATCAACAATTTCTTACTGATTCAAAGCATTTTTTCCTTTCTCTGTTGTAGCAAACCACATAATCTTTTCTTCCATTTTATGTACCTATTCTCATTTTCTTCCCTTCTATATGTCTTTAAAAAAAATTGATGAGGGAGGAAAACCAAGAGATAGTTTCTGGACTATAAATCACCTAAACTCTTACACCCTAACCACTCCAGCTGTTGGAAGATTTTTTTCTTTCCTGTTTTTAGCCTCTGATTCTTGTTCTTGCCTAAAGCACGGGAGGAAGAATTTCTGCAGTTGTTTGAAAGAAAAAAAAAAAGAGTTTTCATAGGTTGACCAGTTTCCCTACTGCTCACAGATCTCCAAATACCAGCAGCTAAAGTAACCAGCGCTGCCTGACTACAAATGCCTGCTACAAACTTGCATCCCATATGACTGCATCCCTGTAAGAAGGGCTGACAGTAAAAAAACAAAACAATGGGAAAGGTGTGGGGAGAAAGGGAAATGGAAGACTGTGGAGGGGGGGAGAAGGGGAAAGGGAAGGCGGTTGTATATTGCACACTGCTGGACAGGTATCACCCCTGTACACTCAGCAGGGTTGTTCCTCTCTTGGAGCAGCTCCCCAAATGCATCTCTGCATTCTGTCCCAGGCAAGCTTGAAGAACAAGCTGTCTATTACAGCTGGATATCCAATAGGATGAGGAACAGTAATCAGAAAAAAAGTACAAGAGTGGAAAGAGAATATATAGCTCCCAGGAGAGCTCTTCCAGATACCTTGAAGGGTTACCAGCTACCTCATTTTTATTCTTACTGAAAACCATGCAGCAGTGGGACTGAACTCAGGAGCAGGCACAGTGCCTTCACCAGAAAACATCCCCCCTCCCCTGAATGGAAAGCCAGCAGCAACAGCAACACACACAACCACACATAACCAAGTGTCCTCTGGAGTGAGGTGTGAGGGTCTTCACACATGCCATGGATGAATGCTTGCCAAGTCTCTGCATTACTCACTTTCTCTATCACCCTGACATAATTTAACAATAAAAACCTAGCTGAAGTGCTGTACTGTTAATTGCTGTTCTGGAACTCTTAGGCAATTTAGTAGCCTGCAGTAGTTAGTAACAGTTTTCATCATTGTAAATTTTTTTCAATATTGAAGACAGAAATCTGTGGATGACAAAATCCACAGTTAATTTAAAATCCATCAGTTAATTTAAATGGACAGCAGTTCTCGGTAACTGAAAAAAGTGCTTACAGCTAGAAAATGCCTGATTAATTGCATAAAAAGGCAACACTGTTTTGCTTGCTTATTTTAAGTAATTTATGTTGATGGTTCTAAAATAATTATAATTGCACCAAAGAGATTCTGTTCTATGAAAAGTTGCATTCCACCCTCATCAGCTATTCTTGAAAAGGACATAGCAGGATTGATGGGATGCAAAGAAAGGCAAAAAAAGAAATACTGGAAGAAAATTAAACCCCAATCATACTAAAAGCCCAATCGTAACACCACCTTCCATTCCCCTCAAAGTCTAAAGAATAAATAAGGTGTGCAATCAATAAAAGATGCAATAATACCCAGAATTGTAACTGTTTATCCTGTGCAACAGGTAACGTGTCAATGTACAGGGAAAATTTAAAAGGTAGCAACATTTCAAGGTGGTGATGGTGAACATCTTTACTTTAGGTAGGAAATACTTCTAGCATAGCTAGAATTTCTCAGGTAAATTTGTATTTTGTGAAGCAAAACTGTGACTTAATGTCAAAGTATTGGGAGAAACAAAATGAAGCTACTTCACAGTAACTTCCCTTTTCTGAAGTATCTTGTCATCCTTTCTATTTATGCTTCACGTATACATAAATCTCACAGTGTAAGTAGTCATGAAAAAGAGCAACAACACCAATATGAAGCATTTTCAAACTGGAATCAAGTAGATGATTCAATACCTATTAGAATCAGAGTAATAAGACCTTCAAGGAGTAAAAGCACACACAACAAGTAGCTTGTGTTTTTCTTTCAGTCTCTCTCTTCATTAAGATAAAGAAGAGAATGACTAATGCAATAAATCAGGAAGATTTTTTTCTAAAAATTAGAGAGGAAAAGAGGGAAAAGATACTGGATTCTGAAAGCTGTAACTACATTACTTTGCATAGATGTAAGCTTAACCTAAATCAAGTCAAGCAAAATCATGACTATTTGGTTTTGATACCACCTGAGCACACTAAGCCTTGTCATAAACCACTAACAGGAAAACGAAGTCTAATTACTTGGATCCAACTTTTTCCCCAAGAGTTTAAATTTCAAAGTGAAGGACATGTTCTAGGCAAGAATATTTAACAAAACATGAGTTAGGCAGTGATGGGAAACCACAAAAGGACATGGAAGTCCACATGAAGTACTACTGATGGTTTTGGCACTGGCCAGTACAAGTACAAGAAATAATGTGGAACTCTTACATATCAGGCTGCACCCTGACTAACTGCCCACTGGCAGGACTGCTTGAACATTCAGAAATACTCAAAGATGTTAAGATGTTGGCTAAGCTCCAGACTGAAGAGACTGTGAGCAGTACTTCAGAATCACTGAAAGTCAATTTAAAGAATTTTAAATTCAACAAGATAATAAAAATATTAACTCTAGGAAAAGAGGAAGCACCGACAGGCTAACATTTAAAAGCCACATCTATTCACACTAGCTGAAGTTGTGAACATCCACACACTTCCACAAGTCTTACACTGTAAGACTGATGAGCCCTATGCCAAACTTCCTCAAACAATACCGGTAATATGGTACTACCCTAAAAGTACCAGTAATATGGCAGGGTTGTTCACTCGCTTCTTGCTTTGCTTGTTCCCTTTTAAGCATCTTCAGTGTAAATTAAATAGGACATCTGAGGGTCTCAGACAGGAAAATTGTTCAGGTGTACAGCATATTGCTCTGGACCCTCATAGCTCACTCAACTAATGGTTGCCAAGTATTCCCTGTTTCAGTTGTACTCTTTTTGCAGATTTTATTTTTGTTTGTTTAACTACATCACATGCTACTTTAAATAAATTAATTTCTATCAGAATCATGACTCTGCTTGCAATTTATTTGGAATCTACTTGGTCACAGACTAACTTGGAAATCATGGATATAATTCAACTACTAAAATCTTGAGGTTTTTTTATGATACGTATTCAACAGCAGAATTATATTGATGATACATTTGAAATTGAAAAATGACCAGTTTGTACACACTGTTAAACATTTGGTTAATTTTGATACTATGTAACCCTCTCTGACATTCAGAAGTTTCCTCTTTGTGTGGCTGAACACATGCATCTTTCCCAGGAGTCTGCATACATTCGCAGAATATTTAGGAAGTCTCATTCATCCTTCAGTTACTCATAAGAGACCCAATACAGCCATTTCAGCTCTTTAGTTTCTGAAGCAAGGTTTTAAATGTCAGCAATGCAAGTATGATGTAATAACCACTATGCCCAGGCTGCTGGCAAAGCAACGTGATGCAAGACCAACAACATATGTACAGTGCTTGTCACTACTCGCACTTCTCATCTCCAAACCCAAGACACATAATTACCCCGGAAAACAAACAGAAATTTCCAGTTAAAAATCCAAAGGTATTTAGGAGAGAGAAGCTTCCCAACACCTGCCTTTTCTCACTATTGTGACAAGGAATTTCACAGGGAAACACTGTACTTCAACCACCTGAAAAGTAACAATGGAAACAGGATGTGATGAGGATATTGATATTTTCACAGAAGTTTCCAAAACAGGTTTGTCATAGTGGTGTCCATTTAAAATTAAGTAGAATATCCATTGTGACACTTCCCTTTTTTGTGCACTCGCTTTAAAGCAGGAAATATTTGAAAGTGAATATGTAAACAGTACATATTCAGTACTACAGTAAATATGATAATCCTATAACCTTCCTTTACAAAATGGCCCAAACAATCAAGGAAAAAAACCCACAACCCATATGCTATAGTCATCTGAATGTTTAAATAACTGCTCTAAAGAACAGAAACTCAATCAGCAAGCAAGAGAAAATTGTTAAGCATGCTGTAAAATTCACACTAAGACATCAGAAAGCATGTCTACAATTTCTTTCCCTCCTAGCATTTCTTCCATTCTTGATTTGAACACTACCACTCATGTACAGAAGTATAAGAAGCGACTTGAAAAACATTCATTAGCTCTTCCCTTCTTCCAAAGTACTTTCAACTTCTTTAGGTGTAGCTAGAGCTTCACTGGTACACTTTTCCTAAGACACCTGATGTTTTGGCTACATTTCTTTTCCTTACCAGATCTGAAGCGCTCATCCCTTGAGTTTGTAGAACGGGATTTCTGCTGTTTAGATACAGCAGCGGTAGCCTGTGAAGAGCCCAGGACTCTGTTCTCTGCTTGCAGGGATGGATCCACACCTGAAACAAGAGTTTTATTTCAGCACAAAGTCAGGTTCACAAACAAAATACCTGCTTCCCCTTTCCACATTCTTTTACCACCCTTGACATCTAGTTACAAGTTCAACTGGAGCCCTAAGTCTATACTTTTAAAGAAAATTCTCACCTTCCAACTGCATTTTTTATTATTTAAACTACAATCTAGCTCGATCTGATAAGCATTTCACACAGAGGATAATGAACTGCTGGCTCATATTTAGCCAGCTGTTGATTAACACCTTTTCTACTGGACAGCTTTGCAGCCCCTCTCCCCCAGCCTGTAGCATTGCCTGGGGTTGCTGTAGCCCAAGTGCAGGACCCAGCACTTGGCCCTGTTGAACCTCATACAATTGGCCTCGGCCCATTGCTGCAGCCTGTCCAGGTCTCTCAGAAGAGCCTTCCTGTCCTCACACAGATCTATGCTCCTACCTAGCTTGGTGTCATCAGCGAGTTTACTGAGGGTGCACTCAATCTCCTCATCAAGGGCATTAATAAAGACGTTAAATATAATGGGCACTAACACTAAGCCCTGGGGAACACCATTGGTAACTGGCTGCCAACTGGATTTAAGGGGAGTTGTAGTGAAGTGGGAGTTAATCTCTATAGTAATGAGTGACAGAACACAAGGAAATGGGCTCAAGCTGCACCAGGCGAGGTTTAGATTAGATATTAGGAAGAACTTTTTCATCAAGAGGGTTATTAAGCATTATAACGGGCTGCCAAGGGAGGTGGTGGAGTCGCCATCCCTGGAGATATTCCAAAGACACATAGATGAGGTGCTGAGTGATATGGTTTAGTTTGGTGATGGGCCTGTCAGTGTGAGTAGTTGGACTCAATAATCTTAAAGATCTCTTCCAATCGTAACAATTCTGTGATTCTGTAACACTTTCAAATAACACAAAATCTCCTTTGCTCCTTGCAGGACTTTAAAATAAAACTTCAACTAACTAGTCAAATTTCTTTTGAGTCTAAACACAAGACAGCTAATTTGAGTAAAGCTCAGGAAGGTATCTATCTGTTTAATCTAGTCCCACTTAATGGAGTGATACTCAAAAGATCCACTTTTTACAAAAATTCCCCAATTCTCTAATAAGAACTTCACACATATTAACAGTTTCAGCTATCTAAAAAGTACTTTGGATATTCATTACAAATCTTCCCATGTCTATAAACAGCAACAAAACTAAGAAGTGAACCACTCTATAGTTAGTTTCCTGTAGACAGGTAACCCAGAGCAGATGCCCACCTTTAGGCTGGCCTGTGTTCAGGAAGACAAATCTCACCTTTATATTCTAGCATAGCAGAAATAAGAAATCAACGAGGTGGACAGTAACTGTTAAATAATCCCCATCACTCCCCAACCCGCTGAACAAGAGGACTCTCTGATGGCTCTTGATATATATATGCAAGGACTATACAAATTTGAACTGGAACTTACACTTGCAATTGTATTTTCTCAGCTATTGTATATATATGCTTTAAGTTCAAAACCAAGACCTGAAAGCTCTGCAGGTGCTCTCCGAGGATACAGGTCACCAACAGCCATGAGAAGCCAGAGGAATATTAGGAACAAAGAAGGACTCTCTTTGGTTTCTACTGTTTTAAGACTGGTGAAAGTTCACCTTCAGAAGTGCAACAGCCACTACATATCAAGTACAACAGATGTAAAATTACAATGCATTTGGATTGTAACTTATCATAAATTTATGATTTTATGCAGCTATTTGGCTTAGCACTGTGTTTAACAGTAAGCTTTCCTTAGTCATGTAAGACCTACTGCACCAAGTACCCTGTTTCTAGCCCTTGTACCATACAGAGCTGAGTATCTCTCTCTAGATTTTACTCTTTCCTTCCCTTGAAGAGATTCTGTTTTCCTAATTGCCTTCAAGACTTTCTAGAGCTACAAACATTTTCAAAATGCAAATATTTACAAAAAGGAGCTTTCACTGAAAACATCACTCATGAGTAAAGGTCTTACTTTAATAAGAAAGGATTCTCCTTTCTCTCATAAGGCTTCTGTTCCCTCCCCTTCTCCCCAAGTGTGTACCAAGAAAGAAATTGGTAAATAATTATCAATAAACCCTACAAATATAAGAGATATTCATTAAGACATTTCAGTAAGATGTAGTCTTCATGTTTAAAGTTTAAGATTTCAAACAATAATTGGATTAAATATATCAGTTCTATCTGATCAAAACGAACTTTCAAATACTCCTTTTAATTACAATAGCCTCAGAAAAAGTGTTGACTGCATCAGTTGCTATACATCAGCATTTTTAGGTATCTGTTAAGATCAGTAGGTGAGTGCATTCCATAAATCCTTTCCCATCACCTTTTGTAGCTGAGAGGTAACCCCTCTGGATGTTGAGAAGGCGAACTTGAGTTAAGTCATGGGTTTGGGGAGGGGGATGTGTGTTGGGAAAAAAGAGCCTAGATAATAGAAAATAAAGAACATTTACTAAATCACACAGATCTATTTTTTTTAAAATTAATTCATCTCCAGAGACATGCTCTTGTCTTTTACAATTTTCTATACAGAAAGAACAAAGACATTCTCACCTAATGCGGATTTCCTTCTACCTTAAAGTAAAGCTTTTCAAGGATATGATGGGCTAAGTAACATCATATGCACTTCCAGATAGGGGAAATGAGACAGGCCAGTAAAGAAAATGAAGTGTCCTCAATGGAGAACAATGGAACAAGTACCCAATATAAAGAGGTAACACTCCCTGAAACACCTCAGCAGAATTCTATTTCTAAAAGAAAAGCAAATTTAGTCTACCAACTGAGTTGCTTCAACATATCCAACACTCAATGACTGGTGAAAACACTTGAGAATTGTATCTTACATTTCATGTGAACAGAAGTTTTACATAACCACAAGTCAGGAATCCAGTGAAATCTGTTAATCTGGAAATAGTAAACAACAACACATTTTGTTAAAAAGATTGAGGCAAGCCATCTCCTCAAAGCCTGAGCCGAGAAAAGAGCACATGCAAACGAGTAACGTGATAACTAAGGTGGTGAATAGGAGAGCAGTACAAGTAACTAAGTTGGGAGTCTCCCCAAAATAGATTGTTGTCTCCCTAAAATAGACTGGTTAAGATATTTTAGGTAACAGTCTATCTATATTAGGAAGGTTAATGTGTCAAATATCAGGTCAGTTTTGGTGGGCTTGTCACAAGAGATCTTGTGTGAAGAAAGCAAGAAAAGGACAGGAGACATCTTCTTTTGTGCCATTTTTTTTCCCATCACAAGGAGGTGGTTAGTTGTAAGTGGCAGAAGAGAATAATTCTTTACTCATAATTTCTTACTCTTATCTTCTTGAGTCCTACAGTACAGTACCCAGCTTTCCAAACCTGTCTTTCTCCCTGGGCATGGTATAATCCATGAATGCCCAGTTTGAACTTCAGCAGCTGGTATGTAAGCAAGTGTCCTGGCTTGGGCTAGGATAAAGTTAACTCCTATGAGGAAGCAGGAAGGGGTACAGCCCAGGGTACAGCCTGGGAAGCTGATCCAGGCTGGTCAGCAGATGTTCGATACCATACTGACATCATGCCCAGAACATATAGGTGGGGAGCTCGCCAGAAGGAACTCTCTGCTGGGGTCGTGGTTTTCAGCTGCTGGTCCGGAGCAGTCAGTTGGGTCAGGTCCCGTATTGTGAGCAACTGTGTCACACACAATTCCCTCATTTATTGTTGTAACTGTTCCTCCTTAACTTGTTCTTTTCTATTAAACTGTTGTTATTTCAAACTATGCGGGTTCTTTTCCTTTTCCTCTGACCTCCTCCCCTCTGCCAGGAGGGGGAGGAATTGTGGGTTTTTTTTTCTTTTCCTGGCTGGGCAAAACTATGACATTAATTAGCACCCAATGTGGCTCTTCTACAGAGCATTGGAATCAGGACTCATAAGGCGACAAACAAACCTCTTTCCCATTCTGTGATCCCAGTTGCCTGGCAAAACTGGTCAGCATAATCTGTGACGAATGCTGCATCTGGCACCAGGTGGGAAACAGCATGGAAAATATGCTAACTGGTACAGCCAGTCAGCAGATGACAAGTTGCATGTGGGATGCTCTGGAGTCATGTACAACCTGAGCACTGTTATCTGGCCACACCAGTACTGGAGGCAGGGGTAGTGGGGATGAGAAGGGATTCCAAATAAGCATGAGAGTGCATGAAAGCTTATAAACTCCAAAACCAAAACCCTCTTCTCCTCCAAAACTTAAGGAATAGATTTTTGTGAATCAGAGTTAGGGCAGGTGTATTGTGATGAAATATGTATAAATGAAACTCAAAATTCCCTTTAAATTAGGAATAGATACAAAGTCAGTGTCACTGTTAGAAAGCACAAATATGTTCCTTCAGCTTTCTCCTTCTCAAAGGAGGTGGTTTCACATCACACTGCAAAAATATATCACTGAAAAACATAACTTTTTGGTAAAAATAGTAAGATATAGCATCTAATTCTTAGGCTACACAATTATGTGTCAGAAAAATCCTGCTCCACAAGTTACTTGACTTTGTAATTTATTCTGGTACTATGCTAATCGCTACCTTAGCTTTCAGCAAAAGCATCTGGATAATCAGGTTAATTCCTTCCCTTCACACCGAAGACCTTTAAAGAAAACACCCCAAAAACAGTTGAAGAAGTCTACACTGACAATACTTGATCCTCTCTCCCTATTTTATCCGTTTTTAATTTACTCAGCAAGAATGAAGATTCACCTTGAAGAGCCTGCTTGTTCCAATTAACTGAAGGACGATATTAAAGTTAATATTTGAGTTATATTTTCCATCCATTGACACTGAAGAATCTAGACTAACATGGACAATTCTAGCAATTTTTATTTAGACAGGCAAAAATTATTTTACTGCAAGAGCACTAAACATTTGACAGTACAATGTAGACTGTTTTCTAGCACTGCTGGGGAGGATATCTAGCTAAACACATCTGACAGTAGATATGCAGAGATAAAAATTTCATTAACATACTTAGGAAAAGCACAAACTTTATTGCTAAAAGACTCTCCTGGGAACTCACGTGCAGAGCAGTTGCCCTATTGCCTCTTTCATCTCATCTGCATAAGATGCAATGTCTCCTTGTCAAACTCCACGGTTTTAAAAGACTTTCACCAGTCTCTCAGCAAACTCTTATTCGTAACAGCCACTAGACATTCAAATTGAATTACCATTGCAAAAAGACTGATCTTGAAATTCATCTCCCAAAATAGAAATTCAAATTAATTCAGTTCTAAACTAGGTTAATTTATAAGTTTTATCAGTTCATATGCTGAAGTTTTAAAAAATATTAACTTCCAAGTTTTAATGGTTAATTAAAAGTAAAACCAAGAGAGTTAAAATAACATGGCAACAATTCACCATCGCAGTTTGATTTGCATGGCTGCGCAGTTTTATGTCATGCCTTCAAACATCCATAGTCTGCAGAAGATATAACATACTAAAGAGCTTTGCAGAGAACAGAGAGGAAGAAGGAGGCCAAAGAAGAAATGTGAGGCTCTTCACACACCATTAAACCTTTCTGCAGCTGTTGAACTGGATCTAGAAATAAGGAAGGAACAAAGACAAAAACCAGCTTCAAATGCTACAAGAAAAGAAAAGGGGCATGGCAAGGCAGAAAATAAGTGTGGGAAAATCCTGGTCTGGCTCTAAGCCAACCTTTCGGTCCATCTAGCCCTGTTCTAGTCTCTGCTCTCTGTTGTCTCCTCCGCACTCAGCACTCTGCTTTACCCAAAGACCATGGTCAGCCATTCAGCCTGCAGCACACTCCTTCCTTACTGTACCCTCCACACCCAGGCTCTTCATCCCATCCTGTCCAACTCTGCCTCTGCTTTCCACACCCTTGCCGTGTATTCAAGCCCTAAAGAGCTTCTGTTCATGTTTCTCCATTGTGACCACATCCACACTCACATAGGGCCCCTACTAAAATGAGACATATTTTCACCAGGGGCTGCAGTATTTCTCCGTTCCCTTTGCCTGCCCTAAAGGAGATGGAGCTTCAGGAGTTTTCCACTTGGAGACAGGTAGTCTAAAAGAATAGGTAAAGTCTTTCCTGGCAGGTTTTTCAGCCATTTATTGAGGTATGCAAGGAGCAGGGGCATGGCCAGGTGTGTTGGAAATACCACCTCCTTCCCTGTTACTACCCTTCATACTACCAGGTAGCAGAAGTGTATTGTTATGTAGCACCCTCACAAGAAGTACCTAACTCCTTGATTTCACCATCACTAGGATATCTCCTACTCCTCATAGTCTTCTCAGGTAAAGCTGTGTAGCTGTGCTAATGTATACCTAGGTTAAGTACAGCTCCAAATTAACAGTCATGTTAAATTCAGATTTCTTTAAATATAATTTTAGATACAGCCATTTCCCATCAAACTGTAAAGAAAAAAAGGCAAGCTCTTCTCTCAAAAAATGACCTGATATGCTCAAGTTTGACACAAAACACATATTCTGAGTTAAAGATCTTTTCATAGAAAACTTGAGGCAGGAGACTAAATGGAAATTTTTTCTCAAGAGACTGAAATCTGAGAATCTCTCTTTGGTCTGAGAAGCCTCATCTCGGTTGTTAGGCATCCAGTCCTTACCCAGGTCATAGTTCAATTTTATCATTCTTCACTGTCATATAACATCCCTGAACATATTACCTGATGCACACACTTTTGGCTTCAAGATCTGAAATGATCTAAGTATTCACACCTTTTGGATCAGTGAAACTAAACAAGGGTTTACCCAACATAATTTATTATCCAGAATAAGATATTAGAAAATTGTGAGTACAAAAATAATTTCCTTGGACCTTCCACTTGAAAAATCAGGTTTAAGGGCATTATTACTTCTCATCCCTGGTCACCATGGTGCAATACTAAAAAAATACTTCATTAAAAGGGCAATCAGTTGATACTTGCAGAAGCTGTGAACAGTGAAGCTATAAACAACTTTTTCAACCAGATCATGTGATCACATTACATTTTCATGTCTTTCATTTAAACAAATTACACTAAGATCCAACCAAATTAGCCCATTAAAGTTTGGACATACTTTGATCATAGCTGTAATACCCATAATACAAAGTAGGAGTTTTAATTCAGTAGCATCAAGAAAGGTAATCACACTGTATTTTCCCCTATAAATTATAAGAGCTATTGTAGACTTCAAGACACCAAAGTAAGTTGCACACTCCTTCGAAAGGGAATTCCAGAACACAGTACTATTAGCTATGTAAAACTCATTCTAACAGGATGAAAGGCTGAAGTATCCACAAAGAAGTAAAAACTCAAATAACAGCTATACAGAATGACAGAACAGATCAAATGTGAAGGATCATCTGGTGCAACCTTTCAGTTGAAACAGAAAGAGCATGTATCCTTGTTAGCAGCAGAGACATTTATCAGAGATTGGAGAAATTTCATATGACCGCAGAGCCTTAAATCCAGTTTCCTACACTAGCTGACTCTGCCTTAATCCTAGTCTTAACATGCCTTTCTATTCAGCACAGCTAACAGAACATGAACTCATCATTCAATAAGTTAACAAAAGTATTACAGTGTAAAAAATATGCTTTTTTATTTCCACAAGTTTATATGGCCAGGAGACAAAATCATCAAGCATACAAGATAACTTAGCAGTAGAGCCAAAGTACTATTTAACCGTTTGATGTTTTAACTGAGCTCCTACAGGATTAGCGGTAGAGCTTTTCAATTAAGTTACATAAACCAACGAAAGTGTAAGAAAAATGGAAATATGTGACATGTCTGTCACACCCAAAACTAGAGGAGGTTCCATCATAATCTGCCTTAAAAATGAAAATTTAAAAGTAACATTTTCATTTTGCTGGAGCAAAAGAAGGAAGGGGGAGAAATGAACAAAAGAAATTTTTTTAATATGGTGGAATCATTCTGACAATGGAGGAAAAATAAAGTTAGTGAGCAAGGCATTTCTCTAGCACTAACTAAATCTATTGAAATCATTTTATAGAATCATAGAATGGTAGGCGTTGGAAGGAAACTTTAGAGATCATCTAGTCCAGCCACCCTGCTAAAAATGGGCCAACCTAGATCAGGGCACACAGGAACGCATACATGTGGGTTTTGAAGACCTCCAGGGAAGGAGACTCAACACCATTCCCGGGCAGCCTGTGCCAGGGCTGCATCACTGTCACAGTGAAAGAGTTTTTTTCTTATGTTTAAATGGAACTTTTTGCGTTACAGCTTCATCCCATTACCCCTTGTCCTATTGCTAGATACAATAGAAAAAAGGGATGCCCCAATCTCCTGACATGCACCACTTATATATTTGTAAATATTAATGAAATTTCCCCCTCAGTCTCCTCCAGACTAAACAGTCCCAGTTCCTGCAGCCTTTCCTCATAAGGAAGATGCTCCAGTCCCCTGATCATCTTGGTAGTCCTGCACTGGACTCTCTGCAGAAGTTCCCTGTCTCTCTTGAGCTGGGTAGCCCAGAACTGGACACAGTACTCCAGATGAGGCCTCACCAGGGCAGAGTAAAGGGGAAGGAGAATCTCCCTTGACTCGCTGGTCACACTTCCTGATGCATCCCAGGATGCCATTGGCCTTCTTGTCTACAAGGGCACATTGCTGGCTCATGGTTAGTTTGCTGTCAACCAGATTCTGTAAAGCAGCAGGGGCAGCAATTTGGAAATAACCATTAACACTTAGAAAATACCCAAAAGAACTTGGGATACTAATAAAGAGACTATCATGAAGCTAGAGAGTAGATGCACACAGTCTCAGAAGCCTCCATGGCACAGCTGGCTAAAGGTCCTCAGCCTCCATGATCACTTTTTAAGAAGCTGGAAGACAAGAGTTCTTCCTGTTTCTTCTTTCTTCTGTCTCTTCTTCTTTTTCAGCTGGTGGTGGTGCAAGGAGAGGGAAGAGAGAGAGAAGCAACCATGCGGACTCCAAGGTCAGTGAGGGAAGAGAGGAGGAGGTGTGCTGGAGCAGACACTCCCCTGCTAAAGACCCCGCATCAGGGGCAGTGACTCACTTCATTAAGGACTCCGCATCAGGTGCAGTGATTCTCTTCATTAAAGACCCTGTGCCAGGGGCAGTGACTATGGCCAGAGGAGGCCATGTCCCATATGAAGGACTCTATATTCACAGAAGCTGTAACTGTGGCAAGAACCCATGCCAAAGAAGCTCATTAAAATTATGCCCAGAAGAAGCCATGTCCTGAGGGAGGGACCCTGTATATGCAGAAGCTGCAACTGTTGGGAAGAACCAACACCAGAGAAGTTTAAGGACCATGTCCCATGAGAGGGGCCCTGTATCAGAGCAGGGGAAGAATGCCAGGAGTCGTCCTCCTCTGGGAAAAGAGAAGTGGCAGAGCCCATCTGTGAGAGACTGACCACATCCCCCATTCCCTGCCCCCCTGAGCTGTTGAGGGGGGAGGAGGCAGAGATACAGGGAGCAGCGAGCTGGGCCCGGGAAGAAAGTAGGGATGGGGGAGGGAGATCTTAAAGTGCTGGTTGTAATTTTCTCAATCATCCTACTCCCCTTTTGCTTTTTGTTCTGTTCTATTCTAGTAGGTAGTAGAGTAAGTTGAGTACTGGAGTCTGTTTTGCCTGGAACCATAATTGGCAGCGAGCCCTCCCTGCCCTTGTCTTAATCCACAACAACCTTGCTTATCTTTTTCCTCCTATTTTGCTGAGGCTTCTGCCATCCTAATGAGGGTGGGGGTGAATGGGGGGCACTGAGTGAGAGACTGTCATGGTGCTGCTGTGCTAGCTGGGCCAAACAATGACACAACTGAAGAAAACCAAAAGCTCCACAAGAGAACTCAGGGGCATCACAAAGAAATCCTGTTTTCCATATTAGCAGCCCTAATGGAGAAGTTTTTATGCAAGATGGTAGCATCTCAATGAAGAGCAATTATTCCATAATGTGTCAGCTTGATAACATGGCTAGATTTACTTTCTAATTGATAGATACCTCTATAGGGGCAAGAAACAGGGAACTACCGTGTTAGGTGTTTCTACCATGAACCAAGTCTCTAGATTTCTAACAGTATCAGAGAGGACTGTGTGATGACTGGCCACATGGGTGTAATGACACCAGGAGATGGAGACATGTGCCTGAGAAAACGGGAAGAAAAAAAAAAAGTTTCCAGCTAATTGACACTGATATGCTTTTGGAAGAACATGCAACAGCATAGTCAGCCATAGCGTATCTACAAGTGCAAGGAAACAAAGGTAACACTCATGGCAGACTCTGGTCTCTAGCTTCCACCCAAAAACCCATGCAATTTTCTTTTACAGTGCAGTTGTCTTTCAGCGGGGCTCCCCATTCTCTATCCTGGGTTTGGGTTTTTTTCCCCCTTAAAATCTCCCCCAGGCATCTTTTGCTGAAGCTTTATCAAAACTAATGCTTTCAGAGTACTGACTAGGAGATGACAGAGAAGAGGGATTTGTACTACAGTCAAGATCTAGAAACATCAATATGGGACCATCTTCTATTCCAAACTCGCATCTCAACTACTCGTGAGGGAATTTCAGAAGAAAAACACTAATATTGAAAGGATGAAGTAGCACCTGCACATGTTCAGAGCATAAGACTCTCAGCAATCTCCTCTATTCAGCACAACACTTGAAATGAAAAGGAACTGGGATTTTACGGTTATATTCCTTGCTCAGAGTACCCAAGGAATTGATCTGGATGTCGTTACTAACACTAGGTTTAAGCAAAGGGGAAAACACTAAATGAGCTAGAAAAGTTGGCTGGTACTCCTATCTGGAGGTTTGCTTATGATAAGTTCTTTGTCAAACCTCTCAGCTGTTAAACTAATTCATGGTTGCTATTACCACACCCTTCTGAAAATATTTTGAGGAGTTTTGCAATATGATTCTCCAGGGCAGCCATCCAGATTACATAACCCTATTTACACTGAAGAATAACAAACTCTTCCTCTGATCTGTTTGCACACAAACCCTGCTTCCTTTTAACTGTGCCTTGAAGCCAAAGTCAGTATGTTTTCAAGAACAACGACATTAGGAAGAGGAGTAACACCTTACATGCTTTTTAATATTTTCAGGGGGTTAATGACCGAAACGAAAGTAAGTCATGGAATCATAGAAAGGTAGGGGTTGGAAGAGACCTTTAGAGCTCATCTAGTCCAACCTTCTGCCAAAGCAGGTCCACCTAGATCAGGTCATGCAGGAACACATCCAGGTGGGTTTTGAAAACTTCCAGAGAAGGAAACTCCACACTCTCCCTGGGCAGCTTAAGTGATAAAACTATAGCAGAGGAAACTGTAAACCAAATTAAGTTTATGCAGAAATACAGTACCTTTTCTTAGAACCATTAACAGTTAGGACAAGGTAGAGAAGAAGAGGAGAAAAAACCCCTCTTGATTTGAAATATAATTATGTTATCATATAATTCCTATGCTTCATTTTTACCAGATATATCAGCTAGCAGAACATTTTTCTGGTAGCAAAACCCCCGATGGTAAAATCTCATTATATTATATAGCTCACAAGCAATATTACCACTAATGATACAATTTCAAACTGCCTTTATAAAGCCCTCACTGATAAAGATGTTGATGCAGCAGAAAATACCAACTCTTGGGAGCATATGAATGAGTAAATTGCATTGACTGAACAGCATTTCTGGTTTAGGCCTCAAAAGATTTCCTTAAAGAGCTATGAAAGAACAAACTGAAATCACTTGTCCTTATTTAAAAAAAAACAAAACCAAAGAATTGTAAAAAACCAGTTTGCTTTCTTTTAGACCAGTTTGTTTTCTTTTCTGTTTCATCTTAATATTTTCCAACTTAAATAAAAGACAGCATTGGTAATAGAAGGGAAAGATGTCTCTGAATGTCTTGTCTCAGATTAAAACACTATGAAAAGTTTGCTTAACTGATATCATTGAATGGCCACTGGAACTCACAATAGAGAGAGGCAAGGTTCTGCTGCATTATAAAGCACCTATATGTTCAGATTACTTAACATGTATAAAATAAAAGGGATGCTAGATTCTGTAACTCAACAAAATAGCCTGTAATTTGCTGCCATACAGTGATTTTGGGAGTTGTGAGGATTTTTAAAATTAATATTTTGTTAACAACAAACAATTCAGGGATTACTATGCTCTCTAGTTACACTTATTTTATGAAAAAGTGCACTGGAGACATGCGAGTCTCTAACCTGCTACAGGAAAACTTCAAGGCAGCAAGCCGAAGTTGGCTCTCGAGAGGAGAGATGAGAAGATTCACATGGTATACATGGCACCCAAACATGGTTTCTTTGGTTTTTTTTCTTTTTGATAGTATTGCAAAGAGCTTGACCTAAACACCTCTGGTTCTGTAGGTCATATTTTGTGTCACATTTCACTCAGGCACATTTGTGTTTTTTTCAAATTTATAAAGGAAGAGGTAGAAGTATTTCTAGACTTTTGTAGAAAATAAAAAGTATGTTAAGTATTTCTACACTGTTGGATGATTCAGTGTAGATCCAGTACTGACTGCAGAAGTACAGCCTTAAGCTGAAGTAACTACCTTAAAGTCAATAGAGGTCTCTGTAATCATCTCAGGATTAGATTGAAATCAACTAGTGTATTTTTCATGTTCGTTTTTATCTCATTTCTTCTGCTTAGAACTATTCTTGAATCTTTAAGATCACCAGTTCCTAGCAGGTTCTGATAAATGGGTACATTCGAAGTACACTTAAGTACTTTTAAAAAGCACTTGCATTGCCCAAGACAGAGTTTCTGACGTTTTCTTTTTCCATCAGAGCTTTACCGGCTTGGTTCTAGCTACTACAGAAAGATTTGTCTTGGATGTTCTCAGAGAATCGCCTTAGGATTTATTCTGATTGTTCTCATGAATCACAAAAAAACAGGTAAAGGAAAGCTAAACATGCATCTTCTGTTTTCCAGAAATACAGGACATTCAAGTCCTGATGCCCTCAGGGTACCTGGGCTAGCAAGAGGTTCCAGAGCTTATGAATTAGTACAGTGGTCAATCTGCAAATCCAGTACCAGTATGGAAGGTGCACTCCAGTGCAGCAGAGGTGCTCAAAGCACTTGTCTGGTCCCATCAGCATCTGTTAGCTAATCTACATGGTAACAGCTGGCCTCAAATGCTAGCATTGAGTTTTCTCAACTGAGGTATATTTACACCAGGAAAGCCTGACTCCCGAAACATTCAAGAGCTCAGAAGAAAACAAGTAAAACACAGGTAAATCGAAAACAAATATAGCACTATGCAGCATTATATATACAAAATGTCCATATTATACATATTTAGATACATAAAACAGTGTCACTCTTGTTATATATGTACCAGCTACACTGGCCAAGCTTTTAGAACTACAGAAAATACTTGTGTTTTAAAAAAAACAGCTGGAGAGTAGGAAATTACCACATCAGCAAAGACAGTTCCAGGGTAATTCCGATTTAACAAAAAGAAATGCAGACTACCCTCAAGTGACTGATTGACTGCTGTCGGAACCTTTGAGGTTTGTATTTCTTCTTTCCCTTTGGTTAAAATAACTTTGAAATGGTTTCAAGTGTCTGCACCATCAGCAGAATTCAGGTAATGGCATGGCAACAACTAAAAAGAAATCTACAGTTACCAACACATCATATTTGAGTGCAGAGAAGAACTTTTATTTATTTTATATTCAATAATAGGCTCATGACATTCCACTTCCTGACATGAATTTTTTAATACTCCAGCTTCACAGGTAGAAGTTACCTGATCTCCCACTGAAATTTCTTATAATGAGGCTTTTGGAATTGTCATCATCCCTGGTACTGTTTCTCATTCTGAGATATATCAAAGACATGGGAATAAAAAGGAATTCTAGAAAGAAATAGTTCTCCTAACCATCAAAAGTTTCCTGATATTCAACAGAAAAATCACAATGAATGTTGTCTACAAGGAACAAAAAAACCAGAGAAGTACAGTATTTGTTCCCCATGAGGACAGTACATTCCAGGTGCAAGTTACCAAACTTCACTGTAAAAATTGTTCCTTTTATGTCACTTCTGAATCTTCTTACACTCAAGCTCTACGTACATTCAAAATGGATTTTTTGCAATGTGTCTGAGGTTATCCATCAGACTGTCTGAGGTTATCCAGAAGCTTCATCAAGCAGCATTACCAGGTTGTTGGGTGCAGAGGTCAACTGAGTAAGCTGATTACTGAGTGATTACCGTTAAGGCCTGCTATTACTTCACACTTGTTCTTACTTTTACGCAGTGCGTTTGGTTGGATTAGGGAAAGATAACAAATTGTAATTAGTATTTCCTGTAACTATGTAGTTTTACAGCTCCTAAGTGAAATCTAACATTTCTGCTAACTCTTCATAACTGCAGGTTTAGGATTTTAGAATGCAAAGCAGAGCCCACAGGAATGCAATTCCTGAATACTAACATGTTCTACTTAATTTTACTGTAAATTGAAAATATGCTTTGCAGCCACTTCTGTCTTCTGTTCAACAATCCCTCTGTGGGGTTATTTAACACTGTCTGTATAACGATTTCATTCCCCACAGATTCAGCTCTACAGTGCAGTAGAAACTTAATCCAATTCATTTTATGTGGCATTGAAAGCGGAGTTGATTAGTGTTTATATGGCAGCTGACGAGGTATAACACAAAAACTTAAACTTCCAGAACTCAAATCTTACAAGTATATGAGTATTCTTTAAGACAAAAAGATCATACAACTAGTGGATTCACAAACGTTTCTCAAAAGGTCTCATGAGCTACCCATGTTAGTCTGAACACTATGACTATAGGTTTCAGTTTCCAATTTCTAACAAGACACAAGAATTTCTTACTTCAAAATCACAGAAATCCCTGTCCACATTCAAGTCTGAGTTGGACATCCTACAGCAAATTCACAGAAGGGTCACCCTCTCGTCTTTGTTTAAACCATGTCTTTCCACAGTTGTTTACAAACCTGTGCCATCACTTTTTCCCCTCTTTACAAGTACCACATCAACATCTCAAGTCCCATCTCAAGTTCTCTAATAATTTAGTATTTCATAAACTTAGAGTAATCAAAACTTTTCATTTCAAACAATTTTCCCATTACTTCTTTTTCTACTTTCCTGTCTCTCAGCAGGAATTCTATTTCTTACTCAGTACTTTCACTGGCCACTCTACATTTCAAACCAGCAGAATTGTAATACCAGCTTAAGTTTCATAACAAAACAAGTAGAGCTTGGTATTAATTTACTATAAGGAAGATATTTGGATTTCACAAAACCTGGTAAGTACTGAAAACATGAGATTAAATTAACTGGTCATCAGTCTATACCTCATAGACCAATAGAGAAAAGACAAGAAGGCATATACTTGGAAAAAATAATGATCAGTTTTAAAAAGACAAAAATATTTTTAATGGAGATCGTCAAATCATAGACTAAGAATTCTTCATATTTAAAATACTAGCATCCATCAATCTGCAAAAACTTGAGGGACAATGCAAACCTCAACAAATCCTATCAGGAATGCTATTGAGCAAAGGACGTTACAAAAAAATCCTGCAATCAATGTGTTAAAGATAAAAATTAATACAGCCTCAAAGCCTCTGGGACTCCCACGCATTAATCTGAGCCATGTTGAAGCTGTGTCAATTAACAAAATTCCAAGCTAGAAGTGGGTTAACGGAACACATCTCAGGAAACTGAAATAAGTAGTTAGATCAGGGTTTTAAGTAAACTGTCTTTTTGCCAAGGTATCATTCTTTGTGCTCGGAGGCAGACGGCTTGCTCACTTTCTTTTTAGAAAGCTATATTCCTGTCATCTTAATGCAAAGCTAGGCAGAAGTGGTAGACAAACTGAGTAATCCAGTATGTGGTATCAAGTAAGTAAGACAAACCATACGATCAGCTAATTTTCGACCACTCCTTAAGATGATTAGGGAAAACATAGCTGAACAAGGAGAAATCTTTAAGCGTCTGGAAATCTAAAGGGATATAGGATTCTTAGTTGAGCTTAGTATCAGATCATAGACAAACTAGCAGACCACTGAACTACACTGCCATCTTCTTAGGACACATTTTCTTACAACGACTGTCCAGGATGTTAAAGTGTTAACCTAGACTACATGAAGTAATTTCTCCCAAATAAAACACTCCAGAACACCTAAACTTTGAGAGAGGTGCTTCAGTGAAAACAATTCTAGAAAAGTGCCATTAACTTATTTTTCCTACTTATTTCAAACAAATGAATTCTGTAGTTTCATACACTGCTTCAGCTGAGTGAGCCCCTGAATGAGAACGTTACCTAAGTAAGTATTACAAAACAGCTTTGGAGATTATACAGGTGTCCTAGCAGACTTCCGGAGCAGACAACTGATATTTAATCAGTATAACACCATCCGAAACCCTTCATAGGAGTCAGTGTTGCTTCTAAGACCCCAAGAGCTATAATATGACACAAGGCCAGCAGTATTTGTGCAAAAAGGGGGAACAAAGGTGCTTTGCCACTGCATCCTAGCTTAAAAAATTTAGTTTACAAAGTACGGAGGACAACGTGATGTGCTCTCCTACTACACTTTTCTACTTTCCTAAGTACACTTAAGCAATTTATGAAAATGGCCTTTCAGTTTAAGGGTAGTAAGAGGAAAAATAAAAAATAGTAACTATTAACACAGAAGAGAGAAAGCAGAGAAAATCAGCAGTTATAAGAAATTAAAACAAGAAAGAAACCTAAAGATGTGACTTTCTAGTAGACAAGAATTCCTTGACAGAATATTTATTCTAACTGTTAATCTTCATTCAAAATCCATACTTAGCCTGGTCTCAAAATCCTTAACTAAGCTGAGTTGGAACACAGGCTATTTTGAATAGGAAAGTGAGACAGCTCCTTAGAGAAAAGTAGTGTAAGGAGAAGTGGTGCAGATGAAGCTAGAGCTTCCTGCTGACTGCAGTATTTATCACAAAAAAATCCAGCCTCCTTCTATTCAAGGAATGAGCCATTTTCTAGGGATGAGTTTGGTTCTGCATGGTCTATTACAAATTTGCTAAGGGAAAAGCTACAGTTGTTCTTAAAAAAAACCCATAACAACAAATCTGTGGTAAGAAATCCCATGATGAAACATTAGATCACATTCTAAGCACTCAGTGCCAAAAACATACTATAAAACTTTTTCTAAAAACACAAGTCAGCTGAAATCACGAGAATAAAACTTTTGTTTACCCTGCTACAGAGAGACACAGAGGTCGCTGCATCAAGACTTCAAAAGCAAAAGACACTAGCATCTAGTTCAATAGTTTGCACAAAACTGGCTGGAGATGCCCACTCCTCCTTCAAACTAGTAACGTCTGTAAACACCAGAACCAAAACATGACCAAAATTACAGCATTAATCCCTCTGTTCTCTGATCTAACACTAACATTGTAAAGCCATACCTGTTATTCTGCTTCATTTATCTATAGTATCTTATCAGTTACCCTTTTCTCAGTTGTTTTCTCATTTTCCCTCATCTCAACCTGAATCTCTCAAGCTATAGAAGAACTACTCTAGGGTTATTATACAAGAGCAAGGCTCAATGGCAGCAAAACAATTTTAAGGCTGATTTAAGTGCTCTAGTATAAAAATAATAAGAGTTGAGCATTTAGCATTTAGCCACTGAAGATAAAGTCTGATAACAGCCATCTTAAGAATCAACAGTTTATAATAAAAAGTCAGTTTTTCAAAGAAAAAGCACACTAAAGAATCAAAGTGATGCCTAGTGAGTGAAATTTAATGAAACTGGCCAATAACTTCACTCATTTTTCCAATTATTTTAAAGTCTTGGATGTAGTTCTCAATCTGAAGTTCACTGCCAAAAATGTTACTGTCTAACATTTATAAAATGTAAAAAAACCATTTCAGGCACTTCTCCTGCTTTTCCCTTCTCTGTAAGAGCCACGTTCCACTCTTGGTTAGACGTCATGTCAATCAAACGCTATAAATTCGTCTATTTAGTGAGAACTTTTCCACTAAATATTTCATGCAAAAAGTAAAATTTATGTTCAATGTCTTACCTTGAATTAGTGGTATGTACCGTGCTAACAGCTTTGCTCTTTTCTTTTCATATCCTTTCTGAGTGATGTCTCCTAAAGAAATAAAGAAATAAAAATACTGATTTGAACAGTCTTTAAATAAGCCTTCTCATTTTTGTGACAGCTATGATTAAACTCGCCACCTTTGAATCAGTCACATCAGCAAAAAAGACCTGAGCATGTCAGAGAAATTCATGGCCACATACATGCCACTGACACAGTGCTACCTGAAAATAATCATAAGAAAACGAGTGTCTTGGAGGTACACAACAAAAGAATGGTGTTTTTGTCTGCAGCACCTGTGTTGAATCTGATTCTGGCGATATTTACCATAATGCACAATACAGCACAAAACGGAAAGTCAAAAAGCCGACAAGCCTGGCTCTGCACCCTTCTGAGGCACCAGAAACGCCAAATAACCTTGGGCTTGAGAGAACATCCCCTAGCACACCTTTGTAGTGCCTTCCAAACTCTAGGCCATGTTATCTACTCCACACTGTGCAGCAAATCCCTATTTTTGAATTCTAGGAGGTGATAACATCCTTCTAGCACTAGTTTTATTCACAGTTGTCACCCAATATCCCATTCTAAATCTCTATTGCACACTCCACTGGTAAAATGTGACGTGTTTCGCGCAGACTAGAACAACAGCGAAACTTCAGAAGAAACTCAAATTAAGTTTGAGACATTTCAGAATCTCTACTTTCACGATTCTACCAACAGAACATGATGGCTTCATGAAAAAACAGTAGCAAGCTTAGTATAAACATAAAAAACCCAAATCTCATCAAAATTTCACAATCTTTGACTATTTTCTGCATTTCAGCATAGACACAAAAACAGTGATCTCAACTTAAGCCCATTCCCATCTCCCAAAATTCACACTTGCTTGAAGATGGTGAGACACTATGCAGTTCCACTAGCAAAGTAGACTTTTATCCCTCCGTATCTGGTAAATGCATCATAACAGCATGAAATATAACCAAGATTAAAGATATTTTTGAAAACACACTCAAGTAGAAGGTGAATTTTAGAAATGTAGGCAGATAATGAAATTGACTTTAATTAGGACACCAAATTTTACATTTAGATCTTTGCTTCAAGCATCTTCTTCCAGCAACGGAAAGAATATTATCAAAGCGAAATACAGAGAAAAAAGAGGCATGAATTAGATATATATAGATGAAGTAAAACAGTCTGTCTCTGGCCATTTGCTTTCTATCAAACCTAAAACTTTTTTCCATCCTATTCACACGGGGAATCTTATTTCCATCTTATTTATGAGGAATCAAAACTCTAGAAACCATAGAGGAGTTCAATAACAACAAAAAACCCACAAAGATCTTAGCACGCCTCATGCTGAAGTGCATTTAGGTCTTCCATTTGACAGAACTCCAACAATAGCACCTGTGCTATTTCTAAGGCCTCTTTGACCTCACTTGTCAGATGTCCCATAAGAGCTGACAACATGTCCCAGACCTGGGACTTTGCTGAGTATTTGTTTTTAACCGTATCAAAGCTTTCTGCAGGCAATCAGCAGAACCAAGAGTTATGAGGGCAATCCAGAGCAAGACATGGCATGATTTACATGAGATTCATTCCCTTTGGAAATAACACTGTAAAATTACATGTAAGATTCTATGTTACTAGTAACAGCCACTTAATTCACCCAGACAGTGGTGTGGCTTGTGTATGCAGAAGAAGGAACCCCTTCAGTCAGCTTTGACACAGAAAAGTTGTCACTCTGTATTTAAAACATTTCTCAGGTATTTGCCTTATTCTATGAGGACTGATTTTTTTAATTTGTTTTGTTTAAATAATGTCCATAGCAGTGTGGGCTCTAAACACATTTCCTTAAATACCCACTTCCCTCCCACATAAGAGTACACTGCTAACAGAAACAAAGTCACTTCTTTCTATTATTCTCCCTGCAATTAAGTAAATGTGCACCATTTAAAGTTACTGATACTATGTCAAAACAATCAATGACGGCTAGAAGACACTGTTCAAAACAGGTAAAAAAAAGATAGCTGATCCTGCAGTACTTTAATCACTGCAGACATTTCAAACTACAACCAAACAGAATTTGTTAGTCTTTATTCAAACCCATGTAAATATTTCATCTAAAGTTTGGATACAAGACAGAAATGCCTTGGTTATTATTTTTCTTGAACAGAAGAAATATCTAGAAATAAAACTTACATAAATATATATATGTTTGGTTTATAATTACATCAAAACAAGAATAAAATCAAAACAAAAGCCACAAATGCTCAAGCAGATTTATGTGCCTGCAAATAGCTGATCAAAATGATGACTTTAAGTCATTTATACAAAGAAAATAAAAGGATGCTAAAAAGATGCATAATTTTCTGTTATGGAGGAAAAAAACCAAACCCACCAAACAAGAAGCACCACCAGGAAGAATGGTTTATCTTAAAATATAAGTAATCTGGAAGGTTAAAGCAATCTCAACAAATTCTTTGAGTGACAAATGCTGTACACAACAGAAATCTGCCATACCGTAACTTCAATGAGGACAGTAATTTTCACAGCTTCATAAATGTTTCAAGTAATCCTTAATTCAAATGTCTGTGCACATCAGCCACCATGCCAGGTATCACCCAACTGAAGAGGTATGCCATGGAAGCAGCGGATCAAAAGACAGGGTTGAAGAAAGTCTCATTTAAACCAGAATATCTCAAACTTTGGCATCTCACTGCATGTGGTAATTCTTTGATTTTGCTGGAATGCTGACTTGAAGAATTTTCTTTGAATCGGGTTAAGAAAAGTCCAAAGTCAAAAGCATTTCTGTCGACTTTTGCAGCCCCACTGGCAAGCCAGACTTTGCTGCCCAGCAAAGCTTTTCTTTGTTCCTTTCTCAAAAGCTTGGGGGTGGATTCCTCCTGACAATTGCTCCCCACCCCCTTGCCCTCAGAGCCCCACAGTGGGATTAACCCAGCATTTGGGGTTCTTTGTGATCCCTCACCTCTTCCAAAAAGAGCCGCTTAGACACATCTGGTACGTCGGGGCCACAGCTGCTGTCATTTAGCCTCACTTTCTCCCTAGTAATTAGATTACACAAATGCAAGATGAGGTTCCTCAGTCTCAGCAAACCAGCTGGGAAGCCTGGATAAAGTTGGACACTGGATTGAGCTGTTAGTTCTCTGCCTGGAATATCTGACATTGTGTAAAATATGTCAGAGGCTCCAAGAAAACTTACCTAGACAGAGATGAAAGCATTGTCATTTCTTAAAATGATTTATAAAAGCTGGTTTCTTAATTAGTATGAAAAGAATCTTTCATGTGGTTACCCCAAATCTATCCAGGTATGATTTTATTTCACAATGGTAGCACTATAGATGACAGAATCCTAATGCCAAATGAACTAACTAAAAACTGCCTGGATTTTACTGGCTTTTCATGAATTACTTTTTGTTGGCTAATCATCTGCTGGGTTTAAAAGTTTCAACTAGCTTATTTTCAATTCTGAGTTACTTACTTACAAGAATAGGAAACAAGCATATGCTTTACTGCCTAGATCCAGCTGCCATGGCTCATTGCATCACAAAACTGACACACTGCAGAAACCTGACTTGGTAATCTCAACTATTTTATGGTAGTTCTAACCATTGGTAACAATACTTAGCAAAAGCTCTTCTTTAAAAAGCAGGAATTGGGTGTATGTGAGCTATGTGGCTGATAAAAATAAATACAGTCTGCCTAACAGAATATTATTTCCTTGATCATGACCAGAAAAGGACACCCACATGTGCAGCAGCCTCTCCAGTGCACAAATGTACAGGGCAGACCACTACCAGTGCTGGTCCAGCTCCTTTATAGCTTTGCACTCCTGCACCAAGGAGGCCTTGAAAGCTTCCGACAGAGAAGGAAAAATGCAGGCAAACATGCAAGAAAACAATGGACAGCTCACAGAAAGGTGAGCTTGCTATGAAGCGACTTCTCCAGTCCATCAGTAGTGTGCAGTTGAATTCTCTCTGGGAGCAGCTGTAAGAAACCACACGCTGTGAGATATTTGTAAATGAGATGACTGTGTATTAAACATGGATGAATAAAGGAATACATACTAGATCTGCAGGATGAAACCTTTAAGGATCCCACTGTTCCACTACCAGCACAGCCACAAAGTCAGGAATATCAACTATTGACAAATCACTGCGGAAACTTTTGCTAGTTTCTTCAGTACAAAGTGAAAGACAAGGGTGTGAACACTGGCTTCTGCCTGAAGAGGTGGTTCTTGGATGGTTTGAAAAGGCAGGCAAGTTGCCTGCCAAAATCTAACTCAAAAATCACCTGTGCAAAAACTTGAAGTAAATCTCCAGTGTTTCTGGGGACAGGTTGTCACTGTATTTGAAGAGTTGGTAGAACTGGAAGAATCAATTCAGCAGTCCTCATTTCTAATTCTGTTAGACACGTGTGGTAAGTATTTTTAAGTGAAACAACTTGCTGAGCTTTACTTTGCATCATTCTAGAAGTAATATAATATATGCATTGCTACATTTTTTTGACTTCCTTCAAAAAGAGAAGCAACAACAAAAAAAAATCACAAAAACATAATTGCCCTGACATGCTATTTTTGTCCACTAAAAAGGCAAAAATAATCTTGGTATTTCTAAGAACTACAATGAGAGACGAGGACAGCCAGTAACACTTGTTGTAATAGCAGGGGAATTGAAAGATGGTGCTGAGGAACATTGAACCAGCCAGCCTGTAGAAGAAACAGCCTAGTTTATCATGTTATCTGTCCTCCAAACTAAATAACATGCCATCCAGTCCCAAGGAAATTGCTGATTGTGGAAGCTCATAGGAAGAGAGATGTGTTTGATACAAAGGCTGATGACAACAGAACCACAATGGATGATTTGTTTCCTGTGCACAAAACTCTGAAATCACAGCTATTTGAGCACGAAAAGCACAGAGATTGTGAGCTTCTGAGTCATATCATGCATGTGCACTGCATTCTTGATACAGCCTCAGTGAGTGTCAATGAGAAATCATACCCAGCATTAACAGGGAGAAAGTTTCCCAAGCATGCTTCCTGCAAGGGTTTCAGACCAATAGAAATAAGTAGTGCCTAGCAATTGTTGCATCTAACCAACGACGACAACAAAACCATCTAAACAATAGTCCCTATTACAAAATCTCAAGGATGTTTTTCTCTCAAACATAGCTCTGAGAACTGCACTAAGCAAATCCACATTCCTAGGAACATTTATTTTTTCAGCAAGATACATTTCCCGTGCATCAGCAGAAAGCCCTTAATAATCGTAATCAACATGTAAGACTGAAAATGAAGCAAGTATAACAGTAGGATAAAGTTGTTTGTTCATCAAGGGTGAGATGCACAGCTGTGGCCACATATAATTCCAGAAATGAATACTGAGTAATTGTGCTAAGTCAGATCTATATTCTCAATCATATATAACAATCACACATATAACTCAAGCATAGATATATAAAACCACATTTATCTTAAGCAATGTCACAGATCTCCTGTTACCCAGCTTTCAAACTCCAGGCTGTGTCATTTGTTACAGCACCCTGGCAGCCAATGGTTGCTGACACCCTGAGAAAGAACGGAAAACAGAGTGCAAGAAGAGAGTGAGGTGCTGAAATGCAGCAGGGTGGTTGTATTTATGCCAAAACTTGTAGTCACAAGCATGCCCCCCAAGGTTGACACTTAATTGAAATTAAAGTCTCAAATTCAAATATTATGAGGATGTTTCTGGAATCTAGCATTTTCTTTAGAATAAAGGGAAACCTGCACAATTGCATCTGATAAAGGGGTTGATGGGTGAGTGCCCATGTAGCCAAGCTTTACTGTAGCATTGAATCATAGAATCATTTCACCTGGAAGAGACCTTTAAAATCATCCAGTCCAGCCTTTGTCCCAGCCCTATCAACCACTAGACCATTTCCCTAAGTGCAACATCCAACCATCTCTTCAACACCTCCAGAGCCAGTGATTCCACCGGGCAGCCCATTCCAATGCCTGACAATCAGTAAAGAAATTCCTCCTCATATCCAGGCTCAACTTCCCCCAGAGCAACTTGAGTCTGCTGCCTCTTGTTCCATTGCCTGTTACTAGGGAGAACAGACTGATCCCCACCTCACTACAACTTCCTTTCAGGTAGTTGTAGAGAGCGATAAGGACCCCCCTGAGCCTTCTTTTCTCCAAGCTAAACAGCCCCAGAACCCTCAGCTGTTTCTCATATGAAACATGTTCCAAATCCTTTACTAGCTTGGTAGCCCACCTCTGGATCCTCTCCAGCATCTCAAAGCCCTTGTAGAGAGGCCTAAAACTGGACACAGTTTTCAAGGTGTGGCCTCACCAAAGCTGAGTACAGGGGAATTACCACCTCCCTCCTCCTGCTGACAATACTGTTCCTGATACGAGCCTGGATGCCATTGGCCTTCTTGGCCACCTGGGCATGCTACTGGTTGACGTTCAGCTGGGTGTCAATCAACATTCCCAGGTTCCTCTCTGCCTGGCAGCTTTCCAGACACTCCTCCCCAAGCCTGTAGCACTGCTGGGAGGCAGCAGTGAAGAAGAAATGTTCAGTTAAGCCTTCACTCTGGGATGAGAGGACCATGCCCAATGTTTATGATCTCAGGTGCATGAGTACTTGCCACGTGAGTGAGAGGTACCACACTATCCAGCAGAGGAGGGAAATTAAGAGACACTGAGAGGTCACAGTCTTCCCTGGGACTAAAGGTCTGAGCTGACAAAGTTGACTGAGGTCCTACTGGCTTGGAAAATACCAATTGAAAGAAAATAAAAAATCAAAAAACCCCATCCCTGCGAAAACTTTAGTACCCAAATAAAGTTTTGTGGACATTTCCAGAAGATCATCATAAAGCTTACGCTTACTGTTTAAATATGCTTAAAGACTTGACCTAGCCAATATTTGGGAAGATATATTCCCTTCCAAGTCTGTGGATGTGTCTTATAAGAACATGGAATCTGATAGCTGCAAGTAGTTCAAGGTTGAAACGTGATCTTGAAGAAAGTTCCTGAAGATAAATCCTTAAAGAGGAATGATGGAAATACTCTAAAGGATAAGGGAAAGTTAAAAAAACCTTGCAGAAATTAAATACTCTTAAGAAAACTGGACCTATTTCTCATACATTTGCTCCATATACACATCCATGAGCTTCAAGCTTGGCTGCACCAATAGCTTCTGAGGAATGATGGTTCACAATAATTCTTACCAACTCTCAAGACTTATGCACCACTTACATTTAGAAACCAGTACATCCTTCCCAAACCTACTATGCATGCCCACTACAAACTCTGCTACATGTTCTTCTCCCAGATGCCACACTTTTTTCTATAAAACAGGCAAAAGTCAAACCTATCAACAGGTGATAAAGGAACTAGAAGATGAAAATCATTACTTGCAATTAAAGTAAAGGTTTTGGTCCTCTGAACTATGCAGGAGCCAATACTTGCTGCCATTCCTGAGATATGGTCTTGGTAGGTTTGTGTTGTTTAAATCTGATAATCAAAGTGGTTTGGAAAAAAACCCCTCTTCTGTACCTATCTCTTACCTCTACCTGGAAATTGGTGGCCTTATTAATCAAATCAATTCCAAACTAGATCAACATCAACACAGCCCTTCTGTAAACCACGGTGGGTTTTCTTCTCTTTTTTTTAATGCCAGCTGAGTAACCACAATTTTTTCCTGGGCAAATCAGAAGTTTACCACTGGATTCTTTCCCAATAACGGAATTATTAAATCAACAGTACGTTGATAAACCAGCAAGATATCTCACAACTGTCTGTAAGTAGTTTATTAGACTTGATTCCACATTCTTAGCTATCCATATTTTTCCTGTTTCAATGTTAACCTTTGCTTCTTCTCCCAAAATCGTATTAGGAGCTATATTTTCATCACAACTGAAACTCAGAATGAAATAAGTGACTGTATATGGATTAATGGTACTGCTAAACTCAAAGATTGAGTTTTCATTTTCTATTAAGTGTAGCAAGTGCTTCTGTTTCCTACTGTTGTTCTATAAAGCTCATGCTTTGCAATCACAGCTATAAAGAACTTTTGTCATATGTAACCTGAAGTCCATTCTGGCATGCAATATCTAGCGAAAAGTCACCTTTTTTTTCTGCTCTATACAATATATCTTAATTCCAAGACTCATACTGTCGCACACTATTTCAGTCACAGATAAGCTTTATGCATGTTGTCTTTGAAAAGCATAGAAAACTGTAGCTATATGAGAAGCAGATGAAGCTTTAAGATCCAGGAAAGAACACTTCCTTACATTCAAGTTTGAAAGTGTTCAGGAAGGTTATTTCCTGAAGCAAAGACTATTGATTGATGCCTTTGCTTAGCTTGCATATGATTAACTCAGTAAAATATGAAAATATCTTGATTATAACCTATCATTTTATATGAATCTGTTTAAAGTGAAAATAAGTGACATCTGATCATTCCATATGGTGATGTGTTTGACTAACCTACAAGAAATTCTATTTCAAAGATCCTCTTTTAAACATCCTGAGAGTATCAACATGCCTTTAAAGCACTATTAGATGTTTAGCAAAACTAACAACAAGGTATATCTTATTGGCAATTCCTAATTTGCAGCGGGACTTTCACTCGTGTGACAGAATTTAAGCTATCAAAACACTGAACTTGTCTGTATGTAAAACTAGTAACCTTGAGACACACAACTACTTAAATGTAAGCCATTTCATTAAACCTTTGCATATGCAATGAAATCATTGAAACATCAAGCTCTAGAAATCAGACAAGCATTGACTAGCTAATGGCACGACTCAATGACAGGAAGGTAAGAAACTTTACCAGTGTGCTAGTAGCAAAAGACTAAGTTTTCCACTTTGTGCACAATCATGCAACGGGAGTCTATTTTACAATACCATTCATTGCCACATGTTATTTATCTCAGCCTAAATTTAGTCTGATCAAGCCATAGAGAGTTTTGCTATCGACAAAGCAATGCTAAACATTAGAATCAGAAAATTCTATTCTAACACATTAAACCTTTTCACCTCAAAGTTTTAAACCAGTTGCAAGACAGAGGCAATACTTATATTTTACAAAATAGAAGAACAGCCAAAGTGAATGGAATATGCAGTACAGCATGAGAAAAGTCTGTGCATTCCAGGTTATTCTGTTCTGCACAAATCCACACTTGTAAACTGTACATTGAAATACAAGAGCTGCCCCTTTTAAAATATTGAGCTGCCTGACTTTAAGCTTCATCTGTCAGGAGTCAGCATTTGACAGGGTAAAAGGTTAAATAATTGGATCACAAAAGCAACCTGGCAACTTTCCAGGCTGAGTTAGCCCAATTAATGAATTGCTCTTATACCATTTCACTAAATCCTTAAGCTCACTCCACAGGGAAACAGGAAAAGCTCAAATTCTGCCACTTACCTTCTATCACATTAGGACTCTCTGTAGAATATAGAAACAAATTGACAGATGCCAGCTATACACACATCTGTCTGTAGGTGTGGCAGGCTGACCCTGGCTCTTACAGTTTTTAAATAAATTTGCCCTGTTTCATATGTTTTCTTCCAATGAAACATATTCTGATCTACTATTGCATCAGAATGAGAAAAAAAAAAGTCATTAAGTTCACGTTAAATTATTATGTACTTCCCACAGCACATAGAAGCTCCAAAATATAACATTCCCTGCAACTTCATAGCATCAGGCATTATGTATGAAAACTGTTTTTGAAACACTCAGTTGGTTGATGCTCCATAAAGTTGATTAGAATCTTCACCCAGAGGTTATGAACAAAATTTATCAAACCAGACACAGCTTTCATATCTCATTATTATCATGTAAATCAGGAACGTTGCCATCCCTTTAACAAGCTAAGGAAAGCCTGTATTGGGGGAAGCAGTGAAAATCATCTGGTACACAGGGGATATACTGACTGTTTCTCACAAAGGCCAACAAAAGAAGCTGAAAAAAACCCAGACTCATGGTGGTAGACCAATGAAAAGTAACTTTAAAAGACTGAGCTTAAAACTATTTTCTAACACAGCTGAAAATTATTTTAGTAAAATACATAAACAAAAAGCTTTTGAAAGGAAGTTGTAGGCATGCAACATATGGCCCTTTTAAATACTATTAAGAAAATGATATTTCACAATAACAAAAATCTCAGTGCATTGCAGAGATGAAAATATTCAGACTTTTTGCTTGTGACTTCCTAGATGCACCAGGGACACAATACAGAAGTCAAATAATTGCGCCTAGCCTGTAGTAATCAAGTATTGTAACCATTTAGGCTAGAAATAATTGTCTGAACCAAGTTATTTTAACTTAACGCAGTGGGGATGTAGAAGGAAGATGTTTTGCTGCTAGGTACAAAGACACTTTCTTTTACTTGTTTGCATTGACAATTTCTACTGCCTTAATATCTAGAAGCAGTTTCAGACCAAACTCTATACTGTGGTTACTACAAAAGACTCCCTGAAAGTTGCCTCCAAAGATGCACATCTAGAAACAACCAGATGTAGAAGTGAGAGACCATAAAGAAAAAACCCCATTTCTGTAATACTTTTTGCCACAACTTCAATACATATTCCTCTCCAGTAAAATTATGAAGAGAAAAAAACCTATTGGCTAGACAGAATTATCTCTGCATAATTCAGTTAACTAATCACAAAAGAAAATTCATATTTAACTTGGTAATAAATGCCTTATATCACAAAGCCATCCCTTTCCTTGAGAAATGTGTGTGTAAAAATAAAAGAACATATGTGTAACATTTAATGCTGTTTGAAGCTGTTAAGTTGCTGTAAGCCCCTTTCTGATCCAAAGAGCCAATGCTTTTTCCTTTCATATCCTTCCCACATGCATTACATTAAGCACAACGATTAATGAGCAAGACAATGATACATTGATTTTTCTTTTTTCTCTCTGCTAATACCCAAGAAGTTACCCCATCAACTGCAGATGCTCTACAAGCAACTGAGCATGTCCTATTTACCAGTTGCTAAAAACTCATTCATACATTGGGAACAACCACAAAGGCAACAGATGCCCTTTAGGCCCTATATACAATACTAAAGATGGAAACAGCCTTATTCACAAATCATTGGGAAGATCCATCTCATTAATTAGACAATGAAAGTCTTTTAAAACCCCCAAATACACAAACCATGGCACGATAGTCAAAATTCATGGAGTACATTCAAAACATACAATAGAAGTCACATAACCTGCAATACCTAGACCATATGCAACCCAATTTATTTCAATTTTTAACTATAAAACTTTTTCAGTGGATTTCCAAGTCTCTGCTTCAGATCTGATTAGTTTCCTGACATGTTATTACCACACCCTCCCATGCAGCACCAAATCATGTTTTCAGAGGAAAGGACAAAAGAGATTTAAAGTTGATCTTGAAATAACTTGGTCAGGGTAGGAGTGGCTACCAAGATAAGTTTTACTAGGAATGCAAACACTTCGACTTTTTAAAATAAAAAGGTAGTGTGTATATATATAGATATTAAAAAAAAAAAATCTTTATTGTTTTCCATAGTAAAGCTACAAAGTAACATAATACAATATACTTTTACTAGGAAATTAGGTCTCACTAAAAGACTTTACACTGGACCCACATAAATCACCTGATGGGATCACAAAGAAACAGATGAAGTGATTCAGAATTCCTGGCTGAACTACAAAATAATAAACTAGACTGAAAAACTGAAAAAAAGAAACCAGCTGAATTATTCACAGATGCATGCAGAAAAGCAAGCCAGCTGGTGCACACAAACAATCCCTCATGACAGGAGAAAAAAACCCCATCAATCCCTATTACGACCGGAACACTTCGGTGCTTACAATCTTGGGAAGCCCCACCATGGGTCCCTACAATGGTTAAACTTATTTACATGTTTTTCTAGCTACAATACTACTTATTAAGTGCCTAGCTGAGGTGAAGAACCCATAAATGATCAGCAAAGTATTTCCCTGAATCCAGGACTTGAAAAGTGCAAGAACACGGCTTGTAAAGGCCTTTGTGATTACTCATACACGAGCACAGTGCTTTTCCAGTCAAACTTATTACACAGCACATGCCATGTATCTGTACAAAGCCAGCAACTGTGAGCACTCACAAAAATCAAACCCATTATCTCACTCCAACTTTCTGTGTAGAAGGTTCTTATCAAAGACCAGAACCATCCCACCCCACCTCAGACTCCCACGGGAGCTGGCCATTGACAAGTGACTGCTTTATTTCTGCATGCCTCCCTGTTTGCTCAGCGCAGCCGTTCCTACTTAATGACCAGACAGGAGCCACCAGTTTGGTACCCAGACTGGGAAAATCCGTTCCTCAAAAGGAAGAAGCTGATTTATTTCCAAATGTCTTTATACCTTTAACTTTACTAGAAAAAGATCTTCCCTTAGAAAAACATTCAGATGTCTATTTTCTGATGAACTGGAGCTCTGCCTGAACAGCAAGAACAAGAAGTTGTCATTTCTGCCACCTGCAATTTTTCCTGATTCACCTTGTTAGACAGAGGCAAAGGGAAGCCAAGTTCAGTATCTGTAGTCTTAGATGCTCAAGCCCACAACCAGCAACCTGTTTGAGGTTAAATGCAACACACCGCTACCACAGTGCTGCTGAGGCAGTGGGTAACCAGTAGCATTTTATGCAAAGCATAGTTTTGTTAAAACCAAAGTAGTGAAATGCATCACTTGTATTTCATTAAATGCTGAATGTTAGAAACTTTTTTTTTAATTGGCTGCTAAAGAAATACAACGTATGTTAAGGAGAAAAACTGAAATAACTCCAGTAATAAACCAAAAGATTTCCAGAATTTCATGTACAGTGATACACAAAATTAAAGGCTACAATGTGTCTGAAAAACTCTTTTGAAGTAAAATACTCCTTCTTACCATTGAAACAATGATCTAGAAGAGGTTCAAAGTGACTTGTAAAAGGAAGCCAAGGAGGACCACTACAGCAATAAAGCTCCTTTCTGATAATTGTCATCATGAATTAGGTAAGGGAAAAAATATTGGTGTGTCCATTAGACCCATTTAACATTACAAAAACATATCTACTGGCAAATTGATCATCCTCTCTGTAATGTTCTTTTGTACGGAAAACTGAATATTCAAAACCTAAGGAAAAAACCTTGGAATAACAACTGCATTTGGCTTCTGCTGCACATTTAGTAGAAAAGTTCCTCAACGATTCACACCTTTTGCCTATCTTTTCAGAAATCCATTTTAAAAATAATTTAGAAATCTATAGCTGCAGATAAGCCCCTGAGAGGACTGCACTACTACTCAAAATGTAGCATACACAGAACGCACTACCTGTTGAAAAGAACGTTTTCCTGCCAAATTCACATTGCCAGCACAAGGGAGAAAGCAATCCTCCATGAACAGCATCAAGGACTTTTGGAATAAATTGGCCCAATCAGTTTTTTCAGTCATCATTATACCCCAAAATATTCTGAAACACTGACACAGGCTTAGCTGCTAAATTCCATCTTAATGATGGAGGGAAGTCCTACTTCCTTAGTTAGGACTGATCCAAACGTAATACTTACTTGGTAAGTTTTTTAACATAGTAAGAAGAGCAGGTCGGCCAATGTCACCTGTTTTTTATTCCAGAATGTAGCTAATTATTATTTAAACAACTCTGGAAACATTGCTATTTAATTTAACAACTTGCCTTTACATTAATAAAATTAAAAGGTTTGGGGTTTTTTTTCCATTATTCTAGAACACAAATCCACTAATACATAGATTTCAGAATGACATGGCACAGAACACCAAGACTTCACGCAATTCACCTCATCAACCTGACCAAGTACTTGGCTATGCCTGAACGCATTTGCTACTCACATGGTATGCAAAGTCTGATTCAAGTGAACTATTCTGTATTTTTCCTTTGATTTGTGCCATTTCCTCATTAGAGAAGTGTGTTCAGTGAAATCTAATCCCCTTTTAGAAGCTGCAGATGAGTGAATTAAATTGCAAAAATAACGTAGCAAGAGTAAGGAATGGACTAGCAACTCAGCCAGGAAATCAAAACTCGAGGGAAACCCCACAAAGAACTTGCATGGTTATCTCTCTTTACTGATTATAGTCTACTCAAGACTATGTGACAGTTTCTTATTTCCTTTCTCTGTTACTCCCACACTCCACTAGGACCTTGAGATATACATATGTCTCATCAAGAACATCAGCAGCATCATCTTGAAAATTCTTCTCACTGCAAACTTACAAAATGGTGCACTTCCAGGATGAAGTTTCTAACTTCACTGGGAATCTAGCAAATAACTACTTTTCTCTAAGTATTCACACATTTTATCTATCTGCTTAAATTAAGAGATCAGACTTATCCTTCATTTCATTGGAATGTAAATGGCAGCTAAAAGATTAGAAAAGCTTTTTCCTGCTGTAATCTTGTGTTTGCAATTCAAGAGTTCCCAGCTTACACAAACACAGAATATTTCAGTGTTGGGAGTTATGACAGGTGACCTGCAGGTTTGAGAAAGATAGTCTATAGTTGGGCCAAATGCTGAAAATTTACTAAAAATGCTGCAATTCAGAAAGTGGTCATATTTAGAATTAAGTTTTTGAAGCTGTATCATTAAGCTGCTTCTTAAATCATTCCCTGTGGTTTCTAGCTATCCTAGCCTTTTACTATCATATCACTAACCCAATACCTCTGTTTTTTCAGGGATTCCCCCATGGTATCTATTCAGTATTTGGTTCATAGAAATAAGCTGAATTCTCAAGCCTTCCCTATTCACATAGGTCTCATTTTGCCCCAGGATATGCTCTTCTATTATCTGCTAGATGCCTGTATAACCCTATACATCCTAATCCCTTCCAAATCATCCATTTAATGGTTCTCTCAAAGCTATGGATGGTTCCTTATAGGTTTCCTAAAGTCTTTTTCCTGTATCTCAAGCTAAGCCTTCATGAAATAATTCTTCCTTTCCCACTCCTAGCACTACTGAAAGATTAACATAGAACCTGAGAATAATTCCATCTGGAAGGGGCCTGTGCAAGTGTCTTGTCCAAATGTTTTGCCAAAAGCAAAAAAGAGGTCAGGCTGGGTTGCTCAGATGTCTGCTCAGTTGGATTTTGAAAATTGCAACAGAGGCTAAACAGCCTCTCTAGGGATTCTGAACACTCTCATGGTGAAAGGCCTAATCCTTCTCCTTATGTCCAGACAGATTTCTCCTGCTTCACTTTAAGTCCATTGCCTCTCATTGTTCTTTCATGCACCACTTTGAAGTGCCTGGCTCCATCTTCTGGATACTTACTTGGAAATAAGGGACATCAGCATCTCAAAGATCTTCTCCAGTAGCCTCTGCCCTCCTTTTTTTAAAGGGCTGTCAAAAGCAAACTGCCCTCAGTTGCTGTATTTAAAGCTTTCTCCTCCAGTGGACATGGCTTAACATTCTCAATTATGTCCAACAAAAAGCATATAGCATTTTCTATCCCTTCCCTATGCTCAATAAGGAATTCATTCTATTACTAACCTATTTGAGAAATATGGAATTTCAATATGATTAAGCTCCAATATTTCTTGTCCCTTGTCCTTTATATAGTTATTCTTCTTTCAGTGTGAGCAAGTCATACATTTTGATGATTTTTGTTATATTTGTGCCCTGAACCTAATTTTTTTAACTATAGAGAATATCTCTTTATCCATTATTTTAGTCTTTGTAGCATTATTACCTCACCTGCCTTCAGTTTTGCAAACTAAAATTGCTCTAGCCATTACAAATCAAGCCTCTGGTTTCTTGGTGGACAGTTTCTTACTTTCTTGAGTCTGGTAAACAGCTCTTCCCAAATTGGGATGAAGATGATGACTACTTAGACAATTATCTGTATTGTCAGATCTTGTTTATTCAAATTACAATGATTTCTTCCTGATGAGCCACCAAGACAAATCTCATACAGAAGCACTACACAGCCTATTGCTCAATCCCCTCCATGCACCCCCCGCCCCCAACCTTCCTTAGGATGGTGGAGACCTCAGCAAAATGGGCGGAAAAAGGATAACCAAGGGCCTTATCGATTGAGACAAGGGCAAGGAGGGCTTGCTGCCAATTATGGTTCCTGGCAAATTAGACTCCACTACTCGACTTAGAGAGGAAAGTAAGGAAAGTTTATTCTACTGCCTACAACAAACAGAACAGGTAGAAAACAAGAACAGAGCAGGATGATGAGATAAATACAACCAGCACTTTAAGATCTCCTTCCTTCACCCCTCCCTTCTTCCCAGGCTCAGCTCCCTGCTCCCAATACCTCTACCTCCTCCCCTTCAGCAGTGCAGGAGGACAGTGAATGAGGGATGTGGTCAGTCCCTCATAGATGGTCTCTGCTGCTTCTTTCTTCTCAGAGCAGAAGCACTCCTCACATTCTCCTGCTCCAACACAGGGTTCCTCCCATGGGACATGATCCTTAACAAACCTCTCTGACATGAGTCCTTCCCAACAGCTACAGTTTCTTCTCACAAAGTCCTCCTGCATGGGACTCCTCTGTAGCCAGCAGCATTCTGGGCATCTTCTGCTGCAACGCTGCCCTCCCACAGCTTCCTCTGGGCACAGACACTAGCCCTGGCATGGGGTCCTCTACAAACTGCCAACAAATCTCAGCTTCACCACTTCTCTCTGCAGGTTGCAGGGGTACAGTTGCCCTCACACTGCAGGATGGGGGGCTCTGCTCCAGCATACATCTTCCTCTCTTCCCTCACTGACCTTGGGGTCCACATGGTCACTTCTCTCTCCTCCAACTGCTTCCACCACCACTCAGAAAAGAACAGGAAGAACTCGCCTCTTTCAGCTGCTGCTTCTTAAAAAGTGATCGTGGAGGTGCCCAATTGGCTCCGGCCCAGAGGTAGGTCTGACTCAGAGCCAGGGAAACTTTGAAGCAACTTCTTACAGCAGCCATCTTTACAGCCCCTTCCCCATTACCAGAAATGGCTTCACGCAAACACATAACAAGCATTCACCTGCTGTTCATCGGCAGCAGACCAATGCAATGCCTGCATTACTAAATCAAGTCTCAAAAGATCATAGACCTTCTTCAAGGTGCACTTGCAGTTCCAATAGCTGCAACAGGCAGGAGAAGGTCCCCAAAGTCAGTAAGTAGATAATAGAAGAGGTCAGGTTAGACAGGTATGTCAATTCCCAAGCCAAGGCCAAAGGACACTAACAGAAAGAGGGTTAAAGAACACAGATTAATTTCTTCAACTTTGGTCAGGCAACACACCTAGTCTAACTGCATAGGTTACTGTTGCTGAAAGATGTAGCCCTGCTTACAACTCCTAATGATTTCGACCCTCCTGTATGTCAGCTGCAGAGTTCATGTGATCACTAAGTACGCTCAATGAAATCACTAACCTGGGGAGGTAACAAAGAGGCAGAGCCATTCACTTTGTGTCAGGTAAGTCTTTTGTTCAGTTCAACTTTTTTTTTTTGGCAGCAGCAAACTGTTAGATCTTCTTAGCTGCTACAGGGTATTTGGGTCCTTATTTTCACTTTTGATTGGTACAAGGAAATACCAGTATCAAGCACACAGGAAATGTAATTGTACTAGCACAACCACGAATGTCAAAGCCAGGCAACTCATTCAAGAGGTTTTTCATCTCTCATACATGTGCTCTCTCCATCTTCTTTTGCATCTTGCTCATGTCCATACCATGAAGCTTTATCTAGAGCTCATGTCAAATTGGGTGTGCATGTTTTGTGCTGTTATTAATGCAAGTGCTGTTGAAAGGACATTTAAATATGCCGGAAATTGTTTCAGTTCATTAACAGGGCGGCTGAGGAGGGGTGCGGCAGCATAACTATTTTTCACCTTGGCAAATAGGCAAGGGGTGTGGCTGCACAAGGCAGGATTGCAGCTGGAAGAGACAGATCTGCTCCCCTTCTGTGTGCCCCAAAAAACTGCTTCTGCCAGAACTCTGCACTCCAGCACTCAGACCCCTCCAGAACGAGAGTGAGATACACCTAGGGAACAACAACACTTCAAGGGAACAACAACATGGGATGGGTGAGGATTATTAGTTTTCTGTGAAGTGAATAAACTGAATTGGCTGATAGAAAGGCCCATTGAGTCCCACAGTTATCAGACAGGATAGCATCCTGTGGGTCTGAGTGCAAGAAGAAACACCAAGCAGCAGGGGACTACACCTTCTAATCTAACCCTGTGTCCTAAGCCACTGCTGAAATACCAAAGTTCTTAATCTTAATAGTGAATACTTTCATCTTCCTCAAGCTTTTCTGTTACTACCAGCTTTCCCCCACAGCTTCTTAACAGTGATCATTATTAACATTACTAATCACTTAATTGCTTGGAATCTCTCTATTAAAATAATGAGACTGAAAGCAATTCCTTTAAAACAGTACTCCTCTATGAACTTTAGAAAGTTCATGTATCTGATGCTGTAACAGTGGAGCCTAGTACAAAAAACACCCCACCACACGCAATGCTTCCCTTCCCAGTACTAACATAGAAAGTCTGACTGCTGAAAATACAATTTTAGACAAACATTGAAATTACAAAGACAAACATGGGAGTTTGAAAATATCATACTTAAGCTTGTTCATTCAATCCCTTGCATGCAAGCACTGGGAAAATCTACATGACCACATTTATTTTTCAACATGATTTCTGACTCATCCAGTGCACTGAAGAGACATTGTTCAATGAACAGAATATTGAATAGGTTTGTGTTTTGTTTTTAACTCTTTTGCCAAGATAGAACAGGCTTCAGAATGCAAGAGCCCATGAACAGGAAGGTCATGGTTAGGGGTATAGATTGGGGGTACTTGTAAAGGAGTTACTAGGCTTACACCATATGTTCAAACTTATTCATCCTAAAATAGAAAAATCTACATTTATTTATACTAAAAATGGTCTCATTTAGCTATGTTACAGCTTGAAAACCCACCTGATTCTAAATTCAGATTTAGCCTGATCATGGACTTATTTCAAAAGTCCTACCAAGACGTCCAGCAGCCACCTCTTGTTGCTGTGCAGAACCCGAACCAGCAACAACCTGTTAAACACCTAGGGCTGGATGCAACACTGAAAGAAGGACCACACAAGAATGATAAAAAAATTTATAAGAGATGGCACTGCATGTGCTGAAGCTGATATCTTCAAAGATAACCCCTGGATATGGTTTCACACCACATAACCCATATTAAAATAGTTTCCAGACACATGTAGAATAAATCTATCTACTGGTAAGTTTTTACTCAATTTCTTGCACTTAAATTTAAGAAACTGAAACATTAAAAAATTTCCACATGGAAAACTCATTAGCAGTGAAATTGTCCTGGTTCAAAGCAATAGGTCTTGACATTTGCCTCGAAAGCCTTGGCAAACTGAAGGCACCACTGACACGACCCTTCCAAATGCTCTGTTACAGAGGCATTTTTTCGACTACAAGGTTAGATTTAACAGTAGCACATTAAACTACTTGATGTCTACATTCACTTCAGCAAATCTGTAAGCTTCAGAACAAAGACAAAAACACCAGAGGTACATGCTAAAGTGCTGCTTGCTTTTTCCTTCAAAGTTCAAGTACATGGGCTTCCAGGCAGCATATGAGCTGGGGATCACACAAGATGGTGGGATTAACGCCAGCCCAAGAGAGAGGGCAACATGATGTAGATGATATCCACTCCATGTTGTAATACTTGCTCCATCTAAGCTTACTCAGCAGGCTAAGCTGAACTCCATTTGCAGTACAAAAGTTCTTAAAAAAAAAAAATCTGTTTTGCAGAAGTGCTTAACAAAAGTACTTGGTGTTTTTTTATTTAAGCAACCAATACAGTCTGAACGCTGCACTTGCAGGAAAGCACTGCAAAGCCATGCAATCAAGATTTACTTTTTACTTTTTATTGTCACCAGAAAGGGCTGAGACACAGCCATATATCCACACAAATGCCAAAAATAGACTGTCCTGGCTGAAAGTTGTGATCTGTAGTTATCTTCCCCCCAGTATAACAGTCACTACATAACATACAGTTATGACTCAACCACACCTCTCACGACAGTGACTATTTCAATTACCACCAAGACTTTAAAGATTTTTTAATATAAATGAAATGTACCAGCATTTTTTAATTGATACCCCTAATCATGTTGAAATTGTTTGAATAATTGGCTTAAACATTCATGAGACAAACTCATTCCTGTTCACAATGGACAAATGCTTCAGGGTTCTACGTTATTTCAGATTGGAACAAAGAAGCCCTTACACTGCTAATACAAAAAACCCTCCAGATGCTCTTAGAGTTAAGGATTTCAAATAGCTATAATTATTCCCTTCATTTTGACTGATGATCAGAAGACACTTTAATGGCCTTACTGCATCATATCAACAGCTATGGAATTTTGAATCAATGAAACTCCTGTTAATCTAATATGTAGAAGCTGCCGATGTGACCTGTACAAATCCTCTTTCCCTTGTCTTGCCCATCCATCTAACTTGATTAGGTTTCTCAAGTTCCTCAGCCTTCTTCTCTCCAGTCTTGATAAAGATGAGGAAAAAAATCCACCAGAACTACTGTCCACTTCTCTACCATGACTTTTATTAATTCATGAGAACATTTTGCTTTTTACTCCTGGAAAAAATAGGCTCTTCAGAGGTCTGGTATGAGAGCCATAAAAACCTACATCCTGAGTTCCCATCAACCTTCCCATTGTCCATTAGTCCGACAAGTTTAAATAAAACTGTGTTTGTTCAACACAACTTTCTTGTAAAGAAGGTCTGGCAGTGTTATCACAGTATGTTTTAATCTAGACCATTATTTCTCCCAGTTTCTAGGTAACTGTTATTATATTCTCTGTAACAGGATCTGGAAATTTTAGGTAATAAGCTCCTATTAGAAAGTGACAAGTAGCTCTTCAGTCCTCAGAAGAAAAATACACATCATTTTCTATAGGGACAACTCATGGAATAACCTCCCAAGCTATCTAATGGCATTCTCCTTAAATTTTTAAGTAACAGAAAGGGGACAAATAATAAATGGCTATATTTGAATACTCTGATATTACTGTAAGTAATACAGCCAAGATTAAAGGAACTCAGCTCTTCCATTAGAGCTCCAGTCTCCCAGAGCTTGAGCTGCCACTAAGCTCAGACAGTAGCTTTATTATTTTCATTTAGATTTCTTTTACTCCTGAAAAATGTGTTTAGTGTGATCTTTATACTACCGCATACATATATTTGTACAAGGTACTTTCTTTGCAAATGCAACTCCTTCCCCAAGAAAACTGTCTTGGCATACTATTGTTAACAGCTCCATTTTTCAGCTGCGTATCTGGAATTTTAAATGTCCCAATATCCCTACGCTACAAAGCTTTTCTGATGTTTCCAGCTGTTGTCTTCGTGTGTGCCTTGGTCTGTATGAAAACAACTGAAGCCAAACAATCCTATATTCACTACAGTTTTGTGGCTAAATCATCCCGTGCTTCAGAAATGAGATCATAGAATCATCGAATCATAGAATGGTAGGGTTAGAAGGGACCTTTAGAGATCATTTAGTCCAACCCTCCTGCAGAAGCAGGTTCACCTAGATCAGGTCGCATAGGAACATGTCCAAGAGGGGTCTTGAAGACCTCCAAGGAAGGAGACTCCACAACCCCTCTGGGCAGCCTGTTCCACTGCTCTGTCACACTCACAGTGAAATAGTTTTTGATGCTCCCTTTTTAGCTTCTCTCAGGAACAAAGGCATTGTAAGTTTTCTGTACTTAGCTTATTTGTCAACTTTATCAGTGTGCATGTCTTAACCCATAAAATTGTGGTTTTAAAACACCCAAAAATTGACAAAAGTGGGTAATAAGTTCAAATCCTCATACATTTCTGTTAGATACTTAAGTGTTTTTTCAACAGCTAAACTGACTTAATCATAAATTTAGAAAGTAATTTTAGTTCCCAAATTATGAAAGATATTGAAAGAGTTTAAAATTCTAAAGCTTTTACAGTTGCCAAGGTTCCTGGCCCCGATAGTCTAGAAAGCAACATTATTTTAACCTTCCTCCCAGAAGAAAGACTGAAATCAAGAAATTCTGATTATTAGTCCTCAGAATCGTAGAACAGTTTGGGTTGGAAGGGACCATAAAGCTCATCTCCTTCAAACCCCTCTGCCATGGGTGGGGACACCTTCCACCAGATCAAGTGTTTCAAACCTGCCCTTGAACACTGCCAGGAATGGGGCTGACGCAGCCTCTCTGGGCAACCTGTGCCAGTGCTTCACCACCCTCACTGGGAAGAATGTCCTAACACCTAATCTAAATCTCCTGTCCTTCAGTTTGAAGCCTGGTAGAAGCACTCTCCCTCAGTTTGTTCTCCCGGCAGAAGTACTGCTGGTTCTCTACATCAATGTGTAAAAGGCAACAGACTGTGTTTTCCTGGCTGGTTTTGAAGCAATAACCACCCAGTGCAAAGGGTTTCCTTGTGTCTCACTCTCCCATCTTACCTGGGTAGCAGAGGACTGCATTTGGCAAACAGCTGCAACTTTCTAAGGCACAAAAATCATTGCTGAGGTCCATCTGGGAACAAACTCCTACACAATCTTTAAGTTCTTTCCTGCCTAACATTTCTAAGTATTTAGTGCAAGACAACAAGCCTTTTTCAGAAAGAAAAAGAAAGCCTATTTGGAACTGATCCTGGGAAGAGAAACAAATAGAATAAAAACTTCTTCTCTGCGTGTCATCTGCTTTAAGTTGATTTCCAGCTGCACTGTCATCTTGAGTCAGAAAGGAATAATATGTTATTAGGTTTTCCTTCATCCAGTAAATAAATAAAGTAATAGACAGCAAGACACCGGGCAAAAAGAATTTATACTATGTAAGTATTGAGATGTTGAAGCAAAGAGAATTACTATTTGGAAAGTAACCAGGATGAAATTTTTTACAATTAGGGTGGTGAAACACTGGAACAGGCTGCCCAAAGACGACGTAGATGCCTCATCCCTGGAAACACTCAAGGCCATGTTGGACAGAACTAAGCAACCTGAAATAGTTGAAGATATTGCTGCTCATTGCGGAGAGGGTTGGACTAGCAGACCATTAAAAGTCTCTTCCAACCCAAACCATTCAATGATTCTATTTTATGATTAAATTCAAGTAGTAACTGGAATGATGGTGGTTCCTGCTGGACACAGGACTCCAGATGACTCACTCAGGCAGAGTAGAGGGGAGAAGAACCTCCTTCAACCTGCTGGCCACACTCTTTTTGACGTATCCCAGGATGCCATTGGCCTTCTTGGCCACGAGGCCACATTGCTGCCTCATGGTTAGTTTATTATCAGCCAGCACTCCCAGATCGCTCTCTGCAGAGCTGCTCTCCAAGCAGGTCAATCCCCAGCCTGTACTGGTGCATGGGGTTGTTCCTCCCCAGATGCAGGACTCTGCACTTGTCCTTGTTGAATCTCATGAGGTTCCTCTTTGCCCAACTCTCAAGCTGGTTGAGATCCCGCTGAATGGCAGCACAGCCTTCTGGGGAATCAGCCAGTCCTCCCAGTTTGGTGTCATCAGCCAACTTGCTGAGGGTACACTCTGTCCCCTCATCCAGGTTGTTGATGAAGATGTTGAACAAGACTGGCCCCAGAATCGATCTCTGTGGAACTCCACCGGCCACAGGCCTCCAACTCGATTCTGTGTCATTGATCACCACCCTCTGGGCTCTGTCATTGAGCCAGCTCTTGATCGACTTCACTGTCCACTAATTCAAGCCACATTGCCTGAGCTTTCTGATGAGGATATTGTGGGAGAAAGTGTCAAAAGCCTTGCTGAAGTCAAGGTAGATGACATCTGCTGCTCTCCCCTCATCTAATCAGCCAGTTATGTCCTTATAGAAGGCTATCAGGGTTGGTCACACATGATTTCCCCTTGCTGAATCCATGTTGACTCCCCTTGATAACCATCTTTTCCTTCATATGTTTAGTGACTACATTCAGGATGAGTTGTTCCATCATCCTTCCAGGTATAGAGGTGAGGCTGACCAGCCTTTAGGTTCCTGGGTCATTCTCCTTGCCCTTTTTGAAGACTGGAGTGACATTGGCCTTTCTTTAGTCCTCAGGCACCTCACCTGTCCTCTATGACAGTTCAAAAATGATGGAGAGAGGCTTAGCAACCACATCAGCCAGCTCCCTCAGCACTCTAGGATGCATCCCATCAGGTCTCCTTGACTTATCATAGAATCATAGAATGGTAGGGGTTGGAAGGAATCTTTAGAGATCATCTAGTCCAAATCCACTGCCGAAGCAGGTCTCCCTAGATCAGGTCACAAAAGAATGTATCCAGGCAGGTCTTGAAGACTTCCAGGGACTACACAACCTCCCTGGGTAGCCTGTGCCAGTGCTCCATCACCCTCACAGTAAAATCGGTTTTTTTCTTACGCTTAAATGGAACTTTTTGTGTTCCATTACCCCTTGTCCTGTCAGTAGATGCAATAGTAAAAAGGGATGCCTCAACCTCCTGACATCTACAATTTATATAGTAATAAATATTAATGAGATCCCCCTGCAGTCTCCTAACAGCCCCAGTCCTGACAGCCTTTCCTCATAAGGAAGATGCTCCACTCCCCTCATCATCATGGTAGCCCTCCACCGGACTCTTTTCAGCAGTCCCCTGTCTCTCTTGAGCTTGGGAGCCCAGACCTAGACACAGGACTCCAGATGAGACCTCAACAGGTCAGAGTAGAGGGGAAGGAGAACCTCCCTCAACCTGCAGCCCACATTCTTCTTGATGCATCCCAGGATGCCATTGGCCTTGACCACAAGGTTACATTGCTGGCTCATGTTTAGTTTATAAGCCTTAAGCTTGCCCAGCAAGCCTTTAATCTCTTCTTCATCCACCCAGGGCAAGTCCTCTGCTGTTCAGGCCATCCTACTGTCCTTGCTGGACTGGGCTTCCCGAGGGCTGGCCTTGGCTGTAAAGACTGAAGCAAAGAAGGCATTCAGTAGTTGAGCCTTCTCTGCATCCTCGGTCACCAGGGCACCCTCTGTGTTCAGCATTGAGCCCACATTCCCCTTAATCTTTCTTTTGCTGCTGATCTACCTGAAAAAACCCTTCTTGTTTTCCTTTTACATTCCTGGCCAGGTTAAATAACACTTTTACTGCAATCATTCTACCAAATACGATATTCAATGACAATGACTACAAACAAGTTCTCAAGTTTTGAGGTTCAGAATTTCCCTTATAAAAGGGCATTAAGAACTTATTTCATATGATGAACACAATTTTGATAACATGAATACTGCATGAGTCATCAATCTATCCAATAGCACCCCTCAGTCACCACAGGGAATTACCTCATACCAATTAATAATATCTCTTTATTTCAATTTGTCAAAACATGGCTTGTTTTAACACAGCAAGGCTACCATTTGTTTTGATTTAGCCAACGTCACTTTCATCACACACACTAGTTATGGGATCAGTGAATAATAGCCAGAAATCAAACAAACAGTGAGGGACAGCAAGGAAAGATTGAATCGCTCACAGAATATGTTTGCTAAATCTCTTCTTAAGGGAAATATCTGCCCAAAGTTGTGAGACTACTGTTAATTCCTCCCCTTATCCAGAAGGGCCTATCCTGCCATCAAACTTTTCACTGAGCACATGACCATATTGCAAACATGATACCAGAGATGGCTATTAACCTGCATGCTCCAAGAGCTACCACCTACCTCACTGACCTCTATTATTCAAAAAACATCCACTTAACATAAAATAACATTAAACATACAGATGAATATCCATGATTCAGTTTCTTGGTCTTCTCAAACTGCACCAATACAGTAAGCATGACTGAAGCACTGCAAGGTATGGCTCCAAGTTAAGCATAAAGCATCTACTGGTTCACTTCATTACTTACAAATATCCACTAGAAAAAGGTAAACCCAGCAAAAAACTCCTGGCCTATCATTAGCATCGAAGAATTTGAACATAGTTGGATAAAACCAAGAACAAGCTCTTTCCACAGTCAAGAAAAATCTACCTACTTGTACCACAACAGCAACTAAAATGGCCTAGTCGTGAAAAGAAACAACCCGAAGAAACAAAAAAAGCGCAACTCTGATGCAAGAGCTTGCCAAGTGGAAGATGCAATGAAGTGCAGTAGGGCACAGAAGACACATTATGATCACAGGAACAAGTTGTCAGATACTAGCTATGCACAAGTTTTGTGTATTACTTGTAAATTATTTTTTCTCCTCCTGGTGCATGCCAGACAACACCGGTCCTGCCAGGAGAGAAGGGTCAACAATATAGCAGGTGGCTAAGTACCTACACAGACAGTGAATCTGTCAAATCTTATAGTTTCCATTTTTGAAGTGTAAGACTTCATTTATTTCTTATTACTGTCTACCATTTACCGATTTTCACTAGGCATCCTGCTGTTCTGTCTCCTCAAATCAGTCTGTGTGCTACTTTCACTATCACATCTATGTTTCTGCAACACACAGACTTATCTCAAAGTTTTAAGACCCATTTGCTGGGGTAATTTGCTGAGGTAAAAGTATTATACACCAAGATTTACACACAGTCATTTTATTACTTAAAATATTATTCATAATCTTAACAGTAGTGTAAGATTAGGATAGCAAGCCACAGCTGTAAGTGAATATAGAAGATCCCTGCAAACAGAAGTTAACAGCTTAAGATGGACAGAAAGTCTTAGGAACTGGGAATCATGCTGATGCCTCTAGCACAATGCTGTCAGATTGTGGTTGATTATTTCATTTTCCAAGTGAGAATTCATACAGCTAGTCATAGTTTTTATCACCTACCCTGGAAAAGGAGAACAAGTGAAGCTCTTTCTATAGACCTGGTAAGATCTGTAGCCTATTAGCCAAGCACATTAATGACAGGGTTACAAGTTATTCCACGTAGTTCTGGTTCCTTTCTCGCTGGAAAACTATGCAAGCTTTCTCTGGTTTAGCATGTGCTGTGCCACAAGCTTTCATTATTAACAGTATGGTAAAAAAAAAAATACACTTTCACAGAAAAACAAAAGGGCAATAACCACAGTGCTAACTTCTGTAGATTTGCATCCTATGGTCTCTGGAACAGCCCCCGCCTCCTGCAAACAGCTCTGTTACAAAGTATTTCCAGCACCCAAAGTTTTAATTATTAAAGTCTAAATATTCTGAGAGACATCTAAAAACCACCTTCTGTTAGGAAATAAGGGTTGTCATTTACTAATTATTATTCTCAGGCACTGATAAATTTATAAACTGATGTCCTATGGAAATGAAACCAAACCAAATCAGAACAGTGTCAATATATCTCAAAACGCAAATATGAAGAAAACGATGACCTTGAACTCTTTTAGGCAATAGCTGCTGATACATCTAATCCCGGCATCACATGTTTGAACAGTCTAGAAATACAGATATCATTTAGTTCTAACCACTAAGTTAATCAGAAGAGTATTTCCTGTTTAAATATATTCTTTTCCTTAACACATTCTTTTCATCTGTCACACAATCATATTGGTCACAGACCGTTTCACTGCATTATTCAAGAAAAGAAACCCAAAACTTGATAAACAAAGCAGGTGTGGCTGGAAAAGGAGCACAGGGACAAAGGGGCACACTGCCTTGACTCCTGTGCCACTGCTCAAACTGACATGTCCAACTATGGTTTCAGATTTGAAATTGTTTCTCAGTTTATTGTGAGGACACACTCACAACCAGTAAAAATCCAACACACAAATTCAGAACAGCTGAACTAATCCTTACCTCAATGGTGTCTTATGGGTAAACGGTCAAGTATAGCCCGAAAGTCAGACAAGATTATGAGGAGTCTAACTGGGAAGAATTCCAGTCAGAGTTCTTGATGTGCAAGCTCCTTGAGCAGCAACACACTCGCTCTAGAGCAAGGCAAAAAAAAACCAAAACCAAACCAACCCCCTCCCCAATCTCATGCTTAAGAAGTGACTCTGGGTTCATCAGTTGGACTGACAATAAGTTCCAAAGTCATGAATTTTACAATGCAAGTGTGTAACCCAAGGGCAGCAGAAATGAGGCAAAGAGCAAGAATGACCAGTCCCAAGTACAGCCACTGTTAATTCCCACAACATTTACTACAATGACAAGTAGCTGCTTTGTAGAGTTTAAGCTTCTTAGTGATTGCTACTTAGACAAAAAAAAAATACTGAAAGATGCTCAAACCTAAACACTTGCTTCCTTCTTTTTTCTTGGGGAAAAAAATAAAAGGAAAAAATCTTGACCGAGCTCCAGTCCCTGGAAATAGTGAATACTCTGCAAATTGAAGCAATTCCACAAAATACCAACTATATACAAACATTTTAAATAAGAAACTTAAATATTTTTGTTAAACAACATGCAATTGTAAACACACATTAGCCCAGTGATCCCAAATGTCTTTTCTTAACCCTGCTTCCCAGTGTGCTTTAATGACATGGTAAGTCTGACTTGCTTTCTCTGCAGTGACAACTTCCTACATTTCCTTAACATTTCTTATTCCTTAGAACTTAAGGCAGACATCTCATTTTATGAGTCTTTTACAGAATTCAGGCTTCATATCAGGAAGCAAAATGATCTTGAAGATAACAAAACACAGTAGCACACTTTTACCCCTCAGTTTCTTTTCCCTATAGATTGTTTCTGCCAAAGACAAGTCGGATCAAAGACCACAGGTAAAAACCTGAAGGTTGTCATGTGACACAGTGTGACACAGTCAGCAGGAAATCTTCCTCACTTAGTTACTTGAGGATTTCAATTGCAAAGCTCCAGAGTGGCAAAGACCACCCCAGCACAGGGGACAGCAGCAACATGTGGTGTCGCAGTACTCATTTGTAGCGCACACTGCTACCACCATGGGATGCACCCACCAGCAAGTCCTGAGTGGAGAGGTCTGCTGATAGGTAACAAGTCAGCCTGAACTTGCAAGACTGCTGTGGTCCTAAAGCCTGGCAAAGGAGGGAACTCACTGCTGCTGCTCCAGCCACTCCCCCAAATGACACATTCCTGTAATGGACTCTGCATAGCGCCTGGTGCTTACCAGCAGCTGTGAGCTGAATCTGCTCTGAATAAAAAAAATATTCTCATCCATCATCTTGATACCATTCACAGGACTTCTCTCAGCCTCACAGCTGGACTGTCATACCCAGCCTTCCTCATCTCCAAAAAAGTGGCAGATCCTGGACTGCCCTGCCAAAACCTCTGAGGCAGGATGAAGCTCAAGGCGCTCGAGTTATATTCAAACTACCTACCGTTTTCAGTTCTCTATATGAAAATAAGCTTTTTCAAACCCTGTGAGATAAAATACCACACGGCTTGTATTTTCCTCATAGATGATGAATCGCAGATCTGTGGGATGCATGGAGTGCACAAGTGGTCCCGTGCACGACTCTAGGACAGGGTCCAGGACAGAGCACACCCTCAGCCGGTCTGCCGACAACACCATGCCATGTCACTGGAGGAAAGGGACAGGATGACATCCAGGAGGACCTGGACAGGCTTCAGAGGTAGGCCTGTGAAAAACTTATGAAGTTCAACATGGCCAAGTGCAAGGTCCTGTAACTGGGACTGGGCAATCCCAAACAAAAACACAGGCTTCTCAGGAAATGGATTGAGAGCAGTCCTCATGTAAATCAGCACCCCAAGTTCTTGTCAAGAAGCTCAAAATGACCTGATAATGTGTCCTGGTAACTGTATCTCGCACTACATTAAAAGTAGTTTGGACAGCAGGTCAAGGGAGGTGATTTGCTTTCACTATTCCACTCTTGTGAGACCTCAGCTACAGTGCTGCCTCCAGCTCTGGGGCCCCTCGCAGCAGGAGGAGGCACATCGAGATGTTGGAGCAAGTCCAGAGGAGGTCATCAAGATGATCTAGAGGGTGGCACCCCCTCCTATGGAGATTGACTGAGAGAGTTGTTCAGCCTGGAGAAGGCTCTGGTGAGACTGTAGAGTAGCCTTATAGTACATAAAGGATCTGACAAGAAATCCGGAGAGAGACGGTTTACAAGGGCATGCAGTAATGGAGAAGGGGTAATGGCTCCAGTCTGAAAGAGGGAAGATTTAAATGAGATATCAGGAAGAAGTTCTTCATTGTGAGGGTAACTGAGGCATTGGCGCAGGCTATCCAGAGAGGGTGTTGCTAGTCCATCCCTGGCAATGTTCAAGGCAGGTTGGATGGGGTTTGGAGCTACCCAGTCTAATGGAAGGTGAACCTGCACATGGCAAGGGGTCTGGAACAATTTTTAAGGTCCCTTCCAACCCAAACCATTCTATGATTCTATGAAAGTAACGTATTGATCTTGCACCATGATTTATGGGAGTTTTTGTATTGCAAGTTCTAGGACACAACACTGCTATAACCAGCAAGGCAAATGTTTCATTCCAGGCGGGATCCAGGGCAACTCTGAAGGAACAGCAGTATGGATATAGGCAAACGTCAAAAAATTTTATTTTGGGTATGGATTCATGTTGCAGCTAAGCTGAAGTGCTGGCACCCTCCTCCCTCCTTCTGCCTTCAATCCAAACCATCTCAGAGCCCATCTGGCTGTAACAAGAAGCCAATTCAACTAACTAAATTGCTTAAACCCTCCCCTAAATTAACATTTTATCATGTTGACTTGCTGCCACTTTACCACAGCATGAGACAGGCATAGCTAAAGCTAAAAGCTTGGAGGCGACAATTCCCCTATTGGGTAATGGCCGCTTCTTTAGTTCAGCATCTGGTGAAACAGCACCCTGCCCAGCACCCAGGGATAGACTGCGACCCTCCCAGTTTCTGCCACAGCAGCAGCCAGAAAGGAGAGATGCAAGGCAAGTACAAGATCCCCATTGTAAAAACTAAGACTTCTTTTGTGCCCAAGATGAGAAACAGAAAGAATGATCTCTTGAGGCAGCAGGAGGATGCCCCCAAACTTCATTAGAAAATCCCTACACAAAGGATAATAGGTGTCATGGTTTGGCCCAGCCAGCAATGAAGCACGACAACAGTCTCTTGCTTGGTGCCCCCCATTCACTCCCACCCTTGTTAGGATGGCAGAGGCCCCAGTGAAAAAAGTAGTAAAGAAGATAACCAAGGATGTTGTGGATTGAGATAAAGGCAGGGAGGGCTCATTGCCAATTACAGTTCTGGGCAAAACAGACTCCAGTACTTGATTTAGAAAGCAGGAAAGTTTATTCTACTGCCTAAAACAAACAGAAGAGAACAAAAAGCAAAAAAAAATAGTAGGATAACTGAGAAAATTACAACCAGCACTTTAAGATCTCTCTCCCCCATCCCTCTTTTCTTCCTGGGCCCAGCTCACTGCTCCCGGTATCTCGACCTCCTCCCCCCTCAACAGCTCAGGGGGACAGGGAATGGGGGATGTGGTCAGTCTCTCACTGATGGGCTCTGCCGCTTCTCTCTGCTCAGATGAGGACAACTCCTGGCATTCTTCCCCTGCTCTGATATGGGGTCCTTCCCACAGGACACAGTCCTTAACAAACTTCCCTGGTGTGGGTTCTTCCCAGCAGCTGCAGCTTCTGCCGATACAGGGTCCCTCTCATGGGACACAGTCCTTGATGAATATCTCTGGCGTGGGCTCTTCCCAATAGTTGTAGCTTCTCCAGATACAGAGTCCCTCCCTCAGGACACGGCCTCTTCTGGGCATAGTTTTAATGAGCTTCTTTGGCGTGGGTTCTTCCCCACAGTTAAAGCTTCTGTGAATATGGGGTCCCTCACACAGGACATGGCCTCCTCTGGCCACAGTCACTGCCCCTGGCACAGGGTCTTTAATGAAGAGAATCACTGCACCTGATGCAGGGTCTTTAATGAAATGCAAATAAATCACTGCTTCACCACTCCTCTCTGCATGATACAGGGGAGTCTCTGTTCCAGCATGCCTCTTCCTCTCTTTTGATCTCGGAGTTTGCATGGTCACTTCTCTCTCTCTTCCCACTTCTTGCACCACCACCAGCCAGAAAAGAAAGAGGGACAGAAGGAAGAAGAAACAGCAAGAACCCTCCTCTTCTGGCTTCTTAAAAAGTGATGGTGGAGGCATCCAAATGGCTGAGCCCCAGAAGTGAGTCTGGCTCAGAGCTGGGGAGTCTCAAGAAACTTCTTACAGAAGCCATCTTTACAGCCCCTTCCCCCTTACCAGAAATGGCTCCTTGTCAAACCCTGACAATAGGGTAGAAAGGAAAGCAGCAAAATCCCAGTGTTACATTCTTTTCCAGAGGAAAGGAAGAAGCCAGCTGAACTCATACAGCCCATATATACATACACACACAGCCATGAACCTGCACCAGCAGGCTCTCAAGTGTAACCTGCAGTTTCTGCAGTAGAGTAGAATATAGTTGTAACGATAAATAAGGAAATGTTAGCATAGTAACCTTTTTCTGAAGTAGCTGTTTACTTTGAAAGGTACTGTAGTGGAAAAAAAAAGAAAAAAATGGAAGAAAACAAGAAAACAGGGATAAACAAAAAACTCAAAAATTTGAGCCATGATAAATTCTAATAAAAAGCCAGAATAAAAGCTGATTTGCATGTACCTTACAACATTACAACACCAGCTATTTTTTCAGTGTCCATAAATAGCAAATACTAAAAGAGGAAAAATTTTGTCAGGCCTTTCTTGTTGGCAGCTGGGGGCAATACTGAACTTCAAGAAAGTTCCTGTCAGTGAAGGGACCAGGCTTGACTAAGAATTTGCCTAGACCTCTTATAGTTGATGAATATAAAGGAACATACACAGAGATCATAAAATAGAAACACCTTGCCCTTTAGAAGGAAACAAAATGTGTGGAAGAACCGCTTCTTTCCTCACTGTCTTGTTCATGAGCTTAACACAGGCACCCACCAAAAACCACAAGCTTCACAAAAAAAAAAATCCAAAAAGGTTTAAAAGAAAACAGGTTGTTAAATAGGAGTGAAAGAAATGCACTTGTTAGGAGGCAAGCAAAACAATGATGCATTTTTCAACAAGACTTCAGGGAAGGACCGAAGGTCTTTGTGTCCTGTCGGGCACTGCCTGGGAAAAAACCTTTGAGAAAGAACAAAAGCGGTCACACAACACTAAGAATCAGGTAGAAGGATACAGTGATGATTTGGTGGCTTTAATGATTCAGATACACATTAGCTCAGACTGTTGAATTCCACATGACAGAACCGCTTACTTCAATCTTAGCATACGAAAAGCACATGCTCACATCTCACTGTAGATGTTCCTATTTGGGTCTGATATCATCACTTAAAAAAAACTCCGGAGAATGCAACAAGCTTACGCTTCCTTGAGAGCTGTAAAACTTGTGACAAGAAACTGACAAATACTTCAACACTTATTCCACATTAAATATAAAGGTTTTTGATAGCCAAATGATTTGTCGTGTAATCAGAGCCATTGAAATCTTTTTCCTCTGTATGTGCATACAAGTAAGGTAAAAAAATCTTACTTCCAGTAATAGAACTGGGTGATACATTAATAAGTCAGTGCTGTGAAATATCAGGGGGGCATCTTCAATCTGTGTCATACTGTCCCTCAGTCCAAAAAATGCCCGTAGCCCTTTATCAATGAAATCACATTTCACAAGAACAGTTTATTCGTTTTAATTAAACACATACTCCCCCTCAACCCAACAGTTTTTCAACTAGCAAATGGGGAGGAAATAAACCAATAAATAAACCACCCTATAAAATAAATAAACAAACAACTTTATGTTCTCAAGACTGGCAAGAGTTTCATTTACATCTGGTGGAAGGGCAGGGTGGCAGAACATAGGACAATATTCCAAGTTAATTGTATAAAAGTTTCTTTACTTCACAAATACATACATTTATGTTTTTAAGGGAAGCTTACTTTTGCATGAGAACATCTGGAAGAAAATATATTTCCTTTAATTTTTTTCAAGGATAGGTTGCCATCCCACTCCTGTTCCTCACCAAGGTTTCACCTTCCTTGCCAAAATAACATACACAGAATAATGACATTTAAAGACCATCCCTTTGCCACAGAACAGGTGAAGCTGGACAGAATGCCTCAAGTTCAACCTGCCTCAATCCCCTACCCCTGTGAGGTCAGCTACAGTAGGCTGCCCAGGGTCACACACACAGAAATCCTACAGGAACTTCTGACAAATGTTGTGCACCTCTTAGCTAGATAAACTCCAGCATCCTATAGTTATCACTATTGTTGCCATTCACACCAGCAATGCACGAAGGTATCTCTCAGGAATATAGTGTGCTGTCACTCAAGTCTTCAACTTCAATCTCCAACAGCTACAGTTGATCATTCAATGCAGAATTAGTTCTGAATGAGACAGGAGGTATTTTACATTCTTCTACTCAAACACTGGGAAGAAAATTATTTAAACATCAGAAATCCAAACAAAAAAAACCCCAAAAGCCCCAACCACCTAACTGGTCCAGTCTAAAATTCTGCTTTGATCGTAAAAAAACCTGATGACTTGGCACTTGCCGTTCTGCTTGTGCATTTTCTGTTCCCTCCAAGTGATAAAGATAACACTGCAGTAGATTTAGTCCTTTTTTTGTAAGCCTTCAAGTGTATCACCATCACTCTCAAGCTGGAAGCCACAGATGCCAAAATAAGACTTAATGTGTCCTTACATCTTCTGCAGCTTCTCACTGCTCACAGAACTTTTTTTCACTAGAAGCAGTTAAAGATAAAAGGATGCTTCAGCTAGGACAAGACACCTTGCTCATCCTCCTACGTTCCAGAAAACAGATAAAAAAGGCGGAAGTAGAATCACACTGACGGAAGATTAATATGATGAGGGAGCTGGAATCAGAGTGAAAGGGAAAATGTGTTACAGATTAAAACCATGGCAAACCATATTACTCCAGCACTATAACAGACCTTGCCAGGATGGCTGCTAATCTCTAAAGCCAACTCAAGAGCCCCTAAACCTGCTTCTGATTACCTTCCAAAATAGAGGGGAGGAGAAAAAAAAAATCCTACTCTGATCATCCAGCACCATTAAACATGGTAAGAAAAAGAAAGTGGGTCAGTTTGTTTTTCTCCTCCAATGTAGAAGGGTACATAGGACTTTGAACTCTCCATGTCATCTATGTTAGCTGTCTCCCTCAAATCCCGTTTACAAATTAATACTACTGAGGACATAGCAAGGTTGGATAACAATCTCAGCTACATTGCATTCCCACAAGTGACTAAGAACTGACAGTCTAGTAAAAAAAAGGGGTTTTTAAATATGAGTAATAAAAATGTGTAAAATTATTTTTCACTGTAGTAATCCAACAAACAGAGCCTCAATTGTCACCAACACAATGACACGCATGTGACAGGTTAACTCTGAAACAGTGGGAATGGTCCCAACTATGGCATCTAACCCAGTTTAGAAAAATGCCTCCCACACACTGTAGACAGAACAAATCGACCTCAACACAGCTGCTGTCATCAGCAGACCCAACTGCACCTTCCTAGGTCAGCTAAGGCTTTACAATGTCACATGAATGATGCACAGAGCAGAGGGCAAAATTGTATAGGAAAGCCATCTGTGGTCACCTCTGTGCCAACAGCCTGGCTGAAGAAGACTACGCCTACTCAGCCCAGCAGCCATGCCTCTCTCCTCTACCTCTCCTTGCTTCTCCTGCTCTGCCAGCCAACTACTTCACAGTTAGGCAAAATGCAATGCTTGAAGTCTTTAAAGCATGCTGTGGCCTAAAGGAGCAGAATAGATGGAAGCATGCCACAGACCAAGCATCTACCTAGCAGCCACCTAGCCCTGACTGCCTTCAGCTCACCAGACCCCTGGCCTTTAAATGAAATTTGGTTCTCTCCTGAAGCAAAGGAGGAAGATTCAGAACCCACCTGCAGAAAGAAAACATCATTCTTGATGATACCAAATGAGGATCTTTTTTCCTTTTTACAGTTTCATAGAAACAGTGTCATTAAAGTTGTCATAACCAGTAACAAAAAAAAAACCCCTTCACTCCCACCATCATCATATTAGGCAATTTGCATTTTCTATCAAAATCAGAAAGTCTCACTTGGAAAAGAAGGGTGCTTTACAAATAATCTATTTTTCAGCTGCTGCTCTTCTAAAAGAAAATTTAGTTGTCACCAGAATACACCCTCAGAAAGCTGAGATCACATGTCATCTTCTCTTTAATGACCAGGACTAGCTGACCAGTCAGAGCAATGAGACAAGACAGAGCGATGACAACCTGCTGCGCAGCTACTTCACGGTCAGCCTGGCAATGGCTTCAGGTGACTTGGCATCCACAGACACCATCAGTGAAATGGAAAGGATGGGACAGCAGTTCCATCCAGCAGTAACGCCATTTACCTGTAAAGCCACCAGCTTTTCACAGCAGGCAAGAAATCTGCTTGGACAAAAAGAACAGTTTGGAGCACTGTGAAGGCTGCAGCTTAAATGCCCTAGAAGACACACTTGTAACTGGGATCTCATTCACACATTCACTGTGTTCATTTCAAATAGCAGCAAATGAAATCATCAGCTTGTTACAAGCTACAAAAAGTCCCTCTTTGCCTTAAAACAACTGAATGTTTCCCCAGTAACAATCCCAAGACACATGAGTTGAGCACCGCAAACCTGAGAATGACGTCAGATTAGACCGTGCTTAAGAGATCCATCAATGAAACACTGGTCTCCCACACGGCCAAGCCATCATGACTAGATTATCTGTGTATTTTAAGAAGGCAATGTTAGCCACATCATTGGGTAGTTTTACAACCAAAATCTGTCAAAGTAAAACCAGTTTAAACGCAGCCATATTTTGATAAAAGGATTCAAATATGCTTGTATTTATTATATGAGGCAAATTTTAGTTGGCTACCACTCTGTATACAACATAGCATTAAAGCAGTAAGTATTCACAAAGACAGAGCAGAAAGAGCTACCCTTGTTCCATCAGTTGACAGTCACCAACAATGACTCTTTTTCAGATACCTAAGATGACCAGAATTAAAGGATCCCTTGTGTACAGTAACCATGAAGCTTGCAGTGGCAATCACTCCTCACCATAAAAGTGTTTTATAATAATAGAATTTAAAAAAATCAGAAACCTGTTTCCCTTGGAACGCTGCCTGACTGCCTCAGTCGCAAAGCAAACCTACAGATATGAACGAGCCTGAGCGCCACCAGCCACCTCCGGGACCTGAACTGGGTCTAACAAGTGAGAACAGGCTCTGTAGGCTTACTCAGTCCCCATGGGCATCTGGCAAGTCCCACATACTATCATGCAATTAGCAGTTTCTGTCAGAGAGGCCCAGAAATTAAGATACAAACACACCGCAGGTCAAGTTTCAGGACTACCATCCACTTACGAAGCATCTGTCTCCCCAGTTCCCATCAACTTTTCCCATCAACAGCCTCAGATTATATTTCCATGTATTAAAATTATAGCAGAAATAATTTCAATTTGCAGACAAGTTTTTGAAAGTCCCTGTGAGAGAAAACTAACACTCTAAGACCAGAAAGAAATTAACACCCAAACACCATGCTTTATTGCAATAATAGGTTGAAGTGTGTTTGTGTGTATCTCTTTTCCTCACCTGATTTCCCATACAGCATTTCAACACATCAATAGTGCTAGTGTAACAAAAGTGATCACGTTCAACTTTTCAGCTCTGACTGTTACCTTTAGTTTTCATAAGAAATGTATTCTGCTCAAAAAAGTGTTCTACTATCCATTTTTTAAAAAAAAAGGAGACTGTTAATAGGGGCTAATGCTGGGTAGTAGTTATTACAGGAAGTATTTGCTGGAGCATTGCTGGAACATTTCCTGTACCCAAAAATGTCAGACACGAAACACCTTTCGTGTTTTACAGGAACATCTTCTTAGCTTTCAATTTCTTCCACTCAGTTGTATGCATTATGCTACATGCAGCACCTCAAAACACACCAAAAAAAAAGCCCAAACCCAGATGAGCCTGCCTTCTCACATGCATCAATTATAATTTTTTACCCAAATCATTTATTTCTCATTTTAGAAAGAAATGAGAGACTGAGCTTTCTGTCCAGGCAGCCACAAACACCTCATTTAGGCACCAATGCAACCTGCACATTGAATGGTCCATCTAAACCACCATGCTCTCCACCAAAACTTAACCAGGCTCAGAAGAAACTTCAGAGCAACTTGTCAGGAAGTGGAAAACACACCACACCAAATAAAGAGCAAAATGAAGTTGTAATGAAGCTAGTAAGTACTGTGACAATACATTTGTATCTCAGGACTAATACCGCTATCAAGAGTCCCACTTCCGATCTGCCCAGCATCAGCGGGGCAACAGGATAGATTTGCAGTAGCAAAGTATGCAGCCTCTTTACAGCAGTAACCTCCGTTACAGAGTTTCAGCTCAGGTACAAAGTAAGACTGGCCTACAAATTCCTAGGAAACAGAAGAAAAACCAAACCCATATATTTAACACTCAAAGCTGATCAGAAATCCAGGCAGCCACCTGAAAGTCTGCAAATCCACATTTTTCTTTCCTCAGCTTTTACATAACATTCACTGAATGCAAATCGTGTTACACATCCAAATGGCCCAGTCTCACCAGAATCACACAGCAACAGGTATAAACAATTACCAAGAAAAGAAACAAGCACTGTCATATGTTCTTGTAAGATCCTGAACAGAGCTGAGGGGACTACTGCCAACTCTAAAAGACGAAGTCACACAAGCTAACAGCAGTGGGATGGTCCTCATTGCTACACAGACACATAATACAGTTCTGTCTTTGAGTACTTCTATATAGACTGTTCTTGCACTAAAAAGGAGAAAGTGAGGCATCTTCCTGCACAGATGACCTGGGCAAAGGAAAAAAAATGACCCAATTCCACTTTCCCTAGGCTTAGGAGAGTCATGCAAAGCTGCTCACATGGTGGAATCGCAGCACCTAGGGCTCTTCAGAAAGAGGGCTTTAAATGCTGAGGTTTATTTCTGCTAGAAGAAGGGTTTCACGACTTCTCAGGCTTTTCTCTTACCCAAAATACAAACCTTGTTGCATAAGCCAGCAAATTATAGCTATGTGCCACAGAAAAACCTGCAGCAGAAAAACTGAGAAAGCTCTGAAGAGGATAAAAATGAGGAGCTTTTTGCACACCAGAACAGTCAAAAGTTGTTTCAAGGCACAGATTTCAAGTAAAACATTTTCATGATTGCACAGATTATACAAGTAACATCTGTATTTACATGAGACCTGCTCTTCATAATTATCACACCTTACTGAAAAGTAGTGTACATCTAGATACTTTAAAATATACATAAATGTATGATGACTACCATAAAACAAGTACAAGCTTTAAAAAGCACACTGATTTTTTTTGTACAAAATCTCCCCTGCAGATTTGGATTTCTTTTTTTAAAAGGGAGTTTATAACCTCAGCTCTTTCAGAGGGCAGAAGGAAAAAAATCAAACAACATTTTATAGGGACTAATAAAAAACCCAAGGTACTGCAGTTCCACAGCATCACCTTCATGCTTTTATAGAAGAACCTGCCAGAGGCAGGTGAGGGAATTCCACATCTTTCCATTACATCAGAAAGCTGCAGTATCCTACAGTCTGAATGTAAGAAAGTTAAGCTTACAAATCAATGAGCTACAATCCCACTTAGCTCCCAATCATCACTTCAAAATTGTCCTCATCTCTCAACCAGATTTTGCCATTCCCCTAGCTTTCACTTAAAAACAAAATATCATTTTTTTTTTGAGTAAGAAATAAACCGACGTTGATATCACAAAGCCACGCAGCAGCATTATCCTAGGGTTTCTTTTGTACCTTCAACTATTATTTTTCTAGTACACGAAGAACAGGAAGATCATCAATCAAGAGATTAGGATCTTGTAAAAGTGACCAGAAATGTAGCAAGAGTGAGAGTTCCCTCCCCATCTAAAACTCCTCTAAGCTGAACATTTTAATTAGGATTTTGAGTTGTCTTTAGACAGTAGTAACATACTCTGACCATCTGCATTTTTCTCCATATCTAAATGTTAAAACTTTTCTTAACTTGCACTATGACAACCTGGTGCAAAACGGAAGGAAGTTTTAATTATCTTCACTGATTTATTTGTAGGTGAAAATAATGTAATCAAAAAGAACAAACATTATTCCTGTCTCAGAACAGCATACATAGCATTTCAATTAAAGTACACACACAAAATAGAAAGGAACTCGCTCTCAAGTCTTCTCTTTTCCTCCGTTCACACTTCCTCTCAGATGATGGACACATCCTTCCGAGCATGACCTTCACCAGTTTACAGCATCTTCAGCATACGAAATGACCTATTAAACTCCCCTGCAATCTGATTGTTTTCACACACACACACGCGCATCTTTGTTAAGGCAGAGGTTAGCTACAACACCCAGTAAAAAGCCTGCTGCAAAACTGAGGGAGCAATGGTCAGCAGCAGCTTCCCACTACAGGCTGGATTCCATTCAAAAAAAAGGGAAATAAACAACATTCTTTACAGGTATTGATTTATTTGCACTATTTGCACTTTACATAGATTAAAATGCAAGTATCCCCAATCCTACATCACTATTCCTTCTTCTCCCAGTAAATAAGTTCTGAATACTAATGATTGAGCTGTCTATTAAAAGCAGCATATACAAACAGCAAGTGATCGCACGACATGAGCATACAACATATCACGAGGTGTTGAAGAACTGCCTGCAAACGCTTGCAAGTCATTCAGGAATCACATCAAAGATCATAAACCAAGTCTTCAGAGTGGTCAAGAAGCTCAAGCTAAACTTCAGAATCAGATAGACTGCACTAAGACAGTTCACAAACACTTTTGGTGTTTCGGATTTAACATGCTGCAGACCCACATGTATAAAAAGATTCCAGTGCTTAAAGAAACACGCAACCAGGACCTACACAAAAAAGAAGCCAACCCCAGGATATCCTGGATGGTTGGCAAGTGCCAACAGCACACACACAAGAGCCGCTGTGCCAAGCATGGCTGCAGTGCAAGAGGACACCAGCTACACACTGCTGCAGCTCACAGAAGTTCCTCTTGCATAAGCAATAGTACGTGTCAGGCACCGCTTCCCAGTGCTCCAGCAGGCATGCAGCGACAGGTTCAAATTGGACAACAAAGGTACTAACCCAATACTTTTCCCTCTGTCTTTGCACCAAGGGCTCCACACTGGAAGCAATTCTAAACTATGACATCTGTCAGCCAACACGCTAAGGTGAAACAACCTGAGTTTTGCCCACATGAACATATAGATCTGAAAACTGCAGTGTTTGAGGAGCAGACAGAATGCTCCTACCCCTGTGGCACTAATAGCCTTTTAGCTATTTAGCTAGGGGAAAACTCAGTGACTAACTGCTCCCAAAAAACACTGCCTTGGTGCCCTCTGTCTCTTGCAAGCTCTCCTGCACCAAGTGTCCACATCTACCTGTTTGCAGGGTGGGCCACCACAGGGAACCAACAGGCAAAATACAAATCCTACCAAGAAAATAAGTACCATTTCTCTGGGGGTCACTGAAGGGCCATTTTCACCAAACACGTGCCTGGAGGTGGAGGGAAAGGAACCATATCCTTGAGGGGCAGGGGACCAAGAGACAGGCTTAAGTACATTGACAACGTGAGCCTCGGCCTGGCACCACATCTTTGGCACCTCAGGCCAAGGGCTCCTTAATCAGTGGAGGGAAATTCACTGTATTCCTGCTGGGAAACTTGATATTCAGGGAAGTATCAAAACGTTGGGAGCTGCAGTGAGACGCAGAGGTTCAAGATTTGAGGTGTAATTAAGGAGAGTAAAAAAAATAAATGAATTGCAGTGTTCCGAGAATGCAGCAGCATGAATGACCGCTGCGGTGCCAGCTCGGGTTGCAAGGAAACACACCTCATGGCCATTTCAGAAGGCCTCCGCAGGGGCCCTCTGCGTCCACTTTCCCGCAGGCACTGGGGGCAGAAGCCGCTCCTCGGCCGCAGTCCCTCGCCGCCGGCCCAGCCCGCCCGCCCGCCCGCGACGGGGTCCCGGGAGAAGGGCGCGGGCCGCCGCGGCTCTGAGCACGGCTCCCTGCTAAACGCGCCCGCCGCCCCGACCCGGCTCCCCTCCGAGGGCTCGCAACGGGAGAGCAGCCCCGGCCCTCGGCCCGCCGCCCCGCTGCTGCACCGGAGCCCCAGAGAGAGTCAGGGGACGAGGCGCCTGCCTCCCGCCGGGCCCCTCAGCGGGACCCAGGCCCCCGCCCCGCCCGGGCGGACGGCGGAAGCGACCCGCGGGCTTCCTGCCGCGGCGCCGGCCGGGCCGGGCCGAGCTCCCCCGCTCCTCCCCGCCCCGGCCGCAGCCCGCCGGTCCCCGGCCGCCCTCACCCTCCGACAGCTCCAGTTCCAGCTCTGCCAGGCTCTCGCGCACCTCGGGCGGCAGCGGCACCGCCTCCAGGGAGCAGCCCCCGCGCTCCGCCGCCATGGTGCGGGCGAGGAGCGAGCGGGCCCCGCCAGAGCCGCCGCCCAGCGCTGCCGCAGGACGGGCGGGAGGCGGCGGCCCCGCGTCGGGACGGGACGCCACAGGCCGGGCCGGTGGGCGCAGCCGCCGCGCGCTGCCGCAGCCGGGGACGCGTGCCGCGCGCCGGGGGCGGGGCGGGGCGGGGCGGGGCGCGGCGCTCCCAGGCCGCCTCGCGCCAGCCGCCCCGCGGCGCGGAACAGGGGCGCGGGCGCCCCCTGCTGGCGAGCGGCGGCGGGTGCGCAGGGAGCTGCCGGCAGCTCAGTCCCAGCGCCTCGGAACGGCCTCGGTCTGAGCCGCTCTCTCCGCTCCAGCCGCTGCCCTGCCGGCACTTCCCGCGCTGCCTGTGGGTGCTCTGTCGCCTCTGAAAACCGAACCCTTCCTCCCTCCTCTCCCCGCTTTTTCCTGCCACGGGAGGCGCGACCGAGCCCGCAGCGCGTCCTTCTCACAGCCTTTCCCAGGAGACACGGAGATTTTCATGGAACGGAATTACAGTGTGAGTACCTGGAAACGCCAGAGCCTGGGTGTCAAGTGGGGCTTGCGCCTGCATAAGGTAAAAAACCAAAAAAGGGTGTCTTTTCTAAAGACAGATACCTTTGAAGGGCACTGCAGAGAGCCTGTACTGATGCAGTGGCTCATCTCAGTCTAACCTCAGTTTTCCGGGTGCCCATGTGGCAGCACGCCGAGGCATGATCTTCCTCTGGCATTCCTGCATCCTCCCACAGACTCACACAAGGGCGATGTGGGAACCTTGCCGGTGGTCCTGACCATAAGGGACTGGTCTGCCAGTAACAGCTTTCCTGGAGCTAGAGAATAAGAAGAACTCTGAGAAGTTTTCTACTAGCAACTACTTTTGTAAGAGAGTCCTCCCTTTTGGGGTGATTAGGTTTGTGATGGTTTCACACTTGGGGCAGGGGCAATCCAGCCCTCCCGAGTGTCTGCACCTTCCCTTCCCGAGTGTAGTGCCACAGAACAAAATGTCTGTGGCACCACACCTGGTATCCCTGTGCGCCCTGCTTCCGAGAATGAGACAGGCTGACAAGTTCATGTATTCTGAAAACGGGACCCCTTGCTGCTGAGGAAGTCATCGCATAAACTGTTCTCCTCCTTGCACATCTACGTGACAGGTATTAAAACCCCAAATCACATGGTTTCACATGGATTAGCATGGGTTCACCTCACACAGTATGCCAGCATCTGTGACACTCTACAGCCTGCAAAAAAGGGGGCCATTTGGGGCTGCAAGTCTCTAAGCAGCAAGAGACAGGATGGCATTCACGTTTGCCAGCACCATGTTCGCATTCTGTGAAATGCAGCTCGATGGCGTGCTGTAGCATAGCTCACAGTGTGAGGCAGGCAGACATTTGCATTAGGAGATGTTCCAGGTCACTGCAGGAGGAGAATACTCACCCTCCCTTCAGGGTAGACTTCAAAAAAATGACGTGGAGGATTAGCTACTTTCTATGCCTATTGCCTACAACGGGTCCTTGCTTTGCCTTTCCTTCTGGCTCCTGCCCTTGCTCTTACCCTTTCCCTACCCTGTCCCAAAATGCTTCAGCCTCTGCTCTCTTTTAGCTATACTGCAGCGGTCAACACATTACACAAGCACGCAACCCAGGGCCCAGATACACCACACCAATACCCAGGAAGCCACACTGTTCAAAATGTTACCACTCCACAGCGGGCAGAAACATTTCTACTACAGTGCTTCCATTTCCTTCATAAGTCTATCTCTTTGGGAACCAGAGAGCTGATGGGAATGTAGCCACAGGCTTACAGATTCTGAAAGCCTGACAGGCTTGATTTCTTCTGTGCAGATTTTGTTTCTGAAGAGGGGGCTGCAGTGCGTGCTCCTTGCCCCCGTGTCCTGCCTGTGCTTCTGGAAGCAGTGAACACCCAAGAAGATACTGTCTAAAGGGATGACTGCAATGCCTATAGGGTAAGAGGTCTCTGTGCAGGGAGAAGGTGAGGCAAGGGACTGTCATGAAAAGGTCCATGCAGAAGGTACAGCTGAATGCAAGCCCTGCTAAGGCTTGGGCAGAGGCAGAGCCCTGCCCTTCAGGGGGTGCCAAGTGCTCAGCTTCCGAGGGTGGGCAGGTAAGGATGGTTAGGGATGCCTCAGCAGCCAATGCATCCAGTAACAGAGAGCTCTCCTGGCTCTGTTCAGCTCTTTCTAAAGGACGTGTAAGGGAGCTTCCAGGAGCCAATGGCACCTATCTCCCACCCTAGTTCCAGCAGGGGTTTGCTCCTGTGTGTATTGACACCCACTGCCTTTATTCAGATTGTCAGCAGATACAACCTGGCACACCAGCAGCTGGGTGTGACAGGGCAGTGAGAGAATGAGATGCATCACCTGGAGCAGAGTGGAGAGGACACCCTGAAGGAGAGGTGCAGGAGGTTACCTGCACAATATGGAAATACCCTCCCCTGAACACCAAGGCTGTTTCCCCCCAAAGCTCCACTCTTCCCTCTTCCTGCCAGGCACACTAATGGGCAGTGAAATTATGGCTCTGATACTGAGTCAAGTTCATGGCTGGGAACATCAGTCTGACAGGTGAAGGTCATACTGGAGGGAAATCTAACATGCACTTGACTTCCCAAGCAGAAACAAATGTCATTTTACTGCATTAATTCTGTCAGACCAAATACATTACACATACGTAGCTGAGGAGAGCTCAAGGAGTGGTGACTTGACACTGAATTGGAATGTGATGAGAAAGACTGAGGGAAGGAGGATTTGTTTATTGTGAAACCAGAGGAGCAAACCCTGAATTCCCAGGCAGCTACGTGGGAGTATTTTAGCTGTTCTGTTAGTCAGAATGATCCTGCAGAAAAAAAAACTCAAACACAATGTTACGAATGGCAAAAAAAGGAAATAGATAAGGTGGAAACAAATAAACATACAATGCAAGGATTCACTAATAAAATGCCATTTTAATAACTTTTTTTACAAGGACTCCACCTATACACTATAGAAAAATAAACACCAGAGATTCTTTGCAACTTACAATACAGCGATACACTTCAGCTGTTAACTTAGCAGTACTTTCACAGGAGAATGTAAAACATTGTTCTGAGTGAAAAGTAATTTCCTCTTTAAGTACTAAAATATAATAAAAAGAGTCATATAAAAATCTGATGCAAAAGCACTGCCCTTAATTCAGTTGCACAAGAGATAACAAGGGCCTCTGCTCAGCACGGACCCACTTGGAAGGAAGCAGGAGCTTGGGGGTGTCGCAGTACAGGTTTCCCAAGTGCTCTCATCACTTTTTCATGTTTCTCTGGAGAGATGGGCCTGGAACTTGTCCTATATTTAAATAAAACAAATGAGTATTAGAAAACTGCTTCTGTAATAAAGCAACAGGGCACAGTTAGCAGCACATAATGTCCTCAATGAGCTTCCAAAGAGCTATACTGCCAGCAATTGCCATTTTCATGAGCCATCTAGGAACCATACAAAAGTTGACTGGAGAGCTAAGGCATCTGCTGAGGCAAAGCTTCCCAGAGGAGGCCAGGCACTGCCTCAGGCCTCTGCACACAGAGACGGCTGCTCAGCTCCGCTCTCCCACCCTTGCCATCACTCACGATGCCTTCTGTTGCTTGACAAGATCTTGTCACTGGAGCAGAGGTTTTAAAGTTCACCAGAAAAAGGGGAACCATTCTGCTCACAGCACTGTTCTCAAGTCTGCAATGTCATTCTGTAATTCCTGGTATCATTGTTGTGCTCTTAAGGGTGTCCCAGTTGTGCAGTACACATCCCACATTTAGCATAAAGCAAAAAATGCCTTTTTTCAAAAAGCTGACAGATTTGGTTCCAAAACTTGTTTATCTATATCTGGCATGGTGGACCAGCAGCCTGGGCCCTGTGTGCCCGGGTACCGCAACCGCCCTGGCACTGGTTCCTTTTGGTGGCTGCCCTGCAGGGGAGGCCGTCAGCAGGAGACTGTCCCTGCCCTGCAGGGGAGGCTGGCAGCAGGAGGCTGCCACTACATGTGCTAGCAACATGGGACAGGCAGGGAACTTTGCCTTTGGCCTGGCACGTCTGACACTGCAGTCAGAGGCCTGCTGCTCACAACTCAGAAGTACTGGTAACTGGAGAAGGCTTAGACACCAGCCATAAAACTAAACAAACGCTGGAAAACACACCTAATAATGTGACAGGAGATGATTTCAGGATGATGTGATGACAGTTTGTAAGTTCTTCCTTGGGACAAGGAATTTCCATGACATGACTAAGCTACGATGTCAGCGAGTAACTAGACGATTAAGTAATTTCAGTGTAGAAATTAGGTGTGTTTTAAATAGCAAACACAAGTGCCACTACAATTCTTTCTGCTCTTCAATTAGTCTTGGAACTAGGTGGATGTCATTACCAGCCCTCAAATTGTTTCTTTAATCTGCTATGGACTACAAGGAGGTAATAAATGAGGGAAGTAGTACAGTTAGTGCTGCAGAGGCAGCCCTGCTCAGCTATTACCATGGTTCTCTAACTTTATAGCAACTTAACTCTATACACAACTTCATTTTAACTGTAACACCTGCTTAGACAACAGGTAACAGGAGAAGGGGGCAGAATCACATCCAGTTTTTCAGCCTTATTTCTGAAGAATTTCACTAAGAGCTTAATTTGAGAAATGCCACACTTGGACTAGTTTTAGGTATGAATCACAAACAGGTTTCATTTCAGACACTTCTTCCTTCATTTCCCCCTCCCTTCAATAATTATCATTATTCATTAAAATGATACTCTCTCTGTGCTTGAAGTGTTGGAGGCAATTGTAGGAAGAACCTTACAAAAAGCAGCTGTGAGAGGCGAGGAGGATGTTCATACCTGGCAGTGCACCCCCCAGTCTCTGCTGGATAACCTCCAAGCGATGGATGTATTCTGCTAGCGATTGTTCAGGATCCTGAGCAGGCACAAGTGACTTTTCTGAAGCTGAACTTATGGATGGATGCAATCTTAAAAAGGGAAACAAATTATTTTGTTCCTCTCATGCCATACTCTCAAATAAATATAATACAGTTACATTCATGTAAGCAGTAATTTGGTGCAAAGCAAATTAGACCAACAGTAGAAACCATACCACCAAAGTTACATTGATACAGACTGGGCTGCTTTGTATGGAGGGAGTGAAAATAAAGGTATTGATAAAATCTGTCAGCCTCTCTCTGCTGATGCTCAACATAAGTCCCTCAAGTAAGAAAGCTGCAGTCAGAGGAAAGTCCAAGCAAGAAAAGACCCACCGCTGCTGCAGACTGCAGGGCAACATGCTGCCTCCAGGCACTCCCTGCTCAGCAGGGAGAACGCTGTCCTGAAGGGCCCTTTAGATGGTGCACTGCTCACCCTCTGAACATCAACCACAAACTTCAAATATCAGCAGAAGTACACAAGAGAGGACACTGCAAACACACTCCTGTTTGGAGTCAGGATTTATTCCTCCTCCCGCACTTCTTGATTAGCAGGTCATTCCTATCCTCCTGTAGAGCCAGCCAGAAAACAAAAGCAGCAACAGGCACCATATAACCCATCTTGGGCCCATCTAGATGCGAGATACCACTCACCCAGTCAAGCTCAGTAACTGGTCAGGGCCTACTATTAGCAATCCCCTTGCTCCACACAATACAGACGACTTTTCGTGACAGGTAAGCTGTCAGCTGCTGTTTGTGGTGGGCAGGCCCAGGTATGTGCCATGGCAGAGGAATGGGACAGGGTAGAATTAAGGTTTTTGAGAAATGCTTGCAGGTTTCTAACTCTCCACAATGTTTTGCAAAGCTCTCTGCATACCAGAACACTACCTGTCCTTTGTGACAAGCAGTGTCCTGTCCCCTAAATCAGCAAGCACTGTTAAACTAAAATATTCTGGTGTATCTGCTATCTGTGCGTGCCTCTAGATCACCACAGCTGCTTCCTCACTACTCTTTTTTGCTTTGTGAAGAAAAATCCTGCCAACTGGTCAAAGTTTCCAACGTGGTGATCAGGTCAACAAACAAGTGACATGTCCCAAGCTGAGAGGACTGAGAACAGCTGCTTTCCACATCTGCTTCTGCAAAGTCTTGCTTTAAGGAGAAGGCCAAAGATGAGGACCAGCTTGGGAGAGGAGAGGCCACAGGCAGTGTCAGGCCAGGGAGCGGGAAGGGCAGGAAGGCCGGCCAGCTGGCCCCCAAGCCAAGCTCGCAGCTTTGTCTCAGCAGCGCTCTGGAGAATGGCACTGGTGGCATCCAACCCATCCCACCCCTGGGTTCTGTGCAGAACTGGCCATAATTCATGAAAAATGGCAACAGCAGTTCTCTCTCTCCCATCCTAGGTGTGTGCCCAGAATCTGAGGGCAACTAGTACTGACACAGAGCTGTCAAGTGAAAGGGGAGCTGCTTCTACAAGATGCTCAGAAATTATGCACCAACTTGGCCAGCAAAGGGAACAAGAATCACTCCTGGAAGCAAGCTAACAAGACTTGTTAGCCATTGTAGATCCTGTAGCCTGTCCAAGTTAAACTGGGAAACACTGTTCAGAATGCTCCCCGAGAACGTCAGACACTTAAAGCAAACAAGGAACTTTATTCTCCTATAGCACCTTGAAAGAAATAAAATGTTTACCAGATCTAAGAAAAGAAATTCCTCCTCTTGTTCAAGTACCTCCTTGCCAACTGACCTGCTGTGCACACAGGAGGTGGATCTGGGGGAGCGGCTCCCACATCTTGCCAAGCTGGTCCTGGGGCTCAGCCCTGTGTCCCGGGTGGGGGGCGAGCTGAGGTGAGCAGTGGGGGGCTGCTGCTCTCTCAGAATCTCTGTCCTAGCACCAGAGGCTGTGTTCAATAGGAAACAGAAGATATGCATCATTCAGAACCCCCCCCAAGAATCACAGCAGAATACAATTGTTTGCTTTCAGATGCAGCTAAAATAGACCTTCTTCATCTAACTGCTTTTTTGGTTTGTTTTTTGTTTGTTTTAAACGGATTTAACAGAAGTTTGACATTTTAATGTTGAACGACTGCTTCCTCCAAATGGAGATCTTGCATTGCTTTCTTTCTCCTGACTTGCCTTATTAATGGCTGTTGCTGTGTCCACACAGGGAATATTTTGATGAGAGCAAAATATCTTCTTCAAGAAATTCTAAGGCTTGCTATATCTAGATGTTACTGTTGACTTACACTCTGCAACTTCAGAGAAAGGAAGAGATTTTTTTTCAGTTGGTTTTGTTGACGGATCTGCAATCCGAAAAACTTATCTACACAGGAATGCAGATAAGCAGGCACTTTGTTATTATGCAGCGCTGGGAAACACGGGGGATAGCTCCTCCAAACATACTGGGCCTCCTTGTTAGTTACCATTTTCAAGGTTTTTATACAGTTCAAACAAAGAACTACATTTGCCAACAAAAGCATGCATAAAATGTCTGTCTCTTAATTTGCCCTTTACCTTGATTGGTTCCTAACTATTATAAAATTTCCAATATCATACTGATTGGTTAAAAAAAAGATATCAGTATCTTTGTTTTGGTAACAGCTAAGGTAACCTAACAAATATATACCAGGGTCTTGTCTGAACAGGTCCTTATCAGGGGTGGTATGTAACTCTTGCAGTTTGATCCTTATGTGATTCAAATGAATACTTAATCAATAAGTGATTGAGCTATTTGCAAGTGCTTAGCTAATTGATTAAGTATTACCAAGTGATTATCAAGTAATTAACAAGTGCTTAACTAGTTATTGTGATGTTAAGTTGTTAACTAAAATAGTCTGTATATCTGTAATCTGTATATCTGTAACAGTTTGGTGAAGAGTTGGGGGTGGTGGAATGTTTCATTTTCATTAAAAAGGAAAACCCCCTCCAGATAAGTCCTTTAAATCACAAAACAAACATGAAATATGCTTTAATGAGGCTGCCAAGATGCTATTTTGCAGTGAGGTAGAAAGTTCAGTGTGCATTTCAGGATCCAAGTGTCACAGGAGCCACACCATTGTAGTTTGCTGGAAGAAGTTACTGTGTTTTTTAAAATAAGTATTTCCAGCAACTTCAAAACAGTGAAAATTAGGTAGTACCAGGTAATGAACAATGCATGATCTCATCCAAATTTTGTTTAGTGTTGAAACTAGGTACTGCATTAGGATGTGAGTTTGAATTCTTAAAGGCATCTGTAAGTAACTCAGAGGAACATGGCCCTTACTGAACACATCAGGCCACCTGCCTACCACTCTGCTTTGTCATCTTTGGTCACACCACTCAGTGATCTCCAGAAAAAAAACCTGTTACTGGGTAAGTGACATTGGGTTAACTCTTTTCTGAGCCTCTAGAACCACTTAAAGCCCCTTTTTCCCGCCCTGGTGACACCAGCAAGTGTGACACCAATTCCCTGGCTGACTTAGATACTACACATAGGCGTTTTAATGCTGTTTTATTTGTCCTTGCCTTAAAAATAGCTCAAGGCACTAATTTCCAAGACAGGTAGCTTCCAACTCTACCAAACATCATTCTCTGCTGAGTTTTATCAACACAGGACTCAGATGTACAGCTTGAACGGTTGCAATAAAGGGAGATGAGGAGGATACATTTCTTACAATGCCTCTGTAAAGTCACCATCGTGTGCAGGAAATGGATAAGCAGGTTTGTGTTAACAGCTAAATGAGATTTTGGCACTTCTGTGGGTATTCTTTGGGTTTTGCTTTTAAACAAAACACATCACTAAAGAGAAATTATGATTAAAAGAATGCACTTGTCTAAAGCGCTTACCTGTGTTACCTCCTATAATTTGAGGAATGACTTCGCTCTGTGTGTTCTTCCTGCTAACTTTGTTCCACTTTTTCACCAAAAACTTCAACCTTAGTAACAAAACGAGTTTGTACAATCAAAATTTTAAAAATAAGTGGTTACTGGATTCTAATATTAAACTCTTTGTTGGTATGTAAAGTATTAAACAACATATAAACAGCATAACAATCCTTGCAAGAGTGGAAGAAGAATTCTTCAACCTCAGCCTTTCCAATGAGGGCTTATCCTGAGCCTCTAACTGTTGGAAAGGTATGCTCATTTTGGCACTGCTCCTCTGCTCTGTCCCTGATCTCCAGAGTTCTGCAGCAGCTCTTCCTGTCCCAGAGGAGTAATTTGGAGGCTGCTGTTCCATGTCCTTTGATGTTGATATCATTACAGCACCCATATCAAAGACAATAGCCCAAAGTCATCCTATGCCATCTCCCGAAAGTCTTAAACTTGCTAGGAATCTTTTTTACTAGGCAAGGAAATTGCTCAGTAGTAACTACCTACTACATTTAAAACTAGTTCTTTTCATTAGATGGACTCAAAAGCCATTATGAGATGGCATACTGCCACAAGTACTGCTAACAAAATCCATTCAATAGTAAGGGACAGAATAGAATCATACCCAGGGTAACTCGAGCTATGGGATTCAAGACAAGAAAACCATCACTGATTATATGATCACATTCTGACACAGGACAGTCTATCCAGGAGGTCCAAGCAGCTAAGGGTCAGCCACAGAGGGACATCAGTTTGTAATGGTTCTCAAGACATTGCAGCTGGGTGTCTCTCAAGTCTGAAGCAGCCTTTGGTAAATCATTAGTTTAGTACACATCCAGCTTGGTGCTGACTCTGAAACAGCAGCTTGGCCAGAGTTAGAGGTGATAAGTCATCTTTGAGCTTGCTTTTGAGATCACTTTTGCTCAATTTTGATGTAAGATAGGAACTACCAATTTTTAAAGTTTTCTCAGACACCTTGGATGAGACACAAGGAGTGTTTTGGCCTTACCTTGACACAGCAATGACTGCCCTGACTGCACATCTGAACTTGGTAAAGGGGCGGGAGCGAGATCCAGAAAGCTGCAGGTCTGCAGGTGAGGGGTAGATTCCCATACGTGCTATTAGAGAGAGGGTTGCTTGCTCACAGTCCTGGAATCCGCCCAGAAGTAGCAAGAGGTATTTCTTCTGATAAACTAGAGCCTTTCTGAAGCTCTCTGCTCTAAGGTACTTCCGGTATAATTTCTGCAACTGAAGAAACAAAAAACCAAGAAGAGGGGTTCAGTTCTGGTATGATTTAGCTACAGAAAGCCCAGAGTTAGCTGAAGCTCTTTAATAATTATGAAGTATGGAAGCAGTGGACATTTCTCTCTCAAATGAAATTTTGCACAAGTATTTCCGTAACACTCTCTGTGACTTGGCCAATTTTGGTGCAAAGTGCGGTACTACACCCTGACAGTTTGGACACCATACCTGGAGGCTTGTACCAAGTCTGTACGTCTCTGAAGTCTTGGCTAGGCTAGAAAATCTTGGCATGGAACTGGCTGAGGTGCAAAAAATCCAGCCACAATGCAACTGTCTTCATGTCAAACATACATTCTGTGGACACATGGGCAGCTGGAACAAGTCTGTCTCCAGCTAAAAGGCCCTGAGCTTGGAGTGGCAGACTATCTTCAGTCTCCTCAATGCTTCAAATCAAAACTGGCATGCCCAAAACTCTACAGCAGTTTTAACTCTGACAAATAAAATAGCATCTGCTTTAAATAAATATTAACCAGAAAACACATTGAGATAAGGGCCCATCTGACCTGATTCCAATCCAATGTATTAGAAGAATGAGAAGAAAATGGAAAAAAAAAAGTAAAAAAAAGTGCATGTTTAATATCTTTGTGCTTTGACAAGAAATCTGAATACATGTCTCATTTGAGAGTAGAAAGGTTTCTTTAGGTGCAAGTTCCTGTCTTAACACCAAGAAAGTTACAAATAAGCTTTTCTGATGAGGGACACGTGGAGAAAGTGTCCCTAATCCAATATGTAGTTTATAAAACTGTCTCCAAAATCACTTTTTAAAATAGCAAATTTGAGATAACAGCAATAAGTGAAAGTTAAATGCCATAATCTGACAGATGCTTACATCCCCAGTAATCTGAGCTGTATACTTCCTGGCTCCTCTGCAACTTGTATCTTATTTATTTTTAAAGAAACAAAGCAAACAACCAACCAAAACCTAAATTAACGGTTCTACAGGTGATATTAATCCCTTGGGCAATGCCCAAGAACAATACTATCAAGGATTGAACTCTTCAGAGGTTTTTATGATCTTGAGTTGACAAGACAGCAAAAGCAAACTAAGCGTCAAGGGTTTAAATGACACGCCCATGAGTACTGCATTGCTCACTCCCCAGGCTCCAGGCAGCCCGTTTTACCTTAGGACTGGAAGTCTCTGCCACTGGTTTGTTTTCAGTTTCAACAGTTGCTTTAGCCAGCTGAGATTCAGCCTGTTTCAGTGCACTCTGCAAAATGCTTCTCTCACGCTGCCAAGCCTCTCTTTCCAGTTCTCTAGCAGAGTTGGGATCATCCGTAGATCTGAGCTAAGAAAGAAATCCAAAAGATGTGTGCTGGGATGGTTTTTGCACATGACTTCCACAGCCAAACCTCTCAAACTGAACAATAGCCCAGCTTTATGGGGACTAACATGAAAATAATAAACATAAACTAAACATGAAAACAATGAGTCTGAAAATCAGCAGTGGCATTTGGGTGTTAAGCAGTAGGATGGGAAACAGTAGCACACAAACAGCCTTTCTTAGGAAGGACCAGATTAATTGTTAATCAAGGTACTCCTTCTCTAATGATCTCTCTGATTGCTTTATGGGAGTCCTATTCACTTCAACAGAGAGGCTCCCAAACATCTGGAAACAAACCATCTTTCTTCCATATTCACAGGCAGCATAGTGAAAGAAGATCTCTCTGTAGATGTGTGCATTAAAACATCTTGTGAAGCATCTAGAGAAGTAAATTGTGAAAAATCACATTCATTTCTGAGAAAGTCATGTTTGTGATAAGTCATTTCGTGTAAGAATGAGACCCATGACTTGTGGCCAAGCTCTTTCTTAAAGTTCTACCTTCATAACCCTCTTTGTATCGACTATCAGTTTGATGGTCAACAGTTAAGTTTGTGCATGATGTGCAGACCACGGAGAAACAGAAGGTCTGTATTTCCTCCCATGAAATGACATCTGTATGTGAGAGGAGCCAGTGCACACAACTGACCCCAGTTTCTCCTGACAACTTATTTCAGTACAACCTTATTCGGAGTTTGAACTTTTACAGCAGAAATGTTTTATGAATACCTCAGTTCTCTAACATGTGCCATTTCCATTTGTCTTCACCAAAGAGCACAACTTGACAAGGGAAAAAACCTTATATAGTAAAGTTTAATAATCCACAGCCATCTAAGTCTTTTTACTGCCTGCAATATATACAGCAACAAATGGGGATTCCAATGCTGTCTGTACCCTCACAGCACATAATCTACCTCCCTCCCGCTGGACTTGGCAACTTCTTTCTTTCAGAAAGCAAAGATTCTCCACTTCTCAGCACATTAATAGTAGTTTAAAACAACGCTTCAGGAATGTAACACTACCTTCAGTATTGTTTTGCAATTAGGTATTTATTTCTGTTCAAGTTAAACTTTTGCTCTGTACCTATTACCTAATTCACAGATGGTCTATACAGTTTCAGGTTTTTCATACTGAAGGCAGATATACTAAGCAAGCATTTCTCTACACAGGGCTTTTACTGGCTGGCCCTCGTGCTGCATCACACATAGAGATGGGCCAGAAGAGCATTTTGACAGCAGAGATAAGGACTTTGGATAGAAAATACTCTTCAGGGAAATATTATTAAAAATAGTTCAAAGATGAGAAACAAAACCCACCTGCGTCATACTGAAGTGGAGGGAAGCTGCTTTATATCAGCCTCCTCACCAAGCAAGCACCCCAGTAAGGTCTATGGTCCAAACGTCCCAGGCATTTCACTGACCTACATAAGCTCAGTTTGAAGGCACAGATCCCTGTAATATCTGAAGCAGTTCTACATGATCCATCTACACACTTGATTTCTACTGCACCACTTGGCATTTGACCAACCAGTTGACTCCATTTTCACACAATGGCAGGGACTGGAAGGAACCTCTAGAGCTCATCCAGTCCAACCCCCTGCTAAAATAGGTTCACACAGGAACACATCCAGGTGGGTTTGGAAACCTCCAGAGAAGGAGACTCCACACCCTCCCTGGGCAGCCTGTAACAGGGTACACTCACCCAAATGTCAAAGAGGTTTCTTCTCATGTTCCAGTGGAACTTCCTGTGTTCCAGCTTGTGCCTGTTACCCGTGTCACTGGCCACCACAGAAAAAAAGACTGGCCCCATCCTCTCAACACCTGCCCTTTAAGTATTTATGAGCATTGATGAGGTCTCCTCTCAGTCTTCTCTTCTTCAGGCTAAACAGCCCCAGTTCCTGCTGCCTTTTCTCATCAGAGAGATGCACCAGTCCCCTGATCATCTTGGTGACCCTGCGCTGGACTCTCTCCAGCAGTTCCCTGTCTCTCTTGAGCTGGGGAGCCCAAAACTAGATGCAAGAGTCTAGATGTAGTCTTTGGCACAGATTTTTCATTCTGGTATTTTCCCAGTTTCCCTGTCTACTCATCCCTAATTTATTGCAACTCAAGGAGGTCACAGCAGTATATTTCTTTGGTCTCCAGAAGATGCGGTTCAGCACCATAGAAGAAGGAGACTGAAAATACTGATTGCATTTGTAAGCAATCAGATGCAAGGAGAGCTCACACTGTGCCAATCCTGTGCATCCTATGTCAGGTGTCATGGTTTGACATGACAGCCATTTCTGGTAAAGTGGAAGGGGCTGTAGAGATGACTCCCGTAAGAAGTTGCTCGAAAATCTCCTGAGCTCTGAGCCAGATCCACTTCTGGGTCTGAGCCAATTGGACGCCTCCACAATCACTTTTTAAGAAGCCAGAAGAGGAGGCTTTTTCCTGTTTCTTCCTTCTTCTATCCCTCCTTCTTCTCCAGCTGGTGGTGGTGCAAGGAGTGGGAAGAGTGAGAGAAACAACTATGCGGACTCCAAAGTCAGTGAGGGAAGAGAGGAGGAGGTGTGCTGGAGCAGAGACTCCCCTGCATTCTACAGAGAGGACTGGTGAAGCTGGGATTTGTTTGTATTCTGTTTAAGACTCTGTATCAAGGGTAGAGACTCATTTTGATAATGATCTTGTATCAGGGGCAGTGACTCATTTTGCTAAGAACCCTGAGCCAGGGGCAGTGAGGGATGGAGGAAGGAGATCCTAAAGTGCTGGTTGGAATTTTCTCATCATCCTACTCCCTTTTTGCTTTTTGTTCTGTTCTGTTTCTTGTAGGTAGTAGAATAAACTTTCCTAGTCTCCTAAGTCGAGTACTTGAGTCTGTTTTGCCCAGAACTGTGATTGGCAGTGAGCCCTCCCTGCCCTTGTCTTAATCCACAACAACCTTACTTATATTTTTACTCCCATCTCACTGGGGCCTCTGCCATCCTAATGAGGGTGGAGGTGAATGGGGGGCACCAAGCGAGAGACTGTCATGGTGCTTCATTGTTGACTGGGCCAAACCACAACATAAGGCCAGACTACAGGGCACAGGAGAACAACCCAAGTTACATTGGCCTCTTCAGGTACCAGATAGCCAGGACTCTTGTACAATGGGGTGTTTTCCAGGGATCTGCTATCAAGCAAGTGAAGGAATGCAGAGAGGCTGAATCAAATCAGAGCCAAGACTGTTAATTAACCCTAAATCCCAACATATTGGCTGAAATGTGGTTGAGGATCTTTCTTTACTATGAGAGAGATAAATGATAGGGCAAAGTGAGCTGCTGAATAAGATAGAATCCAAAAGCTCTCTTTTTACGATGTATTTTGAATGAATAGACCTGAGCTCAGTCTTTGATCATCCTTGTATAAAACATTTGTGATGCTGCCAACACCTGTCAGACACCCCTCCTGAGATGACAAGCCACCCTTGCATGGCTTGAAAGTTACTTGACAATTTCCTGCAAGCACACTGTCTCTGTATGCCCGCATAAGCGGCGGCAACACACCCCCAGGTCTGGTACCTGCACACACATGACATGTCTAAAAAGAAAAAATGCTGTCAGAAGCAGACTCTGCAATACAACAAAAAAACCCAAACAAGAGTCTGATACCAAAATATTTTCATAGAATGAGAGCATGAGTACAAGAGTACATATTTTTTTATCTCCAAGGCAAAGCACAGTTTTCCTCAGAATGTTTTACCAAAAAAGGAAGAGGAAGGAGGAAATAAATTGAATTAATCAACTTAAGTGTGTACTGCAACCCAAAGACCACCAAACAACTTACTGATAATGAACAAATATGTGCTGTTTTCCTTACCTGAGATGCAGGAGGAGATAATAAATGTGATTTCAGCTCCTTTAATGTTTGCAGTAAAGAGGCGACAGCTTCATCACTCGATGCGGACTGACTGCTAACTGTTCTGTTAAATAGAAATACTTTCTCAGTCTCAGGTTGATTCCTTGTAATGTTAACATACATTAAATTCCTCTTCCCCACAGGATGACCTTTGAGTTTTGTGGCTGCACTACTCACCACACAAAACACTTTGAATACTCACAGAAATTAGCAAGTTCTGTTAATTTTTAAGAGTCAAATTTCTAAATAGGACAGGATTTATCCCAAAGTCTGTATTTTATATGTCTGAAATTCTATCATGCAAATTCAGGCTGCAGCAAAACATCACTAGTATTTTCCTGTGTGCCAAAGAAATCACCGCTCATTCCTGACTCCCAGCTTTTTCCCACCATGCTCAGTGGAGTTTCCCATTCTAAACATGCAGAGGTGCTGATTAACCTGGTGTTTTGATTGCTCTCTAATCAGACTGCTGCAGTTGCTAAACTACCAAATTACTCTTTCCAGTAGGGTTTTTTTTCTGGAGTCATTCTTTTTGAGCAGGGCCCTTTCACAGATCTGGTTCAAACACAGGCACACAAACTTTTAACGGTGATGGCCACAGCGCGATGACAACCACCGAGCCTGCTGCTGCCACCAAACCACGGTTTATCATGTAAGGAAATACACTACTCACTCCCCTCAGCACAGGCCCTCAGCCATGACCCACCCAAATTCAGAAGCAGAGTGGAAAGAGAACTACTATTTTATCAACAACTACTCACTTATCTACAGTTTTATATATGACCTCATTCAGCTGCACAGCTACAAAAAGCAACTGCTGTCTTATCTTCTCCAGCTGATGTTGCTGCTGTTGCAAATGCGATTTTTCTGTTTCTTTTGTTGTGGCCTGTTTGGCATTTTGATCTTTGTCTGAGGTACACAACAGTTCTTGCTGGTGGTTTAGAAATGGGAGACTTCTTTCTCTTTCTTCTAATATTGCCAGTATTTCCTGCAGCTCTTTAATTCTTTGTTCATCCCTCTGGTGTTGCTGTTCCAAGTTTTGCTATTTGAACAGAGTAAGTAGTAGTTAATTACATCTTATATACACACAAACATACATACACATGTACTCACATATAAGTGGTTTTTGCTTTTGTTTTTTTATAAGCACACACTTCAAATAAAATCATTACACCTAACTAGCATATCCATCTTGGTGTTCCTTAACTCAGAGCCCTTTCAGGAGAAGGCTTACACTGTGCTGCCTTCCAGGGCCACCAGGAAGCTATTTAATGGCTCTGGAGTGGGCATTTTCTCCATCCATTTCCAGAAGTGGTGACTGACACATCTCCAGAGAGCCTGCAAAGCCTCCCTTTTCACCTCATGAAAGTGGAGGACTGAGAAACAAAAAGAGTGAAATTGATACTGATACTATAGGAGCCTGGCTCAAATTAAGGGCAATGACATGAAACCTAGTTTGGTTCCACTCTTCATTTAAGCCATATTCTTCTCCACCAGCAATTCCCAGCTTAGATTAGGGCATAAAGATCAACTTTTGGCAAGAGTAAATCCAGATAGCACAGCTTTGTTCGAGAAACGCAGGAAAAGAGCTCATCTGAAGTGGTTTTCAGAAGCTTTGTTTAAGGGAAGAAAAGCTTTCAATTAAAGAACACCATTCACAGGGTCAAGTTCCAGCTTGGGCTATCTCAATACAAGGCAAAGCTTGCAGATGCATTCTCACCAGTCTCTCTTGATCTCTCTGCTTGTCCTCCTCTTTCTCGAGGGCTGTCTGTTGCTGCTGTCTTTGCTCTCTCTCTTCTTTCTTGCTTTTATCTTGCTCTTGCATCGTCTTGAAGAGGGACTGCAGTTGTTCCCAGTCAGCTTTCAGCCTCGCCTCTCTCTCCTTCTGGGCCTCTAAGGAACGGATTACCTCTTGCTTCTGATGCTGAAGCGATTCCAGCGTAGCTCGCAATTTCTCACTGACCTCCCTCTCTTTCTGGGATTCTTCGCAGCACATCTGCATCTCAGCCTCTAGCTGCCTTTTGGAACGAATGGCCTTCTGATGCGTTTTCTCAATGATGGCAGCAAGCTCCATAGTTCGGGACCTCTCCTCTTCTAGCTGGGCTTGCAGCTCTCGAACAAAACCCTGCTCCAGCAGCGATTCCCTGTGCTGGCAAGAAGCACCTTCTTTCAGTCTCATGCTCAACTGTTCTGTCAAAATGCGTTCATGATTCAAAGAATTCAGGAGCTCCAACGAACGATTTTTCTCAGTGTCTAAGTTTCTCTGTAGGTCCAACAGTTTGGCCTGTTCCTGGGACAGCAGCGCTGCACAGCGGGACTGCTCGATCTGAAGTTCCTTGCGTAGATTCTCGTTCACCGCTTGCTCGTGCTCCAAGGACACAGCCAGCTGCTTCTTCTGCACTGCCTGCAGCTCCAGGGCAGCCTGCAGCTCCTGTCAAAACGGAAAGGCATATGTTAAGAGACTAGCACAAACACAATGGCAGATGGCAGTTTTCAACCTCTTGTCGTATCCAGGAAGCAATTCAAGTCGAAACCGGAGTAATTTGGGTATGGAAAAGCTCCATTGAAAATTACACGTTGAATTTTGTAATTTCAAGTGCTGGGAGCATCCTCGTTAGCAACATTGCACCAAGTAACAAAACCAAAGACTACCACATTAAAACATCTTCCAGCATGTTACTTTTTCTTGGCAAGACCCTCCTTAGGAAATCACTACTGTTTACATCTCTCAGTCACCTTCTAACAAGCAGCATCTGAAGCAGAAATAACCCATGTTGACTTAAAAAGAAACAAAAATCCAAAATTTCACAGTCCATTCATTTAAAGCAAACAAGGCAGACTGATCAGCTTCCCTTAGTAGGGCTTCAAGGGGGGATGTGAGGATGCAAAGCTGCAGCAACATGACCTGTGAATGGTTTCATCCCTTGGCAAAGCACTTTCCTTTGCCTTGGCTAAGATGGTCCCTGCCTTCCCTGCACGAGCTGTTGTCTTTAAAGACAGAGGATGATGGCATCATATCCTACCACATTAGACCAAAAATCCCAACAAACAAAAGCCACCCACAAACTTAAACACCTAGGAGGATGACGTAAGAGGCCAGACCACAAGGAAATAGGGTCAGAATTGTGTGTTTCCTCACTTAAAGCATGTAACTGTGATTGGTTTGGAGCTGCCCATCACAGTTAGGTTTTGGTTTTTAAGTTTAAAAAAGGTTTACTCCTTTTCCAGTCATTGTAGGCTTTTTACAAGAACTGAGTCATTGCTACCACAGCATCAGAAAGAAAGTTGTTCATCTATTTTCTGTTCAATTTAGAAGAAAGGGAACAAAAAGACTTTGGTTAACCTCCAAAAAGACATGTTATATTGGAAAAGCTCCAGTTACTCTCTGCCAAACATATGTATCATTGGAGGTTTATTTATAATTCCAGTTGAACAAATGCACACCATATCCCCACAGCACATTTGCTCTGCAATAAAGGGTGTAGTTACACAACTGCAGAGTCTGGTTCCCTGCACTGCAAGCGCTCCAGAAACACCCACAGGATATGGAGCAAAGGAAGAGAAGGCATACAACTTTTACTTATGAGCGATTAAGGAGGTGAACTGAAAGCTTTAATTCTGTGAAAATAACACAATATACAATACAATTTTCACATATTCTGTGAAAATAACACAATAACACAACATCTATGCATATTCAGTAGAAGTTTAGTGGGGGGTGGGGGTGTGAAAAATAGTTGTTAAACAAAAAATACCGTCTGTGAGGAAGAGCACAGTGAACAGCACCATTGAGATGTGGGGCATTACCTCCAAGGTCTTTGCCTTTTCATCTTCTGCTTTCTTATGCTGAAGCTGTTGTTCTTCCAGCAAACCCTGTAGCTCTGTTTCCTTCAGATGTTCAGTCTGCAAGTCTTCAAGTGCAGCTGCCAAATCTTTCTCTTTTTTTTCCAATTCAAAGCTGAAAAGTTCAAAACGACACTTCTATCTGTGTTCAGAACAGAACATCCTTCCCCAGCAACTCAAGCACAGACATTTTGGGTTACTTTCTGGGATTTGGTCTATTGATGCATTGTTTTAAGATGACCTCTGCTCTTTCTAAAGAGGGCCAGTTTTCAAGTCGTAACTACTTCACATCTGAAAACATTTACCTCCCTGTAAGCAAAGTTGGAATTGCTCTATTTAGTAACAAGAGATAGAGAGAAGTTAACTATCCTGGGAGATCAAAACTGTTGTCCTGGGAGAGGAAAGAAAAATGTTGGCATACACTAGGAATAAGGGGGAAGGGGGAAGAAATTGCCACACACAAGATGACAGCCAAACAGAAGTACCAACCAAAAGACTGAGGCAAAACTGGGATTCAGGGATGTGGTCTGGTCACTTTCAATGATATCATACAATATGCACTTGTTTGCACAACCTTCTCACTCAAGGCTACAGAAGAGATAAATACACACTCTCCAATGGAGGAATAAATGAATTTAACCAGTTAGTAAAGAAAAATTAACACATCTATGAAAAGTGAGGTTAGTTTTCATCCCTGTTTCCAAGTGCTAAGCCATTTGTGGATCCAATTAGTATAAAGCCCTTTCAGATCTGTTGATAAGTGAAATGATGAAATCCACTTCTCACCGTAACTGGTTTATTTCCTTCTGAAGCTCTTCTAGGGATTTCTGCAGCCTTTCATTCTCTTGCTTCCTTTCGTAAAGCTCTGACTTCAGGGCTGCTTTTTCTTGACTCAAGAGATCACGTGTTTCGGAGGCTCTCTTCTGCTCCTCAGACAGGGTGCTGTGCAAGTCACTTATGACAGATTTTTCCTGCTGAAGCTTGTATTCTAGTAATTCAACTAGAACAAGAAAATGTTAACATTTATATTGTTAAGTTCTCTGTAATACATGTTATCAGTTACACTGGTTCAAATCAGGGAAAGAAATCCAGCTGTGCTAAAATGTTCTTATCTGGGGACATTTCTTTTCAAATATGATCTGATTCAGCAGAAAGATCCACAAGAAAGATCTACAGCTCTGCTGCCAACGGGCCAGTTGAAGGGAGAAGAATAGGAAAGATCATTAGCAATAACCTGTTAGTAAGGGACTCAACCCCATTAAACAAATTCATCCATTTACTAGCAAACGTATAGATGTGTGTGCATAAGAATTTCCTGAAAAAACAACAGGGTATTTTACTATCCTTGATGGGTTTCCTGCACCTATGCACTATTTAACAGATTCACCCTTCAGTCCTATTGCTTTATTTTAAAGCATCTCTTTTACTTTCGATAGATTTTTCTCAACTAGTATTAGAAAGTGGAATTCCTTCCATCACTAAAATTGTAGGAAACCTAAGTGCATTAGTAAAACTGAAGAACCATACAGCAGCTGCTTCTTTGCAAAACAGTCTTTTTTTGCCCTTGATATTGTAGGACTTGGTGATTACCTTTCCTCCGAAGGTGGTGTTCTTGTTTGCTCCCGTGATCTTCCACATTGGTGAGTGTTTCCTGTAACTGCTGCAGCTTCTCCTGGTTCTGAAGATGTGTCATGCGTAGCTGAGCTTGGAGGTCCTGGATTTCAGAGAGCAAGCTATTCCGGTCTGAGGAGAAAAGGTGCTCTACAACCATCTGCCTCTGTTCCTCCTGCAAATGAGCCAAGTCCTGTTGAATCTACAAAGCTACTCCCATGTTTTCTACAAAGGTAAACCCTAGAGTAGTACATATTTGATACAGAGGCACTTCAAGTTACAAAGTTCTCGTTTCATATTCATGCAAAAGACTAACATTAAGTAACAGAGAAAAAAACCACTTCACTGGCTTCCAAGTAGAATAATAATTTAGACATAGTAGCCACTACAAACCATCTGTCTGGAACCTAAAATATTATCAGCAAAAAATTCCAGATTCAGACTAAGCTCAATATATGCCCTTTGCAAGAGGGATCTGTGAAGCTCTAGATAGAATTCTGCCCCTCCTTTTCACTGTCACAATATTTCTGGATGGCAGCTAAAATAATCAACAGGCTTTGTGACATGGTATACAAACTTTGAGAAAAATGGTACCAAAACATGGACTATAAAATCTCATTGATCCCACATAACAGAAGACTTAACAATGGAAGTAATAGAATTGTAACAATCTTAAGAGTCTTGCACCTGGGAAAGACTAACCCCATGTACCAGTACAGGTTGGGAACTGTTAAGAGAGTAGTACAGGGGAAAGGGACCTGGGGGCCCAGGTGGACAGCAGGATGAGCATAAGCCAGCAATGTGGCCAACAAGGCCATTGGCACCCTGGGCTGTATTAGAAGGGCTGTGGGCAGTAGGTGGAGAGAGGTTCTCCTCCCCCTCCTCTACTCTGCCCTCATGAGACTGCATCTGGAATAGTGTGTCCAGTTCTGGGCCCCTCAGTTCAAGAAGGACAGGGAGCTGTGGCAGTGAGTTCAGTGCAGGGCCAGTAAGATGATGAAGAGAGTGGAGCATCTCCCTCCTGATGAAAGGCTGAGGGAGCTGGGGCTCTTTAGCTTAGAGAAGAAGAGACTGAGGGTTGAACGTTTACAAATACATAAAGGGTGGGTGTCAGGAGGATGGAGCCAGGCTCTTCTCAGTGATGTCCAATGATAGGACAAGGAGCAACAGGTACAAGCTGGAACATAAGAGGTTCCGAAGAAACAAAGAAAAACTTCTTCACTGTGAGGGTGAGGGAGCACTGGAAGGGGCTGCCCAGATGGGTTGTTGAGTCTCCTTCTCTGGGGACATTCAAAACCCACCTGGATGAGTTCCTGTGTGACCTACTGTAGGTGGTCCTGCTCTGGCAGGAGAGTTGAACTAGATGATCTTTCCAGGTCCCTTCCAACCCATTCTGTGAAGTGATTTATGAGAAGAGAGGAACTTCATGAGGTTCAACAAGGGCAAGTGCAGAGTAGGGTCTCTGGGGAGAAACAATCCCCTGTGCCAGTACAGGCTGGGGGTGACCTGCTGGAGAGCAGCTCTGCAGAGAGTGACCTGGGAGTACTGGTGGGCAGCAGACTAAACATGAGCCAGCAATGTGCCCTTGTGGCCAAGACGGCCAATAGCATTCTGGGGAGGCATCAAAAAGAGTGTGGCCAGCAAGTCGAGGGAGCCCTGCATCCATTTCTGGCATCCCCAGCTCGAGAGGGACAAGGAACTCCTGGAGAGAGTCCAACATAGGACTACCAAGATGATCAGGGGACTGGAAAAATCTTTCTTATGAGGAAAGGCTGCGAGCCCTGCGACTGTTCAGTCTAGAAAAGAGAAGGCTGAGAGGGGATCTCATTAAGACTTAAAAGTTAAACACTTAAAAATGTGTTTGTCAAGGGGATGGAACAGTACTTTTTTCTGTTGTCTCAGGTGACAGGACAGTGGGTAATGGAAAGAAGGTAGAACACAAGAAACTATTTTACTGTGAGGATGAGGGAGCCCTGGCACAGGCTGCCCAGGGAGGGCATGGAGTCTCCTTCTCTGGAGGTTTCCAAACCCCGCTGGATGTGTTCCTGTGCCCCCTGATCGAGGAGAACCTGCTTCAGCAGGGCATTAGACTAGATGATCTCTAGAGGTTTCTTCCAACCTCTACCATTCTGTGATGAGCGCAATCCTTTAAGAGGTTTTCTTACTTGTTGTCTCATGATATACTCCAGTTTTTCCATTAATGAACCCTCATCACCAGACCCAGGATTGGAGAAGTGTGACTTCAAGTCAATTTGCAGCACATTCCTCTCTTTCTCAAACACGCTCTGCACTGCTTGCAGAAGTTCTCCTCTCCAGTCAGCAGCAATACCTGAAAATTCCTGTTAAAAGGAAAACAAAAAGGCATCTCTCAATGTCTAACCCACACTTTCTCATATCATTGCTGTGGAAGGGTTTACCTACTTGTTAATTTTAGAAGACAAAAGGTATTTCAAGAGGCCTGCTCAAATCTCAGAGAGTCCCTTGCTCCTCAGATACACACACACTCCCCCTTCACTATACATTTCTATATTTAGAAAACTAGTCACCTTGCTTTAAAGGATATTTTTTTGTTGTCATACCTTGTCTCCTCTCTCTGCCACCTTCCTGAGGTAATCTTTCAGCGACTGCATAGCGTCCAGCAAGGCTAAACCCTCCTTTTGCCACCCCTCCACCGCTGTTCTGGGCTCAGGAACATTTCTCAGGTCCCTCAAACCAAAGGGACGTTCTGACAAAGCCAGTATTTTCCGGCTCTCCTCATACACCATCTTCAGCACAGTCTGAGAAGGAAAGGAATGATAATACGCAGTGTTAGCGAAGAGGCATCAGCATCCTGACAGCACAGGAGTCAGATGGGGCAGCACGAGATAACGGCACCCAGAAACTTGTACATCATGCACAGATGTTTCCTGGCCTTTTTTCAAGGGAGGTCACTGGAGATTTAAAGCCTTTTCTACATACATCTCATCAGAAGTATTCCAGCCTTGATATGAGTTGTCCCTCACTGCTACTCACTTTAACAACAACAGAGCACTGTAACTCTTTACATTCTTTCTTTGCACTGTTATGAATGACAACTTCTGAACCAATTAGAGTTGCTTTTCTGTCACTGGAATCAAACTAGAGATTACTTCAAGAACCAATGCCTAACGATGGAAACCTTTAGTAAATATTAACAACAGAAGCACACCAAAAGCGTTCCACCTAAACATTCAGTACTGGAATGGACTCTCAAATCTTACAGCCAGTAAAGTTCAGACTGATGATCCATGAAAGAAACCACATTAAAAGAAATCTTCATTTCTTAAAATAAACCAAAATTTACCTCTTCCATGAAGTCAATGAAAATATGCTTTTCAGAGTTATCCAATTTTTTAGGTACAGAATCAGAGAATGGGTTGGAAGGGACCTTTAAAGGTCATCTAGTCCCACCTTCCTGTCACATGCATGAGGACATCTTTCATTAGATTAGGTTGCCCAAAGCTTCATCCATCCTAATTTTAAACACCTCCAGGATGGGGGGGAAGCACAGCTTCTGTGGGCAACCTGTGCCAGTGCCTCACCACCCTCATCACAAAATACGTCTTACTCATGTTCAATCTAAATCCACTCTCAGTTTAAAACTGTTGCTCCCTCTCCTGTCACTGCAGGCCCTAGTAAAAAGTGTGTCTCCCTCTTTCTTATAAACCTCTTTTATATGTTTTAAGGCCACAATAAGGTCTCCTCAGAGCCTTCTCTTCTCCAGGCTAAACATCACCAACTCCTTGTGCCTCTTTCCATAGGGAGGTTCCAACCCTCTGACTGTTTTTGTGGGCTCCTCTAAGCCTGTTCCAACAGTTCCATGTCTGTCTTGTGCTGAGGACCATGGCACTGAAGGCAGCACTGCAGGTGTGGTCTCATCAGAGCAGAAGAGGCACCTTCCTCAACCCTCTGGCCTGCTCTGGCTTTCTGTTCTGTAAGTGCACATTACCAGCTCATGTACAGCTTTTCATTCACGTGTACCTTCAAGTAGTTCCCTGCAGAGCTGTTCTCAATCCTTTCATCCCCTACCCTGCACTGACAATGGGGGCTGCCCTCACCCAGGTGCAGGACCTTGCACTTGGCCTTGTTGAATCTGATGGGGTTCACATGGGCCCATCCTCCAGCCTGTCCTGGTGCCTCTAGATCCCTTCCCTCAAGTCAGTAAGCTGCACCACCCAGTTCCATGTCACTCAAACTTGCTGAGAGTGCACTCAGTGCCACTGGCTGTGTCAGTAAATGAAATGCTAATGGTCCCACTACAGACCCTTGAGGAAACCACTTGTTACTAGTTTCCACTTGGACTTTGAGCTCCTCTACCGAAGAGTTTACAGCAATCAATTGCTTCACTACAGTTGTGTATTTTCCATGACATCAGCTTTTACGTGCACAGTGACTTCCATCTCCTTCTGGTTTTTTACCCATGATAGGTGGACATGTAAAGAGGCCCCTCGCGTCGGCTGTTGAGTTTCTCACCTGTTTGTGTGAGGAACAAGCCCCAGTTCCTTTGAGGCATTTCATAGGTGTTTACCTGTTGCTTCCTAAGACAGCAACAGCCCCTGGCTCTTCTCTGTTACTCTAAACTCCACCTCCTCTCTCACTAAGTCTAATTTAAAGCTCTCCTTACAGGTTTGGCCGTCTTATTGGCAAAGACATACCTGTCAGTTGGGTGAATCCCATCAGCTCTCAAACAGACAGCATCTCAAAGGTAGATCCATGATCACAAAACTCAAAACCTTGAGTACAGTACCAGCCTCATAGCCAGATATTCACCTGCATGTCCTCCATCCTGGACCCTTTCCTCTGACCATGAAGTCAGAGAACACCACCTGTGCCCCCAATCCTTTTAACACTGACCCGAGGGACATACAACCTCTTTTCATGGTTCCAGGTTGCCTTGTTACAGCTTTGTTAGACCCTACAAGGGACGGCCGGAGTGGATGACAATCTGCAGTGTTCACTGGGCTTGGCAGCCTCTGTGATGCCATGAATACAAGCTCCCGGTGGGCAGCAAATGTCTCTAGAAAAGCTGTCTGGTTGGCAAACACTTTATGTGCTTTTCTGGTAGCATTTGTTCTAATGCAAGTGGGTGGTTGCATCAGCTTTTGATGATTGGCTTTTCCTGGATAATGTCAGTTATTTAATGCGCTCCTTGTTCTCCAACCCCAGAGCATCATGTCTGTTCTGAAGATGCACTTCAGAACATGGAGAAAAGGTTCATCCTTCTGTCTCAAGCCGAGGCTGTGAGTTACTTGTGTAAGCCAGCTTTAGTCTGAATTCAGGCTTCTCTTCCCCTTGCACAGCCTTTCTTCATTGTGCAGATCTCCTATTTTGCTGAACAAGCTGAAATAATCTGCTAAATATTTTTAGGAGGCTGCATTCACTTTCTAGGAAATGCATTTCTTCTAGTTTCTTATTACTCAAGTTTCTTCAAGTATTCAAACTCCCTGTAGCCTACTGCACCTACTCACCTACTTCTAACCAGCCACATAGATGAGATGATTTAGAGCACTGAATTTCTTCCTTTCCTCAGCTGGAATTCCTGGAATGGGTGAGAGCTCTTCAGCTGCAGCACCAAATCAGAGTCCTGGGCATGTAATTTCTTAAACCTGCTTGACTAGAGTACGCAATGACTGCTCAGTCTTCCGTATATTCTTCGCACTCCTTAAACAACTCTGGAAGATCCCTCCACACCTTGCAGTGGTATTTCCACAGCTCTCTATCTTATTAGAATGCCAAGGATAGGCAAGGGGAGCATGATGTCAGCTAGCTATGCTTACTGTACAGCTTTCTGTGAAGCCTCCAAGGCAAATTTGTAGATCAGATCAACTAGTCCTTGTACTGCCACATCCTGGAACTTCACCACTGCTGTCCTAGCAAAACTTGAGCAATTCTAGCAAGTACAAGCAAGACATATCAGTAAATTTGTCACGAGAGATGCAAAAACAATTCAAGAATGGTAATCAACTTGAAGTTTAAACCATTACAGAACAGTCTGCAGTGTAAAGGTGGCAGCTAACTCTACCTTACATGAGCATTTCATTTCCACTCTTTCTGTTTTAATTTGCTACTGTGCTTAACTAGTCATGCATGTATTACCTTCAGCTGTGGTGAAAGTATTTCATTTTCTCTCATTGATTCCATAACATCTGGAAACATTCCACGGTACCGCAGATAAGCCATGAAACTAGCATCTAGGTGGTCTGGTTGTAGCTCCTGCTTTGGTTTAGCTGCCAAGTCTGAGCTGGTATCTGAAAACAGAGAAAGTCCCCGCCCCCACAAGTGTTACAAAGAAGGAAGGAACTTGAAGCCAATATAACCATTTGCACAATAACCATGGTTTCTTCTTGTAGTATGAATGCACGGTTTGCTGAAGTTAAATGGTTGAGATCTCAAGTAAAAAGGTTAAGTTGCCTTTTAGTAGCAGAGAAAGTGTTGCAGTTAAGTCAGGACTCACTGAAACCCCACACCTCCTGTTCAGAATGTAAAGGTAAAAAAGTAAAAGCAGATTTCCCCTAGCACAAATACACATCTTTCTCAACAAAGAACTGACAAAGGCACAGCTTTCAAGTATGTGATCTACCATAGAAAAAAATGGGAGAAAGAGGAAACATTGTAATATTTTTATACTGAAGATAACAAACAGTGAAAAGATTCTGCAAAGTTGAACTTACTGCTGCTGTATCCATTGCTCATGGTATCTACGGCAGATGCTCTTGATCTTACATCATCTTGTAAATCAGAAGGGGTTAAAGTTACATTATCAGTTTCTCTCACCTGCTTGAAATAAAATTTTCCATGTTAGTGTAGTTTTCTGCATCCAGCTGTAAAGTTTACTGTGTTTATAAGAACGTTGTTACTGGCACAGATTTTAGCAAATGCCAGCTTGATCATAGTGTCAGAGATGGCAAATACCATGATGAATGCAGCACTGGGGCTCCTTGGAAGCCAACCCATCCAATTTTTTTCTCCTTTTCATTAGTCTTAAACAAACATGCATACTCATTTTCTGAAGTACAGACTTTATCTTCTTGTGAAATCGTACAGACACAAAAGAAGAAAATCTGTGTTCTCCAATCTTGCAATAGTCTCTTTAACACTAACAACAGCTATTCCTAAGTGGAGAACTGTTACAGTAAACTGAGCATCATAGTAGCAAAAACATTTTCTAGGTTTTAGCTCAATTACTTCCACATGAAGTATTATGACTAATTTAACAGTTAATTCCATGTAGTGTCACTGCAAAAGTACCACGATTTGAAGAGTCCTCTCAACAAATCTTGGGAAGGCACAGGAGTAACCTCCATATTTTTACCACGTCAACAGCATATAGAAGTGCAGGACATAAAGCCTGCTATCAGCAGCTTGCTGCTCAGTTTCAGTTTGGAAGATTGTCTTCAATTCTCAGAAGCAGTGGTAAACAGTGTTTGCTCACTCTGACAGTGAGAGAGGCACTAACAATCATATGTACAGAACATTACTGGAGTTACTCCTCTGGGAGTGCAAGTTTCTCCTACTTGGAACCAATGGTACAGCAACCATGTGAGGGGGACAGAGCTAAGCTGAGCAGTCCTGTTTAACTAGAATTACATTAGACATGAAATACCACTTACCAAAATCATCTTTTCCACATCTTGGCCATCATCAACAGAGTAGGTACTTTCAGAGAACGTTGGAGATTTTCTACCTACTCCCACTGCCCCTTCATCGCCACCATTTTCATACAGGTTAGAATATCCCAGCAATACAGAATTATCATCTTGCATGGATGACCTGCTGTGCATCATCTCCAAATCTGTGCTTTCGACTTCTGAAAAGGGCGTCAGATGAAGCGCTGGTTGAAGGTCCATGTTTATATCTTGCTTTCTCATCATCTCGGGTGAGCCCCACGAAGCCATCCCTGCAATTAAATTCTGGAAGTCTTTGGAAGCACCTTTGCCTACGTTCAAATTGTGTTTTGGAGAATCAGGAGTTTGATGAATTTCCAACATTTGCTGGCAATGCTTTTTCAAATCTTGCTCCTCTTTGTGTCCTTGATCCTTGATCACTTCCAGTTCCTGAGCCAAGGTAATTTCTTGTGATTGCTTGATCTGAGTTTTCGGATTTATATTGTGGGACATCAAGTCAAACACAACTTCATCTTTTTCCTACAATCAAATAACATTTATTAATTGTGTAACGAAATTTAAATATGGTTTTACAAGAGGAAAAACATGAATTTAGAAAGATCTTCTCAAATTTAAGTCACATCTATTATTATTGCCAGGTTTTATGTAAATGATGTCACATTTCATATGACAGCTAACCAACTTTTTTAACAAGCACATCATCAGTAGGGGAAAAAGAAAGTCGGTACAGTAAGCAAATGTATTTCTGCAGAACTGACTTTTGTATTAGGAGAACTATAGATGTGTAGACAATCCTCCTACTTTCTAATAAATAGAAATCAAAACCTGTTGCTTTCCTAACTGGACAAACTTCATGAACATTAAGACATCACTCCTGACACAGGGCATCAAGAAAAACCTGGTTAAGAAGTATAGAGACATTCCTATATCTGCCATTTCCATGCAGGAGAAACTGTCAGCCCTCTATTTCTAGTCACTGGAGGCGAGAGCAACATGGATTCACACATCCCATCAGCTGAGACACACAGCAGCCATACACACCATCAAGCTATATTCTAACATTTGTCAAGGCCCTACTCATACCTTTTAGCATCCCACAGGGGTACTCTACCCATTTTGGTTTTATTTTTCCAAGCACTCAACAACAAAGTCAAGTCTCTACCGATCAGCAACAGCACAGACCATTTCTCAAACTCTGACTTGGTAAAAGTACACACATTATGTCAGACCCGGAGTCTTTCTACCCAATCACCATCTCTGACAGAGGCCAACCAGGAAACAAAGCTGGCATTGACACAGCTGGTGTCCATCTTTCTCATGGCCTATGATACTTGCACATAATTAGCTATTTTTGAGCCCGAGGGCTTGGGTATTTGAATGGCCACAGAACCCCTCCAGCACCTTTCCCATAGCGTGAGGGCATGGCTGCTGCCGAGGCCAAGGTTAGAGTTCCCCTTGAAGCTGCAGAGGCATCTAAATACTTTTAATACTGAGCATGCAGATCCATCCCTGCCTGCCTGGCTACAAGGGCTCATTTAGTCAGCATTTCTATAGAAAGAGCTTTCTTCCCTTCCCAAGGCCTCCTGAAGTTACTGTTGTTCTATCACCTCAAGGCTCTTTTGAACAAGCAGGTGTGGCTCAGGCACCGTGGGAAAGCTGCTGTTGCAGAGCAACTGCTTCAACAAGTCCCACTGCTTGAAAGGATGTTTCTTCCAGTTTATTTTAAACCTGCCAGCATGTAAATTTAATTTAATTCTCCATACCTCTTACATTGTAAGATACAGTAAATAATTGTTCTCACATTTTAGACCATCCTCTTAATCCTTTTGTAGCTGATGAGTCCTAGCCTGTTTTAAGCCTTGGGCCAGCTGCATGTATTTTACCCTTTTAGCTCCTCCTCCAGCTTTCATTTTCATACACTTCCTAATTTTCCCACTCTTTCCACTTTTGAAGCAAAGAATAACTGTAGGGAGTTTCTCTGCTCCTCTATTAATGCTGTGCTTGTTTGCATTATGTTCACTATTGCACAAGGGCTCTTCAGTGTTAACAATCTGAACCAATTCTCCTTCCTTATTCAGCTTAACCTCATGAGGGTTTTCAGTCTGAGGATTCCAAGCAGCAGCCATTTCTTTTCCTTTGAAGATGTTCTGTGTGATAGCATGTAGCTAATCCATACCAGAACAACAGGGATACTTAAATCCTGATATTTTTTCCCCTTCTCCAGCTCTCAGGCTCATGACCATTATCTTGCTCAGACAGATTATTTATATATATATAATATTTATAATTAAATATACCTTTTTTTTTATACTGGGATGAGCTAGGTTTGTAGGAAGAGGTCTGTCATAATGAATGCTTGAAGACATAGTTTACTTACTTTGACTCAAAATATTCTCCAACTTTGATGATCAACCCTCCTCAGCCTACTTTAATACTTTTAGCACTAATATTGACATATTTATGTGAATTTAAACATTTCAAAATCTAAGTTTCTATGCAACATGCAATTTTTTAATCATTTAAGTGCCCCCAAAATTCCAGCATACCTTTATATCCTTCATAATTTTACCAGTTCTTCCTTCACTGAATGCCGAGTCCTTTTTTGTTGAACCTAATTCTGAATTAAACTCTTCTTTATGAGATGCCATCTTTACAAATAAATTCTCTTCATTCTGTGAAGTGTTTGTAGCCTGTAACTCTCCCTGCATTGTGTTCAAAGGAAAATAATCTTTTTATGCCAGCCATTTCCACATTCATATAGATTGCATATTTTCTATACCTTCCTAAATTGTGTCTACAGTAACTGATTTTAAAGCTGTGCACACACATCACACTGTGTATATATCTTACATGACAAACAGCACAAACAATGCAGCTGGCTGAAACCCACATAACATCTTCTAGAATTGTAAGCTTCTCTCAAATAATCATTACTAAGCTGAGATAAAGCACCTGTACATCTCTTCAGGACAACAAACAGACAGGGTTGCTGCATGTGATTTCTATCTGAAAGCTGATAACAGACCTTCCCAACTTATTGCTACCCCTATGTGGCTACTACAACTTGAAAGAGATGCCTACAGAGGCAGATAAAAGCAACAGTCAGTGCCAAAGTATGTAGTGTGTTTGGTTATAGCAGTGATTTATGTTCTTGAAACAGGAATCTGACAATCACTATCCGTATAAGCAACATGGTCCATTCAACCATCAGACTGGAAGTCAGGTAGCCAAGCTGTGATGCTGCCTTGCCTACACACATTCAATGGTCTGAGGTACACCATCCAGCATAGGCCACTCCCTGCTATTCCCATCCAATCCCTTTTTCCCAAGGATTTCTGAGACAGACCCTGAATGTAAAGTATCCCCTAGGCAAACAGCTCTAATCCAAACTAGAAGTTCTAAGCAAATAAAAATACAAGCACCAGTAACATTTTGCATAGCTACACTTAAATTATGCTTAAAAAATAAACAAGTGATTTTAGATAGTAATTATCCCATAATTTCTTTAAGGAGAGATGGCATTCAAGTATAATTTAAATAAGATACGTTCTAAATACATCAGTGTAGCTCAAAGACAACAGATGAAAGGCTAACGAAAACCCACTGTTACTGCTAAGTAGGTTCTAAAAATGAAGAACTGCATCCTGCTGTGACTGCTGGGCTAAGAAACAAAACAGCAAAGTAGTATGAAACATTCTGGTAACACCACAGTAACTCTGCAAGTAGGTTTTTACCACTAGTAATGCCAATATTAAAGCTCAGTTGTTTTGCCTAACTTGGATATCCAGTAATTCTACCTACAAACCATAATTTCTATCTGGTGGTAAAAAGACATTATCCCTTCACACTACAAAGAGGTAGGTAGTAACATATCAGTCAACTACTTTGGAATTCCATACTGGTATCATACTACCAGTCAGGACTGACACTTAACTTTTGTCCCTGTCTATACACTCAGAAACAGTTTTCGTATAAGCTCGCTTGCCAACACTTATCACCCCTGTAAGCCAGCCTGAGAAACAGGTCATCTGGGTCTTACCGAGTTCCAAAAAGTTCATGTGAGGTTATCTGGAACAAATGGTTTTAGGGAAGATTCAGAGCAGACAGGAGATTGACAGTAAATAAAGATTTCTTAAAAAAATACATGCTGAAGTACTTTCAAGTCGGTCTCCAAGACAGCTATAAATCATGGCAAGCATAGCCCTGTGAGCTCGTGGCAGGTTGACCTTGGCCAGCTGCCAGATGCTCACCAGGCCACACTCTCATGCTCCCTCTTCAACACATTAGGAGGAGAAAATTAGATGGAAACAGCTCATGGGTGGAGATAAAGAGAGGAATATCACCTCCTTACTATTCTCACTGACAAAACCGACTTGATTGGGGAAAATTTATTTTGTTTCTTGCCATCCAAATATTTTAATTAGCAATAAGTTAAATACTGAAACACCTTCACCTCCCATCCCTTTTTCCCCAGGTGTAACTTTGCTCCTTCATTCCAAACTCCTCTACTTCCTCCCCTGCAGTATGGGCATCTGCTCCACCATGGTCTCTTCCATGGGCTGTTTCTCACACTTTCTTCCCCTACTCCTCACTGCTCATGCAATGTTTTTGCCCTTGCTTAAATCTGTTTTTGCAGCAGTGCCTTGCACGGGCTGAGCCGTGTCCTGCAGTGGAACCAGCCTTGCCCAGCATCACACAGGGTAGTGCCAGCTGGGCTGAGATCCCCCTGCAGCTCCCTCATTGCCAACATCTTGCCACCTACACCCAATATATACCTTGGGATTCATGTCTAAAACCATATCCAGCTCAGAGAAACTGACTGGATTAGGTTTCCATGCATTCTTGGCCTGTTCTTAGATCTTCCACGCATCTACCTCTAGCCGCTGCTGGAGAGACTACACCAAGATGGATAGATCCTTCAAGTCACCTCCCACAGCTATTTTTATGCCACAATATTCACCTTCACCCTTTCTTAAATCACTGAAGAGGACAAACTATGGAGCTTTAATCTGACATGTTTTTAAAAAGAATCCTGTTTTACAAGTAATACTATTAAAAACCAAACCACATACCAGTTTATCAGTAGGGGAAGCCAGTACTGGAAATGACTGATCAGCATTTGCTTCTGGTTCTTCCAATTCCTCCATTTTTTTTTTAAGGGCTTCACCTCTTCTTTCTCTCCAACAGTGGAGCTTGAGGAGGTCAGTCTCTTCATGATCACGTTGCTCCTTTGATTTATACAACTCCAATGCTGAAACAAGATCATCTCTTTCCAATTGTAAGGCTTCAAGCTCTTTTGTGTATGCCTCAATTTGATCTTTCTGTTTTGCAGAACTACCTTGGAGTTCACTGATTTCTCTCTGATAAGCTGCTACTTTCTGATTCAGTGCTTGCACCTGGATATCAAGTCTAGAAACTTCTAACTGAAGACCATAAACATCTTGAGCCTGACTTGCATCTCTCTTTTCCAACTCGATTTGAAGCTCTGCTGCCTTTTTCGTTAAGTACTGCAACTCGGCTGTGTGAGCTTCTTTTTGATCTGACATTGTCTTCATTTGCATATCTTTCTCTAGAATATTTGCTTCCCTTTCTCTCACAGTGTCTACAAGTTCCTGAACACGAGAAGTCATCATCCTCACTTCAACCTCTCTCTGAGAAAACTGTGATCGGAAAAGGCTGTACTCTTTCTGAAGTGCATCATGTTGTGCTCTCAGAGACGTCAGCTCTGCAACCTGCTGCTCTGACGACCCTCCTAATTTTTGGCATTTTTTCTCCATATTTTCCACTTCCATTTTAAACTGCGATTCCTTCTCTTCTAGTTGCTGCTGCAGAGCTTCTCTAGCAGTGGAGACAAGCTCCAGTTCCTCCTGCAATTCCCTTACTTTGGAGAGTAGCAATGCATTTCTTCTGTTGGGATCAATATCACCCTGACAATCTGCCAGTCCCTTCCTCAACTCATTCTGAAGGTTTTCCACTGGCTTTTCTACTGCATGTTGGTAGAGATCATCTTGGTTGTCACTATCTTCATGATATACCGGTCCAAAGTGCTCCAACTCTTTTTGAAGCTTCTCGATTACCCCATGGAGTTGCTCCACCTCTTCATCTTTGTCCTTGCGCAGCCTCTCCTGGTCACCACGAAGGTGCTCAACAAGAGATCTGAGTTCTTCAATTTCAGATTTTTGGTGTTCCACAACCTGAGCAAAAGAATAAGGTCTCAATAGTACTGTATGTAGGTGGAATTATAATAGCATATGGAGTTGAAATTTCTTTTTTCTTCTGAATCATGCAGGCATTAATTCACACATTTAACATCAGGAAGAACTGCACATTTCAGATGGCAGCCACTGACAATACTCTTGACTTTTGTAAAAAAGTTATCAAATAGGTTTCACTTACAATAAGATTCTGTATACCTTGCTTCCCTCAACATTAACATACAGGAAGTACTCTTACTTTATTCTCCAGGGTATTCTCTAGCTCATACTGGAGCCTCTTTATCTGCTCATTTAAGTGATCGATTTCTTGATTCTTTTCTTCAAGTAGTGCTTGTGGGAACGACAAAGCTGAGGAATCAGGATTTTGTTTCACATGAAGTTTTGTCAGATCCTCCTGATCAGAAAAAACAGCACTCATTAGGAAGGACTTACTTTCTTCCCAATCTAATGGCAAAACAGAACCAAGAGCTTTATTTAAATATTCTCCTCACTTTAATTTGTTACTTTTGTTTGCTATGGCTGCAGAGGTCAGGAATGCACACAGAACTGTACAGGGTTTACTAAATGACAACACTGCAGTTTATAATCTGTCAGAGCTACAAGAAAGCCAAGTATTTAACTGAAATCAAATGACTGTAGAAGACAACGCCCTAAGCATGAACCCACAGTACTGGGATTTTTTTTTTCCTATAATAACTAGTATTAGCCTTGTAAGAGTAATGCAATATTCCCTTGACAAGAGAAACAAACCAAGCACCTGATATAACATCACAAGATGGAGACCACAACACTCAAGAATGGAGGTCTGTAATTTTAGCTGGTGCACACTAAAGCTGAGTGAGGAAACCTACCTTCAGGTGTGTATTCTCCAACTGGAGCTGGTTGATGCTGGAAGCGCTAAGATTTTTTTCCATCTCTAACTGTAAGTTAAGCTGCAATATCTCATCATTTTTATTGATCAAATTATCTTTATATTGTTGTAGTTGGTCTAACAAGCTTGCAATCTGAAACAAAGAAGAAAATGCATATTTGATTCAATTAAGTCATCTTGTTTAAGCAGAAGATATAAAACTTAATTCATCACCTTATTTACTGAGAGCAAGTAACTTCAGCAAATTCTAAAATATAACACTCTCTGATCGTTAACAAGATACTTGAGACACAGAAAGAGTAGCTAGTGTTCCAGCTCCTCAGCTGTGAAACCAAAGTATTGCAAAGGTGGCTCATAAAAGCTCATAAAAGCTACATTAACTACTGGTGTAATTTAATGTAGCTATAGGAGACATGTTAGCATTTGATGTTACAAGCAGTAACATAATCATCATTCCCTTCCTCTTAGAAGACAGAAATTAGCAGTGCAGTGGTAACACAGCAATCAAAAAGGTCCCGAGTACTGACTCTTTCAACCTGTGAAAGAGTCAATAACCACCTATTTCTCTGCTTGCAGCTGTTTGAAAGCCTGAGAGCAAAGAGCTACTTGGCCACCCACAGCTTTTATCATCTCTTGACTTTATGGGTAGGGAGGTATAGGTGCTTTGGGAATTAAAAAGGCTTAGGGGCTCCTGAAATCAGACTTCATAAGAGACATGGAACTTCCATTCTGTAGAAAATTAGATTTTATCACCTTACTGCTCTTCAAAAAAATGGCATAAAATAAACTGGAGGATCACCCACATTTTTCTTCTTTGCACATCCTAAACTGGACTTTATGTTTGTGCATTACAGATACTATAACAGGTAATATTACATAAACACGTAGCAGGAGGATGTGTATGTATCTGTGGTATAAATCCAATAGAAGTTCTAAACAATGTTATCAGTTACACTGCATTGCACCTTATTCTGCCACAAGAGCTCAACTCTAATAATCTCTGGATCACAAAATGAAGGTCAGATGACATAATTATGGGTAATTGTTCTTTCTATTCTGACGGGAATTATTGCTTGCTCTCAAAGTCAAACAAAAAATGTATCTACTTTCTTCTTCATGTCAACATTGGAAAAAAAGGAAAAATCAGTTTACAACAGATGCTGATGTGAGTCATCACAAGACAGTTTCTGGTGGGAGGGGAGATGGATGGACAGAAGATGACAAAACAGAACAAAGCAATACAGACAAACGTCAGTTAACACCAAAGCATAGCAAATACTGGGCAAGAAGGCTGGGCCAAGGCCAATGCCATGAGTTCCAATAAGGCCAAGTGCCAGGTCCTGCACTTGGGCCACAACCACCATCAGCAGCGCTACAGGCTTGGGGAGGAGTGGCTGGAAAGCTGCCAGGCAGAAAGGGACCTGAGAGTGTTGGTTGACAGCCAGCTGAACAGGAGTCAGCCATGTGCCCAGGTGGCCAAGAAGGCCAATGGCATCCTGGCCTGTATCAGGAACAGTGTTGTCAGCAGGAGTAGGGAGGTGATCATTCCCCTGTACTCGGCTTTGGTGAGGCCTCACCTCGAATACTGTGTCCAGTTCTGGGCCCTTCTCTACAAGAAGGACATTGAGGTGCTGCAGAGGATCCAGAGGTGGGCTACCAAGCTAGTAAAGGATTTGGAACAGCTGAGGAATCTGAAACTGTTTAGCCAAGAGAAAAGAAGGCTCAGGGGAGACCTTATTGCTCTCTACAACTACCTGAAAGGAAATTATAGTGTGACAGGGGTCGGTCAATTCTCCCTAGTGACAAGCAACAGAACAAGAGGAAACTGCCTCAAGTAGCACCAGGGGAAGTTCAGGTTGGATATGAGGAGGAATTTCTTTATTGAAAGGGTTGTCAGGCATTGGAACAGGCTGCCCAGGAAGGTGGTGGAGTCACCGTCCCTGGAGATGTTTAAGAGATGGTTGGGTGTTGCACTTAGGGCTGGAACAAAGGCTGGACTCTATCTTAAAGGTTTCTTCCAGGTTAAACAATTTTGTGATTCTATGATTTACTACACCACCAGTCACAGGTTGTTTAATGAACTAAATTTCTAGTTACAAGTTCGCACTAAATGTTTCTGCCATTACAGGAGTGACTTCGAAGTGTACAGTACCTTACAAAGCTCTTACCTCTCTCTCTTTGCTCTGAAGTGCCTCCTGCTCTGCCTGCAACTGCTCCTTCAGCACTGGGGTAGTATTGTCATCTGAGGGGACTCTGTGCCTCGCCTCATCCAATTTAGACTGCAGGGCGGAGATCTGAAGCAGGTTGTTATACTGTTGCTGTTGCAAGGCCTCTTTATCCTGAAAATTTAGAGTTTTTTTAACACTAGAATTAATTGTTGTTAATATACATACACACCTAACCAGAAAAACCCTGCCAGAATACTACTTCATCCCTGACAAACCCCACTACAAGAAAAAAAGTACATAATCCCAATGGCCTATAAAGAAACAAGAATTCAAAACACCTGAATGTTTTTATCTCACTTGAGTATTTACTCCTTTATTATAACCTACATTTACCAACTTCTGAAAATTTAGCATTCAGGAACATATTGTATTTTCTCAGTTACATAGCATTTTATATATTTATAACCTAAATATCATCTTGTGACCATTGCCAACGTTGTTATAATACCTCATATTTAGCAAGCTAAATTCAAGAGGTGGAGATTAAACTTAATTTAAGAGATAGCAAGTTTTGGGTAGCTCAAAAACCTACTACTAATGTATCATGTTAAGTCAGAATGTGAAGCATCAGCACTATTTTTCTGTCAGAGCTGCAATCTGTACAGGTAACAGTTTTACTGTTTTAAAAACTTCTCCTTTGGTACTCCTTCTCTCACAGTGCTTCTCAGTCCAAGGAGGAAAGCTTCACTTGGGAAGCCATCCAAACAGCAAGCATAAGTACCTGTACTTTATACAATAAAGGAAAGCTGAATGAGAAACCCAAGGCAGTAATTGTCTCTGCTATTCAACACTTACACTGCCCATAGCTCAATACCTCCAACAGAAGGGTTATTTTAGACACATAACATTTATCAAAAAATTATATGAAATGTGACCCTTTTTTCTCTAATCAAAGCGAGCTAAGACAGAGGAGTACGTGGAGAGCATCTTGTGCTCTTAAAATGAAAGAAGTATCAACTAAAGAATTAAAAAATAAACTACAAGTCAATACTGCATGGCAACATCAAAAGAGCATACCCAGAAACAGGGGCTTAAAACAGTTGACCAAAACTTCACATCCACCCTAAAAAGGCCATCTGATTTCAGCCACCAGCCCCTAGCCAGTCTCGTTGGCCTTTTATCCAACTGTGGAGATGGCCCTGGCACACACAGCACACAGGAGAGGAGATTACAAAGGGACAGGTACGTAGTGTACAAAGCTGTGTCACTCATGCAGGCAGGATAAAAACCAAATGCAAGAATTAAGAAAGTATCACCTGCACCCTTTTGGGTAGAAATTCACCTATCAACACAATCTTAAGGGTTGGAGGGGACCTTGAAAGATCATCTAGTACAAATCCCCCGGCCAGAGCAGGGCCACCTAGAGTAGGTTACACAGGAACTTGTCCAGGGAGGTTTTGAATGTCTCCAGAGAACGAGACTCCACAAAACATATTTTTGTTGATCCTGAAGGAAAATATAAAAACGCTCCTTGCCCTCACATGAAACTCATACTAATCAGCTCAGGCATCCCGCTGCCACACATGAAAGGACACACATTAACAACAAAACCCAAGCAACAGCAGAGCCTTTTTTATAATTTACACTAACTAAAAATAAGACATTAACCACATCACCTTGATGACTGACAAAACCTCTCCTGTAACAATGTGCAAATGCAGATTTCTGTGGTACTGGGCTGCCTTACCTGAGATGTTTCTGCATTTATAGGACAGCAGAGCTGCGAGTGTGTGAAGCTCATGGTGTCAGCATGGCTCTGCACACACAAGTTAAGTTGCTCCTAGGTCTCTCTAGTTGCTATGTTTTGAGGTTGCTACAGTGACCCAGCAAAACCAAGTGGCAATCCAGGCAAAAATCAGTTTTTCATAATGGACCTTCGCTGCAAAACCTTTTTCTGCATGCCCATGCAGATGAGGCATCTTCTTTCACCAATACTAAAACGCATAGGACAGCAGACTCCGCAAATGAGCCCCACTTTCAGCACCTCAAGCCAAAGGATCAGCAATTCTCCCAGAACAGCCCTAAGCAAAAGTGTCAATGTTACATATCAACAACCTAAACAACTGAAGGAACTGCACGGGGAGAAAACAAAGACCTACTCCACACACATGGTGGCTGGATAAACGCTAGCTGTGAGTTTATTCAGTATTCTTCACAAAAAGATACTGCTCCATATTTGAAATTACTCTTCCAAGACCTATTTCTTATCAGCACTAGCCTCCATCATCTGCAATACCTACATTTTTCATACTTGGGAGACAATAAAAACTTGTAATTGCCATTCGCAGAGTGTATTTTTACAGAAAAACAACATGACATGCAAATATTCTCAGAGCTCCATTGGCACTTACCTACTGCACGAAATTGATTCAAGATAAGCTATTAAAGTGCCTATAGTTGGCCTTGTTTAAAGCTAATTCATTAGTTTCTTGGAAAAACAAAAAAAACCAAAGCAAAGAGTCTGAATTTGCCTTATTTTGGATTTCTAAGTAAGGCACACAGAGACATATAGCTTCAGATAGCAAAAAGCATTTTCATGACAACCATCAAAAATCAGTCTCCATATTAAACACGCTTAATGGTTCGTAAAACCAGAGTTTGTTTAAAACTGTGGCTGTGATACCTGCCATTAATTAAGGCAACAGTTTAACTCAACGCTACATGCCAAGGATAGTCTCAAACAACACTCTAATACACTCATTGATGACACTGTCTGCATATTGCCACTCCCATTTAAGTAAGTATTTAAAAATTACTTGTTTTAATTCCGTTTCTGCTTTCTTCATTTTCTGCAGCTGCTGTTCCAAGCCATGTACAGTCTTCGAGACTTCAGCACTGCGGTGCTCCAGTTCTCGTATCTGTGCCACCAGCTTTTCTATCTCTTTATCACGAGCCGCAATTTCTTGGTGGTTTTGCTCCTTTTCTAACAGCAATTTATTGTAATCATCCATCTTCTCTTTTATTTCTGCTTGCAAAGATTCCACCTATATAGAAATATCATTATGCAGATATTCAGGCTATGTAACAAACTTTCAATTCGAAGTGAGAGCAATTTCATGGCAAAGCAGGTAGAGTTTTACTACAGACTAAACAAGTGCTAACATCCCAGATGGAAGTAAAACTACAGGTGGACAGAAAGGATGAAAAAGTAACTTCCCGAAACCTTGCTTTCCAAATGCAGAAGCCATTAAATACTCTTGATACATTTGATTACTCTCTCTTACTATTTGCAATACTCTTGCAAAATACTGGACGAAGGCATATTTTCAAGGCCCAATGGTCATCAAAAGGGGGCCTTGGGAGGTGTGGTGTTTTTTGTTTGCTCAAAGTTTTAAAAACCCCAAGATAACATGAACTATTACTAGTAGCATCAGATGTATTCCTATAACATCTGAACCCTCTTCCATTACTTCAAGTAGTTCCACTTTAAAGGAAGATACCAAGAGTAGAACAATAGATATGCAACATAGCATTCTCAATGCCTGCAAATCAGAGAGATTCACAGCAGTTAACATAGAACAAGTAGTCTTTGTTCAAAACTAACTTAAACATGAAGAGGATAACAATTTTGTGTTTGAGCTCACTGAGATGGTGTTATGCACAAAGCTGCAGGAAAAAGGTCGCTCATTCATCCCAGTAATTAATGTGAAGGCAAGGCTAGGAGCTTTAGTGGGTAACAGAAGCAGGAGAGAACCACGAGTGACAGATAGACTATGTCAGAAGCAATAAAGTCCTTAAGCACATCAAATGCAAGCTCAGATAGGAAAGCAATGGGAAACCTTCTGAAGGAGAAATAATTTGGTCAAGCAAGATGAGATTTTATGAAAGAAATGCTTTGTTTGTTCATTAATAAATGTCTGAATGTATGCAAATTCCACTTTGATATTATAAAATATTTTTTTGTATTAATATAGAATTTTGTGTTTTCAAAGTATTGTACAGATATTACTAAAGCAGAAAAACACCCTCTAGCAAAATACAGATGAGAGTTTAGTTAAATTAATAAGCATGGAGGGCATCACAGACTAGTTAAGAATACTAAAAATTATTAATATTACATTTTCAAATGCTTACAGGCACATATACATTTCCTTAATTATGTGTACATCTTATTCCGTTCTCATTTCATCAGGAATTAATCAACTGTTAAGCATAGTGCAGGCCCTACAGTAAAGCCTTTTGGTACAGAAAAACCGTTTAGAGGCCTAACACTTTCTAATGCTACATAATTTTGGCATCAGAATCCCAGAAACTATGACATTTTCCACATGGAAAGTGTGGTTTTTAACATCATGTTGTTAGAAAGCTACTGTTGCCATCATGTAGCTAAGAAAACACTTCCACAACCTTCACCCTCATAGCACACTCTCAGATGGGGGTTCCCGGTACCGGTCAGCACTCTTCACAGAATAATCCACTCACATACACCTAAACAATGACTATGAACTTGTTATAACTCCTACATGCAGAAATTAGAAGTTCAAGTGAACTGATTTGTTTCAGAGCGAGGAAAGGAATTGCCGACATTTCAGCTGCACTAAACAACTGAACAACAATATCTAAATCCTGACCTTTTTTTTGGCATGGACTGCACACATATCTCACCCTACCCATAAGTGTCATCTGCTTAGTTTTTTACCTTGTGTGCCTTTCTCCTGTTAAGTTTCCATCCTTTCTGAGAGAGGTTGCAGAGTTACAACAGCTACTCTTAATTTTTTCAGGTACTCCTCTTTACTAAGCCACGAGCACAGTAGTAACTAACTGTCATCTACCTAACATCTTGGACAGAAAGCAAGCTGCAGTCTTAACAGTTTGACACATATCCTTTATAGAATGACAGAACCATTGAGGTTGAAAAAGACCTTTAAGCTCATTGAGTCCAACTGTTAACCCAGCATTGCCACAGCCACCACTAAACCATGTCTCCAAGCACCATATCTACAGGTGTTCTACATACCTCCAGGGATGGGGACTCTACTTCCCTGGGCAGCCTGTACCAAGGCTTGATTACCCTTTTGGTGAAGAATTTTTTACTAATATCCAACCTAAACCATCCCTGGCACAACATGATGACTCTGTATGCCGAGGATTGCCACAGAGGTGTACCTTCTGGGTACAAACAGATCTTCAACAAGTCATGTGGCTTTCAAAACAAAAATCTTGCCATTCCTCTTCTGATCTTTGCCACAGAGTAAATAACATGTAAGTTGTGTGTGTGATGCACTTAGAAAAATGTAATGCCAGATAATGCCATGCAAGGAAATGAGAACCCAAGACTAATGCAGAATGATATGTAACCACGCTGCTTCTTAAGAAGCCTGATGAATTCATGTCAGAGGTTACATAAGGCAAGTGACAGTCAGGAGCACTCCAGCATGGAAAAATCACTCTATCATAGATTACAGTGTTCCTACAAGATTTTCTTCTCTAATACCAAGGCATCCAATTTCATAAATTGCACGTAAATGAAGAGATGGAAATAAAATTAAGTAGTATATACACTGAAGTTTTATTATGAGCAGGACCACAATCAAAAGCTGAAGGCTAAGGCACAGCCTATCATCATAAATCCATTATCTTTGTTTCATATTCCAAATCTCAACTTCTCTCATGTCAAAAAGCTCTTCTACGGTAAGTAACTTCCTGTAACACATCTGAGCAATAAGCTAGGATAATCAGAATCATAGAATGGTAGGGTTGGAAGGGAACTTTAGAGATCATCTAGTCCAACCCCCCTGCAGAAGCAGGGTCACCTAGATCAGGTCGCATAGGAACATGTCCAGGCAGGTCTTGCAGACCTCCAAGAAAGGAGACTCCACAACCCATGAGGGCACATTGCTGGCTCATGTTTAGCTTATTATCAATCAGGACTCCCAGGTCTCTCTCTGCAGAGCTGCTCTTCAGCAGTTTGACCCCCAGCCTGTACTGGTGCATGGGGTTATTCCTTCCCAGATGCAGGACTCTGCACTTGTCCTTGTTGAACCTCATGAGGTTCCTCTCTGCCCAGCTCTCAAGCCGGTCAAGATCCGGCTGAACGGCCACACAGCCTTGTGGGGAAATCAGCCAGTCCTCCCAGTTTGGTGTCATCAGCCAACTTGTCATCAACCCATCCAGGTTGTTGATGAAGATGTTGAACAAGACTGGCCCTAGGACCCATCCCTGTGGAACTCCACTGGCTACAGGCCTCCAACTCGATTCTGTGCCATTGATCACCACCCTCTGGGCTCTGAGAATGAAACAGTTATGTACAGGAAATGAAATCAAAAGCAGTTCCTCAATTCTTGCAAGAGCTCTGCCATCCTAAAATATGTATCTGTATTTCCAAGTTAAGCTGAAGCTCCCTTAACATATCAAAAGGTAGGAAAAAAAGCCACACTAGATCTAATTAATAGAGGGTATTGAAAAGAAAAGGAAAGAAAATTTAAAGATATGTTCATGCTGTTTTCCATACCTGTAGAATCAATTCATAATTCTGTACAATGTTCATTTATGTGAAAAACAAAAACAAAAAAGCAAAAGTTAGTCTTTGAAACCAAGCATTAAACAAATGAACATGTGAAGTACTGATTTATAAACCTTATATAGGACATGGCATGCAGACAAAAGAACATATCTCATTACAACTAGTATAGCTGGAAAAACTAAACATGTTTAGAATTCAGAAGTTCAAGTGTGCTCTGTAGAGTAGTGTCTTTCTCCTCAATTCATTTTAAAGAGACTAACAGGCTGAGAAATTCTCTGTAATGCACATACAACGCTTCTTTCCGTCGCCATAAGAAATAACACAAGTACATGCTCACTGCCTAAACGTAGTCCAGTCAGCTGGGGGAAAACCTGCTTGCTGGGTGACAACAGAGGAGGAAAAAAAAAGTCTCCCAGGACAACAGTCCCCCAAGACAACAAAGCTTTTGGTATTCCACTACAGTAAACAAACTCCTTTGGCCACTAAGTGTGATTTTACTCACCCTATACTCCCTGGGCTCTCCTGAAGTCTGTGATTTTGCTGAAAGTTTTAACTGTTCTTCCAGTTTCCGAATCTCCTGCTGAAAATCATCACGTTCATGTTCCCGCTCTATAGCTTGTTCCTGTAAACCCAGCCAGAGGTAATGAAAATATCTCTGAAAATAAACTTTGCATTTTGTTAAAAGAGAATACAAGAAAAATCTGGGGTTTATTTTTACAATGAAGAAACTATGCTCACTTAAAAATAATTAGGCCCTGTCAGTAGTCCTGAAGGCATAGCTAAAATTACAAGGAAAGACAAAAAAAACCCCCCTTTTCGACTCCAGTGTACCTACTAATTACAAATAGATTTGGAATAGGAATTTTAAAAACTACCTTTTTTTTTTTTCCTTTTACAAGACTAGAATACCAAGGTCTTAATTTCAAACAAAAGGAAAGTGGCCTATTTTAGGAACCATCTTCCAAGTCTCAGTCACAAACTAGGAGAATTATTTATAACCTCCCAAACCATGGAAACGTGGTACCAAGGTTGCTTACATCCATGAATTGCCGCTGGTTTTTAAGCTGCTTTTCAAGAACTTGAATTTGCTGTTTTAATTCAGCAACCTCCAATAACTGTGTAGCCAGGTCTTGATTACTATTCAGCTGTTCTTCCAGTTCCACCTCCAAAACTTTCATTTGAGAGCGTAAGTTGGAATGGTCCTTTTCTGCCTGACACTGAAGCTCTAATTTCTCCTTTGCTAAAAGTTCTACTTCCTTGAGTAGACCTGAACAAGAACAGAAAAATAACAAGAAAGTTGTCAATACAGGGTACAAAAATCAAATTGAGTTTAAGCTGAGATTAAATTTGGATACTCTGGACAACATCAAAACCATGGGAAAATGTCCCGAGGTGGTCTCTAAGAGACACAAAAGGAAGTGGGATACTTGACTGCTCACTGTGTTTCCAAAAGACTACCTTAAGATGTAGCAAAGGAGGACATCAGCATCTGTTTTCCATCCTAAAGTGAAACCTGGTTGGAGATACCTTAGGCACACAGAAAGCTTTTATCTTCACTCTTGGAGACCTCACAATTCCAGAGTGTCCCATCTCAGGCTTTCAATTTCCCTCTCTGGGTCTTTGCCCTCTCAATCCTGGTTCCACACTCCTCCTGCCCCAGAGGCTCTTTACAAACTACCTCAGATCCTCAATCCTCTAAACTCCCCTCATTCCAGATGCATTCCATCCCTCAGTTTAAGCCCTACACCCCACTGTCAGCCACCTAGTCTCTGATATCCATTCTGCCAACTGCCTCATCCCCCACTATTCTATCCTAAATCCTTGCAACCCCTTCCACCCTAACTTCCCACTTCAAATCTCTTCCCAATCAAGTCATCCGATACCGAATTCTCAATTTCTCCAAACTGTGGTGCCGAGATCCTCCTTAGACCTCCAACACCCAGTCTCAGGTCAGGTCTCCTCTGCCTCACTCCACCCTGGACAATGCTGCTGCTGTCTACACTGTCAAGTTAGCATCCAGTCCATCTTTTCATCAGCCACTCGTGCCCAGCCCTACCCTGAAGCTACCTGCTACGAGAAGGCAAAATTAATCTTTTTCTCTGGACCTGAATGGGGATTAGAATCCAGAGAAAAACCACATTTATAGAAAAATAGACCATTTCTAAGGCTACAAGGAGAAGAAATACCTGGGAAAAAGATGACACATATATGCCCTATAGAGAGTGCAAAACAAATACCACAACTATGAAAACATACATAGCTCAAGATTATTTATGTTATCAAGAGCTGGTTTATACCTCAAACTGTGTTTTCAACCAGTTGGATGCACTGAATATACTGTTTAGGAGACCCTAAGTGAGATTCTGCTGTGAATGTACTTGAAGCAAAACTATTTTAATGTGAATATAGCTAACATTAACAGGAAAATAGAAGTCTGGCTATTTTGTATTTCAAGCAAGGTCCTGTAAGAGTTCTTTATTTTACTTTTCAAATGTTCCATTATTCGTCTTAAATGCTTTCAGTCACAGAGAAAAGGCTAAGTCTATGATTCCAACAAAGACCTTAACTGGCCGTTTAGTCCAGTTCCCAGAACCAGGCAATTCCCTTTTCCAAGTATGATGAACTCCATTCACGACTTCTGACCTGACATAATTTTAAGCTGCTGTTACAAACCTCAGAAAACAGAAGCAATACCACAGTCTCCTTACATCTTTTCTAGTGCTTTACTATCCCCAGGTATTTAAAGAAATTTCTACACGCCCTGAAGTAAGCCAAGAAACATGAACACAGAAATAAGGATGAATATAGAAAAAGAGGATAAGCATCACAAGCTTAGATTGATGCAACAGCATTTACACTAAATATTGGGGCAAATATCATCACAGTAAGGATAAGGAGACTGCAGAGCCTGGGCAGCAAAGCAGATTTTGTTTTGGGACAAAAACATAGATTAAATGAGCTCTGGAAGTCCACAGCAACCCTGTGATTCCTTGATTTAGTCACCCATGTCTCTTACTGTAGCAACCATACTTTCTCTGTGTTAAGACAATATATAAATATGCAAGATAGAACTCATAGGTGAATTGCACAAAAGAAAACTGAGCAGATATGGATCTGTACTCAATTCTTTAACCGTTTGTCAGATTTGCTAAGAACCCATAGTAGCTTTTGAAATGAAATGAAATGGACACAGAATTGCTCCAGCAACTTGAACTCTTCAAGACATGTAGCATACACATACACTGCCAATGTAAGAGCACAACACACACCAGCAGAAGGAAAACAAACCAGTTTAGTATGTAGTTCCTCTAGACAATATGTGAAGAGCCCAGCCCTCCCTTACAGATGGGTACACTTGCACAGGCTTCTCCAGATGTGTTCAGTTTGCTATTGGCTGATAAATACAAGTCATAGGATTAATTAAGGCTTTTGAGGAGCTGCTGGAGATATGCACAGAGATTATACACCTCAAGAAGTTCTAGTCTGGGTAAGTACTTTCTGTGTTTGAGCGATAATCCACAACCACATTCTAGCTATTTTTCACTTCAGACACTAATTTTGCAAACTCACAGTTGCCAAGAGTAGTATCTCTGATGCCTGTATAACAGCAGCTCTATCATTGTGGTGCCACACTCCCTGCCTTTTCTACCATAGTCCTATAATAATCACGTGAACTAAGCTCCAAGATTCCCCATCAAGTGTTCACGAAGTTGTGGATGTAACTCAGGCTCTGGCAGAATGCACACAGGTTAAAGAAGAGTCTCCCCCAAAAGCAATTTCTCTCACAACACATTCGGAGCTGTCACAGCCTCCTGTCATCACAAGATGCAACAGAGCAAATTATCCAGGGCTGAAATTAATTTATTAACTGAAATTAATTATTTAAGTCCAGTTAAACCATGACAATGGTGCACAGATGATGGCAAAGCATAGCATGTACAGATCTATGTGCACCCACAGGAAAGGCACATATGTAGTCTGATCTCCTGAGAAAAACACTACCACCTTTGTTAAAACAAGCAGAGGATTTTTCTGTCTATATCCTAAGAAATGTAGCCATTAAGGAGGCAACGGCTTCTTTTTAGTGTCAAAAGGAGCACCATTGCATTCTGAGGAACAAAACATTGATTAGATAAAACCAAAATAAACAGTCTTGACCATTTCAGACAAAAATGCAAGTTAAGGGAAACAAGTAATGAGGCTAATAGGTCCTATGTTGATTTGAAAATGTTGCATGATAGCAAATTTTGGCAGTCTCAGTAAGAGTAATCTGTTTGAGCAACTGTGATTTTTTTAAGTACCTGTTCTGCAACTGTATAGATATAATTTTGAGCACCACAAATAGATCAGATCACAGATTTGTTTCTTAGTAGAGACAAACCTGATACTCATTAATCCTACTTCAAATCATGCAATTCCCCAGCACATCCCTCCCGGCTCCCAAGATCATCATTAGCAAATGTCAAGCTCCACTCTAAGTGCATTTTATTAGTGAGGTCCTTTTACTCACATTAGTACTCCACATCAAAAAAAGGGAGGAAGCATCAGCTTTTCAAGGAATAAGCCATGTCAATCAACTCCAAAGAATCTGATTTTTATGTATCATATTTTCCACACACTACAACACTTACAAACCAGAGGAAGAGTACTACAGATGGCTGAGGCAAGAGAAAGGAGACGAATTTTAGGGTACTTGCAGCCAATATAATGTGAACAAGCTGTAATAAGCTGCTGCAAGAGCTGGACTGCAGCTCCAGGGAGAACGTCAGTCCTCAAATGTACTTTAACCAGCTAAGGTGGACATTCCCTCTCACTGAGCAGGCAGCAGCCAATTTCAGGACAATGAACTGGTTACCAAAAATGCAACACAAAATTGTGTTAGAGGGAGATTTGAATGGAAATAAAGATTTAGTGTCAGGCAAGACAGCCCACTGCAGCTTTTTCATTCTAACGGGAATTTACCTAGATAATTCTTTTTTATTTACCTGAGGAACTTGGTTTACCCAGCTCACACCTTTTGGGGGAAAGAAGGTCTAGAAACATTTATTCTGTGCATATAAACACAATTCATCTAAAAACATAAGACTACCTTTTGAGTAGACCACAAAACATAATCACAGCAGCTATAAATTTCTCTGATCTAAAAGTTTGCTACTCTGCAGTCAAGCCTGCACACTTTAGGAGGGGGAAAAAAGCCACATTCAATTTGGCACCTAAAAATTTTACATCAGCATTGAACTTCCAAAGCCAGTGTAAAACTCTATGGATCCTTCTTGCTTGTTTTTAGTTTCATCTTTTTCCCCCATAATTATCTTTCCTTACCATTCTGCTCTCCTAATTTTTTCCTATCCATTTCAAATGCATGTCTCTAGTCTCCCTTACACTTCACAGAATCACAGAATGGTAGGGGTTGGAGGGGACGTTTAGAGACCATCTAGTCCAAACCCCCTGCTGAAGCAGGTCCACCTATACCAGGCTACACAAGAACATAACTTCCTTCAGTTCTTGCTGTATTTTTCTTTATTAATCCTCCTTTAAATTAACTTATTTTGACAGCCCACTGTGTATTATTAGAAGCTAACAGCAAGCTTGGCCCCCAAAAGAAAAATGGAGCTGGCAAACACAAATATAATGACAATATAGTGCCCTTCAAGTCTAATGGCAATTAAACATTCCCTTAAATATTGATCAGTGAAATGAGTAGTCTTTCTGATTTGCTTCTGATTTGCTTCTGATTTGCTGAATTTGCTTTCTGATGCATTACAGAAGTCATAAGTTTGTGGGGATTTTTTGCCAAAATGCTAATCATTCCAGTAATTTATCTGGCTGTTTATAAAGTACTATTCCTCTTGTTAAAATTGAAAAAAAGAACTTATCAATTCGTTCACTCAGTGTTACAGCAACACAATCCAGAAAAAGTCCACACACATCATTACAAACCTGAACCTCCTTTTTGTGCTACATTAGCAAGAGGTGTTCCTAGAAATCAAAACACACAGACATATACAAGAACATGACATTGTGATCCATGCCATCTTCTATATCACTAATAATTCATAAGCATTATAGATAGTACTTATCTTTTATCTGGCAAAACCACATTTCATCTTTGTTATGACACAAAGTTCCTGATGACATTGTTGATCTGTGTCTTCAATTGGAGTACACCAGCTACAGAAATGGTTTTATCCTATTGTCATGTACATTTGTTGCAACATTCCTGGCTGGTAATTTATGCATTTTCTGAGATAATCAATATTACCTGTTTGCAATTTTTCCCATACAGAGATGGAATAATTAATGTCTCAAGCTCCCCTCTAGATTCCTTGCAGGGGATTCAAAGCAGGATTCAGTCCAGCAGGACTCACTGGCACAGACATACAGACTTTGTAATCTGCCCTGTGTTTCCACAACACACAGATGTACTTCTGTTCAACGCATCACAAAATGATTTTGTGTTTCCTGTGGGACATACCACTGGATGCCATAAGCACTGTTGTAAAGCAAGCACAACACGCATTTAGTTTCAGTTAGTCCCTGTTTTGTTTATTTTCTTCTGTCTTTCCCCTGAGGAAGAGGGGCCTTCCCCCACCTCTGCCTACTGGGGCAGACAACTGTGGGCTCTGTAAGCCAGGACAATATGTCAAGACCATTGTTCAGTTTTCTCTTAAGTTAACAGTAAAATATTATTAAGATGCATATGAGAGGTCAGAGGCAGACACAACTTTTAATACTAACATATGTACTATAATTTTTAAAGAAGCCTGTACCAATAGGACAGGATGTGATAGTTTTAAACAAAACACAGTGGATTCAAACTAGATAGAAGGAAGAAATTTTTTATGAGGGTTATGAAACCCTCAAACAGGTTGCCCAGAGAGGTGGTAGATACCTCAACCCTGGAAACATTCAAGGTTAACTTGTTTGGGGCTCTGAGCAACCTGGTGTAGCTGCTGGTGACAGGGCTAGAAGACATGTCTTAAGAGAAGCAACTGAGGACTCTGGGTATGTCTAGTTTGGAGCACAGGCAGCTGACAGGGTGACCTCATTGCTCTCTACAGCTTCCTGAAGAGGAGATATGGAAAGGGAGGTGCTGGTTTCTTCTGCCTAGTATCCAGTGATAGGACTTGTAGGAATGGTTCAAAGCTTTGCCAAAAGAGGTTTAGACTGGATATTAGGACCAAGAGGGTGGTCAAGCCCTGGAATAGGCTTCCTAGAAAGACAGTCAATGCCCCAGAACCATTTGTACAGTACCCTTAATACCATGGTTTAATTTCAGGGCTGACCAAAAGTTGCTGGGCAGTTGGACTAGATGATTGTTGTAGGTTTCTCCAAACTGAAAATATTCTATTCTATTCTAGTTGAAGATGTCCCTGCTCACTGCAGGAGGGCTTGACTAGATGACCTTTAAAGATTCCTTCCAACCCAAACCATTCTATGATTTTACGTACAACATAAGGAGTTTGATTGCACTATATTTGAAAGATCAAGTGCAGAGCCAAAAGGAAGAACACAGAAGGATAGCAGTCCACAACAGTAGGACAATAGTAAAGTCAAGAGTCAGGAAAGAAGTAAAAAGCAGCAAGGTGAAGAGAAGGCGAGGTGAGGAAGCAAGAGGCAGATGAGAACTGCAGAGGAATGACAGAATAAGACTGAAAGTGAGGCAAGAGCCTAACAACAGGCTCCTGAGAAAGAGACGTACAATTGCAACATATAGACTGTCCAGTCAAACACAGCCCTCCTACAGAATTTGGGTCCATATGCTGAAACCTAGAGTCTTTACAAGTCCTCTACCACTGACAGTAGAGAAATTCACTAGAAAACTGTTTCTTGCTGCCTTTACTTTTTAACTAAGCATGCACTCTGTACAACTACCTGTTGTGTAGCCTGTTCAGGCAATAAAGATCTATGCAACATAGTTGAAGCTGAACATTGTGGTGATGTAGCTGAAGTCAGTGTAATGTTGGCTTTAGCAGGAAGTGAAAGACAGTGGTCCCAAACGACAAAATTCCTACTGACAGATGATACAGAGAAATTCACTTATAGAAGTACTAGAATGGCATTAAGGCTGCAAATTCAAGAACTCAAAACTATATCATGGTGGGTGTCAGGAGGTTGGGACATCCATTTTTTCTATTGTAGCTAGCAACAGGACAAGGGGTAACGGGATGAAGTTGGAACACAAAAAGTTCCATTTAAACATAAGAAAAAAATATTGTACTGTGAGGGTGAGGGAGCCCTGGCACAGGCTGCCCAGGGAGGATGTGAGTCTTCTTCCTTGGAGGTCTTCAAGACCCACCTGGACATGTTCCTATGTGACCTGATCTAGGTGGACCTGCTTGAGCAGGTGGGTTGGACTAGATGATCTCTAAAGGTCCCTTCCAATCCTACCATTCTATGATTCTATTCAAACAATTAGATGATTCACAGAATCGTCATTAAGAACCAGTATAACCTAGTCTTGAATTCCCACGTAGTGTAAGTCACATAACATTTCTGAACTTCCTTCTGTGAATCAAAAAAAACATCTTGCCAGCTATATTAAACTGAGATTCTTTAGAATCTTTTATTAAATCACTGTTTATTATCACAGCACCAGCCTCCATTCATCGCTACTAGATTCCATCCAGTATGCAGAAGAGATCCACCCATCCTACTTCACTTCCCTACACAAACTCCCTATAGTTAGTTTACATTCTACCGCATACTCTGTGGGGCTGAGGGAGTGATGGAGCAGAAGAGTTACATAGATTGCTTACTTGCATCTACTTATCTGAGTTCAATTCAGTATTTCAGTGGCTGTCTGTAGCTTCCAGAATCACTTGTTACATAAAAGTTTAACATACTTGTCTCACCTTATCCTCTCCAACAACACTGCCTCATTCATCTTTTCAATCCACATACTTTCCTCTAAAAACCTAAATGTAGTTTGAGTTTGATCATTAAAATCTTTCCACAGTCACCCTTACTGTGTTTTGACAGGACAAAGCTGGGGAGCAGAGGAAAAGCTTATATATGAAACCAAGTACACATCATCACCACAACTTGTTCATAATTCAGACAACCTTCCAGGAGCGTTTTATTTCTTCCATTATTATTAAGCTATCTCCTCAGTTTTGGAAGCAGTCCAAAGGCTTGAAGCTCCAACTCTTTCCTTTGACTGCAGTGCCAAGAAAACAGCTTTTAAGTTACTAACTAGATGCTAATTATCTGTTGCAACACACTACCTGTAGATAATAAGGCCTCAATCTCGGACACTTTCCATTTCTGACTAGGCATAAGACTGCAGCAGCACTCTGGACTAACAGTACTATCATCTTATTAGCACAGAACCAGCTACTTTATTCCATTTCTGCTTTTACAGGAAGATGCTGCTAACCTCTGCACCAGGATGAGCTGCTCACTACATCGTCAAATCACAGACTGATGTTCTAAATGGGTTATAGGAACGCATTGCAGCGTGCCCTGACTATAGACAGTTTTGTTTTCCACTAATAGTGTCATACCCACTCCTCACCAAGAATTGCTTGTTCCTGGGTTAGTTCCTGAAAGCGTTCACGCATATTCTCCAGCTCCACAACAAGGCGACGTTCTGATTCCTCTTTCAGATTCAAGGCCTCTTCCAATGCAGCTTTTTCTGCGACATAGCCTTCGATAATGCCTAAAATCCCAAGTCAGAATGCAAACAAAGAAATAGATGGCAAAAAAAGCAGCAGCCTGAAAACACAAGTCAACAATTTTTTTGCAACAATAGGAGGTGACATCAAAAGGAAGAAGTCTAAGACAACTTAAGCTAGGCTTTCTGAAGTACCTTAAGGAAAAAAATGTACCAGTTAATGTATCCTAACAGATTTTATGAGGCTACCATGTCACAAAATGCCTCCAAACATGTAAAATGTGTATAGGGATTGTTACGCCTTGACAGGCTGAGATCACCTCACAACGCTGGACAGTCTGACATTCTCTGTTGGAGGCTGATGTTCAAAAGAACAGAATCTCCAAGAAGTAAGGGTAAATGATAGATCTGGAGCCTAAGAAGTTTAGGAAAGACTTACGGAAAGAAAGGAAAAGGGATTTCGGAAAAACTAAATAAGCTAAAAGGAAGATGACGGAGAAGAGGAATGAAAAGCAGATGCTATGATTAGGGAGAGCAGCTCAAATTGAAGGACACAGAAACCCTCAAAGACTTTCCTACTTAAAGGCAAAGATCTCAAGTTGTGATCTTCACAAAAGAGAATCAGACCGACAATATGCACTCTGTGACAGCCTCAATATCAACGGTCTCAGACTTTTTGCCTCTTATTACAGAATCTCTTTATGCCAGCACCACCATCAAACATTGCTCAAGTTGAAGTTGAACTCTTCCAAGGTCAGCCAGGTAGGCTCATTGCCACTGGGAGCATATCTTTTTTCAATAATCCAGGCTCCTATGTTTAGACAACATAATAATGCAAATTGCTGTTTTTAAAAATGATGGCCTTTGTCACATGCAGTCAGTGGTGTAAGTATAGGACTAAGCAAGCACTATCACACATGCCTCAGGGAAAGGCATCAAGAGAATTAAGTAGTTGACTTGCAAGAGAAGATCCATGCTTCAAATAACTTCCCAATCTGAAACGCAGAAAAGGGATTCTAGACAGGCAAATCAACCACAAAAGACACCAAAAGCGTATCATAGGTGGCTGGAGGAATGAGCTATGACACTGAAATCGCTTATATTGGTTCCAGTTTCTTACCCTCTGCTTTATGGAGCTCTAGTGCCAGCTGATTCTTGGCCTCGCTCTCCTCGCAGAGGCACTCCATTAGCTCCTGGTGCTGACTAACCACATGAGCAGTTTCCCGATTGCGGCGGCTGAATTCTTCTTCAAATTGTGCATGGTTTTCATGCATTTTCTCCATCTAAAAGTAAACAAATTCTCCTAGCATCAGATTTTCAATGCACATGCAATGCAGCAATGTTCCGGACATTTAAACAGAAACCTCATTTTTAAAATAGCCTTTATGCAGTAAGGGCCAAGTTTAGAAGTTTCACTTTAGTCATAGGTTGACTTTGGCCAGAACCCTTTGACACTGTGGTGACTCTCTGTACTCATATACATATATTTTTGCCTCAAACCTTTCTTAGGCATACAAGTTTCTTTACTGTGCATAAAAAGATATATCTCCCTGCTGGCTAACACTTCTCACCTTGATACTTCCTGAGACACTTGAAATTCGGAGCATCTTGACACTCCAATTCTGAGAGATTCAGGCACATCTAATAAACAGTGAAGTCCAAACACCATCAGGTTTCCAAGGTATGGCACTAGTTCTCTGAGACTATGTGCCTTGCATTGCTACATTAAATGTCAAAAGTTCAAAGGAAAGTTCATTCCCATTTAGTTTATATTTAGCTTATCCTGGTGGATAGAATATTTCACAGGCATAGCAAAGCATGCTCAAATGCATCTGATGAAGGTGACCTAGAATTTAACATGGTTTGGGCAAGTGCTTTAATCATGTTAGCTACGTGTCAGTCAAACCACCATCAGTACCCAACAGTACAAAGTTAAGGATCTCAATCTAGGAGGGATTTTTTAAGATGGTAAATGTATATTTGACGAAGACACTTATCTGTGAGTTGAATAAAATACCTGATGAGAACATAAGTTTCAGATGTATCGCTTCCTTCCACATTTTATCTTAAGGTCTTCCTTACTCAACAAATAAATTTAATCCTCTAAATATATACAGTACTCAAGCATCTATCTCAGATTTACAACTTCATTCAAGTTGAATGTCTAGACACCGCAAAACTCAGTACGAAAAAACTCAAATTCTGTTATGATATTGAGTCTAGCTCCTTTTAGCACAATTAAACAGTCTGTAATTACAAGGACGTTTGCTTGCTGCTATCTACGTATTCAGCATGGAGCTGAATTTTCTTGAACCTGCTTATCAATGTTGAGGAAGCATTGAAGTGTGACCAAAACCCCTCAAACACATCCAACTGTTGGTCTCCTGAAGCTAAATGCATTTAAAATTCTAGTTTAAACCTACTTAAGGCAACCAATTCACAGCCTTCCTGCAATTCTAGCTGAATCTGCTAGAAGAAAAGTTATTAAAGTCTCATTTGTGAGAAAGGGTCAAATAAGGGCAAATCCTTCATTGGACAAAGCAGGCAATGCACACACTTCCCTGTCTTGATAACTTGTCACATACTCAGGCACAATCTGTTTCTTTTTAGTAGCTAGTCATACCGGGTGATAAATACACAAGCCTTAAATCAGTTTTCACATTTTCCATATAATCACACATCTATACAGATTAACAAGTTTTACTTGTTTAGTTGATTCTGTAACCAGCTCCAGAAGTCTCTCCACTGCAGTGCGCAAACGATGACAAATTCTCAGTATCATTTCTTCATTTTCACAAGCCAATTCTGTCTTTGTGAAAATACTTTCACATAAGTATTGGCTCAACTCAGACCCCTCGTCTGTCCCTGGAGACAGCTGGTTGTGTTCTGAGAGAGTTTCATCAAGTAGCTCATCTGCTGAAAACAAGCAAGCTATTTAAAAACACAGTAAAACAACACAGAACTGGCCACTCAGATAACAGCTATCTGACATCAGACAGTGATATTGGTTGGTCCTAAAGACGTATTACAAGGTGAAAACTTGCACACATCAACAACTCTGATATACATCAAGAAACTCTGTATTCACCAAGTTCATCTTTCCTGTCCTATAATCCATTCAGCCTTTTGTAGCAGTGTTTCAGTAGTTTCATTGTAATTGTTTTAATAGTGCAAGAACACCGATAGCCACTACCTTAAGTGTGGAGCAACTTTGAAAGACACACAGAAAACACTGCAATGGGAGATATTCCCTTTCTGAACCTCATCTACAGAAGCGAAAATAAAACTGTTTTTAGTAGTGAATTGACTGTTACATTTATGTAGCATCCAGTTATGCAGATTTGTACCGACCTTTTGCTAGGTGATGCTTTTCTTTGGCTTTGAAATGCTGCATGAATCCTATTTCTTCCATAATACTCTGACTTGCTCTAGAATCTCCAGAAGCCAGAGTGTCATCAAGGCAAAGACCAATCTTGCTACAGATAAGGTCCTCAATAGCTATTGTGGCCTTCACCAACTCCACGAGTAACTTCAAAACTTGCTGATAAGATTCCTGCAGGTTTTTTCTAGAACACAAGTAGGCAACAAAAATTGTACTTACGAAAACATTTTAGTTTTAATAAAAATGGTAAGCCAATTTCTTAAGGGCAAGTGGAAATTTTCTAGGGTTCTTCTAGAAGAATGACAGCTTCTCTAACCCACACATTCCAGTGACATATCAAACCAAGGCACATGACTCTGAAAGCTTTCTGTGACCAAGAGGCTTTCTTCATTTCTTAACTTTTTCCAAGATTAACAGCAGAAACCCAAACATACAAAGCCACCATCAGACCACAAGAAAAAAAAAAAGAAAGGAAGAAAGAAAGAAAAAAAAAATCTTGCTATTGATATCAAAATATGTTGTTAATTAAGAAAAAAAATTAAACATCTAAAAAATAAAGTCAATATATCATCATCCTACGCTATTAACCTGAGCTGGATTAATTTTGTCTAATTATTAATTTCTTTATAAAAGTGAGAAAACAAGTGAACAAAACCCCAACTCTTACACATTATGAAACCCAAAATGTACAAACCTTTCATCCTTGGACTGCTCAATATCAGATCTCAACATGGCTACCAAATTCCCTCCTTCTTGGTTTTCTCTGTCCCGACGCTGAAGAAGCATCTCCAGTTCAGAGTTGGTCTCTTCTATTTCATGGTTTAAAGACTCTACTTTCTTTTCCAGCTGTCGAAAATACAGAAACAACACAACAAAACTAATAATTTTGCCTAAACTACCATGATCTTACCCTTAATCACTTCATATATCCTCACACAACCATTGTCTGCTGTTACACAAATTTGCATCTACAAGTACTAGAAACAAAGGACAGTAAAAAGTCTGAAAAGGACAGGTTATTTTTTTTTCTCCTGTTCTGATGTTGATTTTTGCTTCAGAGAGTTGCCTCTCTTGCACTCAGACAGCAGTGCATATAAGCAATGCAAAAAGCTTGTAAAAACTCTGTGGCATACTTAAGTTTGCTCTCCATTTGCTTTCACTGTTATGCCTCAAAGCAATGTCCTAGCACAAATTCTGACAAAGTAGCACACAAACCAGAACAGCAACTTGATGCAGCTTCATCAGCGCTGGCTATTTTTCTTCTTTGCTTTATAAGGCTTTTCTGCCTGAAAACAAGTTTCTAGAAAAAAAATGTCTTCTCATATTTGTATGTGCAGATGACACCTCCATCCCATTAATATACATATAAAACCACGTATACATTTGTATGTATATACCCACTCCGACCCTCAGATTTTCATAGAATCATAGAATGGTAGAGGCTGGAAGGGATCTTTAGAGATCATCTAGTCCAACCCCCTGCAGAAGCAGGTCCACCTAGATTAGGTCGCGTAGGAACATGCCCAGGTGAGTCTTGAAGACCTCAGTACTGATTTGTTAGAAACTTTGTCTCAAAAGTAAGCCAATAAATTAGTCAAAGCAGCTATTTGGGAAGTAACTACAAGGAAAGAAAAACATTTTACCCCCATGTCAACTTCTCACTTTATCATATCCTGCATAAAGAACAGGAAACAATATGGAATTTCTTCCACTAGGGGAAATTCTTAATGTTACTCCCAGATTTTCCACTAAAGACCTAACAGAACAGTCTAATCCACCCAATAAACATTTTGGTCAAAACTTCCTGAATTACAAGAGGAGACATGAATGTTTTGTTCATTTTTATCTTCTATTTTGAAAACTCCAAGGTGTTATTTAAATCACTGAAAAAGAGTTTGCTTTATCTAAAGTTTCTCATTTAAAACATGATACTTTTTTTAGGCTGTTCCTATCTTTCTGGATAACCTAGATTCAACTTAGATTTTTGTCTTACAGGAGGAATAAAGTTTTGTTTTGTTTGGCAAACAAATATTATCTTTGCCATTTCCAGATTCAAATTTCCCATTTTGCCTGCTAATGCCTTGAACAAAGGCTCAAAGATGGAAAATAAACTGCTTGGTCTTTTGTGGTGGCTTTGTTGTGCTTGCTTGAACAGTTTGGAGACTTCTTGTATGCGCATGTGGAGAAGAAACAAGCCATGTGGATTGACTTGAAACAAGCCTTGTGGATTGACTCAGATTAGATTTTAAATGTGTCTGAGACTTCTTGAGAGGGGGCAGATAACCCAGCAAGACCAAAATACGAAACATGAGAACTGCAACAGAGTGATGAGCAAAGATCATCTATGGAAGAAGGAAATGAGCATTCATGGAAATCATTCAAGAAAATTGCAAAACACTTCAACAACCACTGGGGACCAACAAAGACCATAAAAAAACCCCATGGAGGACCCTTAGATACTCAGGCTCCATGGTATTGTCTATGCATATATGGTAATTAGTTCCAGGAAAAATAATCAATATGTATAGCTATTCCAGGCAAGCCAATGCATCTGTATGTAACAGGGAACACAAACTTTGTTCAACCCAGCATGTCAGATGCGTGCTAAGGGAACTATCCCGCATTATATCCAGCACTGCAATAAAGATCGCTGCCTTCTAAAACTTACAGCAAAGCATCAGAGGGTTCTTTAAATCATCAACTTTTACGGTAACACTGCCTTACCTCCTCTTGTAACCAGATAAAAGGTCATAGGAGATTAAAATAGTATGTACTAGGTCCAGGTGCATATGTGCTTTGTAGTGAGAACTAATATTAAGATGGCATTGATCAAAATAAACATATGTGGACTCAAGATAAACACACTATCCTCCTAAACGATGTCCTGGAATAGCAAAAAGTTTCTCTGCCTAAGGGGGAAAGACCATCATCAACAGCTTGATGGGGTGGGCCCAATCACTTAATATGCGTGACTTGGTAAAGACTGTACTCTGACCATTGTCAACAGCTTGATGGGGTGGGCCTGTTTACTGTATATGCATGACTTGTACTGATAAAGGATGGAATCTCCTGCCTGGTCAGGCACCAGTGGCTGTATGATCATTTACAATCTATATCATTTATTCAGTCCACGTGCCAGGCCCTGAGGACTCACTAAATGGAATAGTGATGCGTATGATATAAGATTTTACATAAATACAGCATGGGATGTACTGCTGGCTGTGTTGGCTTTGAAGAGCTACCCCCTGGAACCCATATCTGCGCAGGCATGAAATAAAGCAGTATCTCAACTCTGTGTGTAGATTGGCTTATTGCACACTGGGCACAAACCTGCTTTTCAGATAACACTCTGAGCTATAGGTCAGTTAGTCTACTAAGAGCTACTTGAGCACTATTTTCTTCACAAAGAAAAGAGAGATATGTATGGCATCAACACACAAAGGCAAACATCCAGCCTTCTCTTACAAAGCAGTGTTCACCTCCCTGAGAAATGACTGAAGACCAATTTTTAAGCTGATACACAGTTTTAATTCCCACGTTACTGCTGAAACACTCCAGCCAAGAGAGATAGATGATTGTACATTACACCTTGAAAACTAGCCATTGCAAGAATTTATACAGGGTCCCCCTATCTTGAGAAAAGCAAGAGCCTTGTGCTAAAATACAATCACAAAATGGCATTTAAAGTCTAGATTTAGAATATTTTCCACATACCTGGATAATTGTTGCTGCTTTTTCCTGCAGCTGGGCGGATAACATCTCCTGCTCCTTTTGGTGAGCAGCCTGTGCCTTCTCCCTTTCTTGAATCAACATCTGCTCCTTGTCATGTAGTGATGCCTTTTTTTCAGCTTCAAATTCATCCTACAAGAGTCACATACACTTTGATTTACAGAGAGAGGGGGAAAAACACCAAAACAAACAACCTAAAAAAACCCCACCAACAACTCCCTGTTCTTTTTTTTCTTTAAATGTGCACACCTTACCTCTCAGAGCAACTAGCAGTAACTCACACAGTTAACCCCCAATCAACAAAATTATACTTAAACTATGATTTAAAAATAGTTCCGTAGATAAATGAAGTATCTGAATGTGCTCACTGAGACCTGGGTCATTTCACATGCTGAGATAGTGAAAAAGAACATAAAATGGCCAAGTCTAGACAAAGATGGGCAAAAGTCACTTTAAGCAACTACAAGTCATACAACATGCACAGTACTGAGCTTCACACAGAAGGAGTGATTTAGCAAAACAAACTGAAAATCTACAAGGCAGATGCAAATTGTTAAATTATCTCGAAGCTATGAAATTGGATCTCACCTCAAAGTGCTCTAAAGCACTGTAAAGGAAGAGATTATTAGACATCCCCCACCCCTGCATCAGCAAATAAAAGAGTTGAAACAGGTCCTGGGATCCCTTATCAAAGAGGCTAAAAGGAACCCTGACTAGTAATTGTTTCTGCAACACCAGAATTGGGAAATGAGTCTTCTTGACCACAGTGTAATATAAAACTCCAGTAATTTGATCTACGAACATGAATACACTCCAAGGTGATAGCTGCCTTTTTTTTATTGGTAAGTCAAGAAAACAGATTTTCCCGAGGGCATTAAATAAAACTCCAGAACAAAACGTACATAGTCACCTGAGCTGTCCTGGATACTTTGTGGAAGGCTCAGCCAGTCCTTGCACCAAGTAGCCTCAGACAACAGTGCTTAGCAGTTAGCAAGACACAAAATGAACAGACACAAAAGAGAATCAGGACTTTCCTCAATCAGTAAACTTATGGACAACATCTCTGAAACAACATGCCTATTTTTCTCCGAAGCAGTGCATCTACTAAAAGAGTACATCAGACTGTAAAAAGGGAACTCTGAGCCTTCCCCTTCCTACTTCTGCCATGCTCATGTATGAGGTTGTCTTCCACTGCCTTCTCTAGCAGATTTTAGGTATTCATTGTAAGAATCTGTACCACATTATGACACAGCTCAGTCTGACATTCCAAAAAGATCCAGTCAGTCTCTTCTAGGACAAAACATCAGCCATCAAGCTAACAAGGAAAAAAATATTCCAGAGGCAGCTGTACTAGCTGTAGAATTACCTCTGGCAAAACTTCAACAAAAAGAGAGGTTTCATAGAATCATAGAATGGTAGGGGTTGGAAAGGACCTTTAGAGATCATCTAGTCCAACCTCCCTGCTCAAGCAGGTCCACCTAGATCACATCACATAGGAACATGTCCCAGCCTTGAAGACCTCCAAGGAAGGAGACTCCACAACCCCTCTGGGCAGCCTGTGCCAGGGCTCCCTCACTCTCACGGTGAAATAGTTTTTTCTTATGTTTAAACAGAACTTTTTGTGTTCCAGTTTCATCCCATTACTCCTTGTCCTACTGCTAGATACAATAGAAAAAAGGGACGTTCCATCCTCCTGACGTCCACCATTCAGATACTTATAAATATTAGTGAGATTCCCACTCAGTCTCCTCTTCTCCAGACTAAATAGTCCCAGTTCCTACAGCCTTTCCTCATAAGGAAGATGCTCCAGTCCCCTGATCATCTTGGTGGCCCTGCACTGGACTCTCTCCAGCAGTTGCCTGTCCCAGTTGAGCTGGTGAATCCAGAATTGGACACAGCACTCCAGATGAGGCCTCACCAGGGCACAGTAGAGGGGGAGCAGAACCTCCCTTGACCTGCTGGCCCCACTCTTCTTGATGCATCCCAGGATGCCATTGGCCTTCTTGGCCACAAGGGCACAGTACTGGCTCATGGTTAGTTTATTATCAACCAGGACTCCCAGGTATCTCTCTGCAGAGCTGCTCTCCAGCAGGTCAATCCCCAGCCTGTACGGGTGCATGGCGTTGTTCCTCCAGAGGTGCAGGACTCTACACTTATCCTTGTCAAACCTCATGAGGCTCCTCTCTGCCCAACTCTCAAGTCGGTTGAGATCCCACTGAGTGGCAGGTTTCTGATGTCCTAAATGCTAACTAGAGTGTCTACACAGTGCAAGAGAGGGAAGAATCATTTCTGGAGTATATGCAGGACAGTCACTCCAATTCCAACTTCTCTGGACTGAAGGCTGGGTTTCAGCTGAGGACAGCAATATCAGGTATACCTCCAGCAGCTTTTCAGGATACACTTGTGCCCTCTGTTTCAAAAGACAGCTGCACCAGATAGAAAGAGGCCAAAGAATCATCAGGACTCCACAGAGGGTCAGACAAGACTATAGGAGAAATTTTTTGCACATCGGCAGTATTCAGTTCTAGAGGTTTGTGGAACTATTAGGAAGAGTCCCACCACAGCGTGGAGCACTGACAGGAACAGTAAGGATCTGTTGAAATCTCCCAAGGAGAAATAAATAAGGAGATTGTACTTCATCTTATTTTTTTGTGCTCAACAAGTTGAGCTCAACACACACTCAGTTCTGTGGTAACACTGAGATGAATGTAAGCACTATTCAATGTGTTGGCGAGTTCCTCCTTTCCAGATACAGGATGTGCCTTTTTCATTCATTTCATAGTTCAACACACTCTTGTCACTAGTGAAGGCATTTCACACAAGGCTCAGAAGATGAAAGGCAATTACACCATCATACACAAGGCAAAACAAAGATAATCTTCAGGGATAAGCATCTTGAAGATGTTTATCAAGATGAAAGTCTGGAACTGAAATGATGAGTCTGAGAAAGCAGGAACCAAGAACAACTAATAAAAATTAAAGCGTTATGCACAAAGTGCTCATTGCCATCACACACTTGGTAAAGGCTTAGATAGCACTGAAAGTATTTTTGCCATACATACAACAAGTGCAGTAACCGAGGGATGACAGGCCAAGAGCATCATCTCTACAGACATCAAGAAGAAAAAGTTTCAAGCGACAAATCGAACATCAATGAACACTAGGAATGCTGCTTAAAGCAAATGCTTTCCAATGATTTTTTGGGTGTTTTGTTTGAAGGACACCACCTCACATCCAATTCAGGATTTTAAGACAACTCTGTAGTAATTCCCATAACTGCTTACAGAAAACTGCATTGTCCCCAGTACTGCTCTTCTAGTGCTAACATTATGAAGCAAGGAACATACTAGCAGCGAAACATACTACCAGCGTGTACTCTGAAGTTCATTTTAATCAGACCCTACCTTCAACTGTGCAATCTGCTGTTCAAGCAGTATCTCTGACTGACACTTCAGCAGCTCAATCTCTTCCTGGAACTGAAGTTGCTGCTTCAATTTTACCTCTTCAAATTGAGCCAGAAGAGCTGTTCGCACATTTTCTACTTCAGAGGCTGATGCAGAAGCATACATCTGCAGACAGGAAAGTAATACACAATATTTTAGCAATATTGTTATAGTTACGGAAAAGATAAAATCAAACCAATACAAAATCATTAAGCTCAAATAAATTCTTAAGAATCACAATGGCTCCCTCCAAACCTCAAAGTCATCCAGAGCTGCTATCTATCAACATGCTGATAATAGGAAAAAAAAGAAGTTGAAAGAAATAGATAAGATGTAGCACAGTATTAGTGACCCAGTATCTCCTGCATTCATGAGACCATCAGGTCAGACTAACAAAGCAACCCATTCTTTCTTTCCAACGGATACTTCCCTAAAAGAAATTCAAAGAAATAAGGAAACAAGAGAAAAAATACAGGGACACCATATTCTGTTATGATGTAACTTCTCTTGTTCAAAAGGGATTAAACATTATGCTGCTATATTTAATGCAATCATTCTATGAATATTCATATTCTATGAATATACAACAAAGTACATCAAAAATATCAAAGAAAGTTGTATGAGATGTTTGTTTGTTGCTTTGTTTTCTATTATCCTCTCTAAGAAGAGTCACTGAAGTTATCAGAATAGAGAAAAATCCTGTTTCTAGGATGAAGGGCTTAAAAATTTAGTAATCTTGAGAACTTTCCAGAAAACAAACAAAAAAAATATATCCTTCCCAGGCAGGCTGCTCTTCCAAAAGTAAACAGAGTTGGCAATGCACTCTAGCCAGCTGGAAACCACTACCATCCCTAAGGCCTGACAATCCAGAACGCAGTGGATCTCCTCAAATCTACATGCTTTGGTGAGGTGCACCAGGTAACACAAAGGTGCACCAGCGATTAGGGAGTTATTTGGCACTCTATGTGATTTTCAAATTACTAAGTGAAAAAGCAAAAATAAGTTATATTTTAACATAACATTTATTGTTTGGTTATAGCTGGATAAAGCTCATTTTGTTTGTGACTTCTAACGTATGTATGTAATACAGAATATAGAGAAGTGAAAAGTCCTCATCACTTATGGCCGCTTGACTCAATAGACGTGAGATGCTATAAAAGACTGAATAAAGAGAAGATCTTATCCCATTTCAACATTTAAAGACAATGTGGGGTAGATGATCAAATTTTCAGTCTTTCACATGAAAGTAAGCATCATTGAACTTACACACAAACGTTCCCAACAAGAAGAAATCGTAAAGCTTTAAGGGCAACTAAGAAGATTTCTAAACCTCTGTGAGAAAACACACTTGCAAAAGTAACACCTACCCTAATTTTTCTAAGAAAAGAAGAAACCAATGTTACCAAAGGCTGTTAAATTAGAAAAGCTTGAAGTGAGCAGTCACTTTCCACCAATGGTTAATGATCTAAATCATTACCTATTAGTTTTCTATCAAAATGGCAGCTTTTTAATTTTGAATTTAATATGGCAGGAACTCAAAAGACATCGGGTTTATTATTATTATTAATTATTATTTATTATTAACATCGGGTTAATTTTTAAAAATTCAGGCTAATTCACACATGGCTTAAAAATATTAACTTTGTCTTTCTTATCTACTGGCACTACTAAAAAAAAATATCAACAAAGCAACTAGATATACAGTCTTACTTCTAAGGTTAGTAAAACTGAATTTACTTTATGATAAAGCATAGATTATTTTGGGCTTAGATATTAGTAGCATTCTGACCTCTTGCTCACGTTCATGCTGTGCTTTTAGTTTCCCCAATTCTTCTTCCAGCTCCCTAGAATATTCTTCCTTATGTTTTTTAATTTCTGCCTCATGAAAATCCTGAAGCTCTTGGAGAGCTTTTCTGTGCTTTTCCTCCATATGCAATACCTCTTCACGTAATATATCCAGGGCTAGACTTTTTTCTTCTTCCAGCAACTTCCTTTGATTTTGAAGAGCTGTGTTCAAATCATCCTGTATAAGCAAAATTAAAAAGAGGAGGAAAAACGTAAGTACAAATATTCTTGTAATCGGCCCGTAAATGAAATGACTCTTTTGTAAAGCATACGTCCTGCTGTATCAAAGTTTTTAAAGTAAACAAGAACAGCATTGCCTCATAAATCATGAGCACACATACACTCTGGGTTTCTTTTTCCTATCTTGTATAAAGTTTGTAAATTCCCTATTTATTCCTCTATCCACGACAGCACTCTCCATCAGTACAATCTTCAACTTTTTCCTTCTGAAGTTATTTACACTCAAGGACAATTAAAATGCAGACCTAGGATTAGTTAGCAAAGATAGGTCAGAAGAAAAAAAATACTCACCTTTTCCCCAACAAGATATTCCTCTTAACATTTAGGGGCACAGAAACAACATATAATTCTAAGTTTCGGAAGTATCATAGAATCATAGAATGGTAGGGGTTAAGTAAGCATGGTGACAGACAAGGCTGAAAGACAATACATGTCTCTCTGGAAGCCTCTGAAGTTTTAGCAATGAGTTAAACCTTCTTACCTCTTTGACTTGGAAATGTTTTGGGACCAGTTTTTACTCATCTGAACTCTAACAGACCTCAAACCTCTCAAAGCCTGATCAAGAATAAAACCACACACTTCTGTTCAAGGGCCTAGATAAGATCCACTCACTCATGACCTGCTCCCAAAATTCTACCTGTCACCTTTAGCAATATCTTTCTTCTACTTTTCCTGTCAAGACTGTTCCACTAGAGAGGATCTTTACATTCTTAGAGACATAGCTTAATCTACAGAACTACATTTACTTTGCTCTAGTCACTTGTGAAGAATTACATGGCAACTCTATCAGGCAGAGAAGCTCTGAGTCACAAAACAAAGACCTCCTCAAATCAGAATTACATTAAAAATATTTACCCGATTTGTACCTTTGCCACTTACTGAGATAGAAAACTCATTAATCTGACCTTCCAGGGGTGGGAAGTGACACAGACTTAATTCTGAGATTTAGTTTCCTATTTGACCTCATAACATGGCCACACACAAGTGAGAGTGCTGGCATAAAGAAGATTGTAGAAAAACACCCCAAGAACAAAGAAAAACGTTCTCTCACACAATGTAACATGCAATTTCACCTTCCATGACAAGTTTTCTTTCAGACGCACCTTATGAGCTGCTTCTGCTTCAGCAGCCATGGCTTTAAGTTTTTCCATATGAAGAGTTGCTAGCTCAATTTTCAAATTATTTTGGGAAAGCTGAAGTTCTTCAGCATGCTTTAATTTTAACATCTCTATCTCCTGAACCAAACGTGCTTGACTCATTTTATCCTTTTCATGGAGTTGTTCTGTGTGCTGCAGATGTAGCTTCTCAAGAGCTTGACTGTGTTCATCTCTTATATTCTGAATTTCAGATAGGTAAGATGACTCCAATGAATCGAGATTTGATAAGTGTTTGGCCTCCAGCTCATCAATTTGTGCTTGATGCTTTGTCTCTAGTTCAGCAACACAAGCTTCAAGTTGAATCCGTTGTTTATTTTCCAGTGTGGATTTAAGTGTCTCAATTTCAGCTTGGTGCTTTGTCTGAAATTCAGCTGTAAGAGACAAAATTTGCTGCTTATGCTTCTCCTGTAACTGCTGACTTTGGAGTTCCAGCTCATTGACATGTTTCTTTTTCAGCTCTTGGAGGAGAATTTCTTGCTCAGTTGTGAATTTCTCAGTCATAGCTTTGCGTTCCTCCATAAACCTATATTGTTTCCAAGAAAGTTAAGAGAATATTGTAAAAAACAAACTTTTTAAAAAATAATTGAAATAATAAACTTAAGTCAAAGAAAAATAAGTAGGTCTTACTTACTCTCCACAAATTTTACCGTTTGTTTCAAGTACAGAACTAATTCAAAGCACATCGCAACAATGATTTCATAGCCACATAATTAAACATTTATGCAATGTCACTTGGTTATTGCTAGGTAGATTGGCACCCCTATTAAATAGTTACTAAGAGAGCAATATACAAACATCATTTACCATCTCTGTTGCAGAAAATACTACCATATGAGAGCATCTAGGACATAGTATGCTTAATCTCAAAATTGTGTCTGCAAGTAAACAACTCGCGTAAGAAACATCTCTAAAATCATTCAGTTAAGATGAAGACAGTGGAAGTGTATGTGAGATACCCTGGGGGGTGCTCCTCCAAACTTATCTCAGCTCTCTGAAGTCTGCTTAAGCAGATTTACCATCAGAAGCACTCCATTTACTGTATCATTAACTATAGTATTTTTGGATTCAGATACCAATCATTAAAAAGTGATTGGTTACCGCTTTCAGTGTTTTCTTATTGTGGTTATTTCTCCAGTCTTGTTTTGTGAGCATACATTTGGTGAAGAATGAAGGGATAAATCTGAAGCAACACATGCAAATACAAACATGTAGTTGTTGGAATACTTCCTTTAATACACTTAAAACAATGGGGTTAGAAGGGAAGGAAAAGGGGAATGGTTACAACCTTCATGTCTAACCAGAACTGAAGAACACCATATGGAGCCCATCAATCGCAGCATTCAGTGGTTAAAACAAGCTTCATTCACCAGGAGAAATGTGCTCAAGTTCGTTTGAATTGTTTGAAAACACTTGAGTAAAAATCAAATCATTTTTCCACCTACTTGTCCTCTAACACTTCCCCTCCTCCAAGGCTACTATATGATTTACAGTTAAGAACACAACACACAAATGAAACAGGTAGACCCTGACTACACTTCACTTGATTTGCTAGACTAGATTAAATGCATTTACATGAAGCAACATTCTAGAGCAAACCCTAATGGGCAGCATAACTCTTCCTTGGGAGAGTAAGCTTTACATATGCAAGTTAGCTGGTGCCATCAAGTGACAAATCCATATCATTACCACTCATTAAGTTTAAAATAGAAAAAAAGCAACAACGACAATGACTGAACTATTAAGTGAAAGCTCTCAAATTATCAGGACTTACTTGTTTTGTGCTTCCATAAGTTTCACTGCACATTCTTCCTGCAGACAGAGTGTGGTCTTTTCCATTTCTTTTGCCATGAGTGCTTTGGCTGCCTGCAAGTCAGTGTCATACTGCTCCTGAGATTTCTGCATAGCCTGTGCACTTGCAAGGCTGTCTTCTAGCTGCTGCAGGTTGTTCTGCTGCTCTTTTACCAGCTTCTCTAACTCTAAAATTTTGGCAGCTTGGTGATCTTGAAGTTGATTCATTTCAGCTTCACGATGTTCAAACTCCTTCTGTAAATTCTGCTTCTCATATTCAGCTCTATTTTGCAGTTCTATACGCAGCAATGATAACTTTTCTTCTGCTTGGATTCTCTGGTCCTCACTTTCAGATTTCCATTTCTTCTCTTTTTCTTTGTACATAGTCTCTATTTTCTGGAATTCTTCTCTGGCTTCCCTTAATTTATTCCTGTGATCCTCAGCAATTTTATATTTTTCCTGTGAACACATTTATTTAAAAAATGAATAAAAGACCAAAACCAAACTGAGGTGTGCGACATGAAAATTTGCAGTCATTTAAGGTCTTGGAGAGATTTGATTCTTGCAGTGAAGTAATTCTTCTATAAGAAATTAAGGCTGAAATGTCAATTTATAGGTACTTGAATTCAAGGCATTATTAAGAATTAATTGTGATAAGGAAGATAAGAAATTAATATGGCACTCTGTTTTCTCTTTGGATCACTTTTCGTCATTTCAGAAGTTCAACTTATGAAGCTATGGGTACCTCAGGTATTTATATTGGGCATGATTAAAACCCTCTTTTAAATATCTCTTCTCCTTACAGGTTCCAGTGGTATTTTATATGCAGTGTCCAAGTTCATGACAAGGGCAGTTCTTATATGTAGCATAAAAGCAACACACGATGCACGTAGCATAAAAACAGAAGCCAAAGCACTAAATGACTGTTTAATGACAAAAGGCAAAAAAAGGACTCTAAAAATGCAGTAGAGGTAGATAAATAAATAATAAACTAAGGAAAGAACAGAGTGATCTCTTAAAAGAAAATTAAAAGCTAATCAGAGATCAAATAGGAACATCAAAATGAAGTGCACCCTTCAGTTTTCACCTGGAAGGTTTGTTTTGAACAAAGATTTAAATATTCATTTATGCTACAACCTAAGAGAAGAGCCGGAAAAGAAAGACAAAAGCCCCAAACTGTGATCAACACAAAACCCACAAAAACTTTTGCAGGAGGCCCGGGAAATAGAGACACAACTGAGAAAGTTGATTTACTCTGTTTCTGAGAGTGAGAGACCAGAAGCAAACAAAACCTCTATTTCCAGACAAAGGATCAGCAGGCAGGACAGGCTCATTTCAAACACCGCATTTGCGTATCTTCTACCCAATCATCAGTGCTACAAAACAAGATACTGCAGATGGTAGGAGTAAAGTAGTTGTACTGAAAGTTTCACCACTGGAAGCTTCATCTGAGTCTCCATGTTATCCGCCAATAGTCTGTGACACTTTTCTCCAGCCTTCTCTTGCTCATTCAAAAAAGGAAGGAAGGATGACTCCGAGAAACAGGAATTTTCTCCAAGACTCATATGCATTCCAACATTGGGACCAATTAAGCAATGAATTAACATCCACTCTAAGTTTATCCTCAGATGGGACAGCTGATTTAACAGGTAATAGGGAAGGTGCCTGGCATAATTCTGGCAACTCTTTTTGACAGTGAAGTTATAAGAGCTACATCAAAGCAAAACAAAAACAGAAATCTGTTGTCTAATTCTCTCTTCTTCCGTCAATAAATGGTCTGAAAAATTATTTCTGGTTATTTCTTCAAAAGTCCTATTGAAATAATAAATTTCTTAGAGGGAACCTGTTCAGCAAAGAGGCTTTTTCCATCTGGCACAGTGCTTTCTGATTAATTCTCCAGTACCACGTGATGCACCACAGTATGCAAGTGCACCATGTTACTTTTGCACTGGGACGCTTCCATGTGCTGCAGGGAGATGTTTGGGATAAGGACCATTTTGTACATGCCTGTACTGAAGTGGTATACACGTGCTTGACCCACATCAATATAAAAGGTGGACTGAAAAAGGTCCTTGAAGCTCCTGCCTTCCTGCACTACTTGTGCTCTTACAGAAAAGGTAAGCTGCAGAAAAAACAAGCATTTAATATGAAAGTGCTCTGAACTTCAGACTCTTATTCCAATATTTGTGTATAACCACACAAGTCTGTAAATGCTGTTTCTATCTTCCTTGGCTCTCCTAACAGCTCTGATCTTGCTTAACACTATGCAAAATAGTACTGTAATACAAATTACCTTTTTCATTTCCTCTTTCAGATGCTTTTCATTCTGCACAGAAAATTCTTTTTGTTTAGCTATCTCTTCCTTTAAGTGCTTTATTTCTCCTGAAAGCTCTGCAATATGCTGTTTCTCAGAGTGGAGGAGAGAGAGTTTAACTTTGTGCTCTTCTTCCAGCACAGACATTCGTTCAGCCACCTCCATCTCAACTTGACGTGCTGCATCTTGAGCGCTCTGTAGGCGCACTTTGGTGATTTCTGAAAAATAAAAACCAACCAAACAAGAAAGTGACATTCTGGAATTTATTTTAACAGGTCCTAGTAATGCACAGAAATAAAGCTGAACATTGTCAGCTATGCCATTTATCAGTGGTCATACTAATTACAGAGCAAGAAGAATCCCTTCTCAGGATGATTTTGTACTCTGTTCCACTTTCTCACCACTTTTGAAACTTATTGGTATACACACAGAATAATGGAGACGGATGATGAAACCTGAGGCAGAACCTCCCTCCTATCAGCAACAGCCACAGGAACTGACTCTCCTTTGGGGCAATGTAACAGTAGATTTATTGAAGTTTTATTTCTTCCTTTGCACGTACTATTTACATAAGGCATTTCCTCAAAAAGCCGATGGAATAAAACTCTAAAATATCATAGTTTAAGCAGTTCTGATATTCAATCGAGTACTAAAGATAAACAAACAAATGGTGGTAAGAAATATAACTGCAAATTAAAGAAGCTGTACTGATCCTTTTAACCAACATACAGTGGAATATGGTTATAGCCATGTGTGCTATATATAATACACATGGTGGCTGTAAGTTATGGATTATAAATTCAAATGTTTGTGTATCACACTATGCTCCCAGAAGGAGGTTGCAGATACAGAACTGCTGTAATCCTTGATCTGCACCTCAACAACAGAAGTCTTTCATATTGAGCCAGTACAAGGCAGTATATTTCCATAAATTACAGTTCAAAAAAACCAGTAAGTGTTAAGAAATTACATAAATCCATGATCACATAGGAGGTCCCATTAAATTTAACCTTAAGAGGAATTTTAACAGAAAAAGATACTTATCACAAATTCTGCTCCCTACAAATACTGTCCTCTCTGTTCAAAAAACACATCCCATTGTGTATGCCAATTAGTGGAAAACACAGGAGGAAAGAGAAATATTAACATTAAATGAGCAGAGTACTCTCAAATCTACAAAAGGTACACAGGCAAGAGGTCTGGAACACAGGACAAAAGTGGGTCTACTCTATGGAACAGACTGAGAACAAGAGACATCTAACACAGAAAACAGACAACACTAAGACACTTTCAAATAAATATTAATTCAGGAATTGACAGCACCCTTCTAAGCAAACAAAAACCTGCTCAAGTCCTTTTGGCAACTGCTTCACAGTTGTAGTAGGTTTTACTACAGAACAATCAACTTTAAGTCACAACATCTTTGGAACTGCAACTCAACATGCCTATAAAGGTCAAAAAAGCAGAGTGCTTGATGCCAGAGACTAACATGTGTTAACTGGTCCCTATAATTTAAACTAAAAACAAATTGAAAACTTCTTCAGATAAGACTATTTAATGAAAAATGAGGCATACAGGCAGCTTACCATTTTACTTCTCAGCCTGTCAGTTCACCTTACCTTTAAGATGTTCTTCTGAAAGTTGGGCACGAAGCTGCTCAAGTTCTAAACAATGCTTTCTTTTCATTTCCTCAATTTCTGTTCTATATTTGTCTGACAGATCCATCTTCATTTTCATTATGTCCTCCTTATATTGAAGTGCAAGGGAAAATCTTAAGGTATCCAATTCATGTCTGTGTTGTTCTTTAAGTTGTAATTGCAAACAGGCAAGCTCCTCCTACATAGGAAACGGATTACAAAGACATCTTCAGCTTTGAAGAACCATGCCAAGAATCTCTCAATGAGAGTACTCCATCGATTGCACTATAAAAGCACCTGTTTGCCAAATATCTATCTGTTTTCCCAAATCATTACTGCTTTTGCTCCGTTCCTACCCCTCTATCCACTGCTACAGCAAGTGAGTCCCTTAAGATAAGACTTTGGAGCCATGCCACAAGGCAGATCTGAGTTTCAGGAGCTGTTTGAAAGTATAATAGAGGAGGAAGTCTCACACATATCTGAGTAGAGAAATGATCAACTCCCAACGAAGAGATCCCCTTCTATGCACATCACAGAACTTAGAAGTAACGATCTACGAATATAGTTTCAAACTCAGATAACAAAAAGTAGCAAGAAGAGGCTTGATGTATACATTTATAATTTATAACTCATATGTTTTGAGTGATTTCCTAAAGAAATTGAGATCCTATTGTCTTGTGTATGTTGTGTCGGCTTGTCATTCCCTCATTAAAAAAATATTACTTTACATGATCAATTTTTAAAAATAAACATTTAACATGAAGAAAAAAAAAACCTTTTTGAATCTCTTAATTTCAAAAAAGTTGAGCAAAGAGTCAAGATCTTAAATTATAAGAAGATACATGAAAATAGGTGCAGAAATGGAAGAGGAGCCAAGAAGGCCAATGGCATTCTGGGATGCATCATGAAGAGTGTGGCCAGTAGGTCAAGGGAGGTCCTTCTCCCCCCCTCTACTCTGGCCTGGTGAGGCCTCATCTGGAGTCCTGTGTACAGTTCTGGGCTCCCCAGCTTGAGAGGGACAGGGAAACACTGGAGAGAGTCCAGCGCAGGGCCACCAAGATGATCAGGGGATTGGAACATCTTTCATAGGAGAAAAGGCTGCAGGAACCGGGGCTGTTTAGTCTGGAGGGCACTGCAGGTGGATCTCATTAATATTTACAAATATCTAAATGGTGGATGTCAGGAGGCTGAGGCATCTCTTTTTTCTGTTGTATCCAGTGTCAGGACAAGGGCTAATGGGATGAAGCTGGAACACAAAATGTTCCATTTAAATAAAAGAAAAAACTACTTTACTGTGAGGGTGACAGGCTGCCCAGGGAGGGTGTGGAGTCTCCTTTTCTGAAGGTCTTAAAAACCCCTTGGATGTGTTCCTGTGTGACCTGATCTAGATGGACCTGCTTGAGCAGTGGGGTTGAACTGGATGATTTCTAAAGGTCTCTTCCAACTCCTATCATTCTATGATAACGAACAGAGACCTTTTAATATATCAAAAATGATACCTGATGTTGTTCCAGCTGTTGATTGAGTTGACCAAGTGCATCCCTTCTCTCTTTTTCAGCAGTCTCTTCAAAAACTGCAACAGAAGAACTGAGAAAAGGGTTTAAAGTTTAAGATTGTAACATGTATCAAAAATTAAGTGAAATAAACCTGCTGACTTACAACGTAGTACTGAACAGAACAACTGTAACTGTTCAAGACTGCACACTCATGAGTTCCATCATTTGCTTTCTAACTATAGATCACCTAATGCTCATTCCCAATACACTCAGGAGTTAGCACCATCTATTACACTAAAATAAAATAAAATATGGAAATATGCAGTCATAACATGAGAAGAAAGGAAAAAATGTATCACCTGATGTCCCCTGTTTGATCTTGACTCAGTTCCAACTCTGACAGTGAATATTCCTTCAGTTCTTGCAGTCTCTGATGCAGCAAAGTCAATTCTTCTCTGTAGTTTTCTTCAGCAGCTCTTAATTTATTTTCAAAATAAAGCCTCAGCTGTTCCAATTCAGTTTCATGCTCAGCTTTTCTTTGCTGACACTGCTGTTCACATTGTTGTTTTAAATGCTCTATTTCTTCCACTCGTGATGCACGAGCCAGGAGCTGCTCTTTTAGCTCTGGAATGGAGGCAAAGCCAACATTAAAACTCAGAAGGACGTATCTTTAGGCTAAGTCATTCTGTGAAGATCGGCCACAGTTTAGTTGCAGAGATGGCAGAAAAAACGTTATCCCACAAGATACACAAGAGAATGAATTTCTGAAAGCCAAAACATTCCTTCCTCAGAAGACAACAAAACCATGTTCTCCGTTTACACTGCATTCAGAGAAAATATCCTCATGACAAGTATCAAAACTACCAGTAGACTGATAGTTCTCCTCATTCTTTTGTGCTTTGGTCTGGATTAGTAACATGCAGAGTCCTTCAATATTGCTTAGTCTTCACACCTGTTTGTTGTATCAACCAGAAGCAATAACTTAGTCAAGAACATTTAACTTGCTCCAGAGAAAATTACTCAACACACAAAAGCAACTTTAGCACAAACTAGTAAAATCAAGAGAAAGAAAAAGTCAATTCTGGATTACTTTAGTGATGATTTGGCTCTCCATCATTTGCTCAAACAGAGGGTTAAGGTCATTGAATTAAAAAGAACCACCTAAGAAAAAAAACAAACCTAAACACAGAAAATAACACAGTAGGAAACAGCAACCAAAGCTGGTTCAGCAAGCTACCCTCCGTTCAGGGAGTGAGGGTAATGGCCAGCATTGCGGCGTATTCATGAACTCTTTGAAAGCTTTCTTCCCCATCCTCTGTATTAAAGAAGCAGTAACATATCAGGACCTTAAGGCTGGAAAAGGATTAAAATCATGACACAAAATTAAAACATTTCTCAGATGGCTTAACTTCTCAGATTACTTCAGTTAGTCGAATCTCCACAACTGAAGATGGAATTTGAAGAAAGAACTTGAAGAAAAGCAGCTGGTTATGTTATACAAGAAGAGAAACTTGAGAAACGTTTATATAAACACAGGATGCCACCCAGGAAGCAACACAGTTGATTGTAATAGTGTGGTTTTGTATAGCAAAACAGAAAATGCACACTTGAAGTGAAAAATTCTCACAATGAACATGCAAACAGAAAGAATAAGGGAAGTACGTGGTTCAAGCCTGCTTCCAAAGGAACCTGTTGTCAGGTACAGGGACCAGAGGAATCAAGTGGCAAGCAGGGGCTAGTAACACAGTCAATGGAATAGGCAAGGGAAGTATTATCTGTCACAAGAGGTTTTGCCTAACCAAAGTCTGCTGGCACAAAATTAACCCAGAAAAGTGTATAAGTTTCCAATGGGCTTACCATTCTTACATCAGAGCAACAATCCCATCACCCAGCTGCTATGTTTTGAATCTGCCATCGTGAGTCCTCAAATCAATCCAAATGCATTGTCAAATGATCATTCAAGTGAAGAAAAGCATAGCAAAACAAAACAGCTTTAAGATTTCACACATCAAAAGAGATATCCTCACCTGGACCATGGGCTTCAATTCCAGTCTCACCATCTCAAGTAAGAGGAAGAAGACACGGAAAGGGTCCGAAGAATGGGAATATTAATGATTAGAAACATGGAAAGACATTTGAAAGGTTAATAAAGATTAAGACTACAGAGAGGAAATACAAGAATTCCAGCAAATGTCATAAGATGCTGTCTGCTGTAATTACGTAATACCAAAACAGAGACCTGAAAAAGTCACAGTGAAGTCTGTCTACAGAAATTTTTATTCAATTTATGACAAAAAAAATGCAACCAGCCACAAGAAAACACCCTCACAAATTCCTGTTATATAAAAAGCTATTCACAATCATGCTATTGAGAAACTCTTAAATTGTATTTGAAGTGTATTATGCTTCCATTTTCTTTTAACTAAATCAGCAGCAGAACTCCACTGAACGTTACAGTCTCAATACCAGGTGAACACATACAAAGCCAAGATGAACATCTGGCTCTCCAGCATTTTTATTTTTCCAAAATTTCTTTCTCTCTGTACTACACATCTGTTTCATAGAATCATAGAATGGTAGGGGTTGGAAGGGACCTTTAGAGATCACCTAGTCCAACCCCCCTGCAGAAGCAGGTTCACCTAGATCAGGTCACATAGGAACATGTCCAGGAGGGTCTTGAAGACCTCCAAGGAAGGAGACTCCACACCCTCCCTGGGCAGCCTGTGCCAGGGCTCCATCACCTGAACAGTGAAATAGTTTTTTCTTATGTTTAAATGGCTTCATCCCATTACCCCTTGTCCTGTTGCTAGCTACAACAGAAAAAAGGGATGTTCCAATCTCCTGACACCCACCATTTAGATATTTATAAATGTTAATAAGATCCCCCCTCAGTCTCCTCTTCTCCAGACTAAACAGCCCCAGTTCCCGCAGCCTTTCCTCATATGAAAGATGCTCCAGTCCCGTGATCATCTTGATGGCCCTGCGCTGGACTCTCTCCAGCACTTCCCTGTCCCTCTTGAGCTGAGGAGCCCAGAACTGGACACAGGACTCCAGATAAGGCCTCACCCCAGGGCACAGTAGAGAGGGAGAAGAACCTCCCTTGACCTGCTGGCCACACTCTTCTTGATGCATCCCAGGATACCCTTGGCCTTCTTGGCCAAGAGGGCACAGTACTGGCTCATATTTAGCTTATTATCAATCAGGACTCCCAGGTCTCTTTCTGAAGTGCTGCTCTTCAGCAGTTTGACCCCCAGACTGTACTGGTGCAGGGGGTTGTTCCTTCCCAGATGCAGGACTCTGCATTTGTCCTTGTTGAACCTCATGAGGTTCCTCTCTACCCAACTCTCAAGCCGGTGCATGCACAGCTCAGAATGTTCTACTTCATTTCACTAAAGAATGAGTACAATCTCCAATCACTATAATGTAAATCTGACCATCCTGTTTAATACAACTAAATCTTGAAAAAGAAATCTTAAGATATATAAAGCATATAATGTCAAATTGCATCCTGTCATCATTTCGTGTCAGTTTTTAAAACTTACGGAAAACTTTAATGCAGATACACATAAGACTAAAAACAAACAAAAAAAACCCCCTAACTGTTCATGTTTAATTGCTGTGAACAACATTTTGCCTTTATTTTTCGCTTTTAGCTGTAGGGGATTTGTTTATTTTTCAATGGAAGCATCATTATGGAAAAATGAGGCCATTTTTAGCCTTACAGGAAAACAACATTATCATTCATTTTGAATTCTGAAGTACCATCTGAAATAGTGGTACCAAGTGGTTTTATTTTATTTTTTAAGTGGAGATAGCTTTAACTCATGGCTTTTCTGTATTTAAGAATTATGCCTTTGAGACAATGATGAATTTCCATGTTAAGTGTCAATGAAAAGCATTTAATTCACATCAAGACTGAAAGGTGACAAAAAGCCATTTCTACCTCAAGATATAAACTAATCACAGTTTTAAGATATTTCTGCTTTAAAAAAAAAATAGACTGATGTTTTAGTTATCTCCATATAAAATAGCCACAGTAAACCACCTGAAGTCTTAAACTATGCAGTGAGCTTTATAATCTATCCTCCATTAACAGGTTTCTCAATTGACTCATACCCACTTCCACAGTGAACACAAATGGGAGCATGTTATTACGCTGACCAGCATCTCCCCTATTTTTTAACACCAAATTAAGTAAATTATATTTTGTTTGATGTTGCAATGAAAAATGCTTGTTTTCCTGTAAAGATTTTTACAGTGTGCAAGAAAAGAGTTAGAACAGAAAGGGAAACACTAGTGAGAAGGGAAAGGGAAACACTAAGAGTGAGCTTTGCCCCACTGCTAGACCATGCTTTTAGCCACTGCAGAACCCAGTAGCTGTCTGACACTGAATCAGCTCTCTTCAGGAAAAGAACCCACTGACACTTCTGGGACCTACCTGTGTCCTCCTGGTACACAATTAAAAAGTATTTTATTTCAATAATGCACAAATGAAGATGAGGCAAAAAGTAAAACGTGTCGGTTCTGAACATACCACTTAGTTCCTGTCGGTTTGCTCGGGTACTGTCGAGCTGAGACCAAAGCTGCCTGATCTCTTCTTGTGACTGAGTCTTGAGTTCCTCATGCATGACCTGAAGTTTCTCCAGCTATGGAAAACACGTTAAAATCAAAAGAATCAAATTTTAAGAATAATTCTGCTCTAATTGCATATTTTATACACAACAGACAGTCCCATCAGAAATAGGTAGAAACACCTAGTGATTACCAGACTGTCAGCTCCTGATCCAGGCTATCAGAGAACCTGAGAAACACCTAACTGTTAGACCCACTCCTCAGAGAGAGGAACTAGGTCCTGATACCATATTTACCATTACTGGCAAAAGTTCACTATTACCTACATAAAAATAAAATACAAGAACCAGAAAATTAAGCATATAAAATGAAATAAAGAGGAACAAATGGCACCAAAGGGCACAGAGACAATTGCATTCAAAATATGCTGAACCACTACAGAAAAACCCAGACTATTTATCTGCTTCACGAGATATGTTTTTTAGATTTCAATAAAATCCCCAGACACAAACAAGTCATCAAAATGACCTGTATATGATATAGGTTGTTATATAGAGAGTAACCAACCACACTGAATGAGTAAAGAAAACATATTTACCTCCTTCTGAAGATTCTCTTCTTTTTCTTGGCTTTTCATCTTCGTGTCTTCCAGGAGTTGATTATGTTCAAACTGCAGTTGTTCTTGTAATTTTGTAATGGCTAACTGGTGCTGCTTCTCCAATTCTATACATTTTACTAAAATAAAAAAATGAGTTCTGTTACACCATTGTCTTGGTTACTGAACAACCTGTACAATTTTTGTGCAACTAAAACAGAGATGCATGTCTCCAGTCCACAATGCTAGCTTACAGGGAATCACAAAAAACCTTGAATAGTAAAGTACTCTTGAAAGTCAAACACTTCTACACAGAGCTTCCTAGCTTTCTGCATTCCATACTGTCAGTCAAGACACAACCAAAAGTAGGGCCTAAGGGATGAACATCCACTCTATTCATACATCAACAAGCACCCTGAACTAGAGGCACATGTACTTGGAACAGGGAATCAAGCATTTCTTCATGGCCTATAAAGCGACTTTCTTCTACATCCACACTCATCAGCAGACAGTTGGACAGATGAACAGGAAGGACTAGGAAGACTCTTGTCAAGAACGCTCTGCCTCAGAGATGAGCATTCTCTGAACCCTACAAACTTTCTGCTACTTAATTTGGTCAACAAATCTTGACCTGTCCAGAAAGAATCTGCAATCAAGTGACCACATTTCAGCCACAGTGAGCTACAAGAGATGCACATTATCCTCACAGAATAGACTTTAATGTTACAGGTCGAGGCAAATGCAGTAAAGTCAGTGCAGGTTGGGAAGAATGAGCCATTGTTACAAACATGTCCTTGCAGCAGCCAAAGGTGAACCAAACACTGAAAAAACATCTGGCCCTTGGCAGGTTGAAAAGTACAGTTCAGTTCTCAAACCTGGACTTTCTGCCTAACAGCCAGCATCATCCAATACCCTAAACACTGTATTTCCATTTATTTGAAGAGAGTATTATTTCCCTTGTTTCTCAGCTGCATAGTGCCTCAGAGGCTAAGCAACCCAAATAGTTATCTGTCTCCTTTTCATGCCATCAATAGCAGCAAATCTGATGCCGTTGTGCCAGCCAATCACTGTCTCCACAAAGGTGATGGATTTCCAAGACCTACACAAACTTTTCACGGCTTTATCTCCTATCTGCACCTCAGCAGATGTACACAGCTGGGTACTCATGCAGATTTCACTTTTCCAGTTAATGAAAACCCCAGTTACAGTCATCTCAAAAATGTTACTTCCAGAACAGCATTTTAAAAGCTACTGTTACATTAAGTTTTTACTATTCACAATCCAAACACAATTTTTTGTTACTTGAAGTTTCTATTGATATTAGTCAGAATTTTAAATAATTCAGTGATTACCAATGCCAGTTTTCAAGTGGAAGCAAAACAGCACCTCCCTTTAATACCCTTGAAGGAATGCACATTCCACATTCTGTGGAAGTTAAAATGCAACTCAACTAACTAGGTTTTAAACAATTTTTCATTTAAGTCCTGTTCTCTAGACAGTCTTACGCCATCAATCCAGTTTTTAAGTAAGAATACATCAGTATATGGTGTGTTTGTTTTTTATGCCGTTGTTCAATGAAGATAACTGCTTCTCAGACCACAGCACTTACTTTTAGACTGTTCATTCTCAAGAGAAAGAAGCCCCAACTCTGCTTTGACTTTCTCCACTTCCATTTCAAGAGTTTTCTGCAGTTTCACCATTTCAGTCTGATGTTTTTCAGATAGCTCTTCACACATGTTTTTTAATTGCCTATTAGATTCAGATTCACAATCTCTTTTGAGAGTCTAAGAGAGTAAGACACGTATTATTAAAGCAAACATATTTATTTGTCCTCTACAACAAACATGTAGTAGACACGGGACTTCTACCAGCTCTAGTTTAGTTTTTCTAGTATAAAGAACAGAATTTTTACCTCTAATGCCTGGATACGTGTCTCCTCCATTTCCAATTCTATTTTCTTTCTCTGATCAACTGTGAAATAAAATATTTACTAATAAATTTACAGAAAATGTTGCAATTAAATAACTATAAATATGGATGAGGTTACCATTTTCAAACTCAGGGCTTAAATAAGTAGGCATGAAGCAGCACAGGGCAGTGGGTTCTACCCAAATCTGCTGTTACACCATATCCCAGAATTTACTTTAATTTTGACAAATGATAATCAGCAGTTACAACTGCAAAGACAACTCTAAAGGTGAAATTCAGCTTAATTAGCAAAGGAAAGTCTGCTTAAATCTACAGAGAACACAGTGCTAAAAAAAAAATTCAAAAAAACAAATAACCCCCACTTTTAATCCTAAAGATATAAATTCAAATCCCTGTCAATGTTGTTTCATTGTGTCAATAGCACTTCACTGCACATCACTATTAAGTTTTTGAATCATCTCTGTGTCTAGAGACACAGCAAAGAACAGCAGATAGCAGCAGGTAGAAACTCTCTTCCAATTTCTAGGAAACAGACTGCAAGACAGATGCTGTTACCTGCTCAGTTATCACTGACATCAATAGCTTGTTCCTTCCCAACTTCTCCCCAGATTCTTTCCAACTTCTTGTTCACCACCTTTCTTGGCCCACAAGCATTCTATAAAAGTCTGTCAAACCCCTTCTCATACCTCCAAAGTACCATTGTCTTAGCTTGCAACCTTATTTCAAGACTTTCAGGGGGAAACGAGAGCTCGGAAATTAAGATGTTGTCAGATACCCAGCTAACAGACCAGAAGAGGAAGAAATATCATCTAACTTACAAGACAATGTCCCAACACTCATGTGAATTAGGTCATGCCCAATCATTGCCACCCTGAAGAGAAATGTCTTTCCTCTAGCCCCTAGCTAGCAGGATCCACAACTCCCCACCAGGTCTCCTGCATCATCCAATTCCAGATTCTCCTTCTCAGCATCTACATGCAAACATTCATAAGCATTTATGTTCATATGAAGTTACTTTGCTAAAATGTACATAAACGGCTGCATCTAGACCTCCTCCTGCTCCTAAATCTCATCATACCATAAGTTCACCATACTCTTAGTGGTAACAAATAGTTTTCTACTCTTGGGTCAAAAAGACACAGCCCTAAAACATCCTCTAACTCTCAGGGAAGTATAACTAAAGGAATGGTTTCTAAACTACTTCAGTGAATTGCTGCAGGCCCCATCTTTCTCCAGCAATTCCTCAAGCTCTGCCATACGGGTCAGAAATGGTCTCTTAATCAGGGAAGAGGCAAATATACCAAACAACATCAAGAGCACCATCAGTAGACCTTCAGCACTACCAAGCAAAGCTTTCCTCTTGCTGATATCAGAATACAATCTTATACCAAAGGCGTCTCAAAGGACACATCTCAAATCTCTTTCCAGCTCCCTTATTCTCCTTTCGAAACCACTGAGAGGACAAGCACTTCCATATCTTGTCAGAAACACAACAGTAGTCAGTGCTGATTTACAGCAGTAAAAACCCCTGAGAAACATAAAAGCTAAGAACTCTACTCTTTGCACCAATGAAATTCTTTGAGAGCTCTAATGCCTCCCCAAAACAACTTGTTCAGTATAGTGCTATTTTACAGAGGCAGCAGCAAAAGATCCATAGGGTTGAAGAAAATTAAGCTTAGGTCTGGACAACTTAATTTTCAGATATAAAACGTGCTCTTGCACATGGCAGTTCAGTTGCTATCCCTATTCAAGGCAACCCCAGCCATTACTCAAAAGGCCAGCCCTACACCAAGACAGGAACTTGTGGAGGAAAAAACAAAAATACTGATGGGGTTTCAATTTCTGGTCCAGTATTCCCAAATTTTAATACCTAGTTCTTGCTGATACTTAGACTTAAGGTCTTCTTTTTCCTTCAGACACTGTTCTTTAACCTTCTCCCACTCCAGCTGATGACGGCTCTGCAGAATTGCTACCTCTTGAGCGCGCTTGTCATTGAGCATCTCCCGTAGCTCCATAAGAGCAGTTTCCTTTTCTTTTCTCAAGTTGGACTGCGTAAGCTCAAGCTGCGAGGTATGCAGATTATTTAAGCTTAGGCGTAAAGCTTCCATTTCAAGGCTGTGCATTGTCTGTAATGGAAGAAAAAGGAGTTTACCCTCACCTCCGATGAAAAGTGTTCACTTTTTCATGACCAATTCCAGTTTCAATTGCTTTCACTACATCCAAGTTTTGTCTTTCTGAACATGAAGAATTGTTTTCTTCATGGTACAGTCAGAACCCTGAAAGAAGCTGACTTTTGTAACATTTTCAGTGAAAAACAAAAGGCTTTCCTTACCTGCCTCATGTTCATCTCCTACCAAATACCTTCTCTCTGTCCACTTCCTCACACTGTCATCAGGACAGAACACAAAAACTCACCCCAACACTTCACTGTCTGTTAAAGAATTTCTCATCTTTGCTACTAGTTATAATTTGTTAAAAATCAACATTCTGAAGTGGTACCGGAAAAGCAGAAATAAAGTTAACCATATGAGGAATATGAACAGTTAGAAATGGCAGCTAAAACAGGTCAATCAAACTTTTAAATTCTTAAATAAACAAAATAGTACACCAATGTCTTGTAATTTGGCCTAACACTAGATGTATTCTTTCCATTTCCACTTTGCATTTAGTGGAAGTGTTTAAAAACCCAGTAAATACTTAGAGGTAAAAGTCTGATTTACATACTGAAGTTTAGTATGAAACCATTCCCAGTTACATTGGTGGTTTAATTAAAGAGAGGGAGGAATTTAGTATTTTTTATACATTTTCTCGTTAAACTTATCAAGACATGAAAAATCACAGAATCATAGAATGGTAGGGGGTTGGAAGGAACCTCTAGAGATCACCTAGTCCAACTCTCCTGGATGAGGAAAAAAAACCAAGAAAAAGACAAAGCTGGTTGTTTGGTTGGATTTGGTTTGGTTTTTTTTAAATTTAAGCATCCGGTTTTCTTCAGAATTAACACTAAAATACAACTGCAATAAGGAACTTTGAGAACTCCAGTAGAAAATATTTACTACCACTCACCAAGGGAACACTCCTAATTCTTCAACTGCAGCACTAGGTAAAGGAACACACAGAGTACACACAAAAACAAAGGAGCCTTCTCTTTCCAACAGTCAGGTAACCACTGCAGTAATTACTGCGTGTGTTTCTTTTACCTGTAATTGCAGCTGAGCTTGCTCAATCTCTGCTTTTTGTGTGGCTGCCATTTGCTGCCGAAGTTCATCCAACAAGTGCTGCTGTTTTTTATTCAGTTCAGCACGGAGTTTCTCCATTTCCTCTTCATGTTTAGCAATCAGTTCAGAGACTTCACGATCATGCTCTCGTTCATGTACCTGCAGAGGATGCTCAGATAAGGAGATTTCTTCAAAATATGGCTAGTTAAATCCCTATCAGATTATTGAGGTAATAATTCTCCCCTCCTGCTCAGCCCATTCAATGATACCATGGAAAAAACAAAAGATTTTTGCATCTCCAAAACATTCATACTAAGTGACAAACAACACAAAATCAGTTAATTTTTTTTAAATAAACCAAATAACGGTATTTACCTTTTTTATTAAAGCAATCTGTTCCTTTCTTTCTTCTTCCAACTTCTGCTGTTTTTCCACTTTATCTTTTATTTCGGCATTTAACTCTTCTATCTGAAAACAGGCATGCAAACACTTGCAATAAGTACCTTAAGCATTCTGAAGTGCCAAGATTCCAGCTGTTACTCGAGAAAGGGATAAGAAGTACCTTGTATCAAACTCACTTTAGATAATTCAGAGAGGTGTTGAGTCTCCATTTTATCAATTTCCTCTTTGTAATGTTTCACCACTTCGGACTGTGCCTCCTGTGCAGCTTGTGCAGACTGAAATGACTCCTGCAAGCGAGTCTCAAGTTCCAAATGAGCCTTCTTCAAATGGGTGATTTCTTCAGTCAACTGTTTCTTTTCCTCACTGTATTCGGTACTTTTTGCCTTTATTTCAGCATTAAGTTTATGAATTTCTAGGTTGATGAAGTTTAACTTGTCCTCATATTGCAGTCTTTCACACTCCTGTATTTCTTTGAGACTTTTCACTTCAGCATTAAGTTCATGTATGTTTTTCTCAAGATCTTCAATGATACTAGCATTCTCTGCTAGAGCTTTTTCTGATCTTTTTAGATCCTCCTCCATGTCAGATAATCTTTCTCCTAAGGCTGTTTTTTCCTTCAATAAGAGCGCTAAATTTTGTTCTTTATTATTAATTTCAGCTTTGAGCAACTCCTGCTCTTTCAGCAATGTCTCTTCAGATATAGTTTTCTGACCAAGCAGCTCTGCTATTGTCTGATTTTTAGCTTTTTGAGCATCAAGATGACTTTGCATTTGATCTCTTTGATTTTGCAAAGCAGCTAACTGACGTCCAAAAAGAGACTGCACTTCACTTGTTACAGAATCAGAAGCTGTTTTCTGCTCTTGAACTTCTTTCACTAATTGCTCCTGAGTTCGCAGCTGCACTATCAACATTTCTCTTTCCTCCTGCAGGTCTTTCACCATTTCTTGCCAGGTAGAGGATTGTGACACTTGTGTTAAAGGTTCCACAGCACAGTAAAGCTGGCTTCCTTCCTCACCTTGGTTCTTTACTGGCAGCATTATTTTGGTTTCAAGGTCTTTCTCTTTCTCTGTTTTTTGAATAAGTTCTTTTTCACAACGGATCCGTGCTTCATGTTCCTCATCCAGTTCCACGCGCACATGGGAGAGCTCAGCCAATACTTGTTCATATTTTTCAACAGCTTCTCGGGTCTCCTGATATGATTTCTTCAAGGCTAAGTCCTTCTCATGAAGCTGCTCAGTTAGTTTCACACATCTCTCCACTAAACAAGCTGTCTCATCATCCTTTACGTTATTGTGGTCATTTATTTTATTTTGCTGCAGTGAGGTATCCGCCAAAAATGAAACAAAGACCCCTGCTTCCATCTCAGTCTCTTCAAAAGCCTCTTGAGCCAAATGTGTTCCCTCATCAAGGTCAAAATTTAATGGGGGAGGTATAAAATCTCTGCTGGATTCTAGAAGCACACTAGTGTCTAAGCCATATCTACTGCATCTACCTTCTTCAATGGCAGATGAAGTGCTGGATGCATACGACCCTTCTGGTCTCTCTGAGGAGATGAGATATTTATCCAAAATACCTTCATCACCACTGAAAAGTCCCAGTCCTGACAAGTGTTCTTCAGACAGGTTATATCCTTCACTACTTTCACTATTCTCAGTGAACTTTGAATTCTTCATTTCTTCTAATTGATACCCTAAGGAGTCTACTCCCAAGTCACGCTGGAACTCTAGTTCTTCATGAACCAGCTCATCTTCACCTTTCAACTGGTGCGGTTTATTCGACACCTCCAGTAAAATCTGGTTTTCCCTCAATTTCACTAGCTCTTTATTGGAGATAACCTCTTGCTCAGGCTTTTGCCTTACATCTAGACTTTTTCCAGTCTCATAAAGTCGCTTTTCATTTAATTCCTGGATGAAAGAATTCAGTTTCTGAATCTCTTCATTCAAGGACTGCTTTTCTTGTTTATATCGTTGGGCTTCCTTGATCTGCTCTTCTGCATCAGAAAGTTGAGACTTAAGGTCATCAATTACATCTTTGTATTTAGTTTCAATTGCAGATTTTTCTCTCTGAAAATCTTCCTGTTGGTTTTCAAGTTTCTTTCTCAAATTCTCCTTAATAATTTCAGACTCACATAGACTATTATTTAAGTCAACAATTATGCAATTCAAATTCTGAATATGTTCTTCAGAATTCTGAGCACAGAGCTCTTTTTTTAACTGCTCAAGTTCATTCTTGTATTTTAAAAGAATTTCTTCCTCATATACCTGCTTGGCTTCTGCAATCTCTCTTCTATGGCACTTCTCCAGCTCAGCCCTCAAGTTGTCCAACTGTCTGCAAATATCCTTTTCATGACTGATTTTCAGTTCTTCAATACGTTGCTGTTCTTTCATTTTAGATAAAGCTCTTTCATTTTTTAATTCTGTTATTTCTGAGTCCCGAAGAGAAAGGGTATGTTGCAAAGCAGACAAGCTAAATCTTTCTGATGACAGTAGATCTTCAAGATTTTTAATATGTTCTTCCTTTTCTCCTATACTTTTGTGTAACTGTTGCATTGTATCTTTCATATGCTCTTCCATTTGGGCAAGCCCATTTTCTTTATCTTTGGTATTCTTTAAAATAAAATATTACATATGAAATATGACATGTTTTAATTTCCTTAAGCTTCATGTTTATAGCTTCGTGAATTATATTTACTGTTAAATGCAGTATGTCTCACTGGCCTAGGCAATAGGATTAAGCACATCCTTGACAGTGGAAAGCACTTCTAAAAGACTCTTCAAATGTGGTAACAAATATCAAATTGTTCAATTCATAATAGATGATATGCCACTGACTCCAGAAAGAAAACAGTGTCTGTCTCAAACTTCAAATATTTTAATTAAAAAACCAAAATCATTTCAAAAATCAGAGTTACAGACACCTCTCTATCTCACATCTATTTGCACAGAGAAGACACCTCCCACAGGCAGTGGTAGGCCAACTGAATAGCCATGTAAAATGTTGATTTATCTGACACTTTAACGCTTCTACCTGTGGCATTGCTGTTGATGTGCTTAAAGGAAATCAGATCTTTTAAACTGTTCCTTCAATCTATGTTCGGTATCACCAGACCTATATGTTTGTTTCTAAAGATTTTTTTCATGACTATATCACTATAGCAGGTAAGAATTATCACCAAATTTGAAACACACATACACAAAAAAAATGTTAAGTATCTTCAATTTTTAGTTTCTTTATTCATTTTCTAGAATAATTACATCCAAATGTTCTCACCCAAGCTTTTCACTTTGTTTCACATCTGAAACTAAGGTGATTACAGATATAGTTAACTTTTACTCTTAGGTAGGTGTTCCAAGCTCACATGCAACTATTTTGTTACATGTTTACAGGGCTTGTCTAGCAACCTTCACCCCACTGCAAGACTCTGTCAGTTATGCTGCCACATACCCCAGCTCAACAAACACCAGGTGGATCTGCTCCTCACGGACACTTTTTATACAGCAGTTTACTAACAGTGTCAACAACCAATATTTCAATTAATAAGCAAATTTTACAGAGCCAGAACCAAATCCTTATTTCATAAAAAAAACAATGATCTTAAATTGTGAGTAGCTATTTTGCCTTAGCTGAATATCACTACCTTCTTAAGAACAGAATTTTTAATTCCATACTAAAAAATAGCTTCAGTCCTGAGGTATCAGTGTTATCTTGTGCACAAATTAAATTATTATTGCAGGTTCTTCCTCCAAAACTGCCATCTTGGCTTGCACCATTGCAACAAAAACCTAACTGCCTAGAACTCATAATCATAAAGGTACTTTAAAACCTTCTCACCTTTTGAGAAGACTCAAGCTGTATTTCCAGGTCACGTGCTTTCTGACGCAGCATCTCCAAATGTGCATTTTGCTCTCCAAGACGGTTCTGAAACAAGGACATTTGCTGCTGAGCTTCTAATACTTCATTTTTCCCAGCACTTTTACTTCTCAACGTCTCATTAACCTGAAAACATAAAGACATTCACAGTCTGAATAAAGTTTATATCACAATAATTAATACACAAGTCTCCCATAGAATATACTGTATTCATTTACCACAGGTTTAGTCAATGTCTTCCATTCTCAATGAATAAGAATCTCTCTCAAAAAAAAAAATAGAGAATCATTTTGGTTGAAAGAGACCTTTAAGGTTATCAAGGCCAACCACTAACCTCACACTGCCAAAATCAGACAACAGTTGTCACATTTTAGATACTATTACTTACTGTAAAGAGCGAAATCTTAGATAATTCATTTCTATGAAGTCCACAAAATGAAGCAAGACTTCCAATGGATTGGACACAGTGGTAAGAGGACAATGAACAAAAGTAGTCCTCTCTGCTTTGAGTATTTACAGCTCAATACTCAGTGTGTTGGGTTTTTTTTCCTCTCCATCTCCCTCCAAATGAAATGAAAGTATTTACTCATATGAAAGTTAAATCAAATGTCTTATTTGTTTTTAAAACCTTTTTCTAAAGGCTTTGCTGAAACAAAGAAGACAGAACTTAAGACAATACTTTGATGGTTAATGAATTCAACATGCTTCCACAAACAATTTGCATCATATTACTAGATTTACTTAGAAAAGCATGAAGTGCTATTTAAACACTTGATTGTTGTCTTGGTTTATGGAGGAAACCCCAAGAATCATCTGTAATTTTCACTATTACCATGTATTTTGTCCATAACAGGCAGAACTGTACATAGAAAGCAGGAATTTTTGTTCTTCTCCAAAGTTCAAAATTCATTTATTAGAGCATTTGTTTTCCAGATGAGCAACTCCTTCAAGATAATTCCAGCATTTCAGTAAATCCCAGGTTTCACTTTTAATTTCTTTCCCCCCTCTTTTTGTCCAGACATTTAAGACACAATCCTTCCTAGCGAAATTCTTATCTTGCAAATGTGAAACGGTAAGTAAACGTTAAGTGTCACTCTTTGGTATATACCACAAGCCTTCTGAGACAATGAATACAAGGGTTTTCAGAGCCAATATATACTAGAAGGCTGAGCATCATAAAAAAAAAGTTGTTATTTAAAAAGAAAAAACAATTAGATGAAAGACTGCAGTATAACTCGTTATCCAGGTATTAGATCCATGATCATTGCACTCAAGCAGGCTCCTATGTGTCACAGAGGCTGCCATCAACTATGTTCAGGCTATTTTAAATCTCCTTCTTTAAGCCAAGTCACATCAGCTCAAGATAGCAAGTTTCTGTGTAACAGCTGAGCTGTGACAGTTGCTCATGCACATGTGCAGAGCATGCTTTGGCAAAGGCAAGGAAAACCAATCACACTTAAGCCCACATGACTACAATGGTGGTTGTGTACAGATCCCAAAACTTTAACAACACTGGGTAAAATTCCTTAACAAATACTAAACTGATGAACAGAGATGTGTTCTCCCAAACATTACAAAAGTAAGCAAGGAGAAAATATAAGGCTATTTTTGTCACTGCCTCCTAACAACTGCAGAAAATTCTGCTTTGCCCTGAAATGATTTTCACTGCTGCACTGCAACTATGAAGAGCTATAAGCTCAATATGTTTTTATATTCATATTCTAAAACCTGTTCCTATGCTCTGGGTAAGGAAACAAAAATTGGAGGCGAGTCACACCTGATGTAACTGAAGTTGTAAATCGTGGATCTGACCAGCTACACGTGAAGCCTCTTCCTGTAGGTCATCGCGGTCCTTCTTCGCCTGTTGAAGGCAGCTGGTTAGTTTCCTGATGACTTCATTCTGCTCCTGAATGGTTGCTTCCTACAAGAAGCCCACTTTTAAAACTAAAGTATTTTTAGTGTACAAGGCACCCTTAAAGCAAAGCTGTTAAAGTCTTCAGTTACACTTAAGTTTTAACAAACTTGCACAAAGAATCAGAAATATTTCTGTTCAAACAAGATAGCATGATGAAAGAAGAATCTTACACTGATCTCAAAGAGATGACAAAGCTACACAAAAGCAGCAAACTGACACAATGCAAGTAATGAAAAAAAGTGTTTTTACTTAAAATGTTGTAGCTCTTACTGATGTAAAAGTAATCATGTTTTCTACAGGATATAATGAATACTTAGTATCCCCTAAACCGTTTGCTATCTGTCAGGTCTTCCCTCATACAAGAGGAAGCTAATGAGACAGGGTACATTAACCTTATTTTATGTTAATCACATTAATCTTTCCAATTATTTCTAACCAACAAGAAATGTCTTTGTTTCCCAAGTCATAGAAGGTGAAAAAGAACATGTAAAGGAGGAAGTAACTACTCTACAGAAGCACCTGATTAAAAGTTTAAGAAAGAGAATTCAAAATAACATTTTTAATATTTTGCGAGAGGGGAAGGCATGTGTCAGTTTAATAAAGTTTATCTTAATCATTTGCATCTACAAAAAAAAAAAAAGCAACAAAAAACAAACCCATCCCAAAATCAAAAGGCCATAAATATTTACAAATATTCCAAAAGCATGAGCGGTCTCTGGGGGAAAAGGTCATCAAGGGCAAGGGGAGTGTCTGCCAACCTGTGTGACCATTTGAAAAGAAGCCTGTCTGCTTTCATGAAGTGGTTTTCAGAGTATCCACAGAACCACTGTCATGAATAAGTACTTCCTTTTCAATACTCTGAACAATACTTTGAGAGAGAGGGTTTCCACCATTTTACAGCATGACCTTGATATATATTTTTATAAATACTGACTTTATATAAGCTTGATGTTTTTGCATTGAGCCCCTATCTCAATGCAAGTTTCACTATACTTACCTTAGTGGTTCTTGCAGGTTCTCTCTACTTAGGCCCACTACTTAATATAGTGAGAAAATTTATCAATAAAAACTCGTAGCAAGTGTCCAACCATTTCTCAACAGAAAAACTTATGCATGCATTTCATAAAACTATAAAAAAAAAGCATTTCAAATTTTATTTTACTTGATTCAAGCAGTACGAAGTCCATTCAGACACTGCTGCATGGAAAACCTCAGTACTGCTTTTGCAGCACATGTTTAGCAAGGTGAAGTACTTTTCAATGAAGAAAACCAATATTTATTATGAGGTTTGGCTCCTAAATATTTTTAGGATTAAAATCAAGTAGTATTTATCCCCATTATCTAGTTCTACGAAACATACCTGAAGTTGCATAGAGTCACTGTACTGGGCAAGTTGTTCCTGCAACTCATCCATTTGTGCTGTGAGTTTTTCAACAGCTTCCTGTTTCTCCATGAGCCTGCTCTCTAGCTCAGCTGTTCTTGCTTGACACATCTTAGCACCAAGCTCACTGCATTCTGCGGCTGAATTTATCGTAACTTTCTTCATAAAAGAAACAGAAACGTATTTGTTCACCAAAACAATACACTAGTTCTCTTTCGTGATTACTATCAATATAAATTCATTTTCAAGCTTAAATTCTGGGCAAATTCTAGTTTAAAAGTAATTCAATATTGGGGCTTTGTATTTAACAGAAACATTGCACATAAGTCTGTAATTCTTAAAATTTCAAATGAAAACTTTTCATACATAATACATTTGCATAAGATACTTTAAGGTACAAAAGTAAATAAGATAGAGAAGCATTGTGATTCTGTAGTGCTAAGTTCTGGCAAAGTGCCATTTTGACATGTGTCGGAGTTTAAAATACATTACAACTTACAATTTTGGGGTGGGGTGAGATAGAACAAGATGGGAATACTAACAAAATTAAACATAGTTTTTACATCCATCTTTGCTGACTGGGAGAACAGTCTATGCATAGGAAAAATAATAATGTAAAGTTCTCAACTTAAAATTAAATCCAGCGTAAGCAGCTATTGCAAATAAACATTCAACATACTATGGCCTTTATTGGCAAAACAAAAAACCACAAGTACAAAGAAAGCAGCTGCTTTGATCAATATTGTGGTTTCTTAGAAGCAATATGGTTACAATTCTCAAAGTATGTATAAAAAAATTGTATGTTATTTGAAATATTTTAGGAGCTTAATGTATGAAGCAAAGAACGAATCTACTTTCATTTAATATCACTGGTCACATTTCTCTGGACAAGGCCTGTGATTTCACTAAAAGCAGTTCTCTTAGCAACCAATTTTGCAGCCAGTACATTTACATACAGGTAAGTACCTGTTTTAGACAGAAAAAGAGTGAAATTGCATCACTTCTATCATATTTTATAAGAAGGCTCAATAACTAATCATTTTAAGAAGCAATTATAATACTCTTCTTTCATACATGTATCAACATCTTCTGCTGAAGATACATTTTCATACTTACTTCAGATGCATGATCATCCAACACATCCCAGCTGGACAGGTCAGCACTCCCCTGGTAAGTAAACAAATACAGCAAACACTGAATCATGAGCATTTGAAAGATACACAAGGAAAAGCTGAATTATTTGGGAAAAAAAAAAACTAAGCACATGAGCTGGAAAAGTCCATGTTGTGAGACAACATACCAGCAAAAGAGACTGACTTACATGCTAAACATGCTGGTCATGCACAGTCAAATGAGTAAAATAAATGCAAAATAAAAATTATTCTCAATGTCTGCTCAAAAATGTAGAGCTAATTCTCACCATTGAGATTAAATGTTTTATCTTCTGCTGTTGTGGCTTGCAAATATACTAATTAACAGACAAGAGATGATTTAGCACACATGCTAAAATCATTCAGGTAATTACAAAAGTAGTACTACTTACTGACATATATACTTATTGTAGCTTGGTATCTTAAAAGACACCTGTCTCTCTCTAAATTCAAGGGAAAAAGATGACTAGCACTATTCAGAAAAGGCAGCCCACAGCCCTCCCTGTATTTTGAACCTGCAGAAAGCAGTGTCCAATGATTACTGTCTCCTAGAAGTGCTCTCTCCACATAACCTAGAATTCATTTCCATTTACTTTACACCAGCCATTTTGACAGAAGTTTTTTAGAAGCAATAATAGATTTTTGTTTATTTTTTAAATTAAGTGCACATAAACTTAATAAGGACATCACTACGTTGGAGTGACAAAATCTTGTATGCATTTGCCTTTGTGCAGTCAGCTTGGCATGTAGCTTCATGAAAGCCTTTGTAACCCTAATGGGATGCTCAGGATATTCTGAGAGCACCAGGAATGCCCAGTAACACACATAGACAGGATCCTCCATTACTGCAAATACACTAGTTTGATGCTGTTGTTCCATGTCACAAAAACACACCAATAATTGGAGAGATGTTCTGTATGCTGAACGTCTCCCCAAAACTCACAAATCTCTGCATAGACAACATGTGGAAAGGCTCTAGGAAACTACTTCCTAAACAAACTCCCAGACCAAGACAGTTTTCTGTGGCCAGAGTTGCCTCTGAGGCTTGTAAAAGCATTAGCCAACTACTTCTGAAGCAAGTTGGATTACTATTAAAATTTCGCAAAATGTAATTTTGCTTATTTTTATGACAAGACAAACAGAGGGAGAGTGTTACATGACTGTCTAATCCACAGCTCAGACAAATTAAAATCTTGTTTGTGAGTTGAAGCACTAAAGCAACTGCTTAAACCAGGCAGACCTATACACCTATTAGCAGATGTCTAGCAATCTCAAGCTATATCACAAGCTACATTTCCACATTTACTGACATGACTACACCTTTACAGAGTTGCACCAGTACAAACATCCCAAAATACATCAGGCATAAACATAGACACATTTTAAATCAATTGTCAGAGAAAATAACATCTATGATGGCTTTACAATGTCTACCAAGAGCATGCTGGAGCAAACTACATTTTTTCAGGAAACTTTAAGCACATCTGAGTCAGTAAAGTGATACCAAACCAAACTAATGCTGTACATCAAGAAGTCCTGGCAGTTTTGCTCATCAGTCTGGATTTGACACTTCATGGAGTTGAAGTCACACAACCAGAAGTAAAAGGTGAAAGATCTCAATTTATTAGGCTAACAGAGACAGCTCCTTGACAATATCGGCTGCCCAGTCCATGTACTGGAGATACTTTTTTCAGTTATCTACAGAACTTCGTAAGAGAGTTAATTATTACAAGTCAAAAATACATCAGTTTACTTATTCCTCAATGGCAGTCAGTTGACAGTGCCAGAGCACTAATAGCCAATTGTTATCCAGAGACAGACTGAAGTGAAACACAGGAAATACTGAGATTTTACCTTTGTCTCTGTTGTTGTCTCTAGAAGGCTGGCATCTTCAGCCTTACTCTCCAGGAGGCTGGCATCTTCAGTCTTACTCTCCAGGAGGCTGGCATCTTCAGCCTTACTCTCTACACCCTTACCAACACCTTGGGCTGCTAGTGCGTACTCTTCCTTCGGAGCGTCATGCGTGTGGACAGACGAGCCCTTCCTCTTCGCCGTCTTTTTCTGCGACTGCGCGATGTCACTTTTTGTTTTTCGTTGTCTGAAGTGAGCAAACTGTGCAGAAAAGATTGGAAGAGATAGAGGGAAAGGTAAGTGAGAAAAAGGTAGCAGGACCACAAGATGAGCACACTCATGGGTGATGAAGATCCTATCTTGACAAAATATATACATCTGCAGAATAACTGCTTTCTCTTCCTACTTTCTACACATTCAGAATATGCTGGATAACTGTGCAATTAAGCAAGAAATCTCACACCAGTACTAAAGACTCATTTCAATTCAAGAATTGAATTGAATCAAATAAAATTTTACTCAGTAAAACTGTGTGTGTCAATGACAATCCAGAATTATGGCAAGACAGATTAGTAAAGAAATGAGTTGTTAATATACTGAAATCGTTAGGAAAATATAATAATTGAGCAGCCTTTTCTGCAGACTGGCAGAACCAATAACTCCCTACAAATGGATCCAAAAGATCTTTGCCAGCGTAAGCTTTAATCTTAAAATTAACGGAAGTGAATCCTCATGCTCTTTCTCTGCCACCCCTAAAGAGAATACAGCAAAACTTCCTAGCCAGAAAACAGCCTCCAGTACATAAATAGAAAATCAATTAAGCCAGGTCATTTTAATTTCTTCTGATGAAGAATCAGATGCTCTACTTTATCAGACTACTGCAGCTCTGCAAAACACCAGGGACTTGTAAAGAATGTCACTGATAGAATTTATCTCTCAATCTTCCTTAGCACCTTAGCTTAAAAAGGATTATTGTATTTTCAACTCTATTGTTGCATTACACAGCATTTACAAGTAACATCTCCCTCACAGCAGAAATCCAGACACTCATCTCATAAGGAAAAAGCTTTCTCCGAGGTTACAGCCACAGGTTATCAAGTGCACTGTTAATCTCATCTTGCAATGAGATAAAAGAGACAGTTCAATGATGACGGGATGTAAACATCATTGCCAAGTTCTAGCTGCAAGGCATATGAAAGTCCACTGTCTGACAGCTTGGTTTTCCCATGGAACAGCCACCTTGCAGAAAACCCTCAACTGTTTCTTTTCATTCAACTTGTGAAATGGATTTAGTTCATTTTTTTCTCATTACACCTGTGCCACTACAGCAACTTTCACCTGACAGCTTATCTACTCAAGAGATACAGTTACACACCTGCTACACTGAGTAGCCTGTTTAAAAGGGCTTTTTGCAGAGAGACATCAGTTTCTCACCAACAGTTAAGATGTTTATGTACAATTAGCTTATTTTTAACATCACCTTCTGTAGTTCCCACAGTTATTAATACTGAATGTAGATTAAACAAAGATTGCCAGGTGTTATGTTGTAAATAAAGCTGTAGTGAGACAATAATACTGTTCTCTGAAATCCAGTGCTAACCCTAGCACTTGCTGATGGCAATATATGTCCAAAATAGCTATCACACTAATTAACCTGATAAGATGAGGAAATGGGACAGGAGGAAACCTACAAAAAGATGGAGAGTAGAGGAAGCTGAGATAGAAAAAGAGGTAAAGCAGGAGTAAAACAATCAGAAAAGATGAGAAAGGAAAGGCAGAAAGCATGGCCATCACATAGAGCAGTCAATGATTTCATGAAGGGAGACCAAGTGTTTGACATTAAAATGCCAAGACTTCCCATGACTGAACATCTAAATGAGCATGAATTTTTAAATGTACAGCTCAAAACAAACAAAACTTACTCTGTCCCATCCATATGCATTAAACATATGAAACTGCAACAAAAAAATATCCAGCTACTCCAAAACCTTATGAAACTACTCCACTTATTCCATGAAAGCATCTGCAGTGAAACATGCTCCAGATTTACAGATTCACTGGACATGGAACAGCTCCATTTAGGGCAGTATCAGGTTTCCAAAGCCTTTAACCAGCCATATAAATTTCAGTGTCATTATAAAAGTATCATCAGATACACAGGCAGCTATCCAACATTAAGTAGTGTGTGAGAATACGAAGAAAACCTGTAACACTATATCCCATTCTGGTATGATGCCATCATGCCCCTTTTGAAGGATCTAATTCTCAGTTTGCTTTCTAACAGCATGTGCAGAAGCAAAAGCTTTGATTCTAGCCAAAATGCAATGTGCCACAGAAACACCAGCAGCAGAGTCCAAAGCAGCTGCATCCAAAGTAGCTCCCCATAACAGAAGAACACATGTCCTTCCTGCAGGTACTGGAACTTCATGTCACCAGGACCAGTCACTTAAGCAGCAACAACATACCCCTGAATCAGTATGGTCAGCACCACTTGAGCATCCCAGAACTAGAAGACTAAGCCTGATAGGCTTTGTATCATGTGGTCCATGTGTCATCCATACCCCAATGAACTGCTGTGCTGACATCCTTCCACCACCATACTGCAAACAGGTGCACCAGTGATGTGGGCCAGCAGACAGGAAAACTACAGGACAACTACAGGACACGTAGCACCACTCAGCTCTTCCCCAGCCTACCTCACACATAATTTACTCCCCTTACTCCTTCACATGCATCAGAAATTAGTACCAAAAGAATAGCCAAAGAAAACGAACAGAGCAGAAAACCACAATAGCACCAAATAGAAACAGGTTGTTCAAATAAACCTTCAACCACCTCTTAGATACGGTAAATACAGCAACAAGTGCTCTCAGACAAAGCTCAGAAATATTTTCTAGAGCTTCCTCAAACTGATGAGGTGAGAAAACTTCCTGGAAAAAACACACTCTTTTTTGACTGTATAAAAGGTGAGAACAGTGAAAACTTCTCAGGAATGCCAGATACAAGTCTGTAACTAGAGGTACAGTTGGCCAACATGCATCTAGCTAACATGAGATGGTAAAAAACAAGGAAAAAGCAGCACTGAATACTTGAGGTTTGCTCTGTTTTGCAGTTACTACCTTGGCTAGCAGTATATTTATTAAAAATGGAAATCCAAAGAACCTGACACAGTCAGTACTTAGCTGCCAAATCAGGACAATTTCCAATTAACACAACACTTGGAATAATTATTGTTATTATTTGGTGATAACTTAAATGTATTTCAATAACGGAGTTTTTATTCCTCTACGAAAAAGAATAGTCCAAGGGTTAACCTAAAGAGAAAAAACATTCCCATTATATTCCTTTCCCAAGCCATTATTTAACATACTAAATTGTAAGCATGAGGAAAACAAAAAAATAATTGGAGAGGGTTCGGAGGAGGTGGAAACCCAAAGCAGCTCACACATCCTGACTCAAGCAGTACCAGACTGCAGTTAACATGACTGCATAGGCTGCTACAAGTCAGGTGGCTACAACAGAGGCCTGTAACACACAACCAGCCTTGCACTCCTGACCCTGCCATTGTGAGCATCCTCCCAGTGACGTAGTGATATGGTGCAGGAAGCTGACCTGGACAAACACTGAACATGTCTGTATCAGTCCAGAGATGGGGTCACCTTCAGCTGTAGTAGACCTGCACCACAGGAAGCAAATAATGTACCTGCTCAGGGTCATTGCTCCCTTTCAAAACTGCATTTGTATTCATGCGGAGGGCAGCACAAAGAAAATGAGCAAAAAGAAAAGAACGTACAGAAGAGACACTTCTCTGCTGCTTTATTATATACAAGCCTTCAAAACCATCAGCTTCTGAAGCAAGTTACAGCCCTGCAGCCCACCTACTCAGCAGCATGACTGTGTCCTATGACCAAGGGCTTAAGAATACACAAAGGACTACACTGAGTAAGACCAAAGGTGCATTTATTCCAGTAATTAGCCCAATATGGTTCCATAAGCTAGCTCTACAACTTCAGGTATATCAGTAAAGATACAAAATTAGGAGAAGCACACAGCCATACATGGTAGAAATTGTGTGTGAGTATACCAAGGAACGTGCAGCTCTCAGATTTGCCTTCCAAACTCTTAATATACCACCTTTGTATTTAATAAGCTGCAACAGATATTGCTTCCATTCATATATTCTGGTGCTCTTTGAAAACTGCCAAGTGGCCACAACCTGCCAGCTAAGTAATGGATCTCTGCAACATTTAAATAAGCAGGGAAAGCTCTACATCTCTCTCTGCCTTTCTAAACCCTTTTCTCTCCTCTCAGTATGCCAGGTGATACCATGAAATAGCAGCTTCTATGAGGTTGCTACCCATTTTTTTTAATGATAAGATAAGAGTTATTTATCATGTAGCTTAAAAAAAATGCTACATGCAACTCCGGCTCCACACACAACTTGAAATGCAATGCAAGGCCCTACTTTTTTTTTTTTTTAATGGCAAACAACAGCTGTACAACAGGTGGGAACTCATAACTTACTCCAGGCAAGTCCATCACATTTTTGTAACTATAAACAGATACTGCACTTGGAGAAGGGTTACAAAAGAAAAGTTAAAGTACGTCATGTAACTTTTCTACCTGAAGAAAAGGTTTCACTCTGGATATTAATCCATGTAATCATTCCCCAATAGGAGATTGTATCCACACAGAACATAATGAGGCTGCGAGGGTAGGCGGGTGAGGAGCTGCTCAAAGGGAGCACAGAGTTTGGCAACCATGCTGGCATCTGGATGGGACAGCTCAGGGACAAAAGAGCTGTAGTGCCCACCATCAAGCTGCTTCAGCACAACTCCAGCCACAACTCCACTCCCTTCCCAGTAAAACTCTAATTCACCACATTCTGCACAGCACTAGGAGGAAGCAGCTGGAAGAGAAACACAGAAGACTGCTGCTAAGATCTGAGGCAGCCACTGCAGCTCCAAGCCACCTCTGACCCCAGTAGCTAGATTTCCAGATAGATCTCATGGGAGAATCCCTAGGAGTGATATCAGGGCTGAAGAGGTTGCAGCACATCTTAGAAAGATCTGACCGGTCCAAAACTCCAGGCAACCTGAGTAGGCTCAGGGCTATCTCCCAGTCCTGTTGGGAAGATGACAATTGGGAAAAGCTGTAGCTGCAGAACAGCATGTCTTATTCAGCAGTAGATTCCCAAAAGTGAAGTATGGTGCTAACAGCTCAAAAGACAGCAGATATGCAGAATTAAAAGAAAAGTAATCAGGCATTTCTAATCAGTTTCTTGAACACAATGACCAAAGCTAAGCAGAAGTTTTTATCTAAGAGGGTTAATCCATATCAAGTGCTAATCACATAGTTGCAGACCATAATAACAGAGACAATGTTACCATCATGCATCCATCACATGACATGAGCTCTCTACATAGTCCCAACAAAACTACACCGAGCTGAAGGCATGTAACTGCTCAAAGCACAGGAGGCGTTCACTAACACGACTGGAGATAAATCAAGCGAACCCACGTCTACAGCAACCCACCTGCAGGTGCAAGGGCAAGCGGAATACCCATTGTAGTAACAAAACACACACCACCAATTCTTGAGAATTCTCATCTCTCAACACAGTATTTCCACAAATAACAGTGGAATCCTGGGGAAAATGAGAGAACTGGGGAAAACAAAACAAAGGAAAAAACGGGACCTGGGGGAAGGTATATGCATTCTTTTAAGCTACTCCTTGCTAACAAATGAGAACGCTCGCCCAGCTCTGTGGTAATTCGGGATACCTCGCAGGCAACCTGCATTCAGGGAGAACGGCTAGACAAGCTTATTTCTGGCAGAACCACGCTGCCCGGGTAAACATGGACCTGGCGTGGCTCCGAACTAGAACCGGCACCAGCGCTTCAGCCCTGCCACCCCCCGCACCTGAGCTCCGAAGGCGGCACCGACCCCGCCACGCAACGCGGGAAAACGCGCCGGCGGGCCGCCGCGGGGACAGAACCGGGGAGGGCGGGGACCATGCCGCGCGCGGCTCTGGCAGCCATCCCCCCTCCCGGCGCCCCCGCTCGGCGCCCGGCAGTGGGCAGCGGGCCAGGCCGGGGCGGGCGCGGCGGCCCTCAACCCGGGACACCGTCCCCTCACCTTGGCCCTGCCGGCCTCAAGTTTCCGTCTCCACGCCTCCTCCTCCGCGTCCATGTGGTGCGCAAGCCGCGGGCCTCGGGACGGCAGCCGGGCCGGCCCGCGCCCCGCGCCACTCAACTGTCACAGCGAAGCGGGCACACAAGTTTCGGTCATGGCCGCTCCAACACCTCCTCCCCGCCCGCCTCGGCGCCACCGCCAACCGCGAGGCGGCGGCAGCCAGCGCCGGCCAATAAGGGAGCAGGGGCTGGCCCGCGCTCCCAGAGCAGCGAGGAAGCGCTCCGGGAATTGGCGAGAAGCGCCGTGGGCGGGAGGCTCGCCGGCCAATGCCGAGCGCGGCTGCAGCCTGTCCCCGCCCGCCCCCGCTAACTGACTCCTGGGATAGACGGCGCGGCCGGAGCGCGCCCCCTGCCCCCGCCGCCAGCCCCGCCCCTCCGCCGCAGCCGCCAATGGGCGGGGCAGCCGCCGCCGCGCGGCCGCGCTGGATGGACAGTTTCAAACGGGCCGCGAGCCGCGGCACCGCCCCGAGCCCGGGGGTGGCGCGGGAGGGCTGTGGGGCGGGCCCTAGCGGCGGGCCCTAGCGGCGGGCCCTAGCGGCGGGCCCTAGCGGCGGGCCCTAGCGGCGGGCCCTAGCGGCGGGCCCTAGCGGCGGGCCCTAGCGGCGGGCCCTAGCGGCGGGCCCTAGCGGCGGGCCCTAGCGGCGGGCCCTAGCGGCGGGCCCTAGCGGCGGGCCCTAGCGGGCTAAGGTGCCCCGGCTCTCGCAGGTGTCCCGATTCGCTCTCTCGGGCTCTGCGGCTCCCTCAGGCTCCCTGGAGCACCCTCTGCCCTCCCTGGGGCTGCCGCAGCTGCCTCGGCTCCAGGCTGAAGTGAGGTCGCTCGTGGGAGCCGTGCCCTTACAGCTACCGGTTTAACTCCTCCATGACCGGTCCCGGCGCAGACGGCGTGATCCCGAGCCTCAGGGGAGGCGGAGGAGAGTGTTGGCGCAGGATGCTTGGCCATCCAGCTTGATCATAAGCTTTTGTATAGAAGCGTTACCCTTTCCAGCATGCCTAGCCTGCCTTCACGTGTGCATTTTGCGTCGCGTTTTACAGGGGTTCACTGCTTTGCTCTGTTGTAGCAAGTACACTGTGGGGAGATCACCTGCAGAACTCTTTTACCTGCGAAGTACAGGCACAGTGAGAGCTAAGGTCTGGAAATAATTGGCAGGTATCAAGGGAGAAATAAGGTGGGGTGTTTTTTTTCTTAATATAGAGAATTAACCTCACAGACACAAAGCTAGAAGCTTGTTTGTCTCTTTAAGTCATTAAGTCGTATTGGAAAACACGTACTTGAATCAAATTTGTTAACTCAGCTTAGTTTGGACTTAACCTCTGCCATGCAATTTTTGGCCCCTCACTACAACAAAGACATTGAGGGGCTGGAACATGTGCAGAGATGGGCAATGAAGCTAGGGAAGGGTCTGATGGTGAGTGGCTCAGGGAGTTGGAGGGTTTAGTCTGGAGAAAAAGAGACTGAGGGGAGACATGATCACTTTACCTGAAAGGAAGTTGTATCGAGATGGGGGGTTGATCTCTTCTCCCCAGTAATGAATGATAGAACAAGAGGAAATAAACTCAAGTTACTCCTGGGGAGGTTTTGGTTGAAGATTAGGAAGAACTTTTTCACTGAGAAGGTTGTTAAGCATTGTAACAGGCTGCCCAGGGAGGTGATGGAGTCACCATCTCTGGAGATATTGAAAAGCCGTGTAGCTGAGATGCTGAGAGACATAGTTTAGTGGTGGGCTTGGCAGTGTGTAAGGTCAGTGGTTGGACTCGATCTTAAAGGTCTTTTCCAACCTAAATTATTCTATTATTCTTTCTAAGAAACACCGAAATTCAAGCATTTTCATGATCTAGCAACCCTTTTTCTATCCTTGAGCGTTTTCATATGCTTGGCCCTTAGATTGAGCTCTTCTCTGTATGGGCTTTTGGCCCAAATTTGTACTTTGCATCACCTAGGCCATAAGCTGGAGCTAGCTGCTCTTGTGGATGGCACCTATGCTGTCTGTGTTTCCCATGCTATGTCAGCCACTGGCCATGTTTCTGTTCTCGGAATAAACCATTTTATACCTGTCTCCTACATTATCTCTGGGTAAATATTCCACCATAGCCAAGAAAAAAGCTGGAGCAGTACACTGCTTGATTCTGGAAAGAGAAAGCTGACAGCGCTAGGAGCAAGATGGGGTTGGCAAGGCTTTCTCTACATATCAGAAAGCCTATCTGTGTCCAGAGCTGAGGTGGAGGTTAGGTTTAAACCATTGTAGAGGTTACTGGGGATCTGTATGTGTTTTCTTTGCTTTTCCTCATGACTCTTGTACAGAGTGGAAGTTTCGGTGAGCAAACCATGCAGGGATGTTAGATCTGACAGTGAGGACAGACTCCTGATGCTCATTCTGGTCACTTCTTGCTTTGTCTGCCCTTGGCTGTTTTGAGGGGTTTTTTGTTTCATTGGTTGTTTTTCCTGATAGTACTGCCACATCTTCTGACCCCATAGCCAGGATTCTGAGTTTGTCTCCAGTCAATGCTAAGACATAAAGTCTGAATTATGGAATTTCTTAGTGCAAAACGCTAAGTGAGACACTAGAGAAAACTGGTAAGCTCAGAACAAAGAAGTTTCTTAAAGGAAAAAAGATAATATATCATGGCATTTATAATGGCAATTTTGTTAAATTTTGGTTCAAAACAAATTCTCCTTAAAGTACTGCTTTGACTTCTTGCTCCAGCTAAAAATGTAAAATAACTAAGTCATGCTTATTTTATTTCTTTTTTTGAAATAACCAGCTCATGCATTATGTTGTCCTATATCCTTGCCTGTCTGATAAAATGTCACAATTTCAGTGTCAGTCTAATTAAATTGACTCAAGCGGAAATATTTGAAAGGGACCTGTTTAGCTAGCTGGCAATCGTGCCAGCCCCTTTTGGTTACTGCCCAAACACTCCTGCCAGCAACTGGACTCGAGTTGTGCACTGTGCCTGCAGCTTTGCAGAGGGAAAGCTAAAGCCAAGCAGGCAGAGTGGTGGAGCCACCACTTCTGTTTTTGCTGCGGTCAGTGCTACCTGACAGAACCATGGAGGCAGTAGAGGTCATTTATACCTCGACTGAATTAGCAGTAGCACTGATAATGACACCCGAAGGTCAGCCTGATAATAAAGCCTTACTGAGAGCTCCAGGTGCTGGTCTGGTGTGTCTGCAAAGGAATGAGCAGAGACCAGAGGTTTGCCATTGTTATATAAGAAGGCAATAATCATAACGATAATATATGATAAGCATAGTGTGCTTAATCTTTGAAGACTTAATTGCAATTATAACTTGGTTCAAACTAGGATCACAGTTTTCAGAACTAACATTAAAAACCACGATTACACATGGTTATGTGACAGTGGCACAAGTTGTAGATTACCTTCTCTTCATGTGTTTAACTTCAAATGCAAATAGGCCCTTTTTTGCAACCCCTGTAACCACCAAGCAGCCTAAGAAGAGCTCTCAGCGGTTAATTTGCAATATTATAATTGGCAGAAGGAAAAAGCTGATTGGAAAGAAATTATGTGTACTTCTCCATTTGCTATTTGTGTATGTATGTCTCTCTTTTTTTATTTCCTAACTGCCTTTTAATAAATTAAACAACTTTTCAAGGACCGAACCTATTAAAGACTCCTCCCTGGGGAACCACAGCAGGGAAGTTTACGGTCTCTGGATATTTCTGGGTGTGTCAGTTTGTTTGGTGCAATTTTTGTGTTGTGTTTTAGAAGTAATAGTAGTTAAAATTAAGAGCATGAAGTATCACAATCAATAAAAGATGTCATACAGATATAGCACTGGTACAGACCTCTCCAGGTTCTTGTATCTGAGGAGTGGGCTGATAGTCCCACAATGTTCACATTTGTTCTGTATATTGTTTTTAAGAAAGTTCTGTGAAAGTGTTTTAGGTAGCTTAGGTAGCTGCTCCTTCATTTACCTTACTGTGTAAATAAGAGTTTTTTCCTGGTTTTATAAGATTTTCCTCTCCCTCACTGAGACAAATGCTTCTTGCCCACTCTTCAGACAAAATAACCTAATGCTGCTCTGTTCTTAATTTTACCCTTTCATTTATTTAAAGACTATTAGTCTATCCACTCCTCACCATCTAGTTACTATTTAAACTAAGCCAGTTCTTCCAAGTCTTCGTCAGAACTTACATTTTGTAAATGTATTGTTTTAATCTTTTTTTTTTCCTGGATTTTCTTTCTCTCTTAAATCACCACATCTAAAATTAGGCACACTATCCAAACTCTGACTTCAGTGCTGCTAAATAGAGCAGAATAATTCTCCCCTATGAGGTGGATGTAGCACTCCTGTTAATCCTTTGCAGAATTAAATTTGTCTGGTTTTGCTCCTTTGCATCACCATCTTCATGTGTGATCCCTAGTTTGTGATTCAGTGCAACCACAGATCCCTTTTGGCACGATCTTCTCATCTGGCTGGCGTGTTTCTATCAGGTCATTGATTACCAGGTTGTAAGATGTGCATAGGGTAGGGATCCCACTGTGACCAGGGTATCTATAAGCATGGGAAAAGAAAGATCCTTTGGCAGATTTGCTGGAAAGCCTTTTTTTTTTTTTTTTACCTAGCAGTGGATTCTTTCTGAGACACTTGTTAAGCAGAAATTTCTCTTTCTTTCCTCTATCGTCAACTCATTTGCCTAACACTGGCACTGTATTTTTAATGGAATACTTACACCTAGCACTTTTTGTCAGGCTTTCTTGTAACTCCTTGTATCTGTTGCAATGAAGGCTCTAAAAGTTCAGCTTTGAGGGACCGGTGTATGAAACCAGATGATAGTAAAACATCAGCTCAGTATTCAGCATCAGCAGGGACTAATGGCGGGCTAGTTGCTGTTGCAGTTGTCTGGAGAGGCTGGCACAGCTTGTTTTGCTACATCATTGCCTAAATGCTGCCCACAGCCCCACTCACCCTATCGCAAAAATGGGTTGTGAATTAGAAAGGTACAGAATGGGAATATAGAACCTAAATGACTCTATGATTTTTAAGTGGCAAATGGCATGGAAAAAGTGCATGGAGAACAGCCATATAATTTTCACATAACAAATGAGAAGATTTCCACAAAACTTTTCGGGAATCTAGGTTTAAAGCAGTCTAAATGTAATCCCTTTTTTGCCTAACACTGAAGTAAACTAGACTTCTGGAGTAGGCTTATGCCTAAGACAACTAGGAAAATCCTTGTCAGAGGATGAAGGGATCAAAGTTGAGAGAGGTAACAGAAAAAAATCTGTTGGGGTTTTAAAGTACAAAAATATGGACAGAGTTGTTTCTCAGGAAAGCTCCTGGTGAGAGGGTCTTCTGTTCTGCCATGTCACTCTTTGCATTCACAAATGGGCTCTGCCAATGAAAGCTGAGCCCCTGCTCTGACATGGCACAGCTATTTTTGGGATCCCCAAATCTCAGTGTCTATAACCTCTCCAGCAACTACCAGCAGTGTATTTTTAAGGACAGACTGCACACACACAGGCTGTATGGGTCACAGCTGTAGGACGTGACCTATGCTGCACCCGCACAGCTCGCTTCAAGCATCCAGTGTCTGCTCCAGCTGTGGTTTTGCTGTGGCCTTCAAGTAAGGAAGGAGTTGTAACTTTGCTTTCCTAGGGGCAGAACCAAACTGAGAATGAGTGTCTAGTGCTTGCCTTCTTTCTTATGCCTTACTGCTGATTTTATGGATGTCACTGATAGATGTTGCCTTGGTTTTTATGCTGGTAGGGCTTTGCTGGGAGAGGGAGACATCCTATAGGGTTGCTTGGGTGATGGTAAGCAAAAGGATGTCATGCCATACCCTCTTTATGCTTTTGCTTATTGGGGATGAGTTCCAGCTATGGTCCTTAATTTTTTGAGTTTTTAGTTAATATCTGGTGATGAAAATTCATACAAAGTGCTACATCAGAGGCATATGGGCCCCTTACAGTGGGATAAATATTGCTATCTGGTATCAATCAGCAGGATCATAAACTGAACCCTAGAATCGGGCTTGTGTTAAAGAACTATTGGCTTTTATTTCCTTTTTTCTTGTCCACTACTGTGCTAGGCACTAATGTGCTTTACAAAAGGTACATAAGCTTCTAGATCTGGAGATTAAATTGTTTCTGTTGTGGACTGACACTACAAACCTAGTAACCAGGTTACAGGCACAAAACTCTGAGCCACTCAGAAGACGCTAACAACACAGAAGGCCAAGTTTAGTGCCAGTGCTGGGAAAGGCTAGCAACCAGTGAGAACTGGCAAATATTCACCCCAAGTTATCCTTCTATGACCATTGCAGCCTGCCAAATGAAAAAGCACTGAGAGAAATGGCAGAAAAAGCTGGGTCTGTGGCATTCTGGTGGGTATCTGTACTCATTTTTACCTGGGAGTGAAACTGAAGCTTTTGTCTTTTTCACTCAGTTGCTCACAATCTTCTTGTGTTGGTGCTTTTTTTTTAGCTTTTTTTTCCCTAATGTAATTATTCTATGAAGATCATGGAAAGGGAAAACTGGCTACTGAAACTCCTCCTGTCTTTGCTAGCTTTTTAATCTGCTTTTGCCTGCCTACTCTTCCAGGACACTGGTATAGTGATGGATTCTTCAGCTGTGGATCACCTGACACAACTGAAACTCAGACTCCTAGAAAAGGTAAGGGGAGTAGCTCTGCAGAGGTCACTTTTATTCTGCTTTTTGCTTTTGCATATTTAAGCTTTAACATTGTATTTTAAATGGTTCTATTTCTACTGAGATGCAAAGGGGATCTGCAGCTAATTGAGAAGCTTTTTCCTCATGCAAGCAGAGGCAGACTGATGTCCAGCGATGCTATAGTCACTATCACTTCCTTAAATGACATTGTGCAGGTTTACATGGACCTACAGTAAATTAAAAATAGAGTTAAAGTGACTTTGATCTTTTGGGAATTGTCACCAGTTAGCTCAGAACAAATTTGAGTTATGACAGGCAAAGTTTAGGAGTAAATTTTGGGTAGAGAGGACCTAGGATTGCTTTAAGGCAAGTTTATATCTTTTTTGTCTACTTTCACATATGATCTGTTAGCCGATGAAACACGGGTGCTGCACAGAATCCCAGTAGCAATTTGCTGTGACTCTGCATGCTAATGTACTCAGGGTTCCCCACTCATCCCTGTTACTTCACCCTGCATATTGGACATCCACTAATGCGGATCTTCTGCTTTGATGTCCTCCAGGAGCCATTTAAGATCTATTTGGAAGTAAAAACAATTTTCCTGGAGACATAAATGCTGGAAGTGGCATCTAACTCATCTTTCCAATGGACTCTTATGTCTTAGATGCAGCAGCCATTTGAGGGCAAAGCTTTCAGCAGCATCAAGCCATGCAGAACCAAGGAAAGAGCCTGTGCATGGGCAAAAGGTCTCTAATTTCTGAGGATCATGGAGCAGCAAGGGCCAGCTGCTCCCTAAGGGGCAAGGAGTTGGGTACAATAACACAGCCAGCAGAGCAGAGCCCCGTCTGGCCAGACCTGAAGACAAGCAGGGCAGAGATAGAGATGGTGGCCACCCTCAAGCAAAAGTCCAAATTTATCAGGCAAGTTCATGGTGATGAAGCAGGTCCACGGCCAACCAGGGAAGTGACTGCAGGTAGGGATCAAAATTAAAACAATCCATGGCCATCTCGTGGCCATGGTTGAGGTTGAACTACAGACTCATCCAGTATAGCTCAGATAGGAAATGAAGATGTAGGGCTGAAGTTAAAGAGAGTCCTGGCACATGAGCAGCGGGTGTGGATGGAAGCCACAGATGAGGCTGGTTGGGGACATTTAGGCCTATGAGTGCACTGAAAACCCCAAACTGTCCAGTACCAAGTTCTTCATCTGATCCCACTCTCTGCCCTACAAAATAAATGACGTATAAGTCTCCCGATTCAGGGATGGCCTGGCCAGTTGGAAGCATGACTATTCTTTCACTGGAACTAGATTTGTAGTGAGACATCTCATACTTTTATGACTACTTCTTGTAGCCCTCACTAGCTATGATTTAGCAGTTAAGAAGCACTGATTGTCTCAACTGCTGTTTTATTTCCTCCATACCAAACCTATGCCTGTAAGGTAGGGTTGGAAATTGTGGGCTTTGCTGCCTGACCCATAACCAGTTCTTGTTGTGGTTCTACCAACAGAGACTAGAAAATGAACAGAAGAACATAGAGAAGATGGAGTTGCCTCTCCCAGTTGCAAGTAAAAGAGAAGCATTTGTTCTAACTATGGACATGATATGCAAAGGGCTTAGTGATGTTCTCAGGCATAAGTTCCTCAGTGGGTTACACCAGATGATTACATCTCCTCCCTAAAAGCTGCATGCTCAGAGTGATTGTGTAGTTAGAACTTGCACTGTCTTGGCTTCTGTGGTGGGGTTATTGTCTGGAGGGCAGGAGGCAGACTCTAAACTTGAGCCAATGCTGCCCCAGCTCAGCCTGGATAACTAAGTCTATATACAGTCCTGGGGACTGGAAATAGCAAAATGGCAACTTCTAGTGAAGCTTATGCAGTAACGTGAGTGTGTATTCTAGTCTCAGTCCTAACCAAGCCAGTGAATTTTAGCAGCCTTGATGCAAGGAGAATGGGCTTGCTCTCCTGTGCAGCTGCCTACATTTTATCCTTTGAATTTCTTCTGTTGTGGTTTTGACAAAGGGAAGTGATCAACCAGCATAAGAGTGACCTCCTGCCCTGGTGTCCTCTGCAGCCTCCCAGTTGTGGTGGCTGGTTCAGCGAACGACTGGTGATCCTGTGTCCCAGCTCCTATACTGAGGAGCAAGCCACTGCTGCAGCTCAGCTGTATGCTTGGCTTCAGTGATCCTGGAGTCCTAGGATGACTGTGTGTCTCTGAGGGACCCAGGCAGGAGAGACACTCCATGACTAATGCAGTTTTGTGCCGTTGAAGCTGACCAATGCAGCCTCGGAATATGGTTTCCAGTGTAAAAAAAAGTGACTCAGCTTATGAAACAAATCATTATACTGAAAGAGTTGGTCTTGAGGGTTGAATTGATAAGACCTGGGAAACTATTTTGCCAGGAAACCACACACATGCAGTTACATCCTGACTTTGGTTTGTGCAGAGAGGTCAGGACTCCCAGCATGCTTATGAAACTTCCAAAGTGCAGACAGTTCTTTATACCAGCTGGAGAACCAGCTAAATACAACAACAACAACATCATCATAATAATAATACCTGAAAAGAACTCTTGTCTTTATCAAACCCTTTCAAAGACTGCTGTGACATTTCATGTATAAATAGTGTGTTTGTGTTCCCTTCAGCAATGCTGCCATGGAAGCTACGGAGGCTATGTGCAGTTCATCCATGTCTTTGCATGGCAATTGCAGTGTTTATAATTATATTCTCTATGGATTAAAGACTACCAGTAGAAGATCAGTAATATTTCTAGATTGCACTGTGGGCTGATATTCATTGAGCTGATGCACAAATAGTTGGAACTTTTTGCTATGGCCAAAAAATAAAAATTCTTTGAACAACCTATGGTTTCAAAGTACAAAGTGATGCTTTTCAGAGCAGATACCAGCATGCTTCCATCGTATCTGGAATTGTTTGTTCCTATTTTCATGTCAAGCAAGTTCAAAATCAGCTGCCTGTGGAAAGAACCGTAAAGAAAGTTGATTCAGAACAAAGAGAAACAGAAAAAATGACATTCAGAACTGAGTTTGTTTTGATATGTCACAACAAACTTTTTTTACACAATTGTCCTCTGCATATAGAAAGTATATCTCAAAACTTTCAGGCTGAATTAGATTTCTAAGCCAGGAAGTTAAAAAGGGACTTCAGAAAGCAATCTGAAAAGCTTCTTTTCAGAGAAGGTTCATTGCCTTCGTTGAGCTGTTGAACAGCTGTGTCTTCGTGGGGCATAAAGTCATTATCCATTCGTGGATTTGACAAGAAAAGTAGCCTAAAGCCCTTTGTGGAAGAAGTCAAGCTATCTTATTTTCCAGAATTAATCTCATAATGTAAGTGCTGTAATAGCTCTGCCTGTGATCCTTTGAGAAGATAATGGACTTTTCCTCCTTCAGGGAAGAGACGTGAGGATATGCTCCAAAGTGCCCTAAGGCGAAGGAAAGATCTTCTGCAGGAGCTGAGGGTAAGAATTCTCTCTGTGGACAGAAACAAAAGAACAAGACATGTTACTTGCACATCCACTGCCATTGTGGATTCAATTTTTTCTTGTTCTTTAGTTCTTGGAGTGGGTACTATTTGATCTGGTGCTGGTTGAGAGCATGAAGGCTTGGCCAGCTTATGGAGCTGAGGGGCCAGGAGCAGTCTTCCTCCACTAAAACTGGCAAAACTTGCACACACTTCAGTTAGCTTGTGGGTTGATTCTGTTTGTCCAGAACTGCTGTATCATAAGCTCTCCGGGGTTGTGCCATAATGCAAAGGAGTGATTTTTAATATTGTCAAAATGGAGACTTTTGGCAGTTTGTTCTTCGCTTGTTTTCCATTTCTTTTTGCTTGTGCTGACAATTGAATGGCTTCAAGATATGAGGAAAGAAAAGCTTGCTTTATGCTTGTGCAGGTGCTGGTTGAGTGCTTCCCCTCGTGCAGCAGTCACTTGTAGTCTGCCTGTCAGATGCAGCACTGCTGGATGTTTCTGCAGCACCATTTTGGTGACCAAGGCTGCATCTTGCTGCAGGCTCCCAGTGGCTGACCCCATTTCATCCAGAGAGCATAACAAGATCGTCTGCCTTCCTTTGACCAGGTTTTCTGTAAGAATATACTTGATTTTGCAGGAGCAGCACCTTCTGGAAGAGCTTTCACAGCCCCTTGCACCAGCTGGAGGATGGTGTCATAACCACAGAGCTGCCTCCCCACATTTCTACCAGATACCTTTTCCAGCTCCCCAAGCAGAGCCACCAAGGATTATCCAGCAGACGGTAAGGATCCTCTCCTTGGAAACATGGTTAGCTCTGCTGGTCTGAGACAGCCAGGAGAGAGACACCTGGGGGCTGTGTGAAAACACTCATCCCACTGAAAGGGAATATATGCCTCTTGCTGTTGTATGGGCTGTCCTAGGCAAAATCTGAGAGAAATTGTCTCAGAAATAAGGCACAGCATGAACAGTGTGAATGGTTTACCATAGGAATGAGGTAGCGAGAGGAGCAGGAGGATTGACCATGCTCAGGCCTGGCTGTTCATCCAGTTTCCAATTCACATCACTGCTTGTGCAGCCCACAACTTCAACAGCTTCTCCACAAGGATCTTCATGGGAGACAATGCCCAAAGCCTTACTGAAGTCCAGTCAGGCAATACTCACTGCAGTGCCCTCCCAAAGGGGAGGGATTAGGCCAAAACCAACCTTGACTTCTCCTTTCCCTTTCCTTTTCAGATGCCACCTCAGCCTGCCACCATCATCCAGCAGTTACCTCAGCCGCCCCCTCTGATCACACAGATACCCCCTGCCCAGCCCTTTGCTGCCCCCCGCTCTGGCAGCATTAAAGAAGGTAATGGAACCTCTGTTTGGCCACCAGCTCCTGTCACAGGGCCTAGACGGGGCTGATGAGGTGTCACAGTAAGTGGGAAGGAGTGTAGGAGGGTGTCCAAGCTAATTAGTGATGTGCTGTTTCACAACCGGGCTCCTCCTGCAGCTTTGAGAATTGCACTCCATAAATGGACTAGATGCCATTTCTGAGAGGCTTGCAGACAAACTCTTATTGCTAAAACTAAAGAAAAAAGGATTACAAACACAGCAAAGCCAGGTCAAGCTGCAAGAGAAGCTTGAGAATCACCATTCATGTGATGATTCCAAAATTAACAAACGGGCTTCTAAAATCTGGTTTTATTCTTGTCTTCCCTCTCAACCTGCTGTTCAATCTGCACAAAATAATACAGGCTATTATTATGCCCCGTGTTTGGAAACAAGACAGAACAGCTGAAAGTGCCATTCCAAATATAGAGCAATGCCAATAAAAAGTTTGTTTCTAAACATAGGTGGATGCTGCTGTGAAATAATACATGAACAGAAACCTGGGATGACTTCCCTGGCTCAACATTCAGCCAAGTGTTTCTTCATCCCACAGAGAATTCCTGTAACAAAACTGCAATATTTCACAGCTTTTTCTTTATCTAAGAGTCTGGATCTTTGAATCAGAGTTGATTTTCATAAACAAAATAGTCCCAATTCACGTGCGACTTTTCTGAAGCTGATACATAAAAACCACTTTTGGCATGAGCAGTTAAAAAAAAAATAAATTAGAGTTGTCTGGATTTTTTTTGTTTGTTTTTCTTCTCTCTCCCTCCTTTGTTCCTCCTCACAAACAAACTGGCTCCCCTGCACAGATCCTTTGTGATTAGGACACAGAGATCATGGTAAGTAGATTTGATTTGCATGCAGTGACCTCTCCAGGTGGCACTGCAATATCATGTAAAGTTGAGGAAACCTCTCACATAGAAAGCAAGGATCTGGAGCTGAAGCAATGTAAAGAGCTGGGTTGTAGTGGGGTGAGTGGGAGCTCTGGTTCTCAGTTGTTCTCCAGCCTGCCCTGCAGCATAGCACAGCAGGTGGGCTTGCAGGGAAATGAACAGACAGAAGATACTCAACCAAAGCTTCCTTGTAGGAGAGGGGAGAAACAGGAAAGCTAGTATAAACAGTCTTATTCATAGACATTAATTTTGCAGTCCCTGGGCATATAATGCTGACATTCATCTGCCTTGTCTTGGGTGCAGTGACCAGTCTGCATGCTGGAGGGCACTTCTTGCCAAGGTACCTCTGACGTCAGTTGCTGATAAGCTCTTACTTTCTTCCTAGATATGGTGGAGATGATGCTGATGCAGAATGCTCAGATGCACCAAATCATCATGCAAAACATGATGCTGAAGGCTCTGCCTCCCATGGCCTTTGCACGACCCACTGGAGCCAGCTCTCCCCTGCTTCAACATCTACAGCAGGTAGTGACACCCAGGGCTGAAGGGCATCCTTGCTCACATGAGGCAGTGGTTGCTCTCCTTGGGAGGCTGCAGGACAAAACACACAGAAAGCTTGGGATGTTTAACAGCTGTGCACATCTTCAAACCCACTGCACCAGAGGACTGCTCCTGAGCAGTGTACAGCCTGCCCCTTGACCATGATGAGCACCGTGACAGGACCCAAGGGAAAAATATCCTTGCCACAAGTGCAAACTGGAGTCAGTCCAGCTTTGAAAATTATCTGGCCTGTACAGTTGAACCACTGACAGGCTACACATGAAAGAAATCTACACTGGGCATCTGCTGCTACCAGCCCACTTACTGCAAACAACAGGGCAATATTTGTGTTACAAATCCCATAATTGCTAAAATTTGATCTGGCTATTTCAAATGGACTAGAGCTGAAGCACAGATTTCATAATTGTACTTGGAACCCCACTGCTTTAGTTTCTGTCTCAGTGAAAATGCCTGCTGAGCTCTGAAAGGATGGATCTTAAAGATATTTTATTGTGTAGATCCCTAGGTGTTTCCAAAACACGCCAAGTGCCTGGTAAGAAGTAGGTAATTTTGAACATATCCTTAGATGCCCAACTCCTAAGCTATTTTTAACAAGGTGATGTAGCTTCTTAGTGTCCTTAAGTGCTTTGGAAAATTGCATGTCTAGTCTCTACTCTGTAGCATTTCTTACCCAAGATACAAGGATCATTGATTTTGGGGGAGGAGGGGATGTCCCAGTGCTGCAAAAACTTTCTCTGTACTTCTTCTATCCCTCAATGTTCAGGCTAATTAGGTCTTTTGCGTATCCTATAAGAAAAAGTTGTTCTCTTTCTCAGACATTGTGGCTGTCCAGCACTGAGAAATTAACTGCCACGCCTCTGCAGTCCTTGCCCAGCTCACTCACACCTTTCCTACATGCTATTTGCAAAAGCAACAGATGGCTTAAAAGCCCTGGAGGCCCAGGTTAAACTGGGGTAGGAAATACAATCCTCCTCCTTAGCCCGTCCTGTGACCCGGAGGGAACTGATGGGTTTTTGCACCTGTTGAGACCAAGTGTGTGCCCTGCCAGCAGCTGCTGGCTCTCACATTTCGGGGCACTGAGGCTGCCCATGGCACAGAGGGGCCTGTTGGTTTCATCAGCCACGTCCCCAGGGTGGACTTGCTGTAGAAATGGCAGGCAGTGACAGCTCTTCCTCACGTCAGAGCTGAGCCCAGCGTTGCCTCAAAGGAAAGCCCTTTTCTGTTTTCCTTAAACTTTGCAGTTTCTGGGTTTGAATACTCTTTCCCCCTTCCTGTGGGGGAGACATGTGGGGCAGATGGCAGTGCTGGGAAAAACAGTGGGTTCATCTGCAACTTTCTGTAAATAACTCTGCTTCTAAGAGGAAAAGGGTGCATCCCCCCCCAGTCCTCACCTTCCTCCCCAGGCCATCCTGTCACCATGCATTTCCCTGAGTAGGTGTGTGGAATAAACTATGGGGAGCGAGGTCAGAGTATCTGAATGTCGGGTGAAATTTGAAATCACCAAGTGTTTACTGGACCTTCTGTGTTGGAGCCTGAAAACCCAGCCTCCAGACACATGCTGAAGGAATTCCTTTACTGGGGTGGCCAAGTGGGAACCCAGCCCCTCAGCCAGGGACCCTTTCCATGGGGCACGGATTTCACAAATCACCCTTTGTCTCTCTGTCCCCAAGGACCTGCAGTTTGCTGCTCCCCAAGCAGCAAGAGCAGACAGGCCCAGGCCACCTGCGGTGCACCACCACCACCTCTACCCTCCTGCAGGGATGCTCCCCATACCCCCTGGGGCCTTCCCAGCCACAGGCAGCACGCTCCCTGTTCTGCACACGTAAGTAAACAGGCAGTTTTCTGTCCTTCCTTCCTGCACAGGACAGGTAGACAGGTAGGCCGGGAAATGCCATGCCTTTGTGGTTCCACACTAAGGCCAATCCTGAAGATTGTCTTTCAAGCAACAATGAGATAGAGGCGAGTTAAGGTGATTTGATACACTCAGTCTTATAAGTTGAGTAACTGACTTTTGCTTATATGGAATAAACATGAGGATCACACAAATCTACAGGGGATACCAAGTTAGGTCCTTGCCACACAGAGCCACAACCCAGTGATGCTGCCTGGATCTGCTCTGCACCAGCTGCTACCCTGGGCTTTGGGTCTCCCTGTGAACCCAGCAGACGCTTGCTCAGTAAGGGCTGCCTGTGTTTTACACTCAGGCTGAGGTTCCTAGCGGGATTTGTATTCTTAAAACACTGCTGAGATGTTTGCTAATCAGAAATTCCTGAGGAAAAAACCCTACCACCACTCACTAAGAAAAATGGTACAAAGGGAGAAGTGTACTCAGAAATAAAGCTGAGCCTTTACAATGAGCCTGTGCTCCAGCTGGGGTATTTTTTTCAAGTGCAGAAAGGGGTGGACTTCTCCCCAGGCTGCCCCTAGGTCTGTAGAGCCTTCAGGAGAGGTTAGCAGGCAGCTCTTCCTGCCTGTGCCTTCCCAGCTCTCACTCAGCTTGTCCTGGTGGGCTTTCCAGGAGCGAGCAGATCATACCCAGGACTAGGGTTTGAACAAGTCTGCTCATGCAAATGCCAGTGGCAAGAGGGACCTTGGGCAAAGACCTGAGTCAAGAGAGAACAGTGGTCTTGCTGAGTACATCAGGAGGGGATACCAAGAAAGCAGGCACAGGAACCACAGGGCTAGAAAGTTTTTACATACCAAGGCTGGTAAAGCAATACACATTGCTAAAGTGTGACGGGGTAGCTGGGGACTTTGTCATGGGGACTCACTGTTGCAGCAGTGAGAAGATCACTTTTATTTCTATGATCTGGCTCCTTCAAAGCCTCAGTGATCAAAAGGGCAGGATGGAAGCATCTGCATCCTCAGGCATGAGTGACCTGCTGGCAGAGTTATCTGTAGGACTCTCTTTAGTGTGGGATTTGAATTTTTGAACAGATTGTTTACCTAATGGGATTATGAGGGATAAACATTTCTACTCCTTTCACTTTTACAAGGGTTTGTAATCTCCACCAGTGAAGATCTCTTGACTCCTTCCAGTGCACTTAGCTGTTTTCAGAAATCAGCAAAGGAAGATCTTGTATGGCTTTTAAGCTGTCATCTTCCTCTTCTTCAGTTACTTTCCACCATGAGTTATGAGATCCAACACATCTATGTTGTCCTTTGCAGCTGCAGCAAGCAGGCACTGCTGGCTATTACCAAACACACGAAAGCCATTTTTCTTGTTGCAGGTGGCCCATGTATTGACAGTATGTGTCCCTCCTCACATGGACCACAGCCTCACTGAGGTCAGCCTGTCTTTGACCAGCTCCTGCAGCCTAATGTCCCTAGGGCTGCATGTTGCTGGTACAGGAGGCACGGGACTGCAGATGTTTGGAGCAAACCTACCATGCACCTGGAGTCTGATCAACCACTGCTGATACCTCCGTTGTTTCCTCTCATCTTCTGAGCCCAGACCAGTCACAAGCAATCACCACATTTTTTTTGCCATCTCTTCAACAGAATCAAGAAAACCCAAAGTGTCTTACAGGCCTGGCAGCCCACAGCAGCCCCTGAGCATGAAATAATCTTGATGCCAGAGCCCTTGCAAATGAGAATCCCAGAATCCTGGAATGGTGGGAGTTGGAAGGGACCTCCAGAGCTCATCCAGTACAACCCCCTGCTAAAGCAGGTTCCCTTCAGTCAAGTCACACAGAAACATGTCCAGGTGGGTTTATAAACCTCCGGAGAAGGAGACTCCACACCCTCCTGGGCAGCCTGTGCAAAGGCTCCCTCACCTGAACAGCAAAGAAGTTTCTCCTCATGTTCCAGTGGCACTTCCTGTGTTCCAGCTTGTGCCTGTTACCCCTTGTCCTGTCACTGGCCACCACAGAAAAAAAAATGGCACCATCCTCTCAACACCCACCCTCTAGGTATTCATGAGCATTGACAAGGTCCCCTCTCAACCTTCTCTTCTCCAAGCTAAACAGCCCCAGGTCTCACAGCCTTTCCTCATCAGAGAGATGTTCCAGTCCATCATCATGGTATGCCTGCACTTGACTCTCTCCAGCAGTTCTCTTGAACTGGGGAGCCCAGAGCTGGACATAAAAGTGACCCAGCTCCAAGGCTGGGAGTGATCTGCATGCACTGAGGAAATGCTGTTTTACCAACAGCAGAGACCTGTGGCCGGCCTGGGGAGGGTGGTGCAAAGTAACCCAGGATGCCTGAATGAGGGTTTAGTGGTCAAACCTCATCAGCCCAAAGTGTTCCTCCCTCAGCATTTTGAGGTTTCACTTACTCACAGATATACTTGTCCTACAATAATTACCCATCTGGGGAACTGAACAGGGATGTTCCAAATGCAAGTTACCTGCATAGCAGAGCAAAATCCCGGCATTGGACATTCCTGAAGAGCAGCATTCTGCCCTCCCTCTGTGTGGTGGCTTTATGCACTGTTTGGGTAAATAGTTCTCAGTGGAGAGGAACAGAAAGTTACCTGCTCATGCAACCATTGGGTCTGACTGGTGAGGTGCACAGTGTGCTGCTGGCTGACTCCAATCCACGTTCTCTGGCCAGGAGGGCTCTGGCTCAACCTCTCCCAAAACTCACAGTTAAGAAGCTACCCAAGGTTTTACTCTCAAGAAGGTATTGGAAGGTGATGTAAGCAGCCTGGAACTGTGTATATTTGTTCTGTTATTTCTCAACCTTTACCTCACATAATCAGGGCTTAGACTTGATTTAAAAAAAATAATAAAATCCTGCTATTCTTCCTTGGATATTGACACATCTCTTCAGCAATTTAAACCAAACACTTCTCCCTTCTTTACTCTTCCCCCTAACTTTCAGAGGGTGGGCATTAATCTGAGGCCTGTTCTTTTTGTCGTCATTTAGGACTCCTAGGAAGAGTTTTAATCAAGCAATCCTTGTTCATGCTCTCAGCAGCTTGGTTGTGTTTAGTAAACAAAGATGCCCAATGAATTAGTAACACGTATCTTCCCATCTTCTCCCATTTTAAGAGTAGACAACACCTTTACATTGGTTTTGCCTGGTGCAGTTTGTAAGTGAATCCAATGAAGATAACCCAGGCACCTAAATTTTGTTTGGAATGGTTGCCTAGAAGCAAAGATTCTGCACTGGACAGAGATGACAGTCCCTCATGGGCTTTTAGTTTAGTCTGGTTTGCCCAGAACTACCATCAGTAGTTAAGGAGATGGGTTTGCCAGGGAGAAACTGATGTATATCATCTGGAATAAGAAACTTGCAAGCTGTGGCCCATTTTCTACACCAGACAGCACTGCTCACCAACAGGCCGTGTGCCTTCCTGTGTGTCCATGCCCCCAAGCAGGTACACAGGCCATGGCTGAGGTTGCTTGTGCAGAAAGCAGGATTACCTGACCACCTTTACTTATGGGATTGAGCCCATGGATTAATTGGTATGCCTGGAAGTGCTGATATCAAATTGATAACGTGGGGTGGTGGAGCAGTCTGTAAAGCCTGGTAAGTGGGAGGACAGGTAAGCAAAAGGTGCTGTGAGGGATATTTCCATATAATAACTGTCACCACTGGAAGCTATCCATTGGTGTGCTGTCTGTGCTCCAAAAACAGTAATTTATTTAGTGTATAAAATTACCTTGCTCTTTGCCCTCCTCTGTTTTCTTTGCTCAGTGTGTATGTTATCAAGTGCACACTCAGTAAGTTTGCAGATGACACAATACTGGGCAGGAGCATAGATCTGCTGGAGGGCAGGAAGGCTCTTCAGAGGGAGCTGGTCAGGCTGGATGGATGGCCTGAGGCCAATTGTATGAGGTTCAACAGGCCAAGTACCAGGCCAAAACAATGCTACAGGCTGGGGCAGAGGGGCTGGAAAGCTACCAGAGGGGAAAGGACCTGGGGGTGTGGGTCAACAGCAGCTGAACATGAGCCAGCAGTGTGCCCAGGTGGCCAAGAAAGCCAAGGGCACCCTGGCTTGTATCAGCACTAGTGTGAGCAGCAGGACCAGGACAGTGACTATGCCCCTGTACTGGGCACTGCTGAGGCTGCACCTCAAGTGCTGTGTTCAGTGTTGGGCCCCTCACTTCAAGAAGGAGATTTAGGGACAGAAGCATGTCCAGAGCCAGGCACTGGAGCTGGGGAGGGCCTGGAGCACCAGTCTGATGGGGAGTGGCTGAGGGACCTGGGAGTGTTTAGTCTGGAGAAGAGGCTGAGAGGAGACATGATCACTCTACAACGTTGAACCAGCAATGTGCCCTCATGTCCAAGAAGGCCAATGGCATCTTGGGATGATTCAAGAGTGTGACCAGCAGGTGGAGGGAGGTTCTTCTCCCCCTCTACTCTGCCCTGGTGAGGCCTCATCTGGAGTCCTGTGTCCAGTTCTGGGCTCCTCAGCTCAAGAGGGACAGGGAAGTGCTGGAGAGAGTCCAGCACAGGGCCACCAGAGCATCTTTCATATGAGGAAAGGCTGCAGGAACTGGGGCTGTTTAGTCTGGAGAAGAGGAGACTGAGGGGAGATCTTATTAACATTTACAAATATCTAAAGGATGGGTGTCAGGAGATTGGGACATATCTTTTTTCTATAGCAGTAGCTAGCAACAGGACAAGGATTAGTGGGATGAAGCTGGAACACAAAAAGTTCCACTTAAATATAGGAAAAACGTATTTCACTGTTCAGGTGAGGGAGCCCTGGAACAGGCTGCCCAGAGGGGTTGTGGAGTCTCCTTCCTTGGAGGTCTTCAAGACCCGCCTGGACATGTTCCTATGTGACCTGATCTAGGTGACCCTGCTTCTGCAGGGGGGTTGGACCAGATGATCTCTAAAGGTCCCTTTGAACCCTACCATTCTATGATTCTGTGATTAGGCATGGAGCCTCTGCTCAGTGTCACACCCCAAAATGCTCAAGCCATACAAAGCTTCCCTGGGCAAAAGATATCCTGGCAGATGGACACTGGGCAAGCAGTGGGGCTCACATCCCACCCTTGGGAGAGTGCCCATGAGGTGCCAGGAGTTTTGGAGTGAGTGCAGGGCTACCAAGATGATGAAGGGACTGTAACATCTCAGACGAGGAAAGGCTGTGGGACCTGAGACTGTACCTTATCAATGCTCTTGAATATCTAGAGGACAAGTGTCAAGACAGTGGGGCCAGTCTTTTTTTCTGTAGTGGCCAGTGACAGGACAAGGGGTAAAGGACACAAGCTGGAACACAGGAAGTTCCACTGGAACATGAGGAGAATCTTCCTTGCTATTCAGGTGAGGGAGCCCTGGCACAGGCTGCCCAGGGAGGGTGTGGAGTATTCTTCTCTGGAGGTTTCCAAACCTGCCTGATGTGTTCCTGTGTGTGTTCCCTGATCAAGGGGAACCTGCTTTAGTAGGGGCTTGTACTGGATGAGCTCTGGCAGTCTCTTCCAACTCCCAACATTCTGGCCTTCTGTGAGTTACTCTGCAGCATCCCACCAGTGCCTCTGCAGCTGCAGTCCAGTGAAGCACCAGCAAAAGTCCAGCAGATGCACATTCCCCTCCTGGTCTGTGCACATTTCATTAGGAGATCCATGACGACTGCAGGATTGCTTTGCAGTTTTCAGTAGAGGACTTTTAACAAGGCCTGACTGAATAACGTTGCATTCATGTCTGTTCACCTAAGGCTCAGCGTGGCTGGACACATGTCCAGGCTGACTCACCGACAGTCTGACAGATGGAAGTTAAACTTTAATAGGAACCAGGAACACTGCCCCTGTCCTTCCCCTTCCTGTGGCCACTGGCCATTGCAGCACAGGAGGACCTCAAGCAGGGACGCAGCAGTGAGAAGCTGTGACCCAAGGGCTGCCCCAGCCATGGAGCCCAGTGACCCACAGGGAAAAAGAGTCGCCATTGTCGGCGGTGGTCTGGTAGGAAACTCTTCTGCTGAGGAATGACATTTGCTAGGGAGCTGGGGCTGGAAAAGCATTGCTTGGATGTCAGGTGTTTTTCTTGAAATCATTCCTCCTTCAGATGATGGGGTGTGGGTGTTATGGAGCTGTTGCCTTCCTGCTGTGAGAGGCATCGAGGCTGGTTTGAGCGGCCAGGACTTTGTAGGAGGAGAATGGCTCTTTTCCCCAAGGGACAACTTTGCTCCTGAAACATCCCAGAGATGCAGCATATGTCTGTGGTTGGCATTTGCCTTGAATGGTGTGTGTAAATAAATCCCACCTCAAAGAGTCTTTTTCTCAGAGGAAGGAGTTTGGAAAGTGGAGCAATGGTGCCCAGGTACACTGAATAACAGTCCTCGATTGGGCTGCCGGATCCTCCTGCCCCGCGGCTTTAACCAAGTCACTAGCAGGAAATGCTTTGTGAGGACTGAGACTCGGTAACCACCACGCTGGAAGGAATTGCCTTCTCCTGCCCACTTTTGTTTGGGAGTGGTTTTCCTCCACAGCTCCTTGTAGAGTAGTCTGATTCTAAAGGACAGCATGGAGCATAAGTCTTAGGAGAAGTGGGTGAGGGAAATGGGGTTTTTAGTCTGAAGAAGGGGAGGCTGAGGGGAAATCTGATCACTGTCTGCAGCTCCCTGACAGGAGGTTGTAGTGAGGTGGGGGTTGGTCTCTTCTCACAGGTAACAAGTGACAGGATGAGATGAAACAGTCTCAAATTACGCTAGGGGAGGTTTAGATTGGAGATTAGGAAATGGGCTTGGCAGCCTGAGGTTAATGGTTGGACTCAATGATCTTAAAGGTCTTTTCCAACCCAAACAATTTTGTTCTGATTCTGTTCTATTGCAGCACCTAAATCTCTCTTTTGGCTTTTTGGCCATTAGTTTCCTAGTCCCCACGCTTCTGGAAAAAGTGGTCACATAAGTGTCTGTAGTTTTGACAGAGATTAGTGATGGAAATTAAACAAGAAAAAGCCATCCATTTGAATAACAAGCAGGATATATGAGTGCTGTCATTTTAAGGTAATGTCTGATTCTTGTACAGATCTAGCTTCCCCTGCCATGTTCCCAAAAGCATGCTGCAGCAGCACCTTGAGTTGTGTCCAGGAACACAGAGTCTGGGGAGGAGCAGGGAGCTTGCCAATACTAGCTCCTGCTGTCTCTGTCTCCTTAGCAATCACTGCTTGTAAACAAGCCCTGAACTTGGTACAGCTTCATACAATGAGTTTTGATGAGTGACTTGAGATTCCACAGGCACATCAGGGGGGCCAGAGGACTCCTCTCCAGGGAGAGGTCCTTGAAGGTTCTTAATCAAAGGGTCTTCCGGTATGTGCTGAGCTGCATCCCCTGACCACAGCTTTCCCTTGATGCACCTCGGTAGTGATCTGTGGTCCAGCCTCTAGTGAAACACTTAATCCACCATTCCTGATCCTTCTCTTGTAGGTGGGTGCATTAAATGCCTGCTTCTTTGCTAGACGAGGTTTCTGTGTTGATGTTTATGAAGCCAGAGAAGGTAAGTTCAGATTGATCATTACTGTTTTATTCATGTTTATTCATGTTTTATTCTGTCCCTTTACTGATAACAGTTCTCAAAGACACAAAAGAGGAACTGTGTGAGCTCACTGAAACTGCAGAAAGAAAATGAAACCTGAAAGCATGAATCTTTGGAGATATGCTTTCCACTCTTGCCTTTAGCTCCTGAGGGTTGGGGGGAGCATTTATTTGAAAGATATTGTCTTGTGTGGAATGGAACCCACCCTTCAGCTACTAAAGTGTTATTCCTTTTTATGTTCTTGACTTAAATACTCAAATCCTCCCCTTTGAAAATTTGTCTCTGCATGAAGCATCGTGCTGCTGACCAAGCTAGGTCAGAAGTTTGGAAGCAATGGTTGTTGTTAATGTTGCAGCATCTCCGTCAGGCTTAAAAAACAGAACCACTGCTCTTAGTGCTGAGGAAGGCTGGTGGAGAGAGGGGCAAAAGGAGAGATGGGGTGTTTTCAGCAGGCCTCCAGCTCTGCAGGGCACTGCAGCAGAGAAATGATGACTCAGAGCCCAGGTGCTGACTGAAAGGGAGAGAAATCATCACCTCAGTGTTTGTCAGCTGACAGACAAAACCTGGGTGAAGATGGAGAGCCGAGTGGCAGATGAGAATGACATCACAGAAGGTGAAACTCCACCTGAACGTGCAGTGAAAGGAAGGAGAAGCCCCATCTGGCCTGCGGATGCTGTGCCTGCAGCTCTCCCTGTGCCACGCTGGGCTGGCTGCCCCCTCAGACCTGCACTGACCACGGCTGGCCTTGGGCCCCAGGCAGTGCCAGCAGCTGCTGGACCACAGTGAGGGACAGCACTTTCCACCGTGCTTAAGCTACTGAACTCTTTGCTGGATGTTATGTGCCCTGGAAGTTTCACAGGTTCAAAAAGCCTCTGGTTGCTCTTACCTGCCTTCTGAGTCAGGTGGATTTTACCACTCTGCTCCAGTTTTTGGCCCATTGCTCATGCTGAGATGCAACCTGAAAGCTATTGGGATGAGGCTCTGCCACACATACTGGCCAGACAATGGGAGAAGCAAGGGGGAGGCCATTCAGAGGAGGACTGGACCAGTGCTGGTGCATTTACATCTGAATAGAGTTGAAGAAGGTGACCTTGCAGTGTCCCAAAAGGCATCAACCCATCAGTCTCAGCAGAAGCTGCAAGGCACTCACCATTCAGCTCTCTCTGCTTTAAAAGGCATCAGCTATCAGTGAAAACTGTGCCTGCCAGTGTATGGGGAGGTGTCAGGATCTGGCACTCCCTTTGCAGCAGTTGGCTACAGCTGCTCCTTCCAGGCTAGTAGTGTCACAGAGGATGTGGCCTTCGAAGCCACTCAGCTGCTGCCCTGCAGCTGAATGTGCCATGTGGCAGCTGCCCTCTCTGCACAGAGTGGGGGCCAGGGATCCCCCTGCCTGCCTGCCACTGCTGCAGGGATTTCAGGAACTGCTGTGGGATCTGTGTCTCCAGAACCACGTGCTCTTTCCATGCAGATATCCGGGTGGCCAGCTTTAGCCGTGGCAGAAGCATCAACTTGGCCTTGTCCCACCGAGGACGCCAAGCCCTCCGAGCTGTGGGGATGGAGGAACAGGTACCTGCAGCTGCTGTCAGCAGTCGGGTCTGTGTTTAAAATGCTGTTGGCTGGATGGGTGATGGATGGGCTCTCTTCTGCTCCCCAAGCAGCAGAGGCCTCCACAAAGGGAGTCTGCTTTTGTGAAGGTCAGAGGTACACCTCTCCTTCTGAGACAGAGCTTCCCCAGGAGAGCAATGCTCAGACAACACCTCCCAGGGTTTACCCCTCACTGCCATGCTCTTCTCCCTCCTGGAAGGTGAGGGCAAATGGTGCAGGAGTAGATGGACTCCCAAAAGAACTGGAGTACCAGCAGGATGTGATAAAGGTGATTGGTTTCCCCACTAACATGCCCAGATTGTATTTTCCCACAAAACCTTTAGCTTTGGGCTAACCCTTGAAATCCATGCACACTAACTTTTGCACAGCACCCTGGGCTGAGAACCCAGTACTCCTCTGCACGGTACTCACTACTGTTTGACATGTAGTTGTTAGCAGTGGTGGCATCTCCTGGCCTCTGGCTCCCTGCAGAAATAGGCCAGTTTTCATGTCTCTTCTATCAAAAAATAATTTCTCCCCTATTTTTATGACAATGACCTTGCAAGTAATCTCAGTGAAATGTAGTGACTTGGCATTGACAACCCTGTAAAATTTTCCCCAGTTAACACGGATAACCTACAGACATTCTGCCTGGAGTGTGGGTGGTGGCGGGGGTGACACTTGGTAACTTGTGCCCTGCCCTCATCTGCTCAGTTGCATCCAGACGGCTGAGTTGTGTTCTTCCACTTCAGATTGTGTCCAAAGGCATTCCCATGCGGGCAAGGAGGATACATAAGCCATCAGGGAAGAAGTACTCCATCTCTTATGGGAAGAAGAACCAGGTACGGGTCTCATGCTGCTGCTGGAACTCAAGAGGTGGTTTGTAGCTCTGTGTGACAGACAGCCTGGGGCTCACGCTCTTAGAAAGGGTGTTATGTGCAGGCAGGGGGTTGTGTGTCCCCTGGTTTTGGCTGGGCTGTTTGGGGAGGGTGGTATTTCCCATCCACTGTGTGGAGCATCCTTCAGCCGCGCCTCCTGAACTCCTGTGTGTTTGCCTTGCAGTATATTCTCTCTGTGGACAGAGCAAACTTAAACAGAGAGCTGCTAGCAGGTAAGCTGCCAGATCTGCAAACACTTTTACACCTTGTTTGCAGAAGATTTAGGGTTTGCTCCATGATCAGGAGACTTTGGGCCCCAGACAATCCTTTGAGTTTTGCATAACCCCACACTGGGAAGGCCAAAGGTGAACTAGCTGTGTTTTTAAGAAGATCCATACAGCTTCCCTGCTACTTGTCTGACACAAAAAGATTTCATACCAGTCACCCTGAGGCCTTTCCACACATGCAGTTCTCTGGCATTTGCCTCCAGTGTGAGCTGCCTCCGATCCCAGCTCCTGGAGCCTCACGGTCCTCTGCTTACAGAACTTCACCAGCCAAAGCAGGGAATACCTCCTCAGTCTTCCCATGGTTTGTGGCATTTTCTGTGATCCCTGGTTGAATGCAGGCAAACAGAAATTGAAGCACTGTGTATGTAACCAGGCCAGAACAAACTTCCACAAATTTGACAATGTGAGGTCACTGACTCAATGATCTTAAAGGTCTTTTCCAACCTTCCAACAAAATGGTTCTATGAATCTATGAAATTTCCCATTGACTACCTCATCCCATCCTGAAATACAGTGTGGTGATAGTGAAAACAGATCAGCAACTCATGTCATTGTGGAGAAGAAAGAAATCTTTGCAGGATTCCTTGCACTTTTCAAATAGTTTCCACCAGAGTTGACCCAAATGCAGTCCCAGTGTGTCCTGCCCACTGACTACCACTCAATACCACAATCTTACTTGCTATAATGGTAAAAGTCCCTATCATTTAGGGACCCCTTGGAAACATTTGGTGGGTCACAGTACAAGCCTCTACATTTAGTTGTCTTTTAACAGCTGCTGAGAAGTACTCCAACACCAAACTGTACTTTGGACACAAGGTCCTGGGATGCAACGCAGAATTGGGGAAGTTAACCATAAAAAGGTAATCCCTGCACAAGCCCAGGACTTCTGCTTAATCATTTATAAAACCTCAAACAATTAAGCAACCTCAGTTTGAAACTAGTGTGTTCTTACTCGGTGGGCTAAACTTGGTAAAGAGAGATATCAAAGCAGGGATCATGGGAAGGCTGAAAAAAATACAAGTGCTCATTTTCAGGGACAGATTGCTCGTCAGGGAGGGCGACTACTGAGCTTGTTTCATAGTTAAGTTCTGGTCAAGCCCCCATCTGCCTCTTTCAGGCTGTCTGAAACACCAGCATCATCCCAACAAGCCTCTGTTGTATTCTTGGGTAGATCTGGCAGAGTTACGCTTTTGGTAACCTGTGGCATAATTATTTATCCTAATGCTGAACTTCCCGGATGGTTAAAGCCAGTCTTCCCTCATACCAGAAGGTTAATAACACTGGAGGTGACCCTGGCATTTTGCAAACGACAGATCTGAGGTGGCCAGCGGTGCTGAGCTGACCTGGAGTTACAGCAGGATTAGTCCAGGGGACTCTCTCACTTTCAGATCTGACCAGCAGCCCTTGGAACTCACCTACGATCTGATTGTGGGATGTGATGGAGCCTTCTCAACAGTCAGAAAGCAGTTCATGAGGCAAACACGTTTTAACTACAGTCATGAGTACATTCCTCATGGTTATATGGAGCTGACCATCCCTCCCAAGGATGGAGATGTAAGTGTGCCTGGCCCAGGGGCTGCTAGCACCTTTTTGGGGGAGTGGGCACTGCTCCTCTCTCATGGTGGCTTTGCTACAGCAACTCTAGAGAAACTAATTTATCATGTGAGGCTCAGCCAAGGGATTAAAACTTCCATAAGAGAAGTTGGGCATCTCTTCCTCTTCTAGTGGGGGAGGCAGTGTTTTGGTACCTGGCTGCAAAATCCCTGGAGAGCGTGCCTCAATGTGATGGGGCTCACTGTAGCTCTGAGAGGTCCTGGGTATACAGGAATGTGTCTGGGAGAACATCAGTGATCACAAAACAACAGACTTTTGCCTGCCTTTCCTATCCTTTCTTCTTGTCCTGACTCTGTATGCTGGAAGCATCAGGTACAAGAAAGGGTCTCTGTGGTCTTTGTATCTTCTTGTGATACACAGAATGGGAATGGGTGTGCTGGTGTGAAGGGGATGCAGAGGCTGGGCTGGAGAAGCTGTGCAGGCCAGGGCAAGGACACAAGATGTTTTTCCTTATCTTTCAGTTTGCCATGGAACCAAACTACCTTCATATCTGGCCAAGAAACACCTTCATGATGATCGCGCTGCCCAACATGGTGATAACCCACAGCCATGCTCCCTTGGGACATGGGATGGAACTTGTGGGAATGAACTGGCTCTGGTAGCAGGGATGTAGCAGGGGCTGGGAGGGCTGAAGAGGTACCAGGAGGGATTCTCAACCTGTGCTAGGCATCTCACAGCCTGGAGGGTACAGAACAGGACCCCCAGGGCTGGCCTTGCCTCACAGAGCTGAGCAGGTACTTGTGCCACTTGTCTCTGCTCATGCATCTGAGCCCACCTGAACCCCCCAAAACCATCTTCCTGCAGCTGGATGCTATCAGCTACAGGAATACTGTGGGGTGCCAGGCCTGTGCTAGCAGATCACACACCACCCATTTCTGCCTGCTACAGCATGTGCAAGATCACCATGGGGAATGGGGTGGCCAGTGCCTGGGTACTGTCCCCCCATGCAGGCAGGTCACTGCAACTGCTGGGTGACAGGCTGGGCACCCAGCTGCTGCTCTGGGTGCCAGGTGCTCTCTGTGGCCTCCAGGCTTATTTCTAACGTTCCTCCCTGGCACACAGGACAAGTCCTTCACCTGCACCCTCTTCATGCCCTTTGAGGAATTTGAGAAACTCTCAACGGGTGACCAAGTGCTGGATTTTTTCCAGATCCACTTCCCAGATGCCATCCCCCTCATTGGAGAGTAAGTGTTCCCACCTCCTTATCTTGCTCATGAACACAGCATCGCGAAGCCATCCTCACCTGCTCTCAAGGTCCTGGAGACACACTCTGCTGAGGCTGCCGGGCCAAGGGCTTGCAAATGCCATCAGGGTGGATCCCCATGGCCTATGGGTCTGAAGGAAGGGTGACTGGACACACTGGGGTACACAGGCTCAGCGGAAAGATGCAGACCCGTCCCATGGCAGGTTCTGGTAGAGTCTTGCTAAGGCACTCTGTCCCTTGGAGACACAGCCCAGGCCCCGCCACTGTGTTAGCAAAAAGCAGGTCACTTCTCACTTCTTTTGGATTTCTGTTAAAAGATTTGAACCCAAGGGATGGATTAGCTGTTCACAAACCATGGGTTTTTGATGTTAGTGGTGGGTGAGCAAAGTGATTCTACCAGAGCAAAGGTAAGGGCTGCATGCCGAGACCCGCAGCGTGATGGCAGTCCTGCAGTTCAGACTGCTGAGCTGTACGAATGGGGAGACTTCGGATAACAGGCTGAGAAAAGCTGGGCTTGGCAAAAAAACACACCATGCTGACTAAAGGAAGGCTGACATTTATCATCTGTGCAGACAAAACAAACACCGGAGCTGTGAGATACGAGAGCAGGCAGCTCCCAGTAGCTCCCAGGGCAGCAGGAACCCTCTCACTGTAGGGCAAATGGCACAAGGGCAGCAGCACAAGCCAGCGCAGGAGCATAAATCTGGGCCAAGGCCAGTTGTACAAGGTTTAACAAGGCCAAGTGCTGGGTCCTGCACTTGTCCACACCAACTCCAGACAACTCTACAGGCTGGGGCAGAGGAACTGGAAAGCTGTCCAGATGGAAAAGGAACTGAGGATGTGGGTCAACAGCAGCTGAATGACCCAGCAGTGTGCCCAGGTGGCCAAGGGCATCCTGGCCTGTATCAGCACTAACGTGAGCAGCAGGACCAGGGCAGTGATTATGCTCCTGTGCTGGGATCTTGCTGCACCTTGAGTGCTGTGTTCAGTGTTGGACCCCTCACTCCAAGAGGTACATTGAGAGTCTGGAGTGTGTCCAGAGATGGGTACCAGAGCTAGGGAAGAATCTAGAGCACAAGTCTGATGGGGAGCAGCTGAGGGACCTCCTGATAAAAGGAGGCTGAGGAGAGACCTTCTTGTTCTCTGCAACTACCTGACAGGAGGTTGTAGTGAGGTGAGAGTCAGTCTCTTCTCCCAAGTAACGAGTAATAGGACAAGAGGAAACAGCCTCAAGTTACTCCAGGGGAGGTGGAATCCCCATCCCTGGAGATACTGAAAAGCCATATAGATGGGGTGCTGAGGGACATGGTGGGCTTGACAGTGTTAGGCCAGTGGTTAGACTTGATGATCTTAAAAGTCTTTTCTAAACAAACAATTCTATGATTCTATGATCCTGCTCATCCCAGAACCCTGGGGGCAGTGGAGGTTTGGACCAGCCTCTCCACCACAGGTCCTGATGGTCATGCTCTGTGCTATGTGTCCTCATGTTCCAGCAGAGAGGAATGAAGCTCCCCAGACAGTGGTTTCTCCAGTCCATGTTATTAATGCTTCTGCTTTGCAACATGGATATCTGCTATGGGCTTTTTTTTGGCTGATAAAAAGGATCTCAGCTGTGTCAGGCAGTTTCAATTCCTCTTAAGGAGACTTCATATAAGTAGACAGGACTTCATATAAGTATATCCTTCCTATAGTGACTGCCATTCACTGTTGCTCATGGTAAGAGCACCGAGGTGTCAATGACACTCTTGCTCACAGTCAGGTTGCATGCAGAGATTAAAACCTGAGGGCAAAAGAGTTGGTCCTAAGGGGAAGTTAATGAAATAGGTTCTAGGGCCTCTTCATTTTTCCCAGCACAAACATCTTAGTGAATGAGCTTGGAGTTTTACATCCCAACACTGACAGTGCTCATTTCCCTGGCTTCCTGAGCTCAGTCATGGCATGACTTGGTCTTCTCGTTCCTTGTGGTCCCACAAGTGAAGTGTCTGTTGTTTTGCCTGAAGGCGAGAGCTGAAGCGCGATTACTTTTTGCTGCCAGCCCAGGCCATGATATCTGTGAAGTGCTCGTCCTACCACCTGGCTTCCCGGTGCGTGCTGATGGGAGACGCCGCGCATGCTGTTGTGCCCTTCTACGGGCAGGGCATGAATGCAGTAAGTTCATGGCTGACCCTGGGCCATGTCTGTTGGGCCTCCACTCTTTTCACCCAGGGAGGAAAAGGGCTCGGGCTCTGGTGCCACCTTCTCGTTGGGCTGTGTAGGGGAGTGTCCTGTGGGGCAGCCTTGTGCTGCTGGGAAAAACAGCCTTGGATTTCTCTGCAAGACACTTGGAGCAAGACTCCTGCTCTGAAGCTGTGGTCAATGAGGCCCTGCATCTGTGAGCAGCTACACTAGCTGAGCATCCATGAAGGCACTTCTCATGAACACATGGTTCCTTCTGCCTGTTTACCCTCTAATATTTCTCCCAGGGCTTTGAGGATTGTCTGGTCTTTGATGAATTAATGGACCAGTTCCACAATGACCTTGGTGAGTGAAGTAGCAGGGGAGGAGTGAGAGCAGAGAATCCTCTGTAGCTGAAGACAGCTGGATACCATGCTAGGGAGCTGCCTGTGAGTTGCTACTTCCTTCTCCCAGGTGTCTGCCTCCCTGAATTCTCCAGGCTGAGGGTGCCAGATGACCATGCCATCTCGGATCTAGCCATGTACAACTACATAGAGGTAAGCGAGATGCACACCCACTTGTGGTCCTGTGGGCTGTGCACACAGCAGGCAGTGTCTCTGGCAAGACTTTGTTCAGGCTCTCACCTCAGTAGACTTTAGCCTAAGAGCACCTCAGGAATGCCACTGGGGCTGGGAGCTCTGTTGCCTGTGGTGACTCCCAGCAACACACAGGGGAGCTCTGCCAAGGCACCCCACAAAAGGATGCTGATTGCTCCGTCACAGATGCGCGAGCACGTGAATTCAAGATGGTTCATTTTCCGGAAGCATGTGGACAACTTCCTCCACACCCTCATGCCTTCCACCATCGTCCCACTGTACACTATGGTAAGGCCAGCACCTCGGTACCCACTACCTGAGCTGCCACCAGCTCTTTCTGGCTGACCTTGAGGTGGTGATGTGCTCCGACAACCCTCTCAGGTGACCTTCACGAGAATTCGCTACCATGAGGCAGTTCAGCGCTGGAAATGGCAGAAAAAGGTTGGTTGGTTGGTGGTAATGGCCATCCTCCCCGTGCCACAAGCTTCATAACTCCACATCCTGTGTGCCAGCACGGCTCAGCTGCAGGGAAGGAGCTTTGGTGGTGGCATGTTGCCAGATGGGTGCACATGTGAAGACTTTTCTGGTGCCACAAACCTCCGATGATCCCAGGGTTTCTCTTCACACTTGCAGGTCATTAACCGAGGGCTCTTTGTCATGGGAGCAGTAGGACTGGGTGGTACCTACCTGCTCATAAAGCGCCTAGGACGGGATGCAGACTTCTGCATGGAAAACTTGTGGGGCTGGTCCTGCTATCTAAAGAATATTGGAGATTTTCCATTTGGCACACAAGTGTCTTAAATGTGGGAGACCTCATGGTTGTAATAAAAGTGAAGGCACGGGCTGTTGGCTCTTCTGGACAGTGGTGTTTCCCTGAGGATGAGGCTTGGCAGCTCCTGCAGCCCCTCTGCCTCCTGGCCTCACGAGAGCGGTGGTGGTCCCTCTCCTCTCCCCTGGCAAGAAGAGCCCGTTGGGACACAAAGTGCCCCAAGAGTCTCCACAGGGGTCAGGCATGTCTCTGCCACATGTCAGCGTCCTTGTCTCAGGTGATGTGGTGTGTCAGTGGCAACGTGTGAGTTTTGTGTGCAGTAATGGAGGGACTGTGCTCCCTAACAGCCACTTGCCCTGGTCAAGGTGTCCCAGCCCATACCACTGACTTCTGTGTTTACCAAGAGCAAGTCAATGTCCAAACTTCAAAATCAGCCAGCTTCCTCCCCACCCCAAGACAAAGTTCTTCATGGTGGAAATGAAATAACGTTAAGAAAGGATGTCCTGGGGAAGTGCTTGAAGCCTAGAGAAAGGGCCAGTCCCCACCTGGCTAAGAAATACTTCTGACTGATGCAAGCAGGTGTCCATAGAGGGACCACCAAGCCTTTGGGCTAAAGCAAGACCATTGGCCCGAAGGACCTCCCTAGCTCACTGTTTTCCCTCTGGCTGTTGTGTGTGCCTGAGCATGCACCTGTCTCATGCAACTGCTGATTGTCTTTCTTTTCTTTCCTCATTGTTTTTCTCTAACTGTTCTCCAAAGCTTGTGCTGCACTGCACACACCACACCAGCAGCAAGACCTGGGGGTGACAGACAGTCTCTTTGTATCCAGGTGACAGCAGCCACTCCCTGGGTTCCTGTCAATGGGTCTTGTGTCCCTAACCCACAGCCCCAATGGGTGTCTCCAGTACCTTCACTCAGTAGGCATGGGCATATGGGACCTCCACTGAGCTGGGAGTCCTCAAGCCAAAGACAGCTGCAGGCTGCGGTAGTACTGGGAGGTATTAGGCACGCTTTCCTCCTTCCTACCTTGCCCATGACCCTTGCAGGTGCTGCCAAAGAGCAGCAAAACACCCCATACCAGCCCCTACTCTGATATGGAACATCTGCTTTTGTTTAAGGAGATTTACAGAGAGTTGCTAGCAGATGGGCAAGGAGGGACAACCACCTCCCTGCGAGTAGTTTTTGTCTTGCAGGAGGGCACCTTCCAAGATGTAGAGGGCAAGTTAGCATAGAAGATGGTTTGTTTCTGTGGCCAGTATCATTGCTGGGCACTGTACCTATGGGAGATGCTGGTAACAATGACAGGGCTTTGCTGTAGTTTCTCCGATGAACACTTCAGCTGCTGCCTTTGCAGCTGATTCTCAACAGGACGGGTGTATTTACTTTATATATTAATTTTTATTAATGTTACACCTCTTCAGAGAGCAAATGAAGATGTGACATGATACAGTTTTATGCAAATTATTCCCAAATTTAAGGCAAACGGAACTGTGCTACTATTTCACAGGAACGACCTCACAATGTAAGAGTAATTAGCTGCTGTGCTTGGTTTTGGGGAAAGTGCTGAGCTGATGCCGCCAATGCTGCCAGGTCATCTGATGCACTGGCAGAGCAGGGAAGAGATTGAGCTCTGAGGGGCTGGAAGAAGCTGTAGCTCTAAGCAGCAGGCAATCCTTCATGTGCCTGGGGCAAATGTTTCATAGTTCAAACAGTTGGTCCTTTGCCTCCTTGTCATGCAGAGGGCTCAAGGCCTAGCAGATGTAAGCCAAACTTGCAGGAGCCCACGCAGACCTTTGCCTGAGGTAGGTCTGAGGGAAGAGGGGCACCAGGAAGCAATTGATGATTTAGGAAAAAGATTCAGTGTGTGTTCCCAGGCTGCTCTTTCTCTGCAGGCACGGGTGCTCAGTAGCCCTTAGGGCCTGTCATCTCACTGCAGCCTCCACATCTGCAGCTCCTCTTCACCAGCCTGGAGAACTCTACATGTCTGGCTCCACAGCGAGTGCTTTAGGAAGAACTGCAAACACACTGGTGGAGAGCAGTGCAGCAGGGGAAGGCACGGAGCAGCTTGGGAGCAGATCCGGCTAGAGCAGAGGGAAAATGGCAGATTTAAAATCCCAGCTCCAAATCAAAGCTGGAAGCACTCTGTGCACTCAGCTGGTTTGGGGACTTGGTGGCCAAAGCTTCCGGAAAGCAAAGTTAGCATCAAGAGCTGAGACAGTCAGTAACCAGGACAGGGGCCTTTGCCTGTGCCCCACGGTGAGAGCTGCTCTGCACTCCCATCTGTGGCAAAGCTGGGGCTGTTCCCTTCTCCCAGCCCCACTAACCCAGCCAGTCTGGTACAGCCCCTCAGCCAGTGCCTGAAGTGCTGGTGGCCTCTTGGAAGAAGGGAACAAACCAGCAGGGTAAAAAGGAGGAGGTGGAAGTCTTGGTTTGAGATTTCCTTAGCTTGGCATTCCTGTATTTCCTGGTGGGTCCTGGCACCCCAGGTGTTGCTCCTCGTCATTGTCCGTTGAACCTGGGGTTCACGACGGTGGTGGTAGCACTCTTGAAGAGAGGGTTATCAGCCTGGAGAGAGAGATATGAGAGGCCAGTGTTGTGGTGCTGCAGCAGATTCTCAGCAGAGCGTTACCCACCCCACCAAGATCAGTGGTGCACACGGTGTTGGTGAAAGAGCCTGCAGGCTGCCTTAGACCCTTGCAAAATGCAGCCAGATTGTAAAACCTGCCATCGGGGAGGGCTCAGGCCCACCACGGCTGCCTCTAGAGAGGATGTCCCCTCCAGGCTGAGCATCCCAGCTCATGCCACGGCCAGGGATGGGCTCTCTTACATCATTCCACTTGGCCTTGGACCTCTCCTTCTCGAACCGGCGGTATTCCCGGCGGTCAAACAGCTCTGTCAAGAGCCGCCAGATCAGAAGGAGCAACAGGCCGATGAGGACCACACCGGCGACAGTGGCTCCCACGATCACTGCGACGTTGGGAGGCTCCGGGCACTCTGCGGGCAGACAGACGGCATCTGGCTGCAGCCGCCGGCGACGCGGCCATGGCAAAGCCAGCAGCCTGCCCGCAGCAGGGCAGGAGGAACAGGGCTGGGATACCTTTTTCAGGGTTGACACTGATGGTGTACACCTCCTCACCATCCTCCTGGACCATCTGGAAGGACAGCCAGCAATTCTGGGAGTCCTTCTCCCTGCATTTCCTGCCCACCCTTGTCAGCTTCTCCTCCAGCTGGATTTTGGAGCAGGCCTGTGAGCAGTTCTTCTCAAAGGGGCCGCTTGAGAAGGCCATGCACTCCACACAGGAGCTGCAAAACAGGTGGCCACAGCTCACCTCTGCAGGACAGAGTGTCTCTTGCCTGGCTTTGGCCAGGGCTCAGCTCTGCCCCACCAGTCAAGGCTTGCCTGCGCCAGCCCGGGAAGGGGAGGAACCCGCCGCCTCCCATGCCATCCATGCCAGCCACCACTCACACGTATCTGCCGCAGGGTGAGTCGCAGCTAGGGCACTCGGAGCAGAGGGGAGGCAGGTATCCCCCCCGGCACTGGCAGCTGTTGCAGTGGCAGGTCCCGCGGAGGCTGCACTCGTTGCCACGGGCGTTCACGCAGCCGTCCGTGGATTTCTTGCACTGGCAGGCGCTGCCCTGGTACTCGGGTGTGCACTTGCACTCGCCGCAGTCGCACGTCCCACGCTCTGCGGGGAAAGACCTTTCAGACCGGGATCCTACAGAGAAGTGGGTCACCCTCCTCCTGCCCATGCTCGGGGAGCATCGCCCACCCTGTGTTCTCCCTGCTGCCCTCCAGGCAACGATTGAGGCGGTCCTGTGGGATGCTGTGGTAGGACCTAGGGCCCCAAAACCCACCCACCTGGGGTTTTACAGGGAAAGGCAGCATCTGTCTGGGGATTTTGTCTTTCTAAACAGTGTCCTGGCAGAGAAGCCACCATGCAGACACATCACCTTTGCCACCACAGGGTAAGCCGTTGTGAAACTCGCAGTTCACGTTGTCACACTCGCAGTAGGTGCCATAGATGTGCTTGTCGGGCTCGTCACTGGCGTGGCAGATGCACTGCCCGCAGACACAGTCCCCCAGCCCCGAGCAGAGGACTGAGCTGTTGTCCTTCCGGCAGCTGCCCTCCAGCTCCTTGCTGGTCTTGCCTTTGGTTTCACACTCACAGTTCTTCCCCATGTAGCCTGAATTGCAGCTGCCATCAAAGGAGAGAAGCAAGCCTGGGTCAGTGGCCGCAAGAAGCGCCATGGGGCATGTGCGAGGCCCAGATCTTGGCCAAAGCGGAACAAATCTCTGACGGATGTGTCAAAAAGCAGCCACGGCGTGTCGGTGCCAACTGCGTGCTGGAGCAGGGTGACTGATTGGGAGGAAACCTCAGAAACGCTGCTTTTCCTCCAGTTGTATCTACAATACCAAACGTTTGCCCAGAAATCGTGGTTATATTTATAATGTCCAAACCCTTGCCAAGGAGATCTGTGTGTTTCCTGAGGAAACCCAGTCTTTTCCTCTCCCTATCACCAAGGGACCATGAAGCAATAATTACACTTCAAGACCTGCATGAACCCCAGAAGTGGGCTTTTTGAGGAGTCTCTACAGAAATCTCTGTCTGCTCAATGGATGGGTTGGCAGGTGAGTGGGTGGATGAGTGGGTGAGTTGGCTGATGGTTGGAGGGTTGGATGGATAGGTTGGTGGGTGGATGCCCTTAGCAAAGCAGCAGAGGCTCCACCAACAGAAGAGAGAGCTCACTGTGCCCCTTGCCTCTGTGAATGTAGCTCGCTTCTCTGAATAAAAATTTGGTGCAGAGCTGCAGAGCCAAGCCCTTTGGCGCAATAGCCCTCTCTCAGCAGCTCCCCAGCTCTGGCAGCATTAGAAAGAGTGTTTTGCGGGGACAGGACATACTTGCAGATCCCACAGATGACGGTGCCTTTCCCACTGCAAGCAGCTGGGTCGGGCTGATCACTGCAGTTGCAGTTGCAGTTGCTGTCCAGGTAGACGGTGAGGGTGTCTGTGAAGCCCAGGGGTCGGATGGTGAAGGATTGGCTTTGGATGCACTCCTTGGCTGTGACCTTCACTTTAAAGGTGATCTAGAATATGAAGAGTGAGAAAGGATGGAAAAAGACCTGGGGGCGTTGTTCAACAGCGGTTGAACATGAGCCAGCAGTGTGCCCAGGTGGCCAAGAAGGCCAAGGGCATCCTGACCTGTATCAGCACTAGTGTGGCCAGCAGGACCAGGACAGTGATTATACCCCTGTACAGGGCACAGGTGAGGCCACACCTCGAGTGCTGTGTTCAGTGTTGGGTCCCTCATTCCAAGAGGGACATTGAGGGTCTGGAGTGTGTCCAGAGTCAGGCACCAGAGCTGAGGAAGGGTCTGGAGCACAAGCCTGATGTGGAGTGGCTGAGGTCCCTGGGAATGTTTAGTTTGAAGAGAAGGAGGTTGAGGGCAGAAAGAGCACTCTCTACAACTATGTGACAGGAGCTTGAAGTGGGGGTTGGTCTCAGCTGGTCGGTCTCCCAAGTAATGAGTGATAGGACAAGAGGAAATGGCCTCAAGTTGCTCCAGGGGAGGTTTAGATTGAAGATTAGGAAGAACTTTTTCCTTAAGAGGGTTGTTAGATACTGGCACAGGCTCCTCAGGGAAGTGGTGGAGTTCCTATCCCTGGAGATATTGAGAACATACATAGATAAGATGCTGAGGGACACAGTTTGATGCTGTGCTTGGGAGAGTGAGGTGAGTGGTTGGACTTAAAGGTCTTTTCCAACCAAAAGGATTCTATGACTCTAAAGCAAAGAGCCAGAGGCCATCAGGTAGCTTCAGCAATCAGAGGGTGGTATCGGCCCCAGGCTGAGCACACACACACATTCAGTGCATCAGAGGATCCTCCCATCCCACAGCACTTTGGATGCTCTAGGCACTAAATCTGTGAAAAACAGAAAGCCTGGAACAGTAGGTTGGGGTCCTGCCATTAAACAGGATGGGCACGAGAAGCTTTGTGAGCCGAGGGGCATTTACGGCACAGGGAAATGTACCTCATCGTTGATCTTGACATTGTCACACTGCCCTTTCGCTTTGTCCAAGCTGACCTTGCCCTTAACGCACATGGAGTCGTATTTGACATCAAGGACATCTGGTAGGGTTGAGTGGTCCAGGATGATCTGTGACGAGAGGTTCTGTGGGGAAACAGAGTAAGCACCAGCAGTCCAAGGGGAGACCAAACCAAGGAGTTACGGGGTTGTAGGCCAGGGCTTCCCTCCAGTCCAGGGGACAGAGGCAGGGAACATGCCAGGCTGGGGTCTCAGCTGTCTGGGGAGGTTCTGGAAAGGTGATGACATCAGAGAGGTGGAAACCTCTTGCTTGCTGTGGGCATAGGCATTCTGCATGTCCTGGTCTTGGCTGTTCTCTGGCAGTGAGGACACGTGATGGAAACCTTTCCCTGCTCCAAGCCCTGCCAGAGAGGTGAAACAGCCTTCTCCAGCACTTACATTGTAGGCCTCCTGGATGAGCTCAATGATGTTGCTGGAGTCCTCATTCAGCTCTCCTACTGCCGACTTTGGGATCATCTCACTGAGTTTCTGCCAACACAGAGCAGAGAGGTGAAGGTCCCCCCATGTGACAGTGGAGCAGGGGCCAGAGGCTGGAGGACACACACGGCTGTTCCTGTCCTCCTGCTCCTCCAGGCAAAGGGCCACCTGAAGTCTCCTTACCTTGTACACATCCACCATCTTACTGGTGACAGCAAAAATAGGCTGAATGTTGTTTTCAGTAAGTTTCTGGATCAGTTGGCCAACAGATGGGTAGTCCTAGGTGGGGAAAGGGATACTGTGCTCAGTGCTGTCTCTCCCGCCAGCAGAAGGGCAGGGCAGTTTGGGTTCTGCAGCCCAAATGATGGTGATTATGGTGACTTTGTGGTCTCAGCAACAGGCTTTTTATGTGATACTTGTTTTCTGCCTGGGCAAGATAAGCTGAGGGTGTGGAGCTACTGAATAGTCCCTGAGGACTTACAAACTCATTGCTCTTTTTGTACATGTTGTCCTCCAAGTGGCACTGGCCATCGTTGGGGGTCAGGATGGCCGCGAGCTTGCCGTCGCCTGCGAAGTGGAAGCCGTCATCGGTAGCATACACCAGCAAACGGGTCACGTTGCGCCAGCCGATCAAGTCCTGCAAGAAGAACAGAGACTTGTCTCTGAGTGGGGCTGGAGCATGGTGCCAGTAGGCACAGTATGGCCCTTGCCAAAGCCTCGTGTAAACTGCAACTTGGGAAGGGGGGATAGGAGAGGTGGGCTACAGGAGATCAGGGTCAGGAGCCTCTGGGGTAAGAAGCTCTTTTATACCTCCCTGCCAGAGTAACCTGCCCCACTGCTGCATCAGGGCTTGTATACAATGGGTGTCCACAGCCCACCTGGTGAGGGCCAGAGCTACCTCCTGAGGGCCGTCCATTCAGCAGAGACTGCAGCCCTGACTGCTGCGCGTGGCTGCGTTGGCGGGATGGGCACAGGGACTCACTCCGCACACCGCTGCCTGCATCATGGCATCCAGCCCCCCCTCCGGGGCGTCCAGGTTCCCTGAGATGAACTGCTTCCCCACTTCGCTCTCAAACTTCTTGGCATCGTCGGTCAGTGAGAGGATGTGCTTGAAGGCAAAAGGAGGCTGGCACTGCGTGTCCTTGTTGGGGCAGGGATTCTGCAGCTTCTCAGGGTGTGTGTTCACAAAGGGCAGCACCGTTTTGTCCACAAAGGAGCCAAACCCTAGGGCATCCAAGATTGCAGTGTCAGGGGCAGGGACTGGCGGCTGTCTCCGTGGCACAGGGCATGGACAATCTACTGGCCAACTTGGCCCGTGGTCCTTGCCCTGGTACACTCTCCAGCCTGGCAGAGGATGGGTCCTGCTGCCCATTGCTACTACAGCCCCGTGGCTCTTCCCAGCAGCACTCAGCTGTGGCGAGGTCCCATGCCAGAGACAGGCTCACCAATGCGGCGGGAAGGTGTCGTGCTCTCCAGTGCCCTGAGCAGCTCCCCACCCAGCTTCTTCACTTTCTCCAAGTCATCCAGCATGGAGTACGAGAGATCCATCAGGTAGTAGAGATCAATAGGGTACCCCATGGCGCGGCGAAACTTCACCTCAAACACAGCGGGCTGACCTGCAGGACAGGGACGCCGGGATCAGCTGCCTGCAGTGGCTCACACCTCTCCCCATTGCCCACCCCATGCTGGGATCCTCCTCTCTTTCAGAAGAGAAGGGGAGGAAATGATGCCACTGCATCTCAGCTGAGCCCAGGGGCAAGCGGGAATTGCTGGGAATGCCAGGCAGACCCTACCTATCCTCAGTTTCAGGTGCACCTCCTGGGGAGTCAGCTGTATGTCGTTGCTTAAGGGACTGTCCTGTGTTCTCGTAATGTTGCTGACTGGAAACTCAATCTCATCCTGCGGGCATCCCCTCAGCTTCAGCTGCTCGATGGTGTCGCAGCGGATGGAGTCTGGCTCACCGGCTTTGGTGAAATCCTGCATGTTGCAAAATCAGCAGGAAAAAATCAGAGGAGCAGGAGGTGAAGAGGCTGATTACAAGATCACCCAGTTCCAAAACCGGGTCCCCAGAATAGTGATGGAGAAAGGTTGGCTGAAAGGTCCTGTTTGTCCCCATCCACCACATAGCACACCAAACACTCGCCAGGACACAGCCTCCTGCTCCAGTGCAGCAGAACCGAGTGGCCAAAATAACTGCCCTGCTGCCTGTGAGCCTACGCTGGGGCTGACTGCACGAGGGGCTACCTGCACCTACCAGCTTCTTGCACCAGGCACAGCCGGGACCAGAGCGGATGCAGTCCTGGCACGTCCCCACCTTGATCTTGGGGCACTCCATGGCAAAAGCTGGAACAGATAGAAGACAGAGTTGGCATGGGGGGCATTTGGGGGAGGCCAGTTTGAAGCAGCAGCAGCCATGGGGTGCTCTGACAATATTGTCCTCAGCCCACCCTGCCTACAGAACCCATCCTGGGAGCCTTGGCAGGGTCTTCATCAGCTGGGCTGGCCTGTGTTAACCCCAGACCTGGGACATGCAGAATCTGGCCCTGGCACACACCTCAATGCCATATTCTGTCACTGTTGAGCATTTCATGGCCCATGTAAGGTGGCAGGAGAAAGCAGTGAAGAAAGGCAGGTCAGGCTCACCTGCAGCTAGCAGCAACAACAGCATCCAGATCCCTCCTGTCAGACGGAGACAGCAGTCGTGCCACATTTTCTGCAAGACAAGAGGCAGCCTTGTAATGGGCTGGTGCAAGGCAGCCACAGAGCAGGGACCCTCCAGCCCTGCAGAGTGGCCTCAGGGGACGTGTCCTCCCCACAGCAGCCATCCCTCTGTGAGCAGAGACAGAGCACGACTCTGCTGCAGCCCCTGGGGATAGGGCTGACTCAGAGGGGTGTTGGCATGCTCTTACAAAAGTCAGTTGGTTTCTGATAAACCTAACTGTTGCACTAGATGTGGAAGTTGCCAGAGTGGGAACTTGAGCTGCATTGCTGAACTGTTACAAAGCTTTATGCAGTGTTTATCCAGATCTTCAAGCTATACGTTTGCATCTACCTAGCACTGGAAAATCCCAAGCACAGCATTTAGTTTTTACTGGCTATGAGTTTTTTCAGCTTCTGTATTGAGCTGTATTTGGATGGGAATTGAAGTCAAGATTAACAAAAGTACCATTTCTGTTAATTAACTAGCATGGCGTGCCAGATGCGTGGGGAAAAAAAGTCATTACTGCTTGCTTTCCACTTAATGGATTCATCAAGGAAATTAAGCATTCCATGTGGTAAATTAATATAAATTAATAATCTGCTGAGAGTTTCTAACAAGCCAGGGTCTCCAACATCATGGCACGGGTGACTAACATCCTGAGAGAGCTGTGGTGTGGTCTCTGAGGGAAGTGGAGGGGCTGGCTTGTGAGGCACATCAAGGGCTGGCCTGCCGGTGTGGCAACCATTGGGCTGGGCAATGCGGCTGTGATGCCATGTGAGGGGCTCTGACCCTGGTGATGGGCAGGTGGCTGCACACTTCTTACCAGCATGGAGGAGGAAAGGGCTTCCAGCACATTGTTGAAACCCACAAGCACTTGCCATCCTCAGGTATATCGGCATTTCAGAGCACGATGGAGACCCAGTTCTTGACAAGCACATCCTCACAGAGCCTGTTCTACCTGCTCACACTACTTGCTTCTTGCCCCAAAGCAAGGCCCCCTGAGCTTTGAAATTTATGCTAGCCACAAAGTTGGCTAAATCACTCTCAGGGAGCGATCTTTCAGTGTTCTTCCTCTGGTGTCCGCGACATCATGCTCGGTAAAGCCATTATTTCCCGTAATGCCTTCTCCCCAGCACAGCCCTGGAGCAAAAACCAGCAGAGCAACAGCTTTGCAACATGGGCACACATGGGGAAGTGAGAAAAGAGGAATTTGTTAAAAGAAGAAAAGGAATAAAAAAGCACAAGGGAACAATGAACATTGACTTTTTTAGCAATATTGGACATGTCAGCGCAAAAAAATGGTCATTGGTTTTGAAATAGCTCTGACACTGCCCCAAGCAAGAAAACATCAACTCCCTGGCCCCTGACAGGTTCTCAGAGTGCCATCACCTCTACCTGTGAGCCTGCTGAATTAACAGCTCAGAGTGAAATGGAGTCAACAAAACAGAGAAACCTTCAAAAGGCACAGAAGCCACATTAGCATGTAGAGCTGCTCAGGTTCCCTTCTGAGACATCAGAATGTCCTCTCTTATCTCATCAGCCTCTGTAGGATACTAGACAAGCAAAGGATGATACTGGCCAACCCTGAAAGAAGGTCTGGTCTCCTCCTCAAGGATGAAAAGAAGGTCTTTAGATGTCATTTCAGTGACATTGCTCAAAGAGGTTTGGTGCTCAGCAGCAGTATGGGCTCAGAGATGTGACAAGACCACTAAAGCTAGTTGCCACCACCGCTTATGGTAGGGGCCACCTGAATGTGAAGGTCTGAAGCCTTGGGAAGCCCACTGTGTCCTCAAGCCAGCCTCCCTGACAGAGCTCCCGCAGCCTTGCCACCACACAAGGTGCAGAAGAAGTGCCTCTGTGGCTACTCAGACAAAGCCTCATGGTGACATGGCCCAGGAAGCCACTGTCTGGCCCAAGGCCATCCTGTGGTGGGTGCACAGAGCCCTTCTTCACAAAGGCTTCCTCTGCCAGCATCTCTCCGCCACCACAGGCCACTTTGGCATCATTTATGTCACAGCTGCCAGGTCCCTGACTGCATGACCCACACTTGCCATGCTTACCTGACTCAACACATTTTTGTCACCTCTGAATTCTGACAGCACTGAGTTTGCAGACAACAGGTAAAAAACAATATGAAAAAAAAACCCAGTATCTTAACAAAAAGCTGTTATCAAGGTAGGGTGGACACCAGATCCATGTTGGACCCTCCTGGGTGCACCTTGCTGGGAAATGGCTTTGATCACTTGTTAGGGCTGGGGCACCCTGTGCCAGGGATGTGCCTGTTGACCTGTGTCAGTCCAGCCTCAGTGGTCCTCCCGGAGCCACACGGCACTCCAAGGCACTGCTAACTCCTTCATGGCCACCTGTGCTCCACTCTCAGCTGTATTCATGCTCTTCACTTTATGCTCTTGCTTGCCCTTTGTATCTACTTTGCTGCCTGTGTCCAGTTAATTAGTATTACCCTGGGGATGCTGAAAACAGATGAGCTCATATTTCTGCACACTCATTCCCTAAAAAATACCTGGGGCCAGAGACCCAGCCTTTTGCCCAATGAGAGCTGCTGCTGCTGGCAGGAGGAAAGAGCTGTTCCCGCCCTCATTTCCTGTAGCACTCAGCTAATCGACAACCCAAATGTGCCTAATTAGGCTCCAGCTCTTCTACAGTCCCACACAAGCTGTGGGGACCAAACTCACATGCTGGATGAACTCCTGTCAGCTCCTATGACCAGCATTTCCAGGCATTTAATTCCTGCTGCCACTCCAAAGTGTGGGATGGCAATGGGATGGACTGAAGGTCTGCAAACTCTTCATTCTTGCTCGAGGTTCATCTCATAAAAGAAAGCACTTTTCCAATTTAAACTGGATTTAAAAATGCCTCCAAACCCCAGAAATAAAGCAGGAACCTCAACGCACACCCAGCTCCAGCTGCTATTGTGTTTTGTAATGTTGAGTTCATCTTGTGGGCTGCGTTTGGATGCCTTTCTGACCCTCAGAGTCCTTTTCCCCGCCCCGGTCACAAGGGTGTAAAGCACACCCTGATAGCAGAGGAAAGCACCAGCAGAAAGCTCACCACTTCTTTCTTTTACATTGGAGGGACATTATTCACTGTATGTGGGTGGTTGAGTGTATATGTGACGTAGAGTGACTTTGAAAGAGAACAAATGTGGCTTCTGCTTTTGTCTGCCTCCTTACTGTGCTCAGAGGAGGGGAAAGCAAGATTTCAGAGTTACTGTGTTAGCAGGGCTCAAACATGGGCCTCAGCAACGATTTTTCCAGTCCCCTTGACTATCTGCTTGGCTCAGTCCCAGACTTGTACTGCCACCACCAGCCCTGGGTGCTCTTCTCCTGTGTGTGCTCTGGAACACCGGGGCTTTTCTTCCTCTTTTTCATAAATGAAGGCAAGCAGAGGAATGCACATAGTCCACTTGTCCTCCTGCCCTGGTGTGAAAGACTACAGCTGCAGAGCTCTACAACCACCTTCATCTGAGGGTGGGAAGCAAAGTGCCCAGACCAACCACCCTGGTTAGTGGCAGGGCACGTTGCCACCAGGCTTTGTTCCTTGGCCAGGGCTGCATGGTGACATTGAGATGAGAAGGCTGCACCCCAGGACCAGGATCTTCCTTGGCCCTGAGCTCTGATCTTCTTGTTACATGCCTTGAGCAGCTCAGAACTGATCTCTGCCTCACTGGGAGTCCTTGGCAGAAGCCACCAGCATATTCCATCAATGGAGCATCCCTCACTTTCTGGATGCTATATCCTTGGTGTGGCTGAGGCTGGGCAGGGTGCTCCTGAGGGGTCTGTGAGCCAGGAAATGCAAATGTGGCCTCAGGGAAGGTGCTGCCCTGTGTTTGGGCAGGGAATAGAGCCTCTCAGGGCACTGGGGAGCCAGTGGGACGCTGCTATGCACGTGGTGGAGTGTGTTGGGGCTGAAGGGGAAGTGTTCATATAAGTGTCAGTCTCTTCACTATAAATAGGAGAAGCATTCACCAACAGACCCAGGGCATGCAGTCTGTTAGCCACCCCTCAGCATGGTACTCCCAGCAGAGACAGAGCATGCAGCATGTTACCCACAACTTCCCTCAGCATGGTACCCTGTGCACAGTGAGAGGATGTGCACGTGTGCCCAGGACCCCAGGAGGACTCCTGGGCCATCACACCATCTACCTGCAACATGAGGTGCCACTGGGGCTAGTGCTTGTGCCTGGGCACTGCTGCCATGCTCCCAAGCATCCCTGGTGCCACGTCACCATCGTGCTGTGACGGGAGATGCTGGGTGCCGCCCCCAGCAGCGTTGCTCCTTTCCCTCCCTGGCTCTGGGTGGCCCCAGACCCCTTGCAGGGTTGGTAAACGAGAGGAATAGGGTACAGCAAGGACAGGGGAGCCAATGACACTTGGCTTGTGGCCATTTCTTTCATCACTTGGTTGGCTGATGTGGACAGTTTCCACCAAGGCAGATGGCCGTATGCAGGGCTTGCCGCTGACTAAGGCCTGCTCCATGCAGAGCATCACACTCAGTGTGTGTTCATATGTATTTGTATCATAGAACAGATAGAAAAAATAAAAATCTATTGAAATGTTTTCATACATGTAATATTTATACACTTATGTCCCATTATAGGAAATATATATATTTATTTTATATTTCTTTCCTCCCACCACTGCCTGCAGAGGATGGCTGTATGGGACGAGCACTCTCCCGTGTGCACCAGTCCCTGGCCCATGGTGTCCCTTGGCCCTGAGACGTGAGGTTCCTGGGTGCCCGTGGAACCCTCACCCGGAGGGCAGGGGTTTGGGCTGTTGGGTTTCCCTGGGTTAGAGCCCTGCTTGGGTGGGACAAGACTGTCCTGGCTGTCACGCCCTGGGTAGTCTGGGATCTTTAAGAGCAGAAAAGCCGTTTCTTGTGTCCCATTTCCAGCCGGAATTGGGCTTGCAGTGTCCCAGGACAGAGTCCTAGGCCTGCAGGCACAGCCTGGCCCTGAACAGCACAGCTCGTGCTTTGGGGGAGCAAAGGAGGGATCCCTCATCACCACGAGCCCAGTGGTGACTCAAGTATGTCTTCACTGAGAAAATAAATGACCTGCACCACGCTCTGCAGTACACTGAGGTCACATTCGACTGAAATAGCACCAGGATGAGGCCAGAAAAACTGCAAAACCATGGTGTGAAGCAGGATGTGACAGCCATGGCAGCAAAACGCACCATGTGAAGCCTTCCCACACCTTGCAGAAGCCGTGTTCCGGCACCGGTGCCAGCCGCAAACGCAGCGCCTCTGCCAGCCTTCACATGTTCGCTTCTCGCCTGCAGCGCTGGAAACAGCATTGAGAACAGATCCCAGGCTGCTTGCCCTGACACATCCAGGGTGTGCCCCGCATTGGGTCCCAGAGGGCCACGGGGATTTTGGGACGGACCCGCTCTTCCCAGGGTTTGCTTGCCCGCAGCTTCTGCCCAGGCATTTTCAGTGGTCGTCAGAAGAGCATTTGACATGTACAGCACACAGAGAGATGGAGGGGAAGAGTGACGATCTGCCTCGCTCTCCCAGCTCTCTCCCAGGCCCAGAGGGGTGCAGGAACCTCCAGGAAAGTCCCTGTGCCCATGCACTGGTGGTAGCATTTACCGAGCTCCCCAGCAACTGGCCCTGCCACCCTCACGTGCTGCCGGTCCAGTCTCCTCTTTCCCCCTTTCCCATCACATCCTGCAGTGGGTGCTAGCTTGGGCTCCCACAGGGAAGTGGGGGGTCCCAGGGGAGTCAGTGAAGCCTCCAGCCCCTGGCACTGCCTGGGGCTGCCGGTGAGCACACAGCCAGCGCTGCTCTCCCCAGTGCCATGCGTGAGGGTGCAGGGCACCCTGTGCTTTCTCTGCTCTGCTTCCAGCAGAGCCAGGGTTGTTTGGGGTCCAACACTCTCCTCCTGATAACTCCCCACAGTTCCAGACTTAATCCTATGTCCAAAAGCAGAGCCATTACAGACCAGCAGAGCCATTACAGACCAGGCAAGCTGCCTCTGCAAAAGCTGTGCAGATTGACCACGTGCAGAAGGGACACCGCACTGAGCTCCCCAAAGCGTCTCCAAGGGCTCAAGCAGCTGGAGGCTAGATCAGGAATTATAACCCAAATCCACTGGAAACACTACAGCTACAAAACCACCTTGTCACCCAGCTGCTGTCCTCCCAGAAAGGAGAAACAAAAGCAAAGAAAATGGAGATGCTGTACTTGCCTCACATCAAGTCCTCTCCTCTGTCCCGTGCTTGGGCTGGGTTGAGGATGGTCTCAGTTTCTCAAGCTTGGCTGGGAAAAGTAGGTAGGCACTGGGAGCTTTGTGTTGCACCCCAACCCTTCCTCACTATTTCTGCCTTACAGTCGCTGGGGCAGAAAGCAGGAAGTCAGAGTAGTGGTGGGGGAGGGCGTGTTTCCCCCAAACCCAACCAGCCCTACTCCCACTGGCCAGAACCCTGACAAAGCATCTTAGCCCCGTGGGGCTAGGGCTGGGGCAATCTGCCCCCTGGGGTCCACCAGCGACCTGCTGCCTCCAGCAAGGAGACCCTCCATCAAAACCCACCCATTTGCCCCTTTTGCCAGCCCAGCCTCCTAGCAGGCAAATAAAGCTGGGAGAGGGGAAACTGGTTCCTTTGGGAGCTATCAGTAGCCCCTGAGAGTGGAGAAGATGGGCAGCAGGCTCCTCTCAGTCTCTGGCAGGGCTCTGCAACTTTTGTGTTAAGGCTCACTGTGGCACAGCTCAGGGCTGCATGGGGTTTCTTTTAAGCAGCCTTAAAATGTTGTTGTGCAGGCTGCAATAACTCCTCCCAATACACCCACAACAGTATTTCCCTGAGCAGAGAGGAACTGGCTCCTGGCAACTATCTCTTAAGCTCGTTAGGGCATTAAAGTAGAAAACAAAAAGCATGTTCAGAAAGCATACAGGATGGTAGATTTTGTAACAAGATAATTACTGTGAAGCTTTTGTTAATTTCTTTGTAGGTTCCCTCTCAGGGAGCTAGCGCTGAGTGACCATAGTGCATTGTAAGGCACTGATGCAGCTCACCTGCTGCTGCCTGACCCTTAGGGAGATGGGTTTGGTTTTTCAGCAAGCAAAGAGAGTGGCAGTGCCAGTAGCAAAATTCTGAGCCCTGAAGAATGCTCCACGGCTTTGTGTTTTTATTAAAGAGGACAACAGAGCTTCTGGCCTGGCTTCATGGCCTGCAGGTGCTGGGGGATTGTAGCAGTGTAGACGGGAGCCTCTTGCCTGGCCAGAGCGGGGCATGGAGGGTTGGGCTCAGAGCCCGAGGATGAGCCTGCAGGGAGCTGGGGTGCAGATGAAACTGGGAAAGCTGGTGGGGCTTCCTGCCAGCATTGTCAATTGCAGATCTTGGGGAAGGAAATGTGCTTCAGCAAGATGAGCTGTCGCAAGTTTTCCTTTTGTATTGTCTCAGGCCCCTGATTGGGCTGCTCTTTTTGTTGGGCAGCTCAGAAATATGCTGTGTGTTGTTGAGGGTTAAATGTGATTTGTAGGACAACAGTTTTCCTGTCTGCTCTGTGCAAGATGTTACATCTAATGATTTGGTACCAGAAAAGCCTGTAATTAGTATCCTCTAACCAAGGACACTCTGAGATAATTAGGTCTAGAGAGAACAGAGGCAGTTAATCGAGATGTTTTAAGGATATTTTGTATATATTGCCAACACTTGTCAGGAAAACTTGAGGTCTACATATCCTCAGCTGAATTACCCTCACTGTAATACTAAAAGCTACAGCCACGGGTCAAAAAGACCCCTGCCCAGGTAAAGACCGTTCCCCTGAGCATGTGTAGTAATTAACTGCTCACCTGAGCGATATTGTAATTGTATGTTACAACATAATGATGTAACCAATGGTTGTACAGGGGGTGGATTGGAAAGGTTCCCAACTTTGCATTTTGTTGTGTAAGTATCAGGCAGAGAAGCCCTTTCGGTGCACTTGATTTGTGGGAGACCACCGAGCACCCGGGAGTGTGCAGAGCTGAAATAAATAATTGATGTCTCTCCTTAGCGTGTGATTTTTGCCGAGTCACACACCGGGTAGGGAATCCGCTTGTGGGACAACATTTTCTCTTCAGTCGTTTAATGGAGTTTGTCAAACCACGCTGCTCCCCCAATAGAAGGTTGAGGGAAGAGGACAGGAGAGCTGGGACCACCCCCCTGAGCTGGAGCAGCAGGAGCAGAGCAATGGTACTGTGGGTTCTTGTAACCAAAGCTGAAGCACTCCCATTTCTCTACAAGCTCTTCCTCTCTTGCAGCTTTGGCCTTGAGTGGGATGGCCACAAAGCACTGTCTCAACAGTTCCCACGGGACCTTTAACATGTAATTATCCCCTGTTGTTCATTAGTCCTGCTATTTACCACATGTATTAGCCAATTAGTAGCTACTCTTGCATGGTGTCTGTGCTTTCATAATCGCAGGACAACATGTCCAAGCAGAAGCAGCCATTGGTGTGGGCTTCACTTTCTTGAGATTTTAACATTTAATACTTCCTGGTTTGGGAAAATGTTCTGGTTTTTGGAGGATGTCTTTGTGTTTCTACATTTTATTTCTCCTTGCTGCTGTTTCAGCCTGCTGCAGGTGAAGGGGATGGGCAGCCTTTGGAGATGTGCACATGCTTAGCCACAGCGTGTGTGCTCCCCAACCTGACTGTAAGCACTTTAAGCTGTTAAACATTTGTTTTTCTGTTTTCTTTCAACCACCTTTATTTTCTTTAGTTCTCCTTTAATGCTATTTTTTTACTAGAGTGGACTGTGTTTCCCCGTGCCAGCGGCTGTGGGGCTGTTGCGGTTTTGCAGGCTGCTCTTGAGCAGCCAGGCTGAAGAGCGGGGCACCCAGCTGTGCACCCAGCCAGGCACACTCAGAGCAGCTGCTCCATGGAGCCCTTGATGTTGGTGATCAGCAATGACATTTTGGTGCTTTGCTCTTAAATGGTGTTCTCCCATCCCACAGCTGGGTTATGGAAGTTCTCCTGGTGTTATTTTCTATTCTTGATGAACAGCAAATCATAGAATCATAGAATTATTTTGGTTGGAAAAGACCTTTAAGATCATTGAGTCCAATCAGTAACCTCACACTGCCAAGCCCACCACTAACCATGGCCCTCAGCACCTCAGCTACATGGCTTTGCAATCTCCAGGGATGAGAACTCCACCACCTCCCTGGGCAGCCTGTGCCAGTGTCTAACAACTCCTCAGTGAAGAATTTCTTCATATTCTCCAACCTAAACCTCCCCTGGAGGAACCTGAGGCCATTTCTTCTTGTTCTGTCATTCGTTACTTGGGAGCAGAGACTGACTCCCACTTCACTACAACCTCCTATCAGAGAGTTTCAGAGAGTGATCAAGTCTCCCCTCAGCCTTCACTTTTCCAACGCTGAGCACTCCCAGGTCCCTCAGCTGGTCCTGAGCAGACTTGTGACACTCCTGGAGATGCTCCAGACACTCCTGGAGTGAGGGGCCCAACACCAAACACAGCACTTGAGGTGCAACTTCACCAGTGCCCAGTACAGGGGCATAATCATTGCCCTGGTCCTGCTGGTCACACTAGTGCTGACAGAAGCCAGGGTGCCCTTGGCTTTCTTGACCACCTGGGCACACTGCTGGCTCACGTTCAGCTGCTGTTGATCAACACCCCCAGGTCCCTTCCCTCTGGGCAGCTTTCCAGCTCTTCTGCCCCAGTCTGTAGCATTGCCTGGGGTTGGTGTGACCCAAGAGCAGGACCTGGCACTTGGCCTTGTTAAACCTCTTCCCTGGTGTGCCCCAGGCACTGCCATGCTCCAGCTGAATGAGTGGCACAACAGGAGAAGGGATTCAGGGTGGCTGAGAAATCTCCATTGTCAGATACATTTTCAGCTTTCTAGTATTTGTACAGGAGTATACTTTGGTTGTGAGCAGGTGACTAAACTGGAGGTGGCCTCTTTCCAAGTGTCACCACCTTCCCAGGGACCTCCCCCTGCATCTCCCCATCTCTTTGGTACTCATGAGGAGGGTTGCTTGCCTCCTCCTGTGCTGCACACACTGATCTGTTCTCCCCTGTGCCCCTGGACCAGTGGGAGCGGCTGCTGCCCAGGAGATGGATCGCCAATGCTGGGAGCAGCTCAGCTTCCTTCAGCCTCTCCTCATCCTCTGGATCATTCTCACTCATCAACCTGCAAGCCAGGGCTGAGCAAGGAACCCAGAGCAAAGGAAAAAGGAACTTCAGTCAGTGTAGGGAAGTACAAGGCAAGGAGTTTGCCTTGCTTTAAGGAACCTGTTACCAGTGAACACAAAATTTGTTAGTGTATTGATTTTTTAATATTTTTTAAGGTTTCAAAAGAGCAATGGAAAGATGGTACCCAGGGCAGCCCTGAAGTAAGGGTTATGACACAGGTGCCTAGGGTTGTTCCCCAATGTCACGTCCTCAGCTCAGAGAAGGATGGGGAGAAGAGAGAAAGGCCCACTGGAAAATGGAGACACGTTTTTAAAAGCAAAACCATCATAGTTCCCATGACTGCAGGTTTTTCTCCACCTGGGAAAAGTGGCTTTGCATTGCAGCTCTTCATATGTACAGCAATGGGCTGAGGCTGTTGCGTCGGGGGTCTCCACCCTGATATGGGACTAAACAGTCAAACACGTGCTCGGGCTCCACGGGGGCTCGTCAGGTATTTTCTGCTGTTGTAAATATGGAAATAATTTCTGATTCTTTCTGCTTTCTGTCCTGTGGCATCCTGTCCTCTGGCTGGTGCTGAGAGGTGGCGCTGCCGAGAGGTCTGCGGACAGCCCTCGGCTCTTCCACAGGCTTACACCACACTTGAACCGTGTGTCAATCTCTGAGTCTGACCTGAGGACCCAGAAATAAACACCCTCCGGCAGTTCACGGGAGTGCCCTTCCTGCCGGCCGCCCGAAGGCCATGAACCCCGACTTCCCCATAAAACCGGCCGGCGGCGGAGCGCTGGCGTTTCAGACGTCGCCATCTCGCTTCAGAGTTCACATTCGCGAGCGCCGACGCTGAGGCTGCCGCGGAGATGCTTCCTGGGCTCTGCCCGTGGCGCCCTCCCCGCCTGCCCCAACGCAGCCGGAGCCCCTGCCCCCGGGGCCGCCAGTGCCAGAGGAAGGCCCGCCCGGCGGGGCGGCCCCGGAGCGGCAGAGGCGCGGCCCCGGCCGACCCGCCCCCTTCCGCCGCGCCGCTCCGCCGCGCCGCCCGCCATGGTGGGGAAGGTCAAGCGCCCGCGGCTGCACCGCGCCGCGCCTCGGCCCTGGCCCGGCCGGGACGCGCCGCCGCCCCCCGCCCAGCCCGAGCTCGGGCCCGGCCCCGCCGCAGGGCCCGGGAGCGCAGGGCCCGGGAGCGCCGCGCCCGGCAAGGTAGCGGGGGCACGCGGGGAGCGCGCGGCGTCACGTGGGGCGGCGGAGGCGGGGCCGCGCCTGCTCGGGGCGGGGGGCCGCGGCGTGGGGGCGTGGGGGCCCGGGGCCGCTGTGCGGCCGCATGCGCTGGCCGAGTGTCTCCCGAGGGCACCCCTTCTTCTCGGGCGCGGGGAAGGGCTTGGGGACGCTGACGAGGCCTCAAGAGGGGCGGGCGGCGGAGGGAAGCGGTTCCCGCTGTTCCCTTGCCCCTTGCCGCTGGGGAAAGACGTGCGGTGCCGTGGAGGCCGTTCACGCCGTGTCACACGCCGTGTCACACGCCGTGCCGGGCAGCTGCTCGGCTCTCCTGCAGCTCGGCACCCGTGGGAGCGTGCGGGCGAGGGCACGGCTTCTCACAGCAGGCAGGGAGGCAAAGCCTGAGAGCCTGGAGCTGCAGGGCTCCAGCGCAAGGCCCTGCCCCCATGGCAGTTCCAGCGTGCTGCTCCCGTGGCGACTGTGGCCGGTCCCCACCGTCGGCCACGGTGGTGGAACGGTCCTGTAGTAGCAGCTGTGGCAGCCGCCATACAGCAGCCACGCCATGGCACTGCCATGCACAGCTGCCACAGCTATGGCAGCCACACCATGGCACTGCCGCACATAGCCGCCACCACAGCTGTGGCAGCCACGCTGTGGCACCACCACCCACAGCCATCTCAGCTATGGTAGTCATGCCATGGCACCAACACATAAGGCCACCATGGCTATGGCAGCTACACCATGGCATCGCCATAGTATCCTCAGGCCTCTGGCACATGGACAGGAGAGCCTACCCAAGGAAGAGGCAGGGACAGGCATGTGCCAGTGCAGCTCCAGCAGCACTCACTGGTGGAGGGCTGTGCTGCATTTCTGTGGCATAACCTAGGAGCAGGACTTGTTGCCAGCAGAGGGGTCAAAGGCTGCCTAGCCCCTTTTGCAGTGGTTCCCTTTGCTCTCAGGCTCAGGCATGTGGAGATGAGCTGTCAGTCCTTGAGGAAGCTTAGCCCGTGTCTGGTTTCACCAGTGGAGCTACTGACATGCAGCTGGAGTTAAGGCTCAGCGTCTCCCCCTTATCCCTGCAGCAAGGACACCAGTTCCTGGTGTTTGTGCACATACAGCTTTCCTCATGGGGTGGAATAGGCTCTGCAGCATCTGGTTTTACACCGCTGTAAAGTTACATGTTGGTGCTGGGAGGTGCTGCTGGCTAAAACCATGAATTCTTCTAAACCAAACCAGAGAACCTACTGCAAAGCCAGTAGGTATTGCCTGCTTAAAGGAACTAGGTGCTGAAGATTTGGTTAGTTAGTAGTAATCAATGAATCCACTTAATGTCCATCAATTTAGGATTTAAGCCTCTAGATCATTTGTTGTTTGTTGTGATGTACCAGTAATAAATCTGGCTTTTCCTAAGGGTACTCTTCATAGTTCTCCTACCTGAGCTCACTTCAGTGAGGTGAGGTTGGGCTGAGGTAGAAATCTGATAGGAATAGTCCAAAACATGACTTTGTGGAGCTTTTTTATGGGTGGAAGAGCCCAGGGAGGGGCAGGCCAGTGGGGTGGCTCACCTTCCCCTGACAGCTGAGGAGAGGCACCTGCATGCTGCTGCTGCAGCCTGTACCCTGCTCCTATCTGGCTGCAGCTGGGTTGGGGTTATTTTTTTTAATGAATGTTGCCTGGTGGTATTCTACTGACTCCTGCTTAATGTTTCTTTTGGATAAGGACTGGGACCTCTCATCTTCTGGTGTCTTTTCTGGGCTGAAAATTGACCCCGATACTCTAGTAAAGAAGCTCGACTTGGACTCCAGAAGCATTGTTTCCTCCCGAACAGGTTTGTTGTCTTTTGAGTGAGTGCCACATGAGGTTGTGAACAAAGACACTAGGGACTGTGGCTGTCAGAACAAACCCAGGAAAATTTTAACCCTAAGACAGCTTCCTACATTCCTGCAGAGACTTTTAAAAGTGGGGTTTTTTGGGGATTGGAGGAGTCAGAAAGGCACGTGTGTCCTTAGTGCTCCCATGGTAGGGAATGAGCTGCATGCTGCCAGGTGGCTGCTGGGCCATGCTATGCAGCTGGAGCCCTCACCTGCAGGGTGGCCTCATGTGACCAAAGGCTCCTGGTCCCCAGGGGCTGAGGGGACTGCAGAGCCTGGGCTGTGACCTGATCTGCGGGCCTCCTCTATGGCTGTTTCTTGCCTCACCAGCAGCTGCCATTCATACCCCAGTATGCTGTCGGTACATTGCTTATTATGCCTCAAATGGTGCTTTACCCACGGTTGCCTGATTTACAGCCAGTTCTTTCCCGCTGTCCTTTGCCATTACTAGGTCCCTGGTTCGAGGACTCCCAGGCAGCGTATTCAGCTCACTGGGGAGTACTGAGAGCAGGAGGTGGGAGGAGATGATTGAGGTGTTTGTTTTTGAGTCCCACAATATGGAAATGCTTCCTCTTGCTCTTAGTGGCAGACAGAGCTTTGTATCTGGAATTGGGTTTCACCCTTTATCTGAATGGAAACTGAGGACACAGCAGTCTGTCCAGGTGGAGAAGAGACGAGTGACTCCCAAATAACCTTGTTTGCAAACTAAATTCATTTCTTTTCTCTGTACAGGTTAATACTGCTATGGTCACTTTGTTTTCATGTCTGGGGCTACAAACAAGCCCAGCATCCACCCTATGGGGCAGTGGTTACCCCAGCAGTGGTGAGCTATAGCAACCGTAGCTCCATGGGTCACATTTGGTCCCGGAGGGAGGGAGTGGGAAGGTTGTGTGGACACATTTTGCCCTCGACACAGCAATATCTGTGACATGTATTGTTTTCTAAACACTGAGCTCATTGTTCCTAACTCTTCTGGGAAAAGGACATGTGTGTGTGCATGTGAATGAAGCCATCTCATTAATTAAATTAGACAGCCCGTTGTTGGAGGCTGACAGCCTGCAATCTCAGTCTTTCATTGCAGGCTGCAGCTGTACATGTCTGGTTTATAAATAGAGCTGTGCTGCTGGTCCCTGTGTGGTGCTGATGATGCAGATGTGCGGTGCCTGACGATGTTTCACCCTCTCTTGGGGCTGCCTGCAGACAGTGATGCTGACCCCAATGCTTTGTGCTCCCTCCCACTTTCCAGCCCATCAGCTAAAAATAGCAGTTCATTTAGGGGCTCAAAACTGCAATTTAACGAGGCAAAAAGTGATTTGATTTTAAAAAAACCATCTTCCCAAGCTGCCAAGCCCTTTCTTCTGGAGCCCTGTGGAGGCTTTTTGTTATGGAAATGTATTCATTTTTTTGGTGTTAATTCAGTGAACTGTAAGGAGGCTGAGCATACAACTGTGCATACAATGGACACCCTGGAGTTAGAAAAGAGATTGTAGGCAGACTTGCTTTGTCTCCTGGGATCTCTGGTCAGCTGAGAGCCTGTTCAGCAGGAAATTCAACTTGACTCTGACCCTCTCCCCCATCCTCCCATCCCCCCTTAGCTCAGTGCACAGGGCAGGAGGGTAGAGTTCTCCTACACATTGTTATTTTCAGATATAATAGCAAGACAAAAAGAAGTGTTTCTCTCCCACTCGCTTTTTAAAGCTCTGGGAAGGTCAAGTTGGCAGACTGTAGGTGTGCCTACTCTCTTATCTCCCATGCTTTTCACAGCTAAAGACCTTCAAGGATGCAATGTGGCAGCTGAGAAAACTGGTGTATTTGTCCTCCATGTGCTTCACAGAGCTAGGATTGCTTCACCTTATCTCAGAGTGCTGCTATCTCTGTGTTTTGTATTGTTATCTGGCCTTGTGTTGTGACACTTTAGGAACAGCCTGAAAGACTTCAAGAGGTATGCAGAGTGAAACAAGGGAGCAGTTGGCTTACCAAGCCCAGCTGACAGCCATGGGGTTTAGCTCTGTTATCTCCCTTCCTTAGGCCCTGTATCTCCTCTGCTTTTGGAGGTGGAGTTCCCCGAAAGCCAGCACCTCGCTCCATGGCTGTTTCCATGGCATTGCAGTTCAGTTGAAGGTGTCTGCAATTAAAGTGTTTTCGTGAAAAACATTTGACCTTCCTGATACGATTCTGCCTCTGCTCTTTTCTCTGCTTGGGCTTTCATGTTTGGCTTTGTGCTTGAACTGGGGGACCCAGCTTTTCTCTTGGGAGAGCCCAAGCACCAAAGCCATGTGAGCAGGAGTGCTCTCTGCTGATTGTGGAGCTGTCAGGTGTGGAGCTAACCCAGAGGGATACGCAGGGTTGAGAAACTGCTTGTTGCTGGACAAGTAAGAAGAATTAGTGATGTTAGCTTTTGGCTCCACCTGCCAGCACACCTTCTCATTGTTTAAGAGAGAATAGAGGCTGGATGAATCAACAGAAGAAACCTGGAAAGCCTGGTCCTTGCAGAGCACTGTGCAGGAGTGCAGCAGTTGCTCCTGGACCAGTTTGAGATGATGGTATAAAGGAAAGAGCCAGCCAAGCTTGCTCCTGTGGGGCTGCCTGGAAGACTTGGAGGGCTGTGGAGCTCCCTTTCCTCTCTGTCTTATCCCTTTGTCCTTCTCTAACTGCAATGAGTAGCTGACTACATTGGTGCATGTTGAGTTGACCACTTCTCTCAGGTTCCTTGGCCTGTCTCTGTGCCTTCCATGCCTAGGCTGTATTTTCTGGCTTCCCACTTTATCCATGCTCCACCTACTTGATGTGCTTTTTGTGGTTCTTTCCTCTCTCCCACGTGGCCTCAGGCTGCTTTTGAACAAGTTGTCTACCGGACAAAATATTCAGCCTCTTTTTCTCTGGAGATGAGGTGACTCATGGTTCATGTCATCTTTTTATTCTAACACCAGGAGTTTAGAGAGGTAAATGAGGACTACTAGTCCAGTAGCTAGAGGAGATGTGTTTCACTCCACTATTGTGTTCTTGTGTCTGCCATGTCACAGTTCTGAATGCCTTAGGTTTGGGAGGTGATGGAGAGCTGATGAAGCATGCTGCAGAGAAAAGCAAGTGCTCCTTGGGCAGCCTCACATGCTGTTAGTGATTGGGGCTAACATCTGTAGTAAAGGATTGTCTCTCCTGTCCTGGCTTTGACAGGTTTTTTCTCAGGGTTTTTGTTCAGCTGTGTTGTCAAAGAGGATGACTGTGCCCTTTTCTCATGCTCCTAACTCCTAAGGTAGGCTCTGTCTTCACTTGAAGCAGCCTGCAGAAGGATGGGAGTGTGAGGAGATGTGTATGCCTTGAGTGTGGTGGGCAGAAAGGCTGCCTGAGCTGTGGGGCTCTAACAGAGACCAACAGGGCAGCTTGGACAGGAGGCAGAGAGGTGATATTTTTAATTCCCTGAATTATTTGGAGTAAAATAAGCTGTTAGTGGCAAATGAAACATATCCCTTGCGTACTGAGTTTTTACACTGTGCTTCATTCTACAGATCTGGTCTTCTCCAGTTGAAACCTAGTCTGAGGAAGAGCTTGAAATTGAGTTAGGTTTTAGAAGTCAGCTTGGAGCTCAACAGTGGTCAAGAAAGCAGATTGGCTGTTGGAGTGTAAAAGGAACCTGGAGAGCATCGTTATGCTTCATAAATAAATCCATGGGACATAAGACTGATGCTGTATATCTGCTATAACATATATCTGATGCTATATGTGTCCCTGGTCCTCTCATCTCAAAAATGATGTAGCAGATCAGCAAAGGTTCAGAGAAAGGCAGCAAGGCTGTTCAGAGACCTGGGATGCCGTTTTGTTGTTCCTGAAGCAAAAGCCTGGGCTCAATCAGCTGGGAAAGAGCAGTGAGGAGGGTGTGATGGAAGCCTGGACACTGCACAGTGAGGGAGGGTAGCAGCTGTCTGCTGCCTGTTCCACCACAAACCTGAAAGATGCAGTAGCAATAGCAGCTGGTGGACATCCCAACAAAACATTTTCTGTCTCACGTGGCAAATTTAGCTCTGGGCTGTGTGTGCTGGAGACCTCTCTGGGTTCGGAACAGGGCTGTACAGATCAACAGAGGAGGCCATTGGAGTTCCTTAATGCAAGGACTTGTCTGGTTTGGGGTGTGCAAGTGGAGCGTGGCGGTTCTGCTCTTGCTGGGTCTTAGGTGGAAACAGGCCCAGAAGTGGCTTGCAGTGTTGCAACAGAACTGGAGACAGGCTTTCCCCACCCCTGGGTGATGATCTTAAATTCCAGGAGAGGTCCCTGTGTGCAGCGCAGAGAGGCAGGCGAGGGCTGTGCCGTGGCCCAGGCCACCAGGACATGCAGGGCGGGAGCTCGGGCTGCCTCCAGGGCAGTGTGAGACAGCTGCGGCAAGAGTAGGGCCCAGGCCACAGCTGTGAAGCTGTGTCATGTGCCAGGGGCCAGCCAGACAGCAGAGCATGGTTACTTCCATGTGACAAAAAACTCAATCTGGAAGACCTGCTTTGATATGCTGGAGCCAGAGGGATGTAGTCCTGTAGGAAACCAAGCCAGCTGTGTGGGGACTCAGGGGCTATTGCCTGTAGCCAGCAATGAGAGAGGAGACTTATCTCTACTTTTCTTCCCTTTAGTTTTCCTCAATTTGTTAAGTGATAAGCTTTTGCTGCTCTTTTGGCTGTGGTTGTTCTGGGGGAACAGGGGGAGCATGATACCTAAGTCGGAAAGTTCAGCATGTATAGCAGCTTTAGCATCTCGGTTAACATGAGCTGTGGTGCGTGTCTGCACAGGTGTGTGCTGGAGCTGAAAGGAGACGGGAAGAGGCCTTTGTCTTGGGAGGATAAACTGATGGTGTTGGTTCTTGCCAACTGAAGGTCTCATTTTTCTGAGGATTTCTGAGGATTCCTGGTGCATCTGGTGGAGTGCCTGCTACTCTCATGGTAATGATTACTTAAATTCAGTGTGCAAGGTATTAGCTTAGGCTGTGTGTTCTTGTGTTCATCAGTGTTCTTGTGGCATGAGAAGGAAAGAGTGGAACTGTAGCAAAAAATGTCACCAAAACTGAACTTCTTTTAGGTGAGTCTTGCATGTGTGATGGTAGAAAGCCAGTGGTCTAAAATGGAAAGTGTTTTAATACAGAGAGCTCTGAGCCTTGTTGTATGGTGAAGCTTCAACCACTTTCTGCTCTACTTCTTGTCTTTAATCATTAGCTCATCTTAACACCAGTTTCCAGATGATTTCCACATGCTCATAGGTAACAGGAGCCAGCAACATCACTGTGAACACTGGAGTTAAGTCCATGAATGTGAGTGGCTTGCTGAATGATTGCTTCCTGTCAGTGAAGTTTACTTAGCCACTGACGTAACGTAAATCAAATGCTTTGCCATAATCTAATCCATGCAGGGACCTCTGTTACTAGTGTGAGTTAATAAATCTCATCTGAGTGAGCTTCTGTAGCATGGGAATTAAATGTTTCAAACTAAGTCAGAAATAATGGCCTGTCCTGTAGGGGGGTTGCTGCTGCTTTTTCTTTTTTTTCCTGTTTAGCTTTCCTTCCTCAGCCTTTGCTCCTTGAAGCCAGGGCCTGTTCAAGTGTGGCTCTGGTAAACCAGTTGCCTGGAATGTCTCTTTTTTTAGATGATGAGCCATTTGTGGAATGATACGAACAACTGGATTAGGAGCTTCCTGCTTTATCTTCAACTTCTGCAGAAGGGAACTGTAACAAGATGCATTGTTGAGAAAGCAAAACTGTGGTGGCAGCAAGTGCTACCAGTTCGAAATGGCTTGCAAAGCCTCAGCTTGTCACCTTGATTTCTGACAGTGGCAAGAGTAGTTTTTCTTCCAGATTGCCCTACCTTCTCCTGGGCCACTGGTGAGCCAAGAAAATGTGAAATGTGGATTAAAACAATTTGCTGCGTCTGGTCCTGGACCAGTTAAGGGTCATTAAAGAGACCATGATGTCTAGCAGAGGGTAGGTTTAGGCTGGACATAAAGGAGACATTTTTTTAGGGTGAGGGTGGAGAGGCTCTGGCACAGGCTGTCCAGAGAGTGGGTGCTCCATCCCTGGAAGTGTTCCAGGGCAGATTGGATGGGGCTGGGAGCAACCAGCTCTAGTGGAAGATGAAAGGGGGTTGGATGAAATGATCTCTAAAGGTCTCTTCCAGCCCAAACCACTTTGTCAGTTAGTGATTCAGTATCAAGGTGAGGCACAGGGTGATGTAGGACATCAGCTTAAACAGAGGCTCTGCTGGACCTTGGTATTGCTGAAGCCTGGATCTGCATGTGATGTGAAGCTATAGAGGAGTTTTCAGCATGGATGCTGTACTGTCTCTGCTTGTCCATTTGTGTTTTGAGAGTTTTTGTCCTCTGATATCCAGGACTGTCATGCAGCGTGGGTTCTTCAGTCTGTGGCACAGAAGGGAGTAGAGGAAGGAAATTACTGAACATCTGATAAAGAAGGAAGTCCGTTTCGGCCAGAAAAAATGTGGAAACAAGACAGAATAAAATTGGGCTAAGTAGGAACCTGAGAGCTTGGGGTTGCTGGAGTCTTCAGGCTGTGTACAGCCTGGATTTTCCACTTTTTTATATACTCTGAGTTGCTTTTGTTATGCAACATGCCTCTCAGTGTCACTGACTATGCCCTTCTGATTTGAACCTCAGCTTCTGCTCTGGTGTTCCAAATTTACTGGGTCTGTTGTGTATCTGCTTGCTTCCTTCTCCTTGGACTCCCTAGCCACTGGTCATTTTCTTTTTCCTTTTTTTTTTAGTTTTTCTCCTTTTGTAGCCTCAAATGAGAAGCAGAAAAGCTGTGCTTGATTGACATCATGGGCCTGCTATAGCACTACACACCAACTTCATCTGACATGATTTGCTTTCCTGTTTTGTTTTTTTTTTTAATGTGTGATGTGCCGGGATCCATGTAAGACCTCTCCTCTTCCAGCATCCACTGTTGTGTTGCTTGCAGAGTTGCAGCCATGGCCAGCTCCCTGTTACTTTTCATGAGCTCTGACAGGATGCAAATCTTTGTGTCCCATAATTTGTTCCTGAAATGAACAGATAGGAACCTGTTCACTGGATTTCTGCTTGCTTGTGGCCTTTAAATATTACGGTTCTTTCCTTCTGTCCTCACCCCTGTGCACATTTCTCCATAAAATGTTTCTGTGCAGATCCCAGAGTTGTGCTGTTGCTAGGTGTGGGTTGCTTCTGTTGTGAAGATGTTTGCTGTGTTACTCTACAGGGCATGGGGTGAGTCTGCCTTCTTGCAGTGTCTAATCCTAGTGCTGTACACCTTCTTTTGGGCAGATTTTTGGTGACATTGAATCGGTAGGAAGAGGCCAGGGACATCAGCAAATGTATGTTTTGGGCATTTCTTTCACCTCCTGTGCAGCGTGCTGCCTGCCACGTCAGCCCCCTTCAGCACTGCCTTCCTGGCCATGGTGCAGTGCCTGGCCTCATGAAGCTGGGGGCTCCTGTTTGTTTTGTTTGGGGTTTTTTCTTCTTTTCTGGCATATTGGAGTATTTAGCAATATAAGGATTAAAAAAAACCCATCCTGCTTGTTTCAATGAATGCATCCTTTCTGAATATCAGTTTTAAGCTGTTGTTGATTTTTCTTAGTGTAAGTTTGGGGTCTTTTTAAATCTTCTGCTTGTGTTGGTCATTCACCACATCCCTGGTGTGGAAAGCTGCTGCAAATTCACAATTCTGCTGCTGTCACTTTGCTTCAGCATTTCATTCCATGCTGGCAGCTGTCATACCCGCCTTGTTTGTTGCCTGCAGAGTACATTTCTCAAGCTGTTCCCCACTGTAACACTCTTCAGATGGAAATGGGTGAAAACAGTTTGCTCCATAAACTGAGGATGGCAGTGAGTGGTTTGTGAAGAGCAGCTGTAGCATCCGCAGCGCCTGTGTAAAATACAAAGTACTGTGCTAGTCCAAAGTGATGCAGTGTTCCTGCTCTCTCTGTCTTTGTTATTAGTTGCCTGGGCTTTGATCTGTGTGAATTTTGGGAGCATTGAGATGCTCTCCGCTAAGCTGGCATCAGACGTAATGCTCTTGTTGGTGTTGTACTGAATGATTTTGACGTCTTTGAAAATCTTGGCTTGGCATGGGGAGGCTGCCCCAGGTGGAGCAGATGTTTGCCTGCCATTTCAGGTGGGATTTCTTGCTTTCATTGGACTGGATATCCACATGGCTTTCAAGTGAGGCACCATCAGAGGAACCTTCAGCTGTTGCAGCTTGGGTAAAGCTCGGCCTTGGTCACTTTGAAGTTGTAATCCCAGCCTGTCCCACTCACCTGCGGCCACTGGTGCAGCTGATGGCTGCTTTTTGTAGTCCCCAGGGCAGACAGAGTAGCTCTACACAATCCCTGCCTCTTGCCCCAGCAGACTGAGAATGACGCATGCCATTGAGCATCCACAACCTTGGCTAGAGACCAGCTCCCCTTCCTTGTACAGGCTTGAGGGATGTGGGGACAAGCGAGGCCAGCAGCCATTTTGGCAGTTCTGCATTTCTCCTTCATGCTTTTATCGCTACTGTACCTTTAGCCACCGAGCATGTAGGAACAGTCAAAGCACAGCCACTTTCAGCCCTGAGGACTTTCTCCATGGGCGGGTGTGGGTTGCTCACTTCCCCTTTGTGTGCCTCTCTCCTCCCACCCACGTACCTTCTGCAACCTGTCTGTGCTCTTTGTGTAACCTGCAGAGGTCAAGGATGTGTCCTAGAACTGGAACACATGAGTTTCAGGTCAAGCTGCAAAATTCCCTCCATAAGCTGCAGTTTTCTCTGACATTGTGTATGAAAGTGCTTGAAACCTCCAATAAAAGCATTTGCAATAAAGGAAAAATTCCCAGGATTAAGGAAATGCTGGGAAGGGTTTAAACAAGTGAAGTGGTATTCTTTACCTCTCCCCCCAGCCTCAAGTTTAATGAGTTGGCATGCAGAAATGGCTGCAAAGGCCACTTGTCTGTGTCTTTATCACATTAACTGGAGGAGAGGTTCCTCTGCCTGTTTGCAGAAGCACAGACGAGAAAGCATTGCTCTATTCCATGCCTTGAATTGAGCTGTAACTAACCCTGTCTGTCACTGCATCCAGACTGGTGTGAGAGCCTGAACTGGTGCCACTGGGCTAGAGGAGAATCTGGCCCTGCCTGGAGGCCCTCAGTCACAGCTGAGCACCTGCTGGTATGGGGCAGGAGGGAACCTGGGTCCTTTCTTGTTCAGCAGCAAGCACAAGAACTTGAATGTCCTGGAGAAGGAGTGGTGTTAATTTTTACTAATGCCATATACCACTTATGAATGGGTTTACAGACTTGACAGTTGCTGAAAATGCTTTTATTTCAGGCTGAGGGCTACTGACAGGCCACTTTTGCCTGAGGACAGGAGTTCCCATAAGGAGACCATGCCACAGCTTGATGTAGAATGGAGAGAGCAGGTGCAGAGCTGGAAAGGGTCGTGCTGGTATGACTGGCAGAGCAAGGCTGCACCCAGCATAACCCCCTAGTACTTTGATAAGGTGACAGCTGACAGTTTGCAATACTTGGGTCAATTGCTCTATGTAGCAGTTTAATGTACGTTCCTTCTGTCTTGCTTTTTGCCTGAAATGTAATTGCTTTTATTGACTGCATCATTAGGAGCTACTCTTACCTTGTCAATGCCAGATCACCTTGTAAGGTTTTAGTGTCCGAGTATTTTATAAGAGACTGTTATGGCATCCAAGTGTTATATAACAGGCAGTTACAGAGCTGTGTGGCCTTTGAGGGGAGCTCTGAGAGTAGTTTGTGGTATGGGAAGCCTCTCCAGTGAGGTCAGATGACCTCAACCAAGATGCCTCAAACAGGAAACTGTGGGCTGAAACAACTCACCTTTAAGCCAGAAAGCTCTTCTGGTGATGAGGATGCAAATCAGTGGGACCTTGCTTCAAGAGTCCAGTTGACCAAGTTCTCCAGCACAGGTGAACAGCTGTGAGGACTGATTCCCCAGAGGCTGTGCTGCCAGTCAGCGGGATCTCAACCGTCTTGAGAGTTGGGCAGAGAGGAACCTCATGAGGTTCAGCAAGGACAAGTGCAGAGTCCTGCACCTGGGGAGGAACAACCCCCTGCACCAGTACAGGCTGGGGGTCGAACTGCTGAAGAGCAGCTCTGCAGAGAGAGCTGGGAGTCCTGGTTGATAATAAACTAACCATGAGCCAGCAATGTGCCCTTGTGGCCAAGAAGGCCAATGGCATTCTGGGATGCATCAGGAAAAGTGTGGCCAGCAGGTCAAGGGAAGTTCTTCTCCCTCTCTACTGTGCCCTGATGAGGCCTCATCTGGAGTCCTGTGTCCAGTTCTGGGCTCCTCAGCTCAAGAGGGACAGGGAAGTGCTGGAGAGAGTCCAGCACAGGGCCACCAAGATGATCAGGGGACTGCAGCATCTTTCATACAAGGAAAGGCTGCAGGAACTGGGGCTGTTTAGTCTGGAGAAGAGGAGACTGAGGGGAGATCTTACTAACATTTATAAATATCTAAAGGGTGGGTGTCAGGAGGTTGGGACATCCCTTTTTTCTATAGTAGCTAGCAACAGGACAAGGGGTAATGGGATGAAGCTGGAACACAAAAAGTTCCACTTAAATATAAGAAAGAACTAATTCACCGTGAGGGTGACAGAGCCCTGGCACAGGCTGCCCAGAGGGGTTGTCGAGTCTCCTTCCTTGGAGGTCTTCAAGACCCACCTAGACACGTTCCTATGTGACCTGATCTAGGTGACCCTGCTTCTGCAGGGGGGTTGGACTGGATGATCTCTAAAGGTCCCTTCCAACTCCTACCATTCTACGATTTTATGATTCTATGACTGCTTGAAATGGAGGCCAGTGACCTGCTGTGGGAGCACCTGCTGTGATTCTGTGGTAATTTGGAGTGCTGAAAGACTAAAGGTTCTGGCACCTTAAAACCAATAATTTTTAAAAACGTTGCTCAAACTGCTCAAAATTAGATCAACAAGTTATTATATGTGCAGTGTGGTGCTGGTTGTAAGAACAGCTGTCTGAAATTCTAATTAGAGTCAATGCAATTAAATGATAGAAGCTAAATGAGTGTCTGAAATTTGCACTGCTTCAAGTACTTTGTCTTCTCTTCTGGAGACAGACCATTTCCATGTTGTGAGTGCCTTCTGCCAGATCGTGGGAATCAGTTGTGTTAATATTTATAGAAGTAATTAACTTCTGTTTTTCTTCTCTTCCCTCTAGCTGTGGCTAAATCTTTGTTCTTAAAATGAACTTTAACAAAAAAAAAATCCTCCAGTTAGCTAGTGGTCATGGATACTGAGCACTACACAAACACAGTAACATTTTCCAGCGTGCCTGAAGCTCCCAAGATGTTTGCAATCTTCTCCAGGGAGAGGAGGCTGTTGATGGTGAGAAGATCCTGAAATCAATGTTAGAGATTTGAAGAATGTGTCAGATTCCTGTAATTTCTTATTATGGTTGGTTCCTGTGGCTGTGCCTACGCTAAACATTCAGCATTAGTGATGGTGGAAGGTCCATGCCTGCTAAGGTGCAGTCGTTAGTACTGCTTTGTGGACTTTTTTGGGGTGGCTGAAGAGGAGGATGGGGCTCAAGGAGGGACTGGAGACTCCCTTGGTGAGGCATCTGAGGTGTTTTGTGCTTTTGCAAACCCTTCCTCTGGCCTTTGTAAAAAGTTGGGTGCTTGAGCATGTGCTTTTTAGGTGTCCCTTGTGCCTGCTGGATTTGAGGCCAGTGTATCTCCTTGTCTTCCTGGTCAGGCATGTCTTGCTCTGAGTGATGATTATTTTCAGAGCTTTAAAAAGATACTAATCTAGTCTGGTGTTCTCCTGCTAAATCAGTTCAAAATGGTCAGACATCCTTATTTACACAAAAATAGATCAGTCCTGCTTAGGAGAGTACTGGGGCTGCAGTGTTACAGAAGAGGGTTATGATCTGAAATCTGTTACAGCTTTGGCGTAATTGAGTTATAAAATTCTAAATGCCACAAAGAGAGAAGAGACACAGTTCAGATCTGAACTGGTGGCAAAGATTCCACCCAGCACAAGTTCTGGTATGAAGATTTCTTGCGAGGCATGAGGGGAACAGTTTAACATGGCGTGAATTGAGACACTGTGTCCCAAGAGGGAGTTAAAAAGCACTTGGCGGAGAGGGCAGATTGACAGCTCTGGAACCAGAGCCCTTCCGTTTTCACCAGCATCGGTATAGAGTTGTGTCAAGCTGTCAAAGGATTTCTCAAATATGTGTCCTGGGAGTCTAATATTTAATAGTCACTCTATTTAGAGAATTGGTAGAGGCTGGTAAAGGGTGAATGAGATGAGAGGTCTCCTCCTGAGTTATCTCTTCTTGAGTTACCTTGACACGCTTTTGGGGTGCAGGAATCAGTCAGCTTCCTCTTTCCTCTGCTAATACACCTGGGAAATGCCCATGTGGGGAAGGCTTGGGTATTTTTTCCAAGGACTTCTATGCTATGATTGTCATCTACATAAATCATGTTTCTGATTTGCCAAGAGATAAATCTCTGCCCTGCAAATGTGGGTCTTACCTGATTTACAGACTGTGTATTTAATAGTAGATCTCTCAAGAGCTGATGCCTTATAATTCAGGTTGAGACCTATAGCATTATTTTATGTAAGTTATCCTGTATTGCGATACTAGTGGGTCTAGCTTTCCTGAAGTTTTGGTTTTTAGACTATACAGTCTGTTAATCGGGGCACAGATAATCTGTAATCCAACAGTTCCAGTACTAATGGGCTATAGGTTATAAATAATGGGAAAGCATGACACTATCCTGGAGCCATCTCCTCTCGGGCCATCATCAATTGCAATGCACACTTAAGAAATAGTGTGCAGTGCTGACTTTGTGCTGAGAGCTATTCTGCCCAGGGATCTGTGGGGGACAGAGGCATTCAAAGTGTCTTTGTGAGCAATTTATGGACAAAAGGTCTTTACTCTTGGGTAAAAATGTGTGTGCCAGCTGAAGGTCTGTTTGCCCACTTCAGTGCTTTAAAAGTAGTGTTATTGATGCTTATATATGGCATAACTGGTGATGGCACATAATTTGGGATTAGCTTGTTAGTCAAGTTGCTTATAGAAAGGAAGTAGGGGGTTTGTTGGAGTTTTTTATGGAGTTTTTCTACACTCTGAATCTCAATGAACATTGTCTTAAGCTAAACACCATGTACAGATTAAATGCAATGGGTAATGAAATGTTCAGAGTGGTTTGGAATTTGGGCAGGTTTAGATGGAACTAGCAGTGTGCCAATTATGCCATGAAGCTAATCACAGAAAATGGGTCCTGCAGGAGAAGAATAAGCTGTCTGAGCAGATGTTCAAGCAAGGAGTGACTGTCAGCTGGAAGGTACTGCTGAAAGCATTGTATTTAGTGATATTGTTAATCAACTCTGACGAAACACGGTGTTTCAGAGAGTCCCTGACATGATATGCAAGGGAAAATGGGGCATGGAAACTTGTTCTTTGGCCCACTGATGCTGTGTGCTTGACTGTGCCTGGTCTGGGCTGATTTGCTTCTGTTGCATTTCCTAACTATGTTGCTTTTTAAATTTTGAGTTTACTTACATCCATTTTCATCTCTTTCCTTTCAAAATACAGATGATTTGTAAATTCAGGTCACCAAGTGCTCTTATGTAACTGGGAATGGGCTTCTTTAGCATGAGTAGGACATTCCCAGCTGTGATGGGTACAGGCTGTGCCTACACATGCAGTAGTTATTTTCCAGTGCATTTTGAGCTGAAATAACCTGGTGAGCCTGACGACAGGGATGTAGGAGAAGGCTGTTTCAGCCTGCAGAAATTCTGCTGACAAAAATGGCAATTTTGAGTTTAATTTGCTTTCTTCAGTGGCATTTTCATCTTTTTCTCAGTGAAGCTTCTGGCTGTTGCTTTTGATTCATGACAGCGGTTTGTGACGCAAGGGCTGGGCTTGTGTGTACTCCTCTGGAGCTGCAGCTGTGCTCCTTGCTTGAGTGCTTGTACCTGAACAGATTTTATTTATGGAGATAGCATACAAATGTGTAGATACTGTTTAGAACTTCTTGTATTTTCTTCCTCCAAAATAGAGAGTGTTGGCCTGTTTGCCAGTGTTGAATGTAGATGACAAAGTTTTGGTAGCAGGAAGAGAGGCTGGGGCTGCACCCACACTGAGCTGTGATGCCTCTGGGAAAACATATGATTAAGAAGGGGTTAAAATGCTGGTCAGGCAGAGGAGTAGGAAAAAACCAGTGAGAAACAGCCCTAAGAACACCAGGGTCAGAGAGGAAGAGATAATTCCAGTCACCAGAGCAGCCTATGGAGAGGGCCACTGTGGAGTGGTGCATGGAGGAAGGAGTGGCAGACAGGAGCCGTGCGGGACTGACTATAGCCCTGTTTCCCATCCTCCTGCGCTGCTCAGGACAGGAGGCAGTCAGGTTGAGAAAGGAGGAGTGAAGTTGAGCCTGGGAAGAAGGATGGTGTTATAGTGTCTGTTTTTATTTCTGATCAGCTGATTCTATCTCAAGTGGCAATACATTGAATTCATTTTCCCCAGGTTGAGTCTGTTTTGCCCATGATGGCAATTGCTTGAGTGATCTCCCTGTTGTTTACTTCAGCCCACCAACTTTCCACTTTATTTCTTCCCCATCCTGTTGAGGAGGAGGAGGAGGAGTAAGTGAGCTGGGTGAGCTCAGGCAGCTGACCAAGGTCAGCCCACCACCTTACCTTAGCTTGGTACAGCTGAGATTAAGTTCAGGACAAGGCAAAACTGGCTCTGCTGCTATTTCTCTACCTTCTTTATTCTCTATTTCAACTAAATGTCTTGTGAGCATTGTACAGATGCAGAGACACCCTTGCATGAGAACTGAATTTGTTTGTTTTTCATTAACACTCGCAGATGTTCAAGCAAGTAATTCCTCCTTGTTTCTGTGTACCTGTGGCAATGTCATCACCCTCTGTGGCAATGCAGTGTATGATCTGACTCCTTATCATGAGCTTACAGTATTTTCTTTGTGAGATTGAATGAAGGGATCTAACATATCAATAGCATCCAGACAAACCTAAGGGAAGGATGCAGAAGGTGAGTGTAGCAAAGGTGCTTTAGAGGTAAACGAAGACGGAGGATGATCTTTGTGGAAGCCACAGAAGTGAGCTGGTAGATGTATGTGTCCTAATATCAGAATTAGGAACCTCTCCCCTCCTCCCTCTAGGAAGGAATAAGAACAGAACAGGGCACAGCCATATAGTCTAAGCTCTGGAAAGTAAAGAATAGGTATCAGGTCTGTCCAGAAGTTTTTTCTGCGTGCCTTTGCTGCGTTGTTTCAGCTGTGACTGCACTGCTAACAGCTCTGTAGCAAGAGAGGACATGCCTGTGGCTGAGCAGAACGTCTCTTTGAGAGTTCTCTTTTTCAGATGTTAGATGTGCTCATTAGAGGGCAGCAGAATAACTCTTCCTTTTTCTAGGACAGTTCTGTATTTTTGAATGATATTTTTCTGCTCTGCAAGAGACAGAACAAAATTTTCCTGTTCCTCCTAGTGCAGTAAGTATGAAACAGCGATGCTCCTATGAAAACATTACCCAGTATAAGGAGACATAGAACACATGTAGTAAAAACTTGCTTCTTGGAAGCTTGTCAGCGTTGCAGGCTCAAACGAGATGGAGCTTCTCTAAACCACAAACGGCTAGCACCGTATGTGGAAAAGCAGCCAAAGGAATGTTTCACAGCTAACTTGTTTTTTGCTCAGCCTAATTCTTACTTGACCTATATGTCCACACACATTGATTGATTTGTTTGCTGTCCCCCAGCTGCTGCTGCCACCTTTTCCTGCCTGAAGAAAATGTTGAAGAATCAGCCTCACTTATTTGGAGAGTAATCTTTAAATGAGATCTGCTGGTACACCCCCTCATCCTCTGTAATATAAATACTCTAAATAACTATGGCACAGTCTTTAAAGGCTAAGTGAGGCTGGGATTTGGAGCCCAGCATCACAATACTTACATGCATTATTTATTATGTAACATTCATAGAAGGAGGCTGTAAGGCTGTTTGACTTTGTAGCTAGCGTGTTTCTGGCTTCAGAAAGAGCTGTGTAGAAATCCTGGCTAGGAGCAAATGTCTTCAGTGTGCATCTTATTAGCAATATTTTGCACACTGCTGACCTCTCTGGAGGACGTGAGCTGGTTGAAGGCAGCTGGAAAAGAAGGAGAAATGGATTTTTCAGTTTTAGCAGCATCAGCTGTTGCTTTCCAACAGATGGCTCTGATTTAGCAAGGTCCTCAGTTGAAGCAAAACTTCATTAGATAGAAGAAAATTAGTATTTAAATAAGTGTACAAATAGGTTTTTTGTCTTGAGAACCTTTGCTGGATCTTCCTCTTCCTGAAGCTGCTTGACCTAGGCTGGTGGAGCATGTGTGAGGATTGGAAGGACAGACAACACCTTCCGCCCCTTCCCAGAAAGTGGGGACATTTTCATATGGCATCCTGCAGATTTCTGTATCTCCCTCTTCCCTACCTGAAGGGTCATGAGCCTACCCAAAGAGTCACACAGCTGCAGATTCCTCAGGACTGGGTGGGTGCCACTCAGGTGGGGTCTGTAGCACTGCAGGGTATACTTGGCTGCTGCCTTCTGCCCTGTGTTATGTTTTAGCCTGCAAACTGCTGAAGTGGAACATCCTTCTTGATACTGGCAAACTGGTGCAGTGGCTTGTGTCAGTCCCACCTCCTGGAGAAGCTTGTGCTTTGTGCTCTCAGTTTGGGATCCACTGGGAAGCTGACATTTCTTCATGTCTTGGTTACAACACCTCAGCAAAGGCGGGACTAATGGGAAGGCCCTCATCAGGGAAGGAGAGCTGAACAAAGCCAAAAGAACTGTGAAGAATGTCTCATAGTGCTTGGCAGCTTGTGGTCCATTAGGTAAAAATTAATATCCTGACAGGAGGGTAAAAAGATTAAACTCAATCTTCCACCAAGTGAGACACCAGTCTGTAGGCTCATGACGTGTGGATCTGAACCCGCTTGGCTGTTTGGTCCATATTAGGAAATGAGCAGGCACGGTGCTCGTGCCAGCAGCCCTCCTCACCACAGAGAAATACGCTTCTTGCCAGCATCTTCCGTGCAATATGGAAAGGTCCTCTGCTGGCCCTTCCCTTGCAATGAAAGTCTCTCTCTTCTGGGAACTAATGCGATGTGTCATGGGGGACGTGAGTGTTCTCAGTAGGTGGATTTTGGGCATGGTGAGCCCAAGTATTGCGAGACTGTCACTTGGGTGTGTAGTTTTTAGGTTTGAGGAACACTTCTTTTACAGGAATGACACCAGACTGCATTCCCCTGTAAGTGCAGGGATACTGAAGTGCAGAGAAGTGAGAGGACAGGTAGCCCTCAAGGCTCTCTGGTTCCTTGCCGAGAAGATCGAGTTGAATGCCAGAAGTCTGGCAGCTCTGAAAACTGACAGCAGGGGGTGTCAGAGAAGCCCCTCCTTTGGTTTGGTCTTTCCCCAGCCCCTATTATTCCTTACAATGCCATGCAGGTTCTTGCAAAAGCTGTCTTGTGTGGGGTGTGGGTCTCATTGCTGCGCGGGGCAGAGGGGGCTTTGGGGAGAGCACCCGGTGGTGTGAACGCAGGGCAGTACAAATGCTGTGCAGCGGTACGTGCTGTTCCCCGAGGTTTGTTATTGTCTGTCTGCTGCTGGCAGGGGCATAGGGAGTACAAAGTGGCAGAGCCCTGCCTTTTAACAAAAAAAACCCATTTGCTTTAACATAGATTCTAGCAGGAGAGTGTCACTGCAGGATGGGTGACTGATTTCAAATAAAGAAAAGGAGAAAAGGTGATGAAATGGAGAAAAAAAAGAGTTTCTGCCTCTTCTAGAGGGTCGAGATCTTGATTTTTTTTTTTAAAGATTTCATGTTTGTTGAACTGAGCCAAATGGGCATGCTAGAGTGGCTTGATTTAAGACCTGCTTGAAAAAAGGAAATTGTCTTGTGTCAGAATCATTGTGGGAAAGACAAAGGGTCCCCAGCAGAGTAGCCCAGCCCAGCTTTGGCAGGAGATGTAGAATGCTGTAAGAGGTCTGTAGTGAGTAATGATCATAGTGGCCTGTCAAGAGAACTGGTAAAGCTGCAGGATGGTGCCCTCATGTCCCCTGAAGCCAGGCAGACCAGGAGTAGGGAGAAGGATGTAAGGCTGTCTGGTGAAGGGGGGGAGGGAGAGATGCTGTGGGAATGTTGCATAAGATGGCAGAGCCAGTGATTGTATTAGTGCCTCAGGGCTTCTGGGAGCTCTAAATTGTTAACCGAAGCAGAAGAGTAGTTGAGACAGCACAAAAGCAACAGCCAAAAGAAGCGTCAGAGGCTGGAGGAGGCGATGAAGCAGAGTTTGGACTAGATCCAGTTATGGGGCAGTCTGTGCACCCATGAGGAGGGAGGAGGCCCAAGGTGCTTGGACACCTTTCAGAATGAGTATTTTCATGGGTTGGGCTTGTTCGACTGTGTAATTGCCATAAAAAAAAAAAAAAGGTAGTTCACCATGTCCCATTTGAATGCTAGAGTTAATAAGACCTCTTCAAGGTTAAAGGGCCGTTACGATTATGCAATCTTCATGCATACCCTGAGTCACCTCTGTCTGTGCTTTAGGGGCTTCTGTGGAACATCTCCAGTCTCAATCTTGTGGTGGAAGTGTTTTCTTTATCAATGGTAGTCAGTTTTATTGTGATGTGGAGGAAAAAGGCAGCTCATTTCTGGTGTGACTGTAACTTGCCAGCCCTTTGAGCTGGGAGGGCTGTGTGTCTGCTGGGCAGGAGTGGGTACCTGGGGCAGCAGGTGCTGACCTGCAGTACGTGCTTGACACCAGGATCAAGTTGTCTGTCCACCCCAGTCACAGAGCAGAGTAGTGTGGATTTCCTGCCTTGTACCTCACCAGACGATTATTTGTGTAGCTCTACTCTTCAAATGATTTCCAGTTTTGAAATTCACTATATATTACTGCAAAAAAAGGGGAGGGGAAGAATGGGCAATGAGGCTCCAGCCATGTTACGTGTTGCCAATCCTGTGTGTTAGTTGTTGCCCAGCTGCATGTAGGCAAAGCTGAGCGGTATGTTGGGGAATGAAGGTCAAATACATACTGTCACAAACAACTTGAAAAGCTTTCCCAGGTATTCTTGCCCTCCTTCCTACTTATTTACAGGGTTTATATTTATGCATTTTATTTACTTCCTACTTATGTTAGTGTTACAGTCCTCTGCATGTGCAGCAGCTTATAAACCCACTTAAAATGCAAGTGGTGTTGGAACTGACTGATGAAAATATGACCTGGGTAATAAGAGCTAATAATTCTTAGATTATGTAAATAATGAAAGTTGCTGGCATTACACAGGCTGAGTTGTTCTTTTCCATGTCTAAATCTAGAATCATCTTGTATGTGTTGACTAAGCAGACTGTCGGGTAAAAGAAATTATTATTATTACATTTAATGTATGGCTGTTCAGTGACAGAAGATATGGTTGGGCTTTCTGTTCCCTTGGTGCTCCCAAGCTGTTAGGTGTTTGGGTTTCCTGGTGTGCAGGAGCCCTGACAGCTGCAGATGGTGGGATTAACTCCTTGACTTACAGTTGTGCAATAGATAGGACAGTGTGGGGAGGGGGAACTCACAGCATTAATCTGCCACAAGGACTTAAAAATCAAGGGCAAGCTCTGACATGTGATTACTTTTTTCATTTCCCTGTCAGTGCATGAGTGTTGGGAGTGGGGATACGAACCCATGCCACAGGGAGCCTGAGACCAGACAGGTTAAAGAATCCGAGGAAATCTGCCAGGAAAGGGGAATTCATCAATAGTTACAGTAACAGTAGAAATTTTGCTGTAGTCCTAATGAGCTCTCTGAGTAAGGTTCAGAGTAATTACTTCATAAAAACTCTGACTGGAGCAGTAAGGAAGTGTCTCTAGAACCTCTGTTTATGGGGTTTTTTTTGCTGGTGCACAGGCATTGCCAGATGTACTTGTGGGTGTGGGGAAAACAATGCCAGAGCTCACTGAGCTTCTTTACCATAGGGGCAGAAAAGCACATGTGCCTCACCTCAAAGGAAAATACTGTTAGCCAACCTCGAAAAGTGAGCTCATAACAGTGTCTGTGGTCAAATGTAGTTCTTTCAGAGCACTCATGTTTCTCCGTAGATCAGTTTTTCAGCATTGGCCCTGTTAGACATGTGGGGTTGGCTCGTGTGAAGCTTTGGTCAGACCTGGTACGTTCTTAGCCCAGTGATACTATTTACTAGTGGCAAAGCTGGACATCAAGGCTCAAACTTGCATCCCTGAAGTGCCTTCTGTTAAAGCTGCCCGAGGTTCTGTGCGTTGCTTCTGCTGACAGCTGGCAGGTGAGGGGGTTGCTCGCTGGTCAGAGCAGGAGGCGGGGGCTGAACATGGCTGTGCCCAGGCTGCACCATGTTAGGCTGACTGCATCTCTCTTGCATGTCACACCTTAACACCTTGGAGTTTCCCTCATGTTTGCAGCCATGGTTTGCAATTGCAGGTGATCTTGTGTCTCTCTTTTGTGCAGATGCTTTAATTGTATGTACTGCATAAGCAGGCATCTGGAGTTGTAATGTACAGAGGAGACTTTTTTAATTCAAACACATGGACTAATCATGCTAATCTTAAATTATTTGATGACAACCAGTAGTGCCTCTTGATCTCTGGGGAGCCTTGCAAAGAGGAGGTATTCAAGTGAAAAGGTGCTGGAGTGTGTCCAGAGATGGGCATCAGAGCTAGGGAAGGGTCTGGAGATCAAGGCTGATGAGGAACAGCTGAGGGAACTTGGGGGTGTTTAGTCTGGAAAAGAGGATGCTGAGGGGAGACATGATTACTGTCTGTAACTACGTGACAGGAGGCTATAGCAAGGTGGGGATCAATCTCTTCTTCCAAGTAACAAGTGACAGGGCAAGAGGAAATGGCCTCAAGTTGTGTCAGGGGAGGTTTAGATTGGAGATGAGGGAGAACATTTTTCCTAAGAGGACTGTTAAACACTGTCACAGGTTGCCCTGGGAGGTGGTGGTGTCACCATCTCTGGAGATATTCCGAAGCTATGTAGCTGAGGTGCTGAGGCCTCAGAACAAGCCTCAGACACCTACAGCTGGGGACTGGGTTGAGGGGATGCCAGGGCACAGCTAAGCAGTGCCAAAGTGAATTTTTTTTGGTTCCTGTCCCGATCCCAGTTGCAAATATTTTCATGCAATAATTCTGCCATTTGTCTGTTTCAGCATAAAGTTGTCACTGTATTTCTAGTGCAGTTTCAAAACCAAAATTAAAGTGTTAAGATTCTGACCTTGCACGGTTGCCTTTAATACATTTCTGTGGCAGACCTGCTAGAATCAAGAGGAGCTAGACAGGAGTCCAAGTTTGATTTTGGGCTATTTTGTCTTTCTGGCTGTAGCTTTCTTACAGCTGGATGAAAATTGTTACATCTTCCCAGTCTGTTTTGCAGTGTATACTTACTTTCTTCTCTCCTGCACCTACCACTGGCCTTCAGATTTGTCATGGAATTAGTTGGTAAGGGAAAAAGGAAGAGGGAAGGAGATTTGTTCATGTGGCAGGAGTTCGCTATCAGTGCAAGTGCAGAAATGTAACACACAGCCTTTCTGAAAGGTATGAGGTATCTACTCTGTGTTTCTTCCCTCAAGATAGGGTGTGTGGATTTTGTCTGGAAAACAGGGACTATGGCCAAGATTGGAAATGTCAGCCATTTAGCACTGGGGAGGAGAGGAGAGATTGCAGTTAAACAAGCAAACCGGGCAAGAATAGGTAGACAATAGAAATGTTGACTCTGCTGGCCTGGGAAAAGGGTAACTTGAGCCCAAGTGTCTGGGAAGCAACTGGGTGGAAAGCAGAGGCAGCATCAGTTGGGAAGGGCAGGGACTGATTGAATTGGGCAGCACTGAAAGACAAAACTCATCACCAATTATTCATGCACTACTTGAAAGAAAATAAAGTGGGACAAGCCTTTTTTTCTTTCTCTTTGTTGTTTCGCATTGTCCAGAATCAGGCACTGGGGCTGACTTAGAAGAGGCTTGAACCTTCTTCCTGCGCCTTTGTCCCAGCAAAGGACTTGTCTGGTTAAGATCCCAGTGTGGCCCTTCCTGCAGCCTGGAGCTTTGCTCTCCTGGGCTCGGGCATGTGAGCATGGAAAGCAAGAGCAGCTCATTCAGTACTTCAGCCTAGGGTAGGGAAGCCTCTTGCTGCATCCTCCCTTCTTCCCCAGTCCTGCCACTGTGTGCCATGCCAGGCCTGTGAGCTGCTGCAATCATAGATTTCCACCCCACAGCATGTGGCTGGATTTTTACACCAGCTCAGGTCTCATTAAATACTATCAGCCAGGTTTTAGGGTGATGATGTGTAACATACTGTCAATCTCTTCACCAACCAAGCTGGAAGCAGGGAATGCTCTTCAGTTTCACTGTGTCTGTGTCCTGCTCTCCACCAGCTTAACTAATCACAAACTCTCAGTGCTGCACAGGGTAACGTGGGACTGGATTTCAGCCCATCCCACACAGGGCTGGAAGGAGCAGGAGGCTGCCCCAGCTAGCTAACAGAGTGGTGGTTTGTCTCTGCACACTGCAGTCTTGGATCGGGTGGTCTGCCCAAACCTTCCCTCTCACCTCACACTCCTTCCTAAAGCAGACCACAGCTTTTAGTCTCTTCTCATTCTGTTTTCTTCTGTTTGATGGTGTATTCCAAAATTCAAGCTGTGTCTGTTTATCCTTGCAAAATTCCCACGTGCACATTGGATGTTTCTGACATGGTTGAACCTTAAATTTAGCAGCCACATACTCCTGTCTGGGTATGAGCTCTGGGCCAAACAGAGCGGTGGGTGTCTGATGCAGTACCACTGATTTTACATGTATCCTACGCTCTGTATGTGCCTGAGATGAAATAGAAATTAGCTGTTGGCAAACATACAACATGTAACTTGGAAGGCCGTGTCAGTTAGGCTGCAGAGGTAGGCCCGAGCCTGACAACAAATGTTACATGTATCTGCTGTATTTTTCTCTTGCATCATCAACATTTTATTTCTTGCATCTCTCTAAGGAAAAGTTTAGTGCTCAGAGAAAGTCAGCAAGAGACAAGGAGGCTGGACTTCCTCTTAGAGTGCTGATGTGTTTTCGTGCCAGAAGGCAGGAGTCTGTTACTACAGCAGCACGTGCTGGGATCGCATCTAACCTTGAGCCTTCGCACACAAGACGCTCAGCTAGTGTGCCTTGGCTGGCCCAGGACAGCACCTCTCTGGCTGCTAGTTTTCTTTGTGTCAGCCGCTCTCCAAGAGCCACTACAGGCACTTGCTTCCTCCTCATCTGTATCTGAAAGCTACTGCAGCCTTGGTGGACTTGCACAGCCTCTTATGGCCAGCTTTCAGGCCCATCCTTGAGCTGATGGTCTTGTGTTTTGTTGTCTTGGTGGCCTAATCTCTTGCCAAGATCTCCCTTCCGGGTATTGAGATGGAGGTGTTGCCATCTCAATACCCCTGTAGCGTGTGAAAAGAACAGAGTACTGTGGAGATGGTAGATAACTCATCCATGGGACAGTTAGGGGACCTTAGGAGAAGAGGAAAAATGCTTGTTCCATGAGAGACTAAATTATTCAGCTGTTACTCAAGTAATCTGTGGGGAAGAAGAGAGCGAGGGGATCTTGTAGCAGTGTTTGTCATAACTGTTCAGTGGACAGATGTGATAAATGTGGTGAGGGTTCAAACCAAAAGCTCTTTATTCAAAGCATGCATGCAGGTTCCCCAGTTAGGAGTCCTCTGTCAGCTCCTTCCCACCCCTTACCTCCTCCAGTCTAACAACCTCAAGGGAAGTTCTTCTCCCCCTCTACTGTGCCCTGGTGAGGCCTCATCTGGAGTCCTGTGTCCAGTTCTGGGCTCCTCAGCTCAAGAGGGACAGGGAAGTGCTGGAGAGAGTCCAGCACAGGGCCACCAAGATGATCAGGGGACTGGAGCATCTTTCATACAAGGAAAGGCTGCGGGAACTGGGGCTGTTTAGTCTGGAGAAGAGGAGACTGAGGGGAGATCTTATTAACATTTACAAATATCTAAAGGATGGATATCAGGAGATTGGGACATATCTTTTTTCTATAGTAGTAGCTAGCAACAGGACAAGGATTAGTGGGATGAAGCAGGATCACAAAAAGTTCCACTTAAATATAGGAAAAACGTATTTCACTGTTCAGGTGATGGAGCCCTGGAACAGGCTGCCCAGAGGGGTTGTGGAGTCTCCTTCCTTGGAGGTCTTCAAGACCCGCCTGGACATGTTCCTATGCGACCTGATCTAGGTGAACCTGCTTCTGCAGGGGGGTTGGACCAGATGATCTCTAAAGGTCCCTTCCAACCCTACCATTCTATGACTCTATGATTCTATGATAACATGGCTCTTTAGAATTCAAATCTCAGGTCTCTGAGTCTGGCTGGGAAATCAAGATGTGTTGTCATGCCAAGTCCTTGCCTCTGGTTCCCTTACTTCTTCTGTCCCGTATGTTGCCTTATTTCGGGGTAGAGTTGTGGTCGTTGCCTTTTGGCTGTTGGTTCTTCTAAGTAGGTGCTCTGGAAGAGACAGAGAACCCATCTGAGAAATATATAGCTAGGAACTATAGCTAGGTGAAATTGGAGAGAAGGGATGATTTTTCAGGCTATTGGTGAGCTAGTGTTAAAGCAGGTCAAAAACTGCCCATTTGATGGTGACCCCTAAGCTGTTTCTGAAGCCACTTCTATTTAAATAAACAGATCATTTTTAACTTCTGTCTAAAATAGATTTTGGGTGCTTTTAGACCTCAGGGCTGAAAGACCAGTCCAGCTGTCTCCAACAGCTTGCCACTGCTGAAGATGAGGTGGCCTGCTTCCTCCTCCCCTTGCTCCTGACCAGGTGTCCTCCTGGCCTGATGCTTACATTATTTGATTTATCTCAATAAAGTAGCAGAAACCCTACCCGGGGTAGAGGTGAGCTAGGTTTTCTGTTGGAGGTGCACACCGGAGCTGGGGAGCTGGCAGAAGGCTGCAGTTTTTGAGTAAGCTCAGCTCTCATTTGCCTGCACCCTGAGCTGTTCTCTCCTGGAGTCTGCCAACTGCTGTCTCCGTGCCAAGTTTCCAAATGTCATGTGTTGATAATGCTGCTGGTATTGATACTGCTGCATGCTGCATGTCGATCTTTCCAGAGGAAACAGCCCTGTCTCTGTGTCATTAGCAGAGAAATCGATTACAATTGAATTTTTTTCTCTCTGGTTCCATTAGAGACAAGCAATCCAATACTGCATTCAGTATTCCCTGGAGCATGTCAGCACATTCCAGACCTCTTTCATGCTCCCCAAACCACACCTGAGCATCCTGCCACCATCACAGCGGAGTTTGAGAAGTGAGCCTGCACAAACAGTCCTCTCTTCTTCATAGGCTCAGCCCTGGGCAGGAAGCCATACCGAAGACTTCAATTAGCTCTCCCCCATTTGTATTAGATGGAAGTTATTCTGATTTTTAATATGAATAAGAGGCCCATGTGCAGAAGTGACTGCTCTTGCTGTGCTGGTGGATATTTGCTGGTGGATGGGAGCAATCCCTTTAACTGTAGGTGGGGTGTTGGCATATAGAGCCCTTGCTGTGCTGGAAACATTGACTGTACAGGCATGCAGTGGAAGATGCTGCTAGTATGCCAAGAAAGCAGATTTACAGAATGGAGAGTTTATTAAATGAAGTCAAGGCTTCTTCTCTGATGCATGGTCTAGCAGAGGCAGAGGACTGTGTGCTTCAGGTATGGCTGACCACTTCAGCATTTTTGTCTGTTGCCCAACATGTTTTTCTGGAATATGTATTTTGGTGGAATCCCAGCTTGATTACAGAGGCTGAAACACTATTTCTGCTTAATGAAAGGCCTTTTGGGTGGGAAAGCAGAGAAGTGATGTTTCATCTTCCTTGTCGTGCCTTGGTCGCTGTGCTCCGAACCAGACTGAGCCATAGGCCATACAGCTCCTTGGACCATGGTGGCAAGATAGTCCTTCCCACTTCACTGATGGGGCATCCCCTCTGCTTTCTAAGCCTGCTGCTTTGCTGAAGAGGCATCCTGAGATGGTCATTTGCTGTAAGAGTGTTAAAGGAATACATTCAGTCAGAGCCATCAGCAAATCCTTTTCCTCCGGACTAGATTGGCTCACGGGCTCAGGGCTCTGCAGAACTGGAAGATAGTGTGTGCTTCAGATGCTAATTTACCAAATCTTGCTAGGAGCAGAAGGAAAACTAGTTGTCTGGAAGAATACTTGTGTGGATATTCATGAGTTTTCCTAAGAGTTCTCCCAGTTTCACACATGTGCTTCCTTTCTGTCCTCATATTTCTGGTCACTTGTGAAGCAGGGAGGGCTTCAGAAATAGATTTTAGGCAGTCTTCTAGTTTTGGCAAGTTTAAATCCTTCTTGCTGCTGGAATAGTGGCTACCACAGGGAGTGGTGGGATGCAGAGATTAGATGTGGGTCAACTGTCCTGTTTAAAAATAATAGGTTCAGATTTTTCTGCAAAGCACTGATTGGCATGAGCATGGTTATTTCTGAATAGAAAGATGCTGGGGTAAAATACCTTATGCCCCTCTAGAGACTGAGGAAGTAATGGTGGCAGGAATCTTGTCCTCTCACAGTTCCTTGCTTCTGCTGTGTTTCTGATTGGTATTCCTTCTTCACCGATGAGAGTGCAAAGCTTGCCTGATCTGTGCCTCATGTCCCATAGGGAAGAGAAGGCTGAGTGAGTGGCCTCCCTAGGTCACCAGGCTGGGAGCAGAAATGCTGTCCTGGAAGTACCTCTTCTCCATATAAGCCCAGATGCACTTTGCGGGCTTTCGTTTTGACGTGGAATCAATTGCCTGGCAGCCTTGTTGGAAGACAAACCTCACAGTACTATCAGTGATGTCTTGTAGATGTCTGGCTTCCCTAATGCTCTTGTTTCTGCCCCTTCCCTATCTGTTCCTGCTCTCCCTCTTCTTGTGCAAGAGATTCATCCTTATCTTTCTGTCATTTGAACATAACATTTCAACTGGTTTTGGCATTTTTCTGGCCTTCACGGCTCAGTTCTTCCTCCTTCACTGTGAAGACATCTGTGATGGGATCTGTTCTCTCCCCTCTCTCTGTCCACGCTGCTGAAACTCCTGTACACATCCTACTTATTGCTATTCTTGCAATGGTTTTGGTTTTACCCTGAAGTTATGTATCTGCATTGCCTGCTCAGTTCAATTTCTGGCTGACATTGTGTTGCCTGTAAGTATAATTACATATTGATCACAGTGCACTCAGCAGTCAAATTAGTTGATATATTAATTATGTGTAACAGTATATGATTCCAGTAATGTTTGTTACTTCCCAGCTCAAGTAGTGTGTGTGCATGTGTCGAGAGGAAGGGCATGGAGGGACCTTGGAGTGGCCTGATGTGTTTGCTTTCATTTTTGTCTTTGAGTAGTTGTGAGTCTCTTGGACAGTGTTGGTCTGGATGTTGCTATTGTTAGATTTGTGTTGTCTCTTGCCTGTTCTTGCTCATTATTCTCTGCTGGTTGTAAATTTCCAGGAGAAGCCACTTCAGGGGCTATTGCTAAATCCTCCCATCTGTTAGAAGCCATGCTGGAGCACTTCCAGTTAAAGTCTTGCCTCTGGTGGGATGCTGGAAAATGCTAGCATCTCCCTTAGGCAGACAGAGTGAGTATCTGTCAGTGGCTGACCTGATTCAGTAGCTAAGTAGCTGCTTGCTGGAACATGCTTTCTTCTGCCAGGTCTCCACATCACAGAGAGTGCAAATAAATGCAATTTGTCCTCTTTGCTCCCTGGTGGTCCCACTCCCATGCCTCCTGTAGGCCTGTGGAGAGCCTACAGAGAGCCATTGTAGATACATGGCTTCAGAAGCACAGATGGAAGAAAAAGTGTTTCTCTGCTGTGAAGTCTTACTACCAGCTCACATTGGATTCTGTCCATGAAAAATCTTTGAAAATCCTTAGTCAGAGGCAGCCTTTAATATGAGCTGTGTGTTTAACCTGAAACTCTGTTCCTGCTGCCTTCCCCAGTGCTGCAACTAGTGTAAAAATACCACGTAGCCTGACCTCGGTGAACATGGTGGGAGATAACAGAGCTTCCTACTTTGGGTCCCTGCTGCTTGGTTGCTGCAGTGTCTGTGATGTGCTAAACCCGATTTTATTATGAATGTTTTAAACTGTTTGGGACTTTAAATACTGGGCTAGCCAATTACATGGCTGTTCAAATTAGCACGGTTACGGTGTAGCATGACCTTGCACTTGGCCTTGTTGAACCTCATGAGTTGACATGGGCCTATCCTCCAACTTGTCCAGGTGCCTCTGGATCTCTTCCCTCAAGTCAGTCAGCTGCACCACTCAACTCTGTGCCGCCTACAAACTTGCTGAGGGTGTTCTTGGTGCCACTCACTGTGTCACTAATGAAGGTACTGAACAGGATCAGTCCTCCGGGACCTCTGGGGGCTGGCACTGAGGTCCATTTGGACGCTGACTAACCAGCCTCAGCCAAACTACAGGATCTGAACAAGCTTGCAAAAAATATTTTCAAATACTTGAGTCAAATTGTCCTGAAATAGAGTGGATGGACCGTAAAGCTGAAGACCATTGTATTTGTAGTACATCTTGCTCTGTATGGAGTGGCTTGAAGCTGTGACTTGGCTCATGGGATGTGAATGTTGGGAAGGTATTTGGATTCAAAGCTTGGAAATAACCATACAGGAAAACCAAACTGGTATGTTGCTTGGAGAAGACTGAGGGAGTCTGTTGTTAGAAATACCACCTATGAATGGTTTGCTGTGCAATTTGCCCCTTTTGGGGAGATGCTGTTGCTGACTTAGGCAGTATCAGAGTGAGGTTTGCCTGCATAATCTCTGCATAGTCTCTGTTTTTGTACATGTTTTCCAGTTACAACCTGCACTCTGTGGAAAGCACACAACTTTGTAAAAGATTTTTTTTTTTACCCTAGTAGTGCAGATGTAACAACCACTCTCCATGTTTTGAGGCGTGTGATGGAGTGGTCCAGCAGGACATCTGGTTACTGTGGGACAGTCTTAGGGCTGCTTTTTCTTTTTAGAGTGTCCCTAATTTGTGTTTTCTAATTAAAAGCTACCTAAACATTAATTTGTATCCCTGAATTGTTTGTGAGAAAGACTCAAAATTGAGAAAAAACTTTGCAATAATTTAATTTTGCAACATTGTGAGTTTTTCATCCTGGAGAATACTCCAAGGAGACCTTAGAGCAGCCTCCAGTACCTAGAAGTGTTGACAAGAAAGCTGGAGAGGGACTTTTTACGAGGGCTTGGAGTACCAGGACAAGAGGTGATGATTCCAGACTGAAAGAGAGGAGATTTAAGTGACTATTAGGAAGAAGCTCTTCCCTGTGAGGGTGGTGAAGGCCCTGGCACAGGTTGTCCAGGGAGGTTGTGGCTGTCCCCCTGGCAGCGTCCCCCCTCCCTGGCAGCGTTCAGGGCAGCTTGGACGGGGCTTTGAGCAACCTGATCTATTGGAAGATGTCCCTGCCACACAAGGTGATCTTTAAGGTCCTTTCCAACCCAAACCATTGTATGATTCTTTCTGCCTCCTTTCCTCCATCTCTACCCAAGGAAAGGTCCAGCTGCAGCTCTTCCTACTTGCTGCATCCCTGCCTTGTCCATTGGTTAAGGTAGAGGTTTCTGCAGGTGCTTGTTTCAGCAAGTTGCATGGTGAATGTGGTCCAATTGCTCATTCTTCCCTATTTAAGACAATACTATCTGTCTGCATCTCTCCTGTGTCCTATCCTGTTTTTCCCAGTGGAGGGAGGGAAAATGGTTTTAGATGCCAAACCTGGACTGATGAAATGAGGAAACTAGTGCTTCTAACAACAAACCAGAGAATCCATGAAGGAAGGTGGAGCTAGGCACGTAACACATTGCAGTGTCCACTAGAATCCCCGAGGACAGAAAACAATTCCACAACTCGTTTAAGGTATTGTCTGGCACGTCCTTCTGTGCGTGGCTGGGCTGCTGCCAGTGCTGCAGTGGCACCTGCCAGTGACATACTTGCCTGTCTGCCTTGGACCTCTCACTCTCTGTGCTTTTGCACTTCCTCTGAACACCTTCACATACATATTTTTTCCCTCTGTTTTCTATTGCTGTCTGCCCTCTCTCCTCCCTCCAGCACTCTGTCAGGCCGCTGCTTTGGCATCAAGGGAAATGCAGCATAGAATGAGGTCGTCTGCTGCATAATTTGAGGAAGAATACCTGTGGTTAAAACACAGCTGTGGTGAACATAAATATGAACAGACATCGTCTAAATCTCTCTTCTGCATGGCCTGCAAGAGCTACAGAATTGTCTGAGGTGTATGGTGGCTTCAGCTATTTAAAACTGTTAAACAGTAAAATCATTACTTTTGAGAAAAGTCTTTTGTCTGCTATCCCATTAAGCAACTCTTCAGAAACTGAGGGCTGACATGGAGAAATTCAGGTGGGAAGAAATCTGCCTGTTGTCAAACATAGGGAAGGAGATTGGAGACTGGTTTCCAGGGTCACCCCTAAATTCATGCATTGAGAATGCAGAGTGAGCAGGGCTGGCTCCTTTAAAGAGCTGAAGGAGCATACATGAAGTGATAAGTAAGGGTACACTCCTAAAGAAATGCAAAGTACCAAAAGAAATGCAAGAGGAGTCACAGGAACCAGTGGCTGCAAATTGAAATCTTCCCTAGAGAATGCCCATTTCTAATATTAGCCAGAGCTAATATACAGTTAAAAGTCAAGGACGTTTAGGTAAATTAACGTTTTCTTGCATTTTGCACAAATTACAAGCACCAGGTAAAATCAGATAGTGTAACATTTTCAGATCTAGATCTTTCACTATGTAATACTGCAGAAGATGGTGAACTACTGATTCTCCAGACTTTTCAAAGGACAACGTAGTCAGAGGTAATCTTATTAGCAAGACTGGAAAGGATATTTTGGGGAAAATATCTTTAAAATACAAGCCTGCAAGGTGTTGTCAAAAAGCATAGGGATGTTTTGGTCTCCCTTTGTAAGCCCTAAGGAGGGGATTCACCCACTGGTAATAGTCTCGGGGTAAATCTCATTCCAGACGTCTGGTTCTGTTTGAGCTTTTATCAAAATTGTTTGCTGTGTTTTGCACTGCTCCCCAACAAAACTGCAATATCTGCTCTAGTATCTCTTGTGCATGTATCATTTTTCTTATATATCTATTTTTATCCTCTGTGGAAGGGCTTTTGCTGACTATTCAGGTTGTGCCAGGCTGTGGACTCCCTGGAGTGGCCTGCCTTGGTGTGGTGTGGATGATTTTGTACAAACCTTGCTGCAGGAGGTCAAGGCAGCTCAGAACCCCACCTCCGCATGCTCCACTACCTTGTTTTCAGGTTTCGATGGCAAATGTGTGAGTCACTGCCTTACAGATGCCAGCCTGGGAGAACTCTGTTGTCAGGGTGACTTTTCAACGACTGTTTTTGCGAGGGCAGGTCTTGTCTGACAAGAGAGCCACAGATCTGTGTGCTCTCCTTGCTGCACGGAAACTGATGGTGGGCTCAAAAGGCAATGGGTCTGTCCACCTCATGCTGTCAGCCAGGAAGATGGGTTGTGTCCTGTCAGGACAGCTGGGAAGCACCAGCTCTCTGTACTTCTAGTGTTTGTGCCTTATGAAAAACAAGCTGGAACCCAAAACCCTGCTAGCCCATGTGATCAGTGTCCAGGACTGCTCTGCACCAAGCTCATCTCTTCTGCTGCTGCCACTGGTCTTTGAAACCAGCAGCAGGCAAGGGTGGGGATGAAAAATCTTCTGCAGTGCTTTCCCATGCCATGCCAGGCAAGGATTTTGTTTTTATAGTACATATGTTTCCCAAAGGATGCCTCCAGGTAGGGGTGCTTGAAGTAGGTGTGTCCGAATCTTTTGTTTTGGATGTTGCATGTAATCACAGAACTGTTAAGGTTGGAAGGAACCTCTCAAGATGACCAAGTTACGCCCGTGCTTAAACAAGATCAGATACAACAGGTTGTCCAGGACTGTCTCTAACCAGGTTTCATGGGTGGAGGCCTGGAGACTCTGTAACCTCTTTGGGCAACGTGTTCCAGTGTTTGACTACCCTCACAGTTAAAAAAATGTAAAAAATATCCCCAGACCAAGTGTTTCAGTGTGTACCCATTGCCTCTTGGGAATAGTCTGGCACCACTGGGAATAGTCTGGCTTCCTTTTCTCCTTCCTTCCCATCAGATATTTATCCACGTTGATAGGATTTCCCCTCAGCCACCTCTTTTCCAGCTCTCTCAGCCTCTCCTCAGGTAAAAGATGCACCAATCCCTTAATCAGTGACCCTTAGCTGGATTCCTCAGCAAGATCTGGACCAGCATGAGAGCTGGGCAGAGAGGAAGCTCATGAGGTTCAACAAGAGTGGAGGAACAATCCCATGCACCAGTACAGGCTGGGGATTGACCTGCTGGAGAGCAGCTCTGCAGAGAGAGGCCTGGGAGTCCTGGTTGACAGTATCATAGAATCATAGAATGGTAGGGGTTGGAAGGGACCTTTAGAGATCATCTAGTCCCACCCCCCTACAGAAGCAGGTCAACCTAGATCAGGTCGCATAGGAACTCGGATGAGTGGACAGTGAGGTGGATGGAGAGCTGGCTGAATGACAGAGCCCAGAGGGTGGTGATCAATGGCACAGAATCGAGTTGGAGGCCTGTGGCCAGTGGAGTTCCACAGGGATGGGTTCTGGGGCCAGTCTTGTTCAACATCTTCATCAACAACCTGGATGAGGGGACAGAGTGTACCCTCAGCAAGTTGGCTGATGACACCAAACTGGGAGGACTGGCTGATTCCCCAGAAGGCTGTGCTGCCATTCAGCAGGATCTCAACTGGCTTGAGAGTTGGGCAGAGAGGAACCTCATGAGGTTCAACAAGGACAAGTGCAGAGTCCTGCATCTGGGAAGGAACAACCCCATGCACCAGTACAGGCTGGGGATTGACCTGCTGAAGAGAGAGACCTGAGAGTGCTGGTTGATAATAAACTAACCATGAGCCAGCAATGTGCCCTCGTGGCCAAGAAGGCCAATGGCATTCTGGGATGCATCAAGAAGAGTGTGACCAGCAGGTGGAGGGAGGTTCTTCTCCCCCTCTACTCTGCCCTGGTGAGGCCTCATCTGGAGTCCTGTGTCCAGTTCTGGGCTCCTCAGCTCAAGAGGGACAGAGAAGTGCTGGAGAGAGTCCAGTGCAGGGCCACCAAGATGATCAGGGGACTGGAGCATCTTTCATATGAGGAAAGGCTGCAGGAACTGGGGCTGTTTAGTCTGGAGAAGAGGAGACTGAGGGGAGATCTTATTAACATTTACAAATATCTAAAGGGTGGGTGTCAGGAGATTGGGACATATCTTTTTTCTATAGCAGTAGCTAGCAACAGGACAAGGATTAGTGGGATGAAGCTGGAACACAAAAAGTTCCACTTAAATATAGGAAAAACGTATTTCACTGTTCAGGTGATGGAGCCCTGGAACAGGCTGCCCAGAGGGGTTGTGGAGTCTCCTTCCTTGGAGGTCTTCAAGACCCACCTGGACACGTTCCTATGCGACCTGATCTAGGTGACCCTGCTTCTGCAGGGGGGTTGGACTAGATGATCTCTAAAGGTCCCTTCCAACCCCTACCATTCTATGATTCTATGTCCAGGCAGGTCCAGCAATGTGCCCTCGTGGCCAAGAAGGCCAATGGCATTCTGGGATATATTAAGACTGTGGCCAGCAGGTCAAGGGAGGTTCTGCTCCCCCTCTACTCTGCCTTGGTGAGGCCTCATCTGGAGTCCTGTGTCCAGTTCTGGGTTCCCCAGCTCAAGAAGTACAGGGAATTGCTGGAAAGAGTCCAGCATAGGGCCACCAAGATGATTACGGAACTGGAGCATCGTCCTTATAAGGTAGTTATATAGAGTGATCATGTCTCCCCTGAGCCACTCCCTATCTGACCTGTGTTCCAGACTCTTCCTCAGCTCCAGTGCCCATGCTTCAGACCCTCAATGTCAATTTTGGAGTGAGGGGCCCAACACTTGCTTGCACAAGGGATGTGCCCCCAAGACATAACTTGTAATATGATGTGGCTGTTTAATTTTGGGTTTGTTTGACTTAAAGCATGGCATTTGACACTGTGTACTAGTGAGAGCTGAGGGCCTGAATTCTCAAGTCTCTAGGGACTTTTTTGGGAAGTCATCTCAGCAGAGTGCAAGTTCCAGCTCTCTTGCTGAAGGGAGAAGAATGTTGTATTTCTCTTGCACTGGAATAAATATGAAATTGCTCAAAATTTGAGAAAGAAATAGGTTAGAAGTGTCTATGGCAGAGATGAGGATAGTAATGGGTCTACTTTCAGTCCTAGTTTATACCAGAGCTTACCTGGGCTGCAACTGCAAGGCCTCCTATGGAGTGCTTCAGACTCCGAGCTTATGTGCACCTTCCCAGAAATAGTGTGAGTGCTAGTGAGGGGAGGAAGAAGAGTGGCTTGCTAGGCTTCTAGGGACAAGGGAAGCAGCTGGCAGTGAAACAGAGTCAGTGTGAATCCCGTTGGACCAGGTCTCCCTCCCAGCAGGCGCAGGGAAGCAGGTTTAGCAGGTGTATTCCCCAGGGGCTTATGTGCTGCTTATTTGAAAAAACTTCTGCTAAGGCTGGGTGCCACAACTTTGGGGAGGCTGGTACTTTTGGGAAGTGAGGGCTGCTTGTTCTTCCATGGGAGCCTTCCCCCTGAGGGTCATGTCTTGAGGGCTTCGCATTATCACTGTTGTCCCTTAACACCTGAATTGCAACAGAGGAGGCTGCTCTACCTGAATGTACTAACTTGAGAGCTGGCAGAGAAGCACTTGTTAAGGAGGACCTGGAGCAGATCAGACTTGTTTCCCTGAGGGGTGGGAGGGAGATGCATGGTGCCACTGGAGGTCCAGGCTTCCTGGGCTCTACCTGATGCTGTGTTTGGCCTCAGCTCCACTGTCCTGCACTTCTTGGGGACTTGACTGTTAGGTTTTCATGTGGACAATGAGAGCAAGAAAGGCCTGGTTGGTGGTTCTCTCTGAGGTGGCTGGGGCCATGAAGTTGCCCTCAGAAGCCAGCTGGTGGGGATTTTCTGCCAGCAGCAGTGAGTTGGGAGGTTGGAGGTGGTCAGGTTTCTTGGCCTAGTGTAGAAAAGATGGGGCTTCGCTGCAGATCTACATCCCGTTTGATCAGCTTGATTCCAAGAAGGCTGTGCCATTCATTGTCTCACATGCAGATACAGACAATTCTCATCTTCGGTGGCTATTCCTTCTGTAATATGCTATGATCAGAGGAGGGTGTGCAGGAAGGACAAGGTAGCTCGTCATGAAACCTGAAAGAAATCTCATGAACTGAGCTTTTGGGAGTGTCTCAAACATACACTGATGCTCTGATCCTTTGTTTCTCCTCTCTTTGAACTGGGTGACCTTTTGTAAGGCTACAAGCTGCAGCAGCACTTGCTGCGAGTTGTTTGGCATAAAATTTGCAGTGATCACAGTTATTTAAACTGTTTCTGGAGCTGCACAGAAAGCAAATAGATGCCAAAGGAAGCAAAGAAAAGGTATCTTTTTCAGCCATGCCATTCCTTGACAAATAGGAAAATCTTATTTGCACTGTGGAACTTCAGGATACTTTAAAGGACCTCTTGCTTTTTCGTTGGAAGAAATGTACACAGACTTGGTCCAGGGACATCACTCTTTTTTCTTTTTTTTTTTTTTCCTGTGGACCTTAAAAGGGGTGGGGGGAGGACTGAAATACCCTTTCTTGAAAGCAAACTCGTTCTCCCAAAGCTGGACAATGCTTTTTCTTACAAAGAATCACACCTAGTCTTGCAAGGTTCCCAATGTGCCATGTGTTTCCCAGGACAGCTCTCTGTATGTCAGCCTTTCTGCCTTTGTTTTCTGGTTTTTGAAGTATCACAGCTCAAGAGTACTGAGAACTGGTTTTTTTCTGAGTGCAGAAGACATATGAAGGAAAATAAGTAAAAACTAATCCAATACCATTTCTAACAAGGAGATATTGAATCCAGGCAGCAAGCTAGCCTGGCTGCTTAGTTGAAGATACACAACTGGGGCTGCTTTTTCTAGCCAACAAAGAGGAGATTCTGCAGTGGTGCAATACCATCCTCAGTAGTTGCACTTTTTGTCAAATGGGTTTTTTTTTTTCTGACCAGGGAACTTCTCAGAAAGATGAGGAGCCGTCCCACCCCCTTCTTCTGTGTTTGGTAGAGGAACAGCAAGAGAGTATCTCAAAAACCTACTGAGCGCAGAGGTGGTTTGGCTGTTGCTTGCAGTAATCATCCAAGAATCCCAGAGCAAGGACAGCCAATGTGCAAGCAGCAGGAAAAAAAGAATGCTGAGTGGTAGCACCTGCATTAGTCAGGCAAAACTTTGTCTGCAATGTAATAGGGACAAAATAGATTAACGAAAAAACTATTTTAAAAGGGTGCTTTCTGCATGAGGAGTTTCAAGAGCTCTGGCAGATGTCAAACAGCTACCATTCATCTCCTTGGCTTTGCTTAAAGCCAGTCGCTCTGAAAGATGAGTCCAGTACTTGGTTCACTTTGCCTGCTGTAGGCAAGTCCTCCTCTTCCCACGGGTGCCAGCAAACACTTCTGCAGCTGCTTTGTCTCCTGGGGGTTCTGGCTGCATCTCCTCGTGCCTTCCTGGCCAGGAAGGGGAGAAGCCACGTGGCCTGTCTGGAAGCAGAGTGGCACTGTCTGTCTGGTATCCTGTGTTTCATTCTCCCTGCTCAATCTCACCACCTCCCCAGTGACTCAGCAGGACATGCTGATAGTAAATGCACCATTTCTTTTAATTTTTTATGAGAAACTTTCCAAACCCAGCAAAATGTATGTGAAAAAAACCCCATTTCAGCGCCCTGGACTAGTGATAGATCTGACTTAATTTGCTGCCCTCCAGGGTGTTTGCAGCGGGATGGAGGCAGTAGAGGAAAGCAGTTAGGGAAATTCATGCAGTTAGGGAAATTCATGGATGAAGTAAAGCAGAGGTCACACGATTGTCTTCCTGTCCCCCAGCACTGCTTCTGTGGATATGTCTCACCTAGGAAGGCTGTTTGCTACAGAAGTCAGGGTGGGGTATTTCAGCCTCTCACCTCATCATGTTTGTAGCCTGTACGTGTTTTATGGGATGATAGCTCCTGAGATAAGGCGACGTTTTTCCAAGAGCAAAACATAACTTTTCCCTGGGAGGAGCCTGCGACCTGGTAGATGAGATGAGCTTGATGGGGCAGCTGTAGTGTCTCCAGAAGAAGGTTCGTGGGGGTTTCTGAGATCTCTCTGTGCTATAAACTGTCATTGCCAAGCACCCGTCTCATAGAGGGCATTTTGTAGTTCTTGTGGCACGCTTGGTTCGGAAATCCCTGAGACATGTTCCCTGAGACATTTGACCTTATCAGTGCTGATTAATACCTAAAAGGTGTGTGTCAAGAGAATGGGGCTAGTCTTTTTTCTGTGGTGGCCAGTGACAGGACAAGGGCTGACGAGCACAAGCTGGAAGATGGGAAGTTCCACTGGAACATGAGGAAAAACTTTGCTGGGTAGCTGAGACTCTGGCACAGGCTGCCCAGGGAGGGTGTGGAGTCTCCTTCTCTAGAGGTTTCCAAACCTGCCTGGGTGCATTCCTGTACCCCCCCCCCCCCCCCCCATAGAGAGGAACCTCCTTTAGCAGGGGTTGGACTGGATGAGCTCTGGAGGTCCCTGCAAACCCTGACCATTCTGGGATTCTGTGATACATTAACCTCTTTCTGCCTCGGTTACCTTCCATCTGCAGAAGTGGCTTTAAGGCCAGTGGCACACTGGGCTACCTTGAGCATCCTCTGTATGCCTGTCTGAGACTGACCCTTCAAATATCGACCCACATGCTGGGGAGGGCTGCTGAGATGGTGCAGGTGGGAAGAACCAGGCATTCAGAAGAGTGAAAAAAAGCCTCAGGTGGAAGAAGAGGTGCTTCTCCCACAGCGCTCAAGACACATCTCTTGGGAGTGCAGATTTTGTCTCTGGAGTTGCCCTTTGCAGACTGCTGTGCAGACTGTGACTTCTTGGTCACTGCCTGGGGGAAGCTGCTCCCGCTTCAGATGGCATGTCACTTGTGTGCTGACACGCCTAACTAGAGATGAGTCTCCGTTCTTCCGCAGAGGGAGGCTTCTTGCCCTTGCTATAGCTGGTCAGAGCCTGGGGATGTTTACCAGGCCTGATGGAGGCATGACCTTGGTAGGAGGACGTGAGCCACGCCACTCGGCTGGGTCTCGGATGAGAAGCCAGGCATGCAAGTAGGTTTGCTTTAAATAACTGAGAGATCCAAAAGGGTTGAGAATGCAGATGCCACTTTAAATAGGATGCCTTCCTCACTGGTGGCAGGAGGAAAGCCTATGTGCTGGTGTAATGATTGAGTGTGAACAAAAATAATGTAGCTTGTTTTGGAGCATGTAAAGTAAATGCTGTATCCATGGAGAAACCTGCCCTGGCCTTGCAGGGGCTGTCATCTTCTTTTCCAAGGCTGCTCAGGGTGGGAGGGCTTGGCCTGAGTAAAACCCAAACACTGCCTCCTCTATGGTCTGCAGGCTGCCAAACTCTCTCCAGGGACAAAGAACCTGGCTGTCAGCCCCTGCTTCTATCCTTGCACCTCCAAGGCTTGGTTGTACAGCAGCCCAGGCTCCCTGGACTGCTGTGTCAGAGCTTTCTGGAGGAGTGGAGCTGGAGGTCTCCTGCCTGGGAGCTGCTCAGCTCAGGTGGGTGACCAAGGGCAGCAAGCTCCCACTGAGCACCGTCTTTGCAGAAGCACAGCTCCTCTGGATTTCTGCCTGGCCCACGTTGTCCCTCAACTTTCTTCCATGGAAAAAGGAAGGAAAAAGAACACCTTAAGTGGTTCTGCGCTGGCACCCATCAGGTCACACTACTGTTGTCTTTGCCCCAGGAGACTGTGGATACCATTTCCTTTACCTTTCCCTCTCAGTGGAAAAGGGTATCAGACATTTCACAAGTTCCACTATGCAATTTAAAAAAAAAAGCCCAAACCCACACACTCCCCCGAAAACCACACCCAGTCTTCTGCTTTTGGATGTGCTCTTTGAATTTCGTTCCTGAACTCATCCCACAGCTGTCAGCACATGCTCGTTTTTCCTGCTGTTATACAACTGAGGCTAAAATTAACACATCTGTTGTTATTTAACTTCAATCTACAAGGTACCCTGTTTTACCAAAATATTAGGTTTCGAGCAGCAACAGCTTTACTGTTATGTATCCTCAGAGTTCTGGGAAGAATACTTACTACTCTGTGCTAGTCCTTAGCAGCTCCTACCAAAGCAGGGATGTGGGGCTTCACCACGGCTTTGAATGGGATGGGAGCAGGTGCTGGTGCTGAAGGACCCTCCTCCGTTCACATGACATCGCACAGGCACAGCTTTATTTGAGATTTCTGCTCACATTTGGTATTTCTCCTTGTTGCCAAATTCTCCAAGTGATGTGTTTTCCTGGAATGATGAAGCCTGTGTTTTCACCACCTCGGTTTTGGGGTCAAACTTCAATAGTGGGATCTCAGGGCAGACTGTAGTGTTATGGCCTGAACCTAGGCCAGCTTCTTTCTGAAGGCCTAGAAAGGATAAGTGAGGACTTTTAAGGTAGAGTATGTGTATATTTTTAGTCTAAGGAGTACTTTATGAAAAGCAGGTGCTTTTTTTTTCATTTACATTAGTCTAAGGATTCCTTTACAAAAGAACCTAAACCCTTTTGAGATGAAGGAAGCCATACTGAAAAAACTCGCTTGTCTGTCATGAAAGCAGGATTCTGAGCATTGCCAAGAGTGGTATCAAACACTTGATGTAGGAGCAAAAAGCTATTGTGGAGGGTTTTTAAGCTCTTTGTATTTGAGATGTTTTGTACTGTACAGATCACAGGGAAGGAAAAACACATCCTCGTTAAAAGGAACAATTGTCAAGTTTACAGTATGTAAGTTATCCCCAGCTGTGTCAAGTAGCTTTGTTCACCTCTCCTCTGTGCACAAGGTTTCAAAGGCAAGTGTTGTTAAATTACATGTGCAGTGGGCCAGAGAGGGGGACCCAAACTCTTCTGATTTCACGGAAAAATAATTAAACTGGAGCTGCAGTCTGGCTTTGATCTCAGAGGTGCTTGCAAGCTAAATAAAAATAAAAAGAGTACCTTGGGGACTGTCTGTGCCATTAATTAACTAGCAAAATTCTGCCTCCTCTGTTCTCCAGTGGGTTTCCAGCAGCTTTGGCACTCAGTGTCACTGCTGGAAGCTGCCAAACACAACTTGGCACCTTCTAGCAGCAAAACAACCTTCGGAGGGGCAGGGAGGAATACATAAAATGGAGGTGTCCGGGAAGGGGGCAGGGAAAAAGGGCAGAAACTGGTTGTCAAAGAGGGATCTGTCTCTCCTGCCTGCACCCCTCTGGCCATCGGCGGCTGCTGGCGTGGGTGCCGGCTGCCCTCCCCGGCCTGCAGTGGGGCTGGGCTCCTGCCAAGAAAACAGCTTCTCTGTTTCTTTAAATATTCCGTGGCGGTTTGGGGGGAGGGGGAATATATAGATCTGAATTGATGTTATTACTAGAATTGGCCAGCTGGCTGAAATGTATTTTTTTTTTATTCTCATTAACAAATCCCCCCAGGCACTGTTTTCCCAGTGAAGTCATGAGCGTGCCTTGAGCCGAGGGACAAAGCTCCCCAGCACCGCTGCTGCCAGGGCCTGGGCAGCCAGAACTGCAGGGCAGAGGTGTCTCCAGCCCTTGGAGGGCACGAGGGCTCAACTGGCGTTTCGGCCTCTTGTGATTCATCCTTTTTTTTCCCAGAACTGCAGACACATGGGGTGACTGGGGGTAAGGGTAGCTGGAAGTTGGTTATTGGAACATGCAGTTAGCTGTTTTAGCATCCTCTTTGACACCACAGCAAACTGATTTAGGAAATTTGCCCTTAACATGATTAGATGTTTGTCTTCTGTTGCTGCCTGGCCCCACATCCCAGTGGGGCTGTCCTGTAGCCTGGACCTTCCTTTTTTTGAGTGATATATTTTTCTGGGACATGAGGCAGGTAAAGCTGCAGCTTCATTCCCCATGTCCTCTAGAAACTTCAAAAGTAGTGGTGGTGATTGTTGCATTATGCAGGAGATGGAAAAATGGGTAGTAGCCCCAGTCACACACAAACCTTTCAGGATATCCCCGAGATTTTTAAGTCAGTTACAGTTTCTAGGCCTGTTTTTTTCCCCTCACTTCTTGGGTGCACTGACTGCACTAACATGGTTCTCTGGGACACAAGGCAGCAAAAGCTGCACCTTCATTCTCACACCCTCTAGAAACTCAAAACATGGTGGTGGTTGATGGCTTTATGGAGAAATCCCCCTGACCTCAGCAGGCTTGTCCTCATCTTTAAAACACTGAAATTACTGAATTATGATCCTGCTTTTGCTTCAATCATCCTGAGGGAGTCACAGCTTCAAAGAGGTTGTACCCAGTGAGTTGTTTTTAGAGTTGCATTGAATTCCTTTCTTCTGGTTCTTTTGGGCAGAAAAAAAAAGGTATTTTTTTCTTTTCCAGGCTTAAGAATAAGCTAAGGTGAGAGGAGTAGTCTTTGAGAAGCTAGTTCCTCCACTGGCATTCCTGGAGCAGGATTCCCAGCACATTTCAAGAGAACGATTGATGAAAGTCAATTTTGTTTTGAACACCAGAGATAAGATAAAATTTTATAGTGTCTGCGAGGGATCTGCAGGAAAAATATTTGTGGTGTTATTTTACTTGGTGTTGGCTATCAGTGATCAACAGCTGGTTTCCAAGTACTGAATTTGGCTCATAGTAGGAATTAGCCTTTTTACAACCTGTCAGTGACTGGCTGCTCCTTAGGGCTGCCATGGACCTGGTTGTGTCAAACCCTTCTCAGCCCTTCCCCTGCCTGCCACATGCTGTGTCGGCAGGCATGGAGGCCGCTGGCTCAGGCAGGTGGGTGCTGGTAGCCGTGTCAGGTCAACATTGCCCCTCCTGTCCTTGCGTGAGTCTGCAGCCCGGTCCTTAGCTTTATCAGCCTGCAGATTAAAGCTTGCTTTGTGCTCCCAATTCTGGGACTTGTGGGTCCTCCCATCAGTGATGGATAATCTTCAGAAGAAAACACCAGCTCCCAGGCCAGGTTCATGTGGTAGTGCAAGGGGCACGAGGCAAGGGTCTCCCATAAAGCTTTCCTCAAAGAACTGCTTGGCCCATGGTGCTGGTGATCTGATCAACTTGACCATTTCTTATTTCCTAATGGACAGTGAGATGGGTTTGATTTATTTGGCTGAAATTTGAGGTGCAGCACAGCCCCCATCTGCCAGCAAGTCCAGAAGCATCAAGGATTGAAAAAATAATACAGACCTTGCTGTCTTTGGGGAGTGCTCGGCGCTGAGTCTGCATGCAGGTGCCAGGCTCCATCTCAATGTCTCTCTTTTTTTCTCTAGGTTTAGAAGAAAAACCAATTCTTTCCAAAAAAGAAAAAATGAAGCTGAGGAAGGAAAGATGGCTACAGAGTAAGTACTCCCCCTGGGCACGGTAGAACCGTGGGTGGGCAGTGCTGGAGAGGACATTACTGAAAGCTTCTCAGTAGCCTTCACATCTGCTCCCCAGCACATGAGGTAAAAGTCCCAGGTATTGTTTCTCAGTGTTTTACACTAAGGGGGAGTCATTGCCTCAAGCCTGCTTTTGATCTGCCTCTGTGTGTAATGTGACTACATATAACCTCCATTTATCCAGATAGGACACTGTGCCCATGTAGGTTTAGCAGGCTTCTCTGTCATTTAAAGCTGTGGTACAGATATGAGTAGCTGTACAGTGGAACTCCTCCTCCCTGAGGAGCTCTGGGGACGGCAGGCCAGCCGGGAGCTCAGCCCCATGCAGCCACCAGTGGACCCCGAGGCTCTGTGGTGGAAGCCTGCAGTGGGCCCTCCAGTAAGGGAGATCTCTAGATGCTGCTGGTTGTGTTACTGCCCTTTCCCACATGCCACAGGGCAGTGAACCCACTTAATAGACAGTCTGGCCTTTCTTCAGGCTGTGAAATATGAGCCAAGCAAAACCAGCCCATGTCAAAAAAGCTCCTGTTTCCTGTGGGAAGTGTCTGTATTTTTGCTTTGAGTGTCTTAGCATGGTAAGATACAATGCTGTGCTGCCTGGGATGTAGCAGAAGGATTCTTCTTGCCACCTGGAGCTGTTCTTGGGACAGGTGTTTCCCTTAGCACCTTCTTCCCCAAGAGAGCTGCTGACAGACTGTGTTTGGGTCTGAGGGATGTGGCTTTCAGCTGTACCATATGCTCTCTGCTCCTGAGCTCGAGTCCATCAGTCTGTGATTTCACTAGTCACAGTGAAGGTGTCTCTGGCTCTTCTAACATAAAAAGCTGACAATTTAACACCATTGAGTGTGAAAGAAGCCTCCTCCCTATCACCAACCAACAACTTGCAAGTGCCTTTGACACTGCAACCCTCACTGTCCCTGTTGGGCAGAAAGGTTAGATGGTTGTGCTAGTCCTAACATCTGGTAGTGTGGCTGCATTTTTGGTGCTTCTGAAGGTCTCTGCTCGTCTGATTCAGCTGTGGTAAGAGAGGAGGGGACTGCTGGAGCAAAGCTGAGCTTTTCCTCTCCTGACACCAGGCCTGGTACCAGGTGTCATGGAGGAAGACGTGCTTAGCAGCATTTTGTGACAGAATCCACCTGCAGCTCAGTGGGAGCACTGCTCCCATAGTCAAGATGAGCCACTGTGGAAGAGTCCTGGAGCAGGATCCCAACACTCTCTTAGTCCTGCCCCTCCTGCACTTTTGCCTTTGCAGCATCAGTCACTTATGTTATTTTGGCCCTGATGTGGCATCTTTCCTCCTCTCTTGGCTCTGAAATTACTAAGCTGAGGGAATACAAATGAAATGCGGAGGCTTTGCTTTGAGGAGAACACCAAGATGGAACACCTTAGGCCGAGTTTTCTCTGGTTAGAAGATACAGGTACAAGTGTACCTAAACTGCTGGGTCTCTTGACTCCCCCACTAAACTGGTGGCCAGTTGTCAAGTACCAGCTTTCCCTAGCAAATGCTTTGTGAAGGGTAGCAAGTACCCAGGGATCAAAGTCAGCAAGTGTTAGTACCAGGTGTGCAACTTATTACTGAGAGAAATGGAGTAGCTGGTAAGAGCCAATGTAAACATCAGTAAAGAAACTGATGTTGTTGTTACTATGTGAGGGAGCAAAATGAGATGGAGATTTTAAAATGAGACTTGGCATTCTAACACTGTGACCTTACAGAGCTGCAGTTGACCAAAAGGCAACTTTTAATTGATTTTTATCTGATGGCAAGTAACTGTCAGTTCTTTGTGGGTTTTGCAGTCTTTGCCCCCCAAAAGAGAACCCAATTCTGACTGCTGAAGTTATTATCATTACATCTCTGTTTTCCTTAATCTTCCCAAGGGTTTGTTGTTTCTTCTTGTCCCAGGGCTGCTTTTGTGACACTGGATGCCAGGACCCTGGGAACTAAAGTTCAGCCCAATAGTGCAAATGCAAAACTTGGGAGATTTCTTCCACTCCAATAAATCATCTCGGGAGAGACTAGAGAGGGGAAAAAAACCCATGTAATGCTTCAGACATGAGAAGTATGCACATTTAAAAATACATATATCGCATGGCTCCTCAGACGAACAAGACTTCATAGGAAAAGAATTTGGGATGTTTGCGCAGAATCAGGTGTCTGAAAATTTTGAGCACATACTGTTTATGAAAGCACTGAAGTAGTCAGCTTCATCAAGCCAGACCAAAAAAAGAAGTGATGCAGAGCAGAAAGCTGTGTTCTTGGCAGGGATTGCCGGGAGGAGAAGCAGTTACAATCCAGATTTGTCACAAACATCCATGTACAGCAAAATTGCAGTTCATGAAACTCAGCTGAGTTGAGGAGCGAACAAAGACATTAAAGGAGCCAGCAGCCAGCTAGTGAATTTGAGTTCCTGAATATGGGCAGCAGGATTAGACCCAGAATTAGAGGTGACATCTTGCCTGCGATCTGTAGAGTGGGACTGGCTGCTTTGGTGTTCCCACCAAAAATGCTTGTGCTGATTCAGTCCCGCTTTTGTGGCCGTGCTCAGCTCAATGCTGAGACTCATTGTCTGGGGCATGAGCACAAGGCTGCTCTTCTGCTGTGGGGAGCTGAGGTCCTCCACCACATACCCACCACGCTGGTGCAGCAGGTTTCCAGGCCAGTGATCACCTGGCAGAATGAAAAGGAGCTCACAGATCCTGCTGAGCTCTGGCTGCTTCTGGTGGCATCATCAAGAGATTCTGGGATGGGTTGGGATGTCTTGGAGCTCAGCTGGAGGCTTGTAGCAGTGCTGGGCTGTTGTGGGCTGTCTGGAAGGAGAACATATGCCACTGGGGCTGCCTGTGGAGGCTGCTGGCTCTGGAGGGCTCGGGCAGCTGCGGGTCCTACTTGTACGCTGAGGAGCCTTGAGGTCCAAGGCAGGAACCTGCAGCTCTCAGTGCCCACCTCCCATGGCCGACAAGGGCCATCTTTTCTGCCTGTACTAGGAGACCATTGTTTTGCCTCGACAGCAAAGCAGAGATAAGCCTGTGACTGTTTAATGCCACATGTGGAGCAGACAGTGTTTGGTTTGTCCCTTCTCTTCATGTTTCTCTCCTAATTCCACCCAAGCTCAGCATGATTTTTTTTTTCCCAGCCCAGGACTCCTGTGCCATGTGGCTGTGAGCAATGGACAGTGCAAGGGATGGAAACAGTGTAGACAGAATCAGTCTGGGGATTTCATTTCCCATTGCAAATGTCAGTAAATGTGTATATAGTTATAAGCAAACACAACAAGGGAGAGAACTACCCAGCTGCATTATTTTCTGTCTTTCTGGGAATTTCTTAGCTCAAGGGTTATCTCTTGCAGACGCTTCCCCTTCCTCCAGTAATGTCTTGTTTCTGATCCAGAAATAGAAAGTGTGAAGCTGGCCAAGCAGAAGCAAAAAGCCGAAGCAAAGCGGAAGGCCACACCTGTGGTGGGAGACATGCAGCTGCTGATGGAAGCCCTGCCTGAGCTCTCGGAGCTGACTGCAGGTGGCAGGGGCAGGAAGCCACCCAAGAGGTATGTGCCATGGAGGGATGGGCTGGCTATTTTCCATCCTGCTGCAGGATCAAGTGTCCTTCAGCTCAGCTGGCAGTGCCAGGCGATGCGAGTTCAGTGCCCATGGTCAGGAGAACAGGGCCTCGTTCTCAACTCTATTTCTCCCGTTTTCATGTCTCACTTGCCACAAGGAAAAAGACTTAAATATGTCTTCTGAATCCTCTACAGCTTAAGAGAGGAACTGTATTGCTCAGGTGAGGCTTGGCAGGAAGCAGGCTGGGAGCAACTGGATGACCTGGGAGTTGCAGGAGGGACACACAGATGTCCAACGTGTAACGCTGCCAAGCTCACCTGCAAATCTGGGCTGGAGGTGTTGCTGCCTGCCCTTCTGTCCTCTAGGCCTCCAGGCTCTTTCCTGAGGCAGTTCAAGCCTGTTGAGAAGAGCTTTATGCTCTGGCCAGACTCTGTTTGCCCTGTTGGCATTTTGGACAAGAACAGAAAGATGGTATTTCTGTTCCTGTGATTGTACTGTAAGAAAAGGGCTGTTTCTGATCCTCTGACGCTCCATGTCACCCATCCCAGACAGCTGTAGGGTGGCTTCTGGTTGCCCTGATGCTCTCTCGGTGTTGCACCTGCTTTTGCGTTCCTCGGTGCAGGATAAAGGTGCTCTGTGTGCTGCACAAGCACTTGTCCCTCCTTTCCAGTTGCTCAGCAGATTTGGAACCAGAAACTTGTTTTGACTGTAATAAGAAAGTGTTTGGATTTGAGAACAGCCAAGAAGTCGTCTGTCAAAGCACCCTCTTCTTTGGTTGCAGATCAAGGCTGGAGGTATCATGAACCCTCTTGTGACTTGCTGGATGCCCCAAGAGTAGGTGGCTTTTCCCCCTGTCTATGACAATGTGCCACAACCACACATGGCACCTGACTCCAGCTTGTGTTCAGGAGTCAATTCCCTCATCGTTTTCCCCCAGCCCACTTGGCTGAGCCCCTGCTATCCAGGAGCATGGCTTGCAGAAAGTACACGGGGAAAGGGAGGGTGAGTAGGTGCTGCCTTTGGGGGTGGCTTTCGGAAGTGGCTGTGTAATCCAGTACTAATACAGCTGCAGCCCATGGTTCTGGGCCAGCTCAAAAGATAGAACAGAATTGGGATAGGTTTAGAGATGGCTGGTAAGGGTAATGGTTCTATGCAAGGGGTGACTGCAATCTAGGGAGTCCTCAGCCTGGACGGCAAGTAGAGGCAAGGAGGCTTGGGAATGTCTATAAAATCAGGTATGCTGTGGTTGGGAAGTAGTTCATCCAGTGTGAGAAGCAAAGGATGTGAAACATAGCTAGCAAGTAGCTGGTTCAGGGTGAGCAGAAGGCTCGCAGCTCCTTGCTGGAGGATGTTGTGGATGAGGGGAGCCTGTGGCAGCCTCCGTGGCACAGGTTGTGTGGCACATCTGCCAGTGATTGGTGGGCTTGCAGGAATCTCCAGCCTGACATCCTCAGGCCTCCTCTGGGGCTGTGGCAGCCCTTCTCTCCTCTGTGAGCAGGAGCTCATACTTGGGCTCTGTCCAGAAAGCCCAGTGGGCCTGTGGCACAGCAGGGCAGAGAAGCCCAGCCTTGGCTGCGAATTGTGGGATTGGCCAGCACCATCTGCTGTTGGCATGGCGGAGGCGTGAGCTCGGCACTGACTGTTGTCACCCAGATGGCCTGTGGCATGGCAGCCATAAAGCGTCCCCTTGGCACTGTCAGAGAGGAGCCTCAGGGCTCTTCTTCCCTGTGCTGGCCTGCACCTTCCTGGGGTGCATGAGGATGTGTGTGCACAAGTGTTTGAAATAATCAGCAGAGGCTTTTATAGGATTTGAATCATTACGTAAATGAAGGGTAATACTCTGGTGATTTGTCAGCATTATTAATAAAAGATTAGATTCTCCAGGAATTTGATCTCCTGCTCGGTAAGGGAGCATTACAGTGAAGTTTTTATTCTGTTTTATAATGAATGAAGGCAATGAGGTGTAATGAAATGGGGCTCCTAGGACGGGCCAAGCAGGTGGGCTGCGTGCCAGCGGGCTGGTGGGGTAAGGCCAGGCAGCAGCCGTTCCAGCCGCCTGCCCGGCACAGCACAGCTCCTGCGTGGAACCAAGAGCTCTTTGAAAGTGTGGAGGGAGCTGAAGGCAAAAGTGGGCTTGCCTCGTGGTGTGCTGCAGAGGAAGCTGTCCCGACGGATAAGCGGGCTCGGGCAGCCCAGAACATGCTCTGGAGCAGCCACCCTCGGAGCTGCTCACCTTCATAGGGTGATGTGCTGGCACACCTGCTGTGGGGACCATGGGCTGCTCTCCAACCTGAGAAGGGTCTTCTCTGTGCTCATGTGATTGATTTGGGCACACTGGGATTGGAAAATGTTCCTTTGCTGAGCAGCTGCTCAGTGCTGAACACGAGGAGAGCAGAGATGGGCCCTGCATCCTCTGATGAGGCACAGCAGCCCTGCAGCAGCGGCTCGTTGGTCTAGGGGTATGATTCTCGCTTAGGGTGCGAGAGGTCCTGGGTTCAAATCCCGGACGAGCCCAAGTTTTTGGGATTGAGTGCACCCTCAGTAAGTTTGCTGATGACATAAGGCTGGGTGGGGCATTCAGAGGGACCTGGACAGGCTGGATTGGCTGGAGGCCAACTGTATGAGGTTCAACAAGGCCAAGTGCCAGGTCCCACACTTGGGCCACAACAACCCTACAGGCTTGGGGAAGAGTAGCTGGAAAGCTGCTGGAAGGGAAGGGACCTGGTGGGGGTTGGTCAACAGTGACTGAATATTTCTGGAGCACAAGTCTGGTGGGGAGTGGCTGAGGGCCCTGGGAGTGATCAGCCTGGAGAAGAGGAGGCAGGAGATTGGAGTGAGGTTCCCTTCTCCAGCTCTGGTTCCTGGCTCTGGACACACTCCAGACTTTCAATATTATTTTTTATAGCGAGAATGTTGCTGTACCTGTGGGTGCAGCAGTGGAATGGGACCTGCTTGAGCTGTTGTGGCTGTTTGCTTTTGCTGATCCCCGTTCCTCAGGAGCCCTTGGGCCTAATGTGCAACACCAATAGTGCTGGGATGACCTTGAGAGGTGCTGAAGGGCACAGGGGCAGTGTGGGGGCATTGGCTTGCCTGCCTATCTGTTCCTGCCCAGGCTCTGTGCTGTGAGGCTGGCTGACAGACCCACCCTGTTTGGGTTTGTTGGGCTGCCTGGGAGCTGTGGCACTGGACTGGGCGTAATTCAGATGAGATTGCAGCAGTGGTGAGAGCAGCCCTCAGCAGCTTGGAGCCACCAGGATCCCCTGGAAGAAGAATAAAATGGGCCAGGATGGGAGAGAGGAGGAAAAGGAGCAGGAGCTGTTGAAATAAAGAGTGATGAGTAAATTGAGTGGTGTAAAGGATTGTAGGGCAAGGGAAGAGGAGGAAAGGAAAAATGTGGAGGGAAAATGTGAAATGAAAGGATGTAGGGTATCAGGTCAGAGAGTGAAATTGGAAGAGGAGGTCACTAACATGGCCAACAGGAGAACAGATCCTGCTGTCTTGAAGAGAAGGTGAGGGACTGTTATGTTTCCTAACCCTGAGAAAGCTGGAGGGCTCTGGGGCATATTGAGGGGAGGCCCTATTCCCCAGCACCAACCAGTGAGGGAAGACTTTTCTATGAGCCCAGGGTTGGTGGGGCAGACCCTTGTCCCTCCTTGGGCTGGGTGCTGAGGATGGCCCCAGGGTGAGCCAACAGGCAGTTTGTCTGCAGAGGCAGACCTGCATCCTCCCGCATCTCTCCTGTTCACCTCAGTACCTGTGTAATTCTAAAGAATGGAAGTTTCCTCTCCTTTCCTTAACATCCAGTTCTACCAGCAGGTCCCTGCCGGCGCTTAGAGTCCTAAAAGCAGTTGCTGCCCTTCCTGCATGGCCCATGCTGGGGCTCAGCGCTTGCCTTGGTGTTCAGTCTCTGCTGTGGCTCAGCATCGGGCACCATATGTGTCCCGTGCAGGATGGGATTGTGCCACTGCTCTCCTTGGGCTTTGCCTGGCAATAAGGAGTGGATGCAGGAAGTGCAGCTCTGCGCTTGTCGCCAGGCCTCAGCTGCACACACTGTCCTGCATTCACCAAACCCCCGAGTGCTGGGGGTTGGAAGGGACCGATAGAGCTCATCCAGTCCAACCCACTGCTAAAGCAGGTTCTCCTCAATCAGAGGGCACAGGAACATGTCCAGGTGGGTTTGGAAACCTCCAGAGAAGGAGACTGCGCACCATCCCTGGGCAGCCTGTGCCAGGGCTCCTTCACCTGAATAGCAAAGAAGTTTCTCTTCGTGTTCCAGTGGCACTTCCTGTGTTCTGTCTTATGTCCATTACTAAGAAGTATGTCTTATGTCCTGTCACTGGCCACCACAGACGAAAGACTGGCCTCATCCTCTTGCCATCCACCCTTTAGGTATTTATGAGCGTTCACAGAATCTTATGGGTTGGAAGTGACCTCAAAAGATCATCTAGTCCACCCCCTCTGCCAGAGCAGGATCACCTAGAGTAGGTCACACAGGAACTCATCCAGGTGGGTTTTGAATGTCTCCAGAGAAGGAGACTCCACGACCCATCTGGGCAGCCTGTTCCAGTGCTGTTACCCTCAGAGTGAAGTTTTTCCTTGTATTTCTTTGGAACTTCTTATGTTCAAGCTTGTACCTGTTGCCCCATGTCCTATCATTGGACATCATTGAGAAGAGCCTGACTCCATCCTCCTGACACCCACCCTTTGACAAGGTCCTCTCAGCCTTCTATTCTCCAGGCTAAACAGCCCCAGGTTTCACAGTCTTTCCTCGTCAGAGAGGTATTCCAGTCCCCTCATCATCTTGATGGCCCTGCACTGGACTCTCTCCAGCAGTTCCCTGTGTCTCTTAGTCTGAGGAGCCCAGAACTGTACACAGGGGTCCAGATGTGGCCTTACCAAGGCAGAGTAGAGGGCGAGGAGAACCTCTTCTGACCTGCTGCTGCACTCTTCTTAATGTCCCCAGGGTGCCACTGGCCTTTGCGAGCCCATTGTCACAGAATTTCTCAGAACCAGTGTTTGGTGGCTAAGGCTGAAGCTCTGCCGTGGGTGCTTTCAACTGCTCAGTGGAGAGCCGATGTAAACCGGCAAGCCTTTGACGTGGATGTGTGTTCACAGGCAGAAAGGAACATTGCCATTCTTTAAGTACCAGTGAAAATTCATACCCTGGACCCAAAGCAGGACTGGCAGTTCCCTCTTCCTGCCTATCCCTGACACCTGCAGTGCTGGAGTCCCGCAGCATTACCAGGGAACGTGAGATGTGCAGAGGTGACTCGTGCCTAGAGGTGAGGGGAAGTTTGATGGGATCTTTTCTCTAAGAAACAGTATCAGTTTGACCTGGAGGTTAGTGATAAGCAGAAAGTGATCTGGGCACAGATAGCTAATGACCAGCCCTGGGACTGAAGGATCCGATTTTTCACCAGCACATTTGCCTTCTGCCCGTTCAGCCCTGACTCCTGCGCTGTTGGTGGTGGTGGCAGAAGGAGTTTGTATCTCTGTTAATGTCTGGCCATGAAAATAATTGCCTTTTGGGACAATTTCCATGCAGGACAATTACCTATACCTTCCAGGAAGGCAGAGGCAGAATCCCTGGACTCTTTCCATCTCCACAGCAATTGCAGAATTACCTCTCCTCTGTTCACTCACTGTTTTTGTTTCTTCTCTCCACAGCCATGTAAAAGCAAAGGCGGAACCAGCAGACTTCTGTCTGATGAAGCAAGCTCAGAAACACCGGCTCCTGTAAGTACCCAGTTATCAGTGTCCTGGCACTGCTGAGAGTTACTGAGGGATTGAGACTGGGAGAGGCCTCTGGAGGTCAGCTGGTCCAACCCCCTGCTCAAGCAGGGTCACCTGGAACTGGTTGCCATGGACCACGTCCACACAAATTTTGAATGTCTCCAAGGATGGAGATCACACAGCCTCTGTAGGGAACCAGTTCTACTGCTTCCATCTGAAGGCCCTGGAAGAGGTGGCAGCTTTGCTTTTCCCCTTTGCGTAGTGCAGGATGCTTGCTTCTGTTTTTGTCCCTGTCAGACTCAGGTCAATTCTTAATGGACTCAATATGCTTCCACTTCTATCTTGTCTAAAATCTGAGCAAAGGGAGCACAGGAAACTACTCTTGCTCTATTCAGAGCTTACTTTCCCTGTCTCATTGCACAGAAATTGCACAGGCCTCCTGTCTCTGCTCTGTGGAGTTTCAGGATGAACCCACACCAACTATCATCCAGTTCCTCCTGGGCACCATTGTCATGTCTGGCTGTCCCAAGCGAGTATGCCTGCACTGTGTCCTTCTGTGTGAGGTGAGCCATGTGGCTACCAGCCAGGTGCTGCATCCCTTGTGTGGACTTGCTGAGCCGGCGCTACACTAGCCAGCTGCAGCCGAGTCTCTTACAGCAGGCCCACGTAGCTCCAGCTGATGCCTTCAGGAAAGCCCCCTGTGGCTGTGTAGGTGAGGGGCTTCTGGAGCCCTGCGCAGTGTCAGGAGCCACAGCTGCTGTTAGAATGTACGTCCCTTACAGGGACTGCTGTCCATTGGCATCTGCCAAACCTTATCCTGTAAAATGAAGCACTAAATGCTTTTGAATAATTCCTGGCCTTGGTCTGGCAACCCCTTATTCCTCTGTATAATCTGTTGGATATTTTATGCTGACACCAAGAACTTCATTTCCCCTCAGCACAGCTCTCCTGGGGCTAGGCACTGTGATCTGGCAGTGTTTGCTTTCTGTGATCCCTGTTTCCAGGATTTCTGTCAGTTCTGAGCCATTCAACTTCAGACTGGGGCCGAGGAGAACAGTCAGTTTACAGATGCCAGCACTGCTCTCCAACACACTCCGTGAATGCCTTTCTGCCTGAACCCAGCCACTGTTGGTGTTTTCTTGCTCAGATCTGCCTTTTGGGATGAGTCCCTCCCCGGATCACTGCAGAAGCCCACGGGTCATGGCCTTGAGTGCCAGTAGAGAAGGTCTTATTGTGCTGGAACTCCTGGGTGAGAAACACTCCTGGAGGAGGGACTTGCATACATATCTGAATCCAAATAGGCAAGCCCTTGAGGTTTATTTTCCAGGATGTATTTAAGACTGGAGGTTCCCTAAGCCTCACCTTACTGCCCCAACCCAATCTTCAGGTTTGGCTTCCCTCTCTATCTCTCTGGCAGGGGCAGGGCTGGCATTGCAGGATCAGGCCTTGCCCCGATGGAGCTGGCTGCATGCTGCAGACTCTGCTGATCTGCAGCACTGCTGCGAGCGCACTGGGTGCCTGGCAGGGCTGTGGGGAGCCCGGCAGTCTGTCCGAGGACATAGGGAGGCCGCCATGGATGTGACGTGAAAACTCACTGCTGGTTTTCTACAGCCCTGCTCTGTTCTTGTTCCTCCCTGTGTGCTTGCTTTCTCAGACCATTTCCACAGCAACCAGCTGTGACCAGGCATGCGGAGGTAATTCTGTCACGCTCCTCCTGTGGTGTCTAACTCCTGTCGCACGTAGGATTACCACGCCTCTACAGCGAGCAATAGAGAAAATCAGTAGATAAGCCCTTGAAAGCAGAGGCTGCTTTTGTGCTAGTGCAATCTGAAGTAGCTTTCATTCTTAGTGATTTACCCACAGCCTCTTACTCCTGATTTACTATGGAAAAGCTCTAAAAAAAACATTTCCAAGTGATGCTGAACACTGAGGTGATTGTTTCTGTCGTGGCATGAGATCAAGCCTGCGGCCTCTGTGAAGCTGGCAGCAATCTGATCTTTGCCCTTGGGTAAAATAAGTTTGTTTCTTGCACTGTTTCCTTCTGAGGTTTCCACCCAGGATCATTCTGTCTGTACAGGAACCCACTGCTTGATGATTTCTGTTCTTATCTGCTCAGTCCTTTCTGCGTGAGGCACTTAGCATCTGTGTGTTGGTTTTCTTTCCACAGAGAGGAAGAAGTGGCTCATTTCCATGAGGTCATCGCCGATCCCAGGTACAGAGCCAACCCACTCACAGCCATCAGCCAGCATCTCTCCAGGCGGCTGCAGCAGGAGGAAGACAGACCCCTGTAGGGGGTGAGCTGGGCCTGGAGCTGGTGCGAGGGTGCCAGGCTGCACGGCAGCACGTTGCCAATGGGGCCTCACAGCCATTTCCCTCCTTGGAAGCGGTTCAGCACATTATCAAATCCTAGAGTCCTGTTTTCTGTCTGCAGGAATAATGCAGCTCACCCCTGACAGTGGCCGCTGCTCCTTGGCAAACAGCCTGTGGAGAGCAGGGTGTTCGGTGGGACCTTTGGGCTGACATTAAGCTCCCTGCAAAGTGTCTCGACACCTTCCCTCTTCTGAGCAGGTGCCAGAAGCAGTGTATCTGGTTTCTTGTCATTTCCCTCCCCTTTCTGACAACTCTGAAGAGAGATTCCCTCCTACTTGTTGAGGTGGTTCAGGACCCCAGGCCCTGGGGCCCAGGAGGCTGTTGTAGATCTGTGTCAAGATCGATGCTGCTGCTCAGGGACATTGTTCTATGTCAGAAATTTAGCTTGGGAATAAACAGACTGCACACTGTACTGAATTTGTCTGACTCTTGTTTTGGTAAATACCAATTGAAATCTGGCCTTATTCCCATCACTGGAAAAAGGACTTAAAAGACGTGTGCAGTGAGCCACCACTGCTGCGGCAGGACCCACGGGAAGTCATCACACATCGCACCAAGCTCTTGGGCTCCCCTTCCTCCTGCCTGAGGGCTGTGCTGGCTGTAGGGGATGCTTTTCCCTTTTGGCCCTTATCCTGCTCCCTGCTTGGCCTGCCCTATAGGAGTCATCTCAAAACGTGTCCTGGCTGCAGGCTGTGAACTCGGCTGGACGTTTACATATTTGGCAGCTGCTGCAGTGGGGAGAGGTCTTTCCGTCTACCAAATATCAGTTTTCACACAACTCCAGGGAATTTTTGTGGGGACAGCTGAAGGCAGGGCAGTTCCCTATTAGAGATGATCCCAATTTGACAGACAATGCTCTTTTGAACCATACAACAAGTCTTCAGATGTTGCTCCACCTTGGAAAAGCAGCCTGCCTGTTTTGGGTCAACTGTGAGGAGCACCTGAAACCTTTAACAAGAAATTTGCTCTGATGCCCAGAGGGAGCATGGCAGCTGCAGCTGAGTCCTGCCCAGGTTAGTGCCCAAGTCCCGCTGCAAGGGGAGCAATGGATGCTTACACCGTACCTGTCTCTTGCATCACCAGTAACGCCACTTCTCCCCTCCCTCTGGGCTGGCACTGCTCAACGACGCAGGTTTTCCAGTGCCCATCTCTCCCAGCCCTGGCAACACAGACAATGCTGCCGCTTGTCAGAGGAATGTCACTGTGAGTCCCCTCCTCCCCAGGGCAGAGGTGCAGAGGGATGCTGGCACGTCCCAGCCTCCTCCCTGTTGTCCAGGGGCTGGCAGAGGGTTGGAAGGGCTCTGCTCCCCGATGGCTTCTGCACTTGTGGTGGGAGTGGGGAAGCTTCTGTGCTATTCATTGGCTTGTGGGACCCAGACTCTGGAAAACACAGGGCTGTGGTGGGGTCAAACAGCTTGAAATACCTCCCTGCCTGCTGGTTGGTTCCTGCTTGCTCTCTTACCGGTGCTGGTTGTATTTCCTTTAGGCCACGTTGGATTATGGGCTCTGCCCATTGCCCAGCTGCAGCCACGTTTCCCCTGCTCATGTTACTGGGCTGGGCACCACTGGAGAGCTAGCCCTGACTAATGGCACCTCCTGCCCAGGGCCTGCAGGAGCTCCCAATAGCCCAGGATGTGACTAAGACTTGGACCAAGCCAAGGTGCTGTTTTTTTTGGTAAGCCTACTTTTGACCCTTTTACTCCATCTCTTAGTATCCACCTCCTAAGAAAGGCACCGTCCTTGTGCTTAAATGGAGGGAAGTTGAGAGACGAAGAAGGTGAGGAACCTTCTAAACTAAAACAAAGATATCTCTCTTGTCAGGGACCATGGCACGCAGGGGGATGGAGGAATGTTTCTGGAGGGCAGGAGGGACAGAGGCAGCTTGCATGGCATGTTGGAGGACTTGTTCCCTGCCAGCTGGACTTTGCAGTAGCTTTGCAGCTTTCTTTTTGTCCTGTAATTTATATATAGCGTGTCACATGAGGAGAGCTGGTGTGTGCTGGGCTGTGCTGCAGCCAGGCGGTGTGCCGGCACTTCCCCTCACAACAGCGGTGCCACAGGGCTCTGCAACAGCACAGGCCAGGCCCATGGCTGGAGAGAAGCCACAGGCAAGATTATAAAATGCCATCCTGAGTTCCTGCATGCCAAACCAGCTCTGAGTACTTTGGAGCCCAAGAAAGCATCACCAGGGTGAAGGACTCTGTGGTTTCTGTAGCTCTCCCAGGGTGCCGCCAAGGCTGTGGCTGTCCCACTACCTCAGCCTTAGCAGGGGTTTCCAGCACCTTCAGGTCACAGCAAGCCGTGGTGGTGGTGGCCACAGCGGGTCGCTGGGTCGCAGGACCAGCATCCAGCACCTCTCTCCTGCTCAGCCTGGCTGCAGGCTCCTTGAAGCCATGAGGAGCCAAGGCCTCATGGCAAGGGAAGTGCAGGGGTAGCCACCACGCCAGGGCTGGTGAGCCAGGTGACCCCACTCATGCTGCCCAGTGTCTGTGCCCATGTTGGTGCTCCTGCAGCCCCGCAAGTCGGCAGTGGGGAAGCCAGCGCAGCAGCATGGCTGCATGGTGGGGCTGCATGGTATGGCTGCGTGATGTGGCTGTGTGATGTGGCTGCATGGCAGGGCTGTGTGGTGCAGCTGCATGATGTGGTTGTGTGGTGTGGCTGCAGTGTGGCTGCATGGCAGGGCTGCATGATGTGGCTGTGTGGTGTGGCTGCATGGCAGGGCTGTGTGGTGCGGCTGCAGTGTGGCTGCATGGCAGGGCTGCGTGGTGCAGCTGCATGATGTGGTTGTGTGGTGTGGCTGCATGGCAGGGCTGTGTGGTGCGGCTGCAGTGTGGCTGCATGGCAGGGCTGCGTGGTGCAGCTGCATGATGTGGTTGTGTGGTGTGGCTGTGGTGTGGCTGCAGTGTGGCTGCATGGCAGGGCTGCGTGGTGCGGCTGCATGATGTGGTTGTGTGGTGTGGCTGCGGTGTGGCTGCATGGCAGGGCTGCGTGGTGCGGCTGCATGATGTGGTTGTGTGGTGTGGCTGCAGTGTGGCTGCATGGCAGGGCTGTGTGGTGCGGCTGCATGATGTGGCTGCGTGCTGTGGCTGCATGGCAGGGCTGTGTGCTGTGGGTGCGTGTCTAGCACCCAGCTGCTGTTTGAAAACGTTGCTGTCGGGGTGCAGAGCAGCAGTCAGACATGTGCCTGTTCGGAGCGGCAGTTCCAGCCTGCTGCTGCAGGCGTCTGCCCCCGCCAGCCCAGCAAAGGACTCAGAATCTGCCAGGAAACAGGCGTCTGAGACACAGAGTCGCCTTCGCAGTTGGCACGTTTTCAGGATGATAAAAGCTTTCGTGCCAAGTTTTGGGTTGTTTTTTTTATTTTAGATAGCAGGGTGGGAAAGAACAGCTTCCAAGCCGTGAGGAGTGGCTGTGCCGGAGGGGAGGGTACGGCCTGACCCACAGCTCTGGGCTTCTTGCTAACAAGAAACGAGTCAGCATGGAATGCTCTGCAGACTCGGGACTGGAAAAACCTGGGGCCACTTTTCACAGCTGTTTTCTTTCTTGTTGGTGATTTTCCCTCTGAAGGCTGCCCACAGCATCACTGTGTCTGAGAGCAGAAGCCCCGGTGTCCTGTCCATCAGTGGTACTGGCAGATATTGCTGCCACACCTGAGGCACCCAGGGCGGTGGGTGAAGGGGCTTCTCCTTTACCAGCAGCTCATGGGTAAGGTCTTTGATTTGCAGGTTGCAAAGGGATATGTTTTTGTAGCAGCTGTTGCAGCTGCTGTGTTTCTCCCCGGCAGTGGCCACAGCCCATTGCGCTTTGTGGAGTTGCATCAGGCCAGCAGCACATCTCAGAACAGCCTGGTGAGTCACACAGACCTGGCCTCGACCCTTTGTTTCAACCAGGGACGTCCCTAGTGTGAGTACGTGGCCTCCCTCCTCCTCCCTCTGCCTCCTCTGCCTGGGAAGGCTTTCCTTACAGGCTTCACACAAGCGAGGCCCATCCCATTCATGTATGGAAAACACGACTTGTGCCGGGCAGAGAGGACTCTGCTTACACTCTGATTGAAGCTGTGAGCCATATTGGCCCCATGGCTTTCTTTTTTCCCTAGAGCTAAGTACACGTGATGGCTTTTGCCAGCATAAGTCCTTCCAGCTCCAGCACTGGGGCAGGTGCTGACTCTGCCAGTACCAGTGGGGCAGAGCTGGCCGCCTCCAAGGCTGCCAGGGAAAGCTCATGGTGGCCAGGGGTGGGCAGGTGAGCCTGGCAGAGCTCCCAGCTCTCGGGGAGTTCTGCACCTGGAAGTTTTGTTCCTGAGTTTTTCACTGAGCTGGGTGTCAAACTGGCACCCAGCTGGCAGCCTCTTGCTGTGCCAACACATTGTCTGGTGACCCGTGACTGGGAGCCCATCTCTGGAAGTACATCCCTTCCTGTTCCCCCAGTGGACTCAAACCTTCCTGGTAAATACAGTCTGTAACAGCTTGCAAGCAGGGCTGAATCCACGCTGCTTTAGTCAGACTGGCTTGGTCAGAGGAACGAGGGACAGTGTCATCATTGTGGGGTGTAAGCAGGGCAGCATTGGTGGGTACTGGTGGCACCTTCTCTGGGATGACAGGAAGATTGCTGTCTGCACCACCTCCTTCCAAACAACACCAGTTTGTGGAGGAGAGGAATAGAACATGAGTTTGCTTTCCCCCAAGTCTTGCTGAGCCAGTGGAGAGATCCCAGGACTCTGGCAGGGGGATGCTGGCTGTGTGCATAGCCTGGGCTTGGCCCTCTCAAACTACTGTCACCCAGCCCTTCTGCCGTGCAGCCTCATCCCCTGTGTGGGGCGGGAAGCCCTCCCTCGGTGAGGCTGACAAGGAGCAGTGGGATGGCTGGTAGGGTTGCTGCTCTCCAGCCACAGAGCTACCTTCATCCTATGAGCTCCTGAGCTTGATCCTGAATTCTAGCACATGTTGTGGCTATGCTAGTCCCAGGAACAGCCTCCAGTGTGTGTGAGCCCAACTGTCCAACTGTCCTCCATGTGATCTGCTGCAGGCTCTTGGATGGCTCATGCTGACCGCTGGCTGGGAGCCGTGGGGCTGAGGAGCTGCCATGGGTTCCCTGTGAGGACTCCCAGGTAGCAGCTGGCAGCAGCCCCTGGACCATGCCCTGGCCTGGTGCAGCTCCAGCCCTTGGCTGTGCTCCTGGGCCAGTGCTTGGTGTGCCAGGGGAATGTTGGGAGTGGGGGACTGTGCTGCAGGATGTTGGCTTGTCTCTGTGCCCTGGCTGTGGCACGCCTGGAGCTGACTCCCTTCCCATGCACATCTGCACCGCAGCCATGAGCCGCCTGTCCCTGCAAGCCACCTGTCCTCATGAGCACGTCACATATCACGCCCTGAGTTTCTGCAGCCATTTGGGGGTGCACCTGTAGGTTTTCAGTCTGGGGATGAGGAACTCACAAAAAAGACCTGAACTCCTCACCATCCCTAACCTCGTGTGTCACCAGGACGGGCTGCAAGCAGGGACCGAGTCACCCCAGCCCACAGGAGCACCTGCCTGGGCCCAGCTGGCTGCCACACAGCCTGGCACTGCTGTCCTTGCCACAGCCCTGGGCCTACTCACCTCCTGGCCAGCCCCACTGTGCTGGGGCAGCTTCCTTGGGGAGCACAGTGACTGGTGGAAACGGAGACCTCAGCACACCAGGAAGACAAACTTTCTCTTTGAACAGCAAACAGCACCTGAGCTTCCTTCCTCCCTCCCTGCCCCGTCATGCTCTGCCCAGGCAACTCACCAGGGAGGTGGTTGTGGTGCTTGTCATGGGCACTGGGCTGGACACGGTCTCTCTCAGCTCTGGGGCCATTTTCCCCACAGATGCCTTCTGGGGGCATTTCCCACACTTTATGAAGCTGTTTGTACCCTCATACCTGCTTATTTTGCCCTTTGCCTACAACCCAGATACCTCTGAAACCAACCCAAGGCGGTTCCCACAGATGTAGCAGGAGCAGCTGCCGGGAACTGAAGGAAATGCAGCTACTTGGTGGTTTTGAAAACAGATGAGACTGACACCAGCAACTCCTCCTTTCACCCAAACATTGCATGAAGGAGGGTTGAGGTGAACCACCTGCCTCTTGAGCCCTGCAGCACAGATTTTGCCACAGCCTTTTTGCAGTAGCCTTCCTCTGAGCCTTTCACTGCCCTTGGTGGCCATCCTGACAGAATGCCTTGTCTCTTTTCTGTGTCCTGGCCTTTTCCAGAGCACTCAAGGGAGTGCGGGGCAGGTCAGATCCTCAGGGTTCCACCAGTGCCTTCCCTTGAGATGCAGTCCTGCTCCTGCCCTTCACTTCTGACCTTTCACCAGTTGCTAGTCCCGGGAGGTCCCTGCCTCTTATCCCATGGCAGCTCAGTTTCTTTAAGAGCTTTTGGGCATTCTTTAAGTGCTTAAGAGCATTCCCACGTGCCATTTGGGAATCCACATGAAGCCCGGTTAATGGGATTACCCTGAGCTTACCATTACTTACCATTTCCTTGCAAGGGAAAACCATGCTCTGCACTGCTGACTCTTCCCAATGCCAATGGCATCCTGGGGGGCATTGAGATGAGTGTGGCTAGGAGGTCAAGGGACGTTTTCCCCTGCTCTGCCCTGTAAGGCCACATCTGGAGCCCTATGTCCAGTTCTGGACTCCTCAGCTCAAGAGACACAGGGAAGTGCTGGAGGGAGTCCAGTGGAGGGCTGCCAAGATGATGAGGGGAGTGCAACATCTCTCTGATGAAGAAAGGCTGTGGTATCTGGGGCTGTTTAGAAGAGAAGGCTGAGAGGGGACCTTATCAATGCTGATAAAGGATGGGTGTTGAGAGGATGGGGCCAGTCTCTTTTCTGTGGTGGCCCATGACAGGACAAGGGGTAAAGGGCACAAGCTGGAACACAGAAGTGCCACTGGAACAGGAGAAAAAACTCTGCTGTTCAGGTGAGGTAGCCCTGGCACAAGCTGCCCAGGGAGACTGTAGATTCTCCCTCTCCGGAGGTTTCCAAACCCACCTGGACATATTCCTGTGCTCCCTGATTGAGGGGAACCTGCTTTAGCAGAGGATTGGGCTGGATGATCCCTAGAGGTCCCTTCCAACCCTACCATTCTGGGATTCTGAGATTCTGTGAACACAGTAATTACCTGGGTATCTGCTGGTTCTGCTCTAAACCATGGCTTGCTTTGCTGTGAGGCATTCAGCCTGGCTCAGTGTTTTCATTTTGACAAGCAATTTAATCCTGCTCAGCCGTGTTCTCTGTGGAAAGGCCACATTGCCCCCAAGAGCTGCTATCCAGGGTGGCACCTGGGCACCTGACACACCAGCTCAGCCATGGGGCCGAGGCAGATGCCTGCCCTGCAGACCCCCACCCCTCTGGTTCCTTGGGGCTGCTGGGATGTCTCAGCTGCCTCGTGTGCAACAGCACAGGGAGGGCAGGTGAGCAGCCAAGTTCTGATGCATAGCTGTTGTCAGGGCCTGGCTTCTCACTTGGAGTATGTGAAAAAGCAATGCCTCCATTCACAGGGTAAAACACAGGTCTATTGAAATAGGTTACAGTTCCTAAGCACAAATTTACATAAGAGTTAGACTTGTGGTAAAAAAACTAAATATTTGAGGGCAAGAAGATATACAGATGGAGAAAAACACATTATATGCTGAAGGAAGTGTTTCCAAAACCATGCAGAAGTAAATGGCTGCCCCCAGTTCCTTGCAGCCAGTCCTTCCTGGTGCCCAAGCAGCTGGAGTCACAGCTCTGTGGTTGCTCTAGCCCATCCCTAACTGGGTCACTGGGTGCAGGAGCTCTGGTGTCAAGAGCTGCGTTTGATAGAGCCTGATTGGCCTACCAGTGGGGCCAGGGTCATTGTGGTGGCATTTTCCCTTAACCCAGACAATTGTTTCCTCATAGAGAAGTCGTTAAACAGTGCAAACAACACAGAGCCTTGCCAGGAGTGTTGTTAGGATGTAGACCTTTGTATCCAAATGCTCTGGGATTTTCCAGATCACTTGGTTTAAAATAGGATGCATAAAATATGATGGCAGGGTTTCTCTCTGCTTTAATGATCGGTGTTTCATGCCAGATAGGGTGTGTTGGTGACTCTGCTTGAACTCGGTGTGCTCTGTGAGCTGCTCCCATTACTGTGCAGGTCCGGCTGCATCTGCTTGGCGCAGCTCATCCCTGTGTGTGTGGGGAGCTGTGGTTGGCCTGGATGGGACTGGAGAGTCAATGAGGGTGGGTGGTTGCAGGGGCAGGGTCTGGACCCCCTGCTCAGTGTTTGCCCATGAGGATTCCTGTGGTTGCATCCAGTGCAGGTTCTCCTTGTGACTGAGCCAGCCATGTTGCAGGAGACAGGAGCAGGATGTCAGTGTGGCTGGTGGGAGCCGCGGGCATATGGAGGGGTCTGTGTGGTGTCAAGGCAGCCATGGCAGGGTGTGTGGGATACTGTTTGCCATGGAGGATTTTGACAGGACAGAAAGATTTAACAAGGCCAAGTGCCAAGTCCTGCATTTGGGCCACAACAGCCCCAGGCAATGCTACAGGCTGGGGCAGAGGGGCTGGAAAGCTACCAGAGGGGAAAGGACCTGGGGGTGTTGGTCAACAGCAGCTGAACGTGAGCCAGCAGTGTGCCCAGGCGGCCAAGAAGCCCAAGGGCGTCCTGGCTTGTGTCACCACTGGTTTGACCAGCAGGACCAGGGCAGTGATTATGCCCCTGTACTGGGCACTGGTGAAACTGCACCTTGAGTGCTGTGTTCAGTGTTGGGCCCCTCACTCCAAGAGGGACATTGAGGGGCTGGAGCATGTCCAGAGATGAACACCAGAGCTGGGAAAGGGTCTGAAGAACAAGTCTGATGGGTAGCAGCTGAGGGACCTGGGGATGTTCAGCCTGGAGAAAGGGAGGCTGAGGGGAGACATGATCACTCAGCAACTACCCAACAGGAGGTTGTAGTAAGGTGGAGGTCAATCTCTTCTCGCAAGTAATGAGTGATAGGACAAGAGGAAACAGCTTCAAGTTGCACCAGGGAGGTTTAGATTGGAGCTGAGGAAGAACTTTTCCCTGAGAGAGTTGTTAGACACTGGCACAGGCTGCCCAGAGATGTGGAGGAGTCCCCACCCCTGAAGATACTGCAAAGCCGTGCAGCTGAGGTGCTGGGGGACACAGTTTAGTGCACATTCTGACCAGAATGATTCTGCTTTCTGTGAAAGCAGCATGTGATACCTCCCTTGCTGGATGCTCCCAGGGTAGTTGTGATGGTTTCAGTGGCACAAGTAGGAGAGGAAGCTGAGACAAAGAATTATCCCAAACAGGAAGCTCCTGGGAAGAGAACAAATGTCAGGGCCCAGGAGGTGAAGGCAGATGATGCCAGGATATCCTCCCAGGGGAGGAGATGGAGGAAGCGATAACCATGCCAGCACATGCACCCCTTTGTCCCACGCTCAGACAGCCTGGGAGGACAGACAGATAGATGGCCACAAGGACAGACTGTTCTCATGGCTGAAGTCTTGATCCATACTGAAACATGGGGTTTGTTTGGCTTTAGTGGGCACCTTCAAGGTACTGAGGTGTAGAAGGCAGCACATGCTGCAGGGGGGCAAGAAGCAGAGCTGCTTCCTAAGGGACTACTGCTGCTCCCAGCCCCCTGCTCTCTACAGGCTCTGGCTCATAGGTTGGAGGTGGCTGCTCAGAGCCTGGCTCCACGCTGGGGCTGTTGGGCACCAGCACCTTCTGCAGCTCTCAAGGTCCCAACGCCGATTGGTGGGTTTAGGGTCCATCAGCAGATCAGCAGCCCCAGGGTGCAGAGACAAGGCTGTGGCTCCTCACTGTGTTGGTGTGCCAGGCCAAGGGGAGGGGATGGGGTTTACAGCTACTGTGGATACATTTACTCTGAGCGTATTTCCAGCTGCCCTGGATACATTTCATCACTTCTCAGCAATGCAAAGGTTGATCTAAACACTTTCCACTTCATTGGAAAAAAACCACCCTGTCTCATGCACCCATTCACTGGTGAATTTGATCAAGGAGGTTTTACCATGGGAAGAGCACTTAACCCTTACAAAGCCATTGATGTGCCTCCACTTGTGTTCTGCTCCTACGTGCTGCATTAAGGCTCCTGTGCCTGCAATGCTCAGTGTGGTGGTGGGCTCATACAAAAGCCACTCCCCCGATGGCACTTTTATGACTTTCTTAGACTGTTTAAGAGAACACTGGATCGGGTGCCAGGCATATCGGCTGAAGTAAAAGCTGAATTGGGACTGCACTTTGCAAGATCTTCTTACAATCAGGGTTAGCATTAGCAACTGCCAACTCTCCCGTGGACTGTAATCTTAGTAGACACGATAGAAGCCTGCTCTCGAGTAGGATCATCAGAAGAAAAAGCAGCATGTCTGGCTGCAGCTATGGCAACGGCATTAAAACCGTTAGTTCAACAGGGCAGAGGAAATCGGGGGCTGAAGTGTTTCAGTTGCAGAACATTGGGACATGTGAAAAAACAATGTTGATCTAGACCATTGGTATGGACAAACAGCTCCACTACAATATTGGAGTCCAATGGCAGATTTAATGGTAACTGTTACAGATGTGGCAAATTTGGACACAGGGCCATTGAGTGCTGCTCTCGAGTGACCATCTCAGTTCAACTGTTAGAGCTAATAGCCGTGGTTACAACTTTCGAGAAATGGCCAGACGTCCCATTAAACATCGTCTCTGACTCACCATATGTGGTTGATGCCGTCACTCACTTAGAGCGAGCATTACTGAAAGAAATATCTAACCAGAAGCTTTATAATTTGTACGGCTCCAGCATCGGATATATGAACGTTGAAGTGTCTATTATATTGGGCCTATTCAAAGCCATTCAGGCCTAAAAGATGGGTTATCAAGAGGCAAAGAGGTAGCTGACAAAACAGTTGCAGCACCTCTATGGGTACCTGCAGGGCCAATCATTGACAAGCCCACAGGTCTCATGACTTTTTTCATCAAGGTGCAAAGATGCTGGCAAAGCAATTTGACCTTACAATACTGGACGCTCAAGGTATCGTTTCCACAAGCCCTGCATGCCAGAATCAAATTGGTCTAGGTGTAGGAGTCAATCCCAGGGGTCTGGCGCCATTAGGAATATGGCAATCTGATATCACAGTCTAAGCTCCTTTTGGATGCTCTAAACAAATACCATTGATACGTTTTCAGCGATGGTTTGGGCCACAGCTTTAACAAGCAACAG